>NC_090939.1:398732056-399399244 GCF_040938575.1 Ambystoma mexicanum
CAGAAATCGTGGACATGTGAAATCCGAGGAAAGGGCCTCAGCGTGTAACTTACGTGACACATGCTGTTCCCAGGCATTATGCACACCATATTTGGGGTACATTAGTAGATGTAAAAGAAACTCTGAACCTGCGTGTGAAGGGGAGGAGATGGACGAGTGGAGTACTGTGTATTTTGGGGTGCCACACAATCCGTTCACTTTCAGGCACCGTACAAATTTCTTATTTTGGTGGGGGATTTGCAAATGTGCATATGTGCATCTACTTTTGATGATTTTTGCGAGGCTAACGGTAAGTCGTGTATGCATTTTTCCAACTCTGGGTGCCCCTGTGTATCACGTACCTCTATTCTTACCTTTTGGGTAGCTTTATGGGATTCGCGCATGCAGTCCTTGTGATGTTTTTTTCTTTTTCCGGAAGCTATCCTGGTCTCGCGTACGCATCTATTTCGTTTTTTTTTTTGGGTGCCTGTGCATTACGCATACTGTATTTTTCACACCTGGGGTACGTTTGACGTCTTACATCACATAGACTGCCCCCTCACAATAATTGCCCAGGAAAATTGCTTGGTGTGCCTTCCATTTTTCACTTACACCTGGAACATGAGTGGAAAGGCCCCAATGGAGAAAGGGGGCAGACATGGCTGGGGTCAGGGACATCTTGCAGAAGCAACTATCCTAGCCCAAGGGCCCAGGGGCATGCTGCGGAAGCAGCTGTCCCAGACCCAAGAGTCCAGGGACATCTTATAGAAGCAGCTGACCCAGCCCCAAGGGTCCAGGGATGTCCTGCACAAGCAGCAGCCCCAGCCTGAAAGGGTAAGGGACGTGCAACGGAAGCAGCTGTCCCATCCCCATGGGTTTCAGGACCTGCTGTGGAAGCAGCCGCCCCAGCCCGAAAGGGTAAAGGATGTGCAGGAGAAGCAGCTGTCCCAGCCAAAAGGGAGAGGGACATGCAGCAGAAGCAGCTTCCCCAGCCCCATGGGTAATGTCCGGTATCTGGACCCCACAGTGGATGCAGGTACACAGGGGCAACACCAACACCTTGTGGTTAGAAAGCACATCCTGCACAGCAGGAACAGGCTCATCTCGGCACAGGACACTGGCAGGTTGAGGAAGAGAAACTTGCATGATGAATAACTCCCGATCCTCGTGGACTACGTGACCATGCACTACTGTAACATATGCCAGCAACCGGGGAGAACACATACACCTGCTCAATATATGGTGCATTGGCAGCATGTCAAAGATGAGATGAAGGCCTTAGCGTTTGAGAAGCGCACTGTTGCACAGGTAGTGAAGTGTATGGAATGACTTCACCCGTTGCACCAAGTCCAAGCTGGGTGTCAACCTCGCCTCTGCTCTGGCAAATGGGGGGGTCACCAGAAGAGGAGGAGCTGACTGTGCACGAATAGGCTATGAGCCGATTCATTTTACTGGAGCAGGTGCAAGGCATGGGAGGCCTGGAACGAGACATGTCCGGTGAGTGACCAAGATTGTGCATTCTGAGTGCGTGTAGTGAAGCATCACCAAAATGTATAATTGTGGTGCACATCTGGCTCAATTTGAATGACTGCCCCACATGAACCATGTCATGGTGTACTGACTCCTGTTCAGTGTACACAAGCGTGGATACAACCCATGTGTTTTTCATCAGTTGGACATGGCCGTGTGACAGTACTCACCCCCCACTAGCATATCCCCCAACATCTGCAACATGATACCACACAATGCCCTCTTGTTAGCTGCATCCTGATGTCAGTGACTCTGTTCTGTTAGACATGTGCTTGTATCCAACATGCGAGTTATACTTCATGCCCTGCAGGGTGTAGATTCTCTTTTCACACTTGTACGTAGGTGATTACATTCTACATAGAACATCCAAGATGACAACCAACACGCCTTACAGCGTGCCCTGCATGAGTGTGCATACGGCTAGACTGTTCACGTCCCTGCTGTCCAAATGGCAATGACCCCTCAGGCAAATCGTTGTGAGGCCTGATCCCTGTTACCCTCCCACACTCAGCACACACTCCATGGGTCCATGCCCCTCTCCCTCTTGTGGGTAACTGTACCTACAACTCTGTTGACTTACTCTCTCCACGTCACAGACCTTGGCTAGGTGGTACTCTTACAGCCATACATCAACTGGGAATGTTTCCTTATTCACACACGTACAGCATGTTCCCATTATTTACAGTCCCTCTACCAGGTAAACCCTTTTGTGGCATGTGATGGATGCAGACTTGGATGTGGATATGTGTATCTTCCTGTTGCCATGTCATGTAATTGCATGTCACAGAGCCACATGGCCATGCCCATTTCACTGGTTAGTCAACAGTTAGCTGTGCCATGGGGCATAATGTGCTTGTTGCCGACACTGTTTGTAGGCAATGTGTCCACTTCCAGCATGGCCCTGAGCAGGTAATGTTGTTGCCAGTCTGCATATGCCATGATCAGATAACTTCTTGTACATAGTGTGTGGATTCTGTATTTCTTATGGTGACATGCCCTGCGTTTTGTTGCATGACAGCAATGTGATACACATGTGTACTGTAGAAACATTGCACATGACTCCAAATGTCTTTATCTGTCAATGTGCATGTGAGGAGGCACCAGATGCAGATGAAGAGGAAGGGGTGGAAGAAGAGTCTGTGGCGATTCACACCACCAATGGAGGACGTGGCATGGCAGGCCATGAAAATTCACTGGTGCTACAGACCATCCTGAGCCGTGCTGCAGACATTTCTGACTTTAGACTCCAGTATCTCTTATGCTAAACTGGATGTGCAGTCCTCAATGTTGGTGGAGGCGAGTGCACCAATGGGTGGAGCAGTTGGGGCCTGTGAGTCTGCAGGGGGACAGGTGCCTTCACAAGGCCAGTCAGTGGTGTCAGGCCCATCTGTGGTGGTTACAGCTACAAGGCCACACTCCAATGTATTGGTTTGTGGTCCTGTGCAGCCAGAGACAGTGACATCACAGCAAGGGCCATGCTCCCTTGGATCAGGGAGGCATGGGCACTGCACACGTGGGGGATGTGTGCAGACTTGGCAGACAGTGTGGGAGCAGCAGATGTTGCATACCGCACATCGACAGGGTGCTGCCTATGAGAGTTTTGCTAAGGGCATGAATAGGGTGGCCAGGTCCATGATCCCTCAAGCAACACAGGTGGAGCAACAGCTGCAGGTTATGCGTTCCACATGCCACTCCCACAGGCTGCACAGGCGTTGACGGCATATCAACAGGCATCCCTGCGTGAATAGGGTCGGGAACACAGGAAAGCCCTGAGGCATGAGTTGATGGCCCACAGAGCTGAAATCGGTAAGGAAGAGGCATCCAGCAGAATATGTTTTCATTGAGGCAGACAATTGCAGAGGAACTACGTGCAACCTGTGAGGTTGTGCATAGTGACCTCCAAGCCCTCAGTTTGCTGGTGCATTCATCAGTGTCATGCATGGCCGCTGCCACTGAGGACAAGCTCAAGGCACTGTGTGTTGAGCCTCCAGCACCACTTCCTACCTTTAGATTCAACGCAGGATGGTGCTGCTAGCAGAGACATGCCTCCTGCTCCGTGTACACATGGAGGGTAATTTTAATATATTTTTTTGTGCATCCACCCATGTGGAGGTTGACATGCACCCTGCCCCTCCCCCTAATCCCTCCTGTGTGGACCCCACCTTTCCCCACAGGTCCATACTTTAGTTGACCCCAGACCCGGATGTTGGCATTTGATTTTTGAGTTTGCCTTTCCAGGTTTGATTTTTATTATTTTACTTATTTTTCCTTGAGTTTTGCTATTAACCTCTCAAGGACATGATGTTTGTAGTAGTGGACATGCAGGCATGCATAGTGAGGTCAACTCTCATGTTTGCATGGTGGTGCACAAGTGGGCATGTACAGCTAACTATGGGTTCAGTGTTTCTTCGCACATGTGCACTGTGTGAATGGTACTTCACTATGCCTGTTGTAATGTCTTCTCCGTGTTGTTTCAGTAATCTGTGATCTGGCGGTGACTGCTGTCACAGGGGAGACACTCTGCACCCTTTGATGTCCATTCTCCCCATGCCCTCTTCCAGGCACTGTCCCTCCTGTCCCTAATTTGGTGACCCAGTTTTGGGTGATGGTGATGCGGGATTCACACCACATCGGCACAATCAGTGGGTAAGCATGAACACTGTCTTGCACGATGAGCATGCGTCATGGGTCACCATGGTTGCTGCATGTGTAACTACCATGCCGGGATGGTTATGTAAGTGGTACTCGTGTCACTTTGTTACCTCCCTCGGTCAGTTCATCTATGGCTGCACCTACTGTGGTGTAGTTCATGTCATTGGCCATCGGCAATCCATGCAGTGTACTCCTTGATATGACTGTTACTTGGCTTTCCCTCTCAGTGTCACTCTCTCTCCCTCTCTCCATTGTAGTACACCGCACTCATGGGCATGTCAAAATAAATGTCCTGTCACCCTCTTGCACCCTGTGGTGCTTCTGCAGTGGGTGCTCTCTGCCTATTTTCTGGATCAATCCATGTGTTGTCATGAATGTGCATGTTCTTTCTGTTGTTACTATGCATATCAATGCATTTAGGGGATGCATCTCACAATGGGGTGCATTGTATGCACGGCACGGGGTACTCTGTGCAGGTAAGTGAAGGGCATGTGCAGACACTTGGGTGGTGTTTGGCTGGGAGTCTTGCACTTTGTGTCATCACTTGGGATTGACTTGTCTTGTGGGGCACCAGAAAACGTTTCATGGGTGAATGTTTCACAGGGTTTGGTTCTGGTGATAGGACAGGGCATGGTGTTGTTTGTATGGATTGGTGGGGCCAATGATTTCATATTCAACATTGTGGGAGTTCAAACTGTGTGAGCCTTTCTTGGGTGTTTGAGAGTGGTTGCAGGGCCGGCTGTTTGCAGCCTCTGACAGGTGTTGATGGTTGTGCTGGTGTGTGTCTCATTGCACTTTGATCATGTGTACTGAGTGACAGTTCACAACCCTTGCAATTTCTGTGGGGATATGGTTTGATGGCACATTTGGCTTCACTTGCTTAGGGTTAACCAATTATGGTGTGCAGAACCAGTTAAAAGCGACAACCGGGGGAACAGTAATGTGCATTTCTGAGATGCTATGTTGTGCACCAGCACATTACACTTAGCGGTGTTGGTGTTTTGACTTGCTTGTCCCATGCATGCTGCACCATGGTGTTTGAAGCTTCAAGTTGACTGCAGCTGGGTATATGGTACCGCAGCATTCTAATGAGTGCAGTATTTGACCAATTGTATGTTGTCAAAATGAAGTCTGCATTGACCATGCACTGTATCACATTTCTTTGTGTTGTCTGCTTATGTCTTCCATGGCAGTCGCCTAGGTGGCCAGCCTTCCAGTGAGACATTGGCCTCTGTGAATTGATGCATCAAGCATTATATTGCCTGAAGTGCAAAAGGTGAGTATTTGTGTACTTGCATTATTGTGCTTTGCATCATGGCTGAACACTATAAAATCTGCAGGGAACTTCCCAACCCATCTGCAGTATGTTCTGCCCCTACTCCTTCCCAGTCCCGTTGGAATGCACTCGCCTCTCACTTCTTTTCAAAAACCCTGGACATACTGAACATCCTTGTCATGCACTCTTCCAACACAACCCTCCCCCTCTACCTTCTACCACTCACCCTCCTCCTTCTCCTCCTTCTCTCCCATCTCCCCTCAATAACTCACCAGAATTGTCAACTCATGAAGGTCTTTTCCAAACAGGTTGGCACATGCTCTTCCAGAACCATCAAGGGAAACATCTCCTCTCTTGCCCCTGCTCTTGCTGATCTCTGCAACCACTCCTTTGCTACTGGTTCTTTTCCATCCTCCCTCAAGCACTCACTTGTGTGCCCCATCCTTACAATACCATCAGCAGACCCTCCCTGCCCAGCCAACTAGCGCCCCATTTCCATCACCTCCTTCCTGGGAAAACTGCCCGAGAAGTTGGCCCTCCCTCAACTCAATGACCATACCAAACCTGTTAGCAATCTACGTGACCACCCGTGTGGATTCCAAGCTTCCAGAGCCATAGACACTGCTCTTCTTAACACCCGTGAAGAACTGCTCACATCGCTCAATTCCAAATTCCCTGCTTTCCTGATCTCTCTTCTGCATTTGACACAGTGAACCATTCCATCCTCAAACATTTTTTACATTATACCCTTGGTATCTCGGAGTGGGCACTGGAATGGCTCAGCTCGTTCCTAACCGACAATTCCTCCAAAACTATTCTGGGCCCTTTCTCCTCCCCTACTTCCTCCTCCACCTGTGGCATCCCCCAGGGCCCCATTGTTTTGCTTTGCCTCTTTTACATATACATTTCCCTGCTAGAACACGTAATTGCCTCCTTCTCCCCCAACTTCTAGTGCTACGCTGATGACACACAACTCTTTTTCAAACTTCCTACTGACAAACTTGCACCTCCTTCATCCCTGACTGCCTCTCCACCATTCAGGCCCGGTGCACTGCTAATGACCTCTGCTTCTACACCAGCAAAACAGAAATTCTCCTTATTGGATCCCCTGAACCCTACTTCTTCCTTTCACTCTGGCCTCCCTCCATGGGGTCTCCCCTCCCCCCTCCTCTGAAGCCAGGAATCTGGAGTCATCTGTGATGCCTCCCTTTCCTTCATCCCACATATTCAGGACATGTTCAAGAAGTCCCACTTTCTGCTCTTCCTTCTCAAAGTAACTGTACCATTCCACAGCTTCCGCCAGAGACTCAATGTTACCCGTGCTCTGGTTTCTCCAGGATAGACTACTGCAACAACCTCCTTCTTAATCTTCCTTCATGCACCCTGTGACCCCTCCACCTTACCCAGAATATGGCAGCAAGACTTATCCTTGGGCTCAGGCCCAAGGAAGGCATCTCTCCTGCCCTACAATGCCTTCACTCGCTGACAGTCTCGGCACAGATTAGATTCAAATCCCTCTGTATAATCTACAAGGCTATCTGGGGCTGGGGACCACTCTAACTTCAATGCTTCCTGACCAAATGCTCCCCTTCTAGACTCCTGTGTTCCACTGGCACCAAGTCCCTGCATGTGAAGCGGTATGCTAGGCTTTTAGCTGGTGGTCTATCAGTTTCCTCGGCGGGCTGCCTTCTGTGTAATAGCCTCCCTCTCCCTCTGCATCCTGAGCAGGACCTCCTTAAGTTCCAAAAATCCTCAAGACCTTTCTCTTCTCCTCATCCTTCTCCTCCTCTCTTCCCTGATAATCATACAGTAGCATGACTGATGTGCAGGGCCCTTATGTATGCTCGGTGCTCTGACCCCCACATCTCTCATTCAAGTGCTGTCTATATACTGCACTTGCTCAGGCTCAGCCTAACCACAGAGGTTGCACTTACATTTTTCTTTTCTTTTCTTAGCACTTCAACCCGAGCACTTCTCCATGAGCACCTCAGCACCTTTACCCTTAGCCCTACGTATACTCTAAACTTGCACGTTCTGAACACTCACAAGTCATAGGCTTGTCTACCCTCCGAGTTATCTCATGATTTGTTTGTATGATTAATTCCATTATTTATCTCTGTTGTAATTCATTGTCTACCTGCCCCTATCCCCACCCTGTTGCCTTGTGGGTGCTTTGAAACAGTTTTGCTGTATAAGCGCCTAACAAGTCACCAATAAATACATGAATAAATGTGCTCCCATGAATGTGTTCAGTGCACTGTCCCAATACTATGCAGGTGATGACATGGCTTGTCATGTCATTCGTAGTCTTCCAGGGGTGCCCCCATTTTTGTTGTGGGCTCAATAATCTCCATATGTGATCTCTTCTCATTTTCATGCCGCATGTTGACTGATGCGTGCATTGTGCATGTGCCATCGTCTAGTGAATGGAGATATGTGACATGCACATTTGCTGCATGTCATTGAGGGGACGGGCAATGTGGGGAATGTTGTTGTTTGTCAGTGTGCGTGTTTTGTGTGTTTGATTTGCATTCAGTGTGCAGGTGTTGCTCATGTGTGGTGGGACATGTGTTGATGGTTATCTTGTGAGTTGTTGTTTTCATGTGTTGTATGTCACTGAGGGGTGCCCATGGGTCTTTAATTTTTGGGTGCATGAATGTGTTAGCTTCATGCTGTTTCATTTTGCTCATTGTCTTCAGATCCTTCTGTCAGGGAATGATGACTATTTCATGGGATGAAATGTGACTGTCGACTGCATGCCAAAGGGACAGGTAAGATGTGCATTTATCTTGATCATTATGAAATTGCTACTTTAGTTGCTGCATGTCTGGATGTGGTCATTCTGGTGGGTCACACTCTTTGTCACAATTGTCCATTACCTCTGGTCGTGCATATAGCAAAACACCACCACAGTGGTCAAGGGAGTGGAACCATAACTTGAGCACTCCAAATGTGAGTGCCACTATGCCCGAGTTGGAATATGGGCAGTGTTGTACCTAACCTTGGCAGGTGTGTTGGGGTTGTGTATGGATGTCATCATGTATGTGTTCAGAGTTATCATTGTCCTTTGTTGACAGTGTCTACTGGTCTGTGTGCAACATGCAAGCATATGCATGGCCGTTCATGCTCACCAATGAGTTATGGGCTGCCATGTGTCCCAGCTGCCAGGACCCAGTGTAGTGGGGACAGCCTGAAGATGTAAATATCAGGTGTGCTGCCAAGATAGTTGGCATACACTTTAGTAATGATGCCCTTGGCATCACACACAACCTGAACATTGATGGAGTGCCAATGTTTCCGGTTGCAGCATATGTGCTCTGTTGCTTGAGGTGGACGTAGAGCAACATGTTTGCAATGAATGGCACCTAGGACTTTTGAGAAGTGTGCCACCCCATAAAAACCCTGCACCAGTGCTTGCCTTTCTGCCAGTGTTCTGGGCACATAATTATGCCAGTGGAAAGAAGGACCTGCAGTTATGATTGCCAACACCTGGTGTAAGTAGCGTGCCTGCGTAGCCAGGGAGATGCCACCTACTATGGCAGTGGTACGCTGGAATGAGCCAGTGGCCAAAAATGCAGAACAGTGAGCACCTTTTGCAAGGGGCTGAGTGCTTGTGAGCACATGGTGAGTGATGTGAGGTCATCTTCCCACTCCGTGATCAGGTTGAGGATGGTTCTTGGGTGGAAGATCTGGGCCCTGGCCATGCTCCTCCTCCTGCGGTGTCCCAGAATGACTGCTGCAACAAATGGTGCATTCATTGTGGCTGTATCAGTGCATTTTTTGATCGTGCATGCTTTTTTTGCATTTGTTAGCATGTGCGTTGACGTTTACACCTGCTATCACGTGGCGTAGGTGTTTCTGAATTTGGGCATGGTTTTTGGCGCACCAGTCTTCCCTGTTCCATTCCATGAATTTGTTTGTTTTGCGTTTGCATGGGCAGCGCAATTGTTTGATGGTGGAATGTTCCTCGTAAAGCTCACATTCTAGCTTGTTCTTCCTCATTCCACATGTTCCGCATCCTTTTTAGTTGGCTGCACAGACCTGGCCGGCCCTTGCCTTGGAGAGAGAGACCTTCCACTCAGGCACCAGTCCCAAAAATACCTTTTGTTCATCCATTCCAAGTTGTACGACAACAGGTTAGCACGTGTCTTCTAGTTTCAAGTTAATGTTCTGGTTTACACAGTCTGCATGCTCTCTTCTGTCTTGGTATTCCCAGTCTGGGTCCTATTACTGAGAGAGTAGGCAGCAGATGTAATCTAACCAATAAAACAAATTGTCTAAGCTTCGGTGAAGAATTCTTCATAAGATATTGCTGTCGTTTATTAAAGGTGCATGTATTCCCGGCATAACCAACCTTTAATTTTGACTTATCAAGATGGAAGTAATTCATATTCCAATTCCATAAACCTAGTTTATATTTATACACGTAACTCATAAAAATCAAATGACCAATCAGGTGTCCTTCCTATCGCATTGAAGACCTTCAAGTTCATTCATGCAAAATCCTGTAGTGAGTGGACCTGCAGTATTTCATATTCTGACCGAGTAGGTTCATGAGAGGACAAGTCAGATGTGTCACTGCCTGATATACAGCAGGCCTTTCTTTAGCTTAAGCAAACCCACCAAGAACATCACCCCCAGCTCAGTACACATCGCCTCAACCGGTGCACACTGTGCCAGGCCCAAAGTATGCCTCCACTGTGTTGCTTCCAATATGTCCAACCACTTTAGATCTTTAATTAAACTAGCTTCCAAGCCATAGAGTATTCTGGGTACAATTGTGTGCTTCTAAATTATGATAACTTCTTTTAATGTATAGCTGTCCGTTTGGTTGGCAGCCATCGTTTTTATCAAAGTCATAAGAGCCCTGACGCTATTCTGTTTACCAGATATGAGTGTATTATTCTTCAAACCAGCCTCTTCAATTGCATATCCTAAGC
Organism: Ambystoma mexicanum; assembly: GCF_040938575.1. NCBI lineage: Eukaryota > Metazoa > Chordata > Amphibia > Caudata > Ambystomatidae > Ambystoma > Ambystoma mexicanum. The sequence goes on from NC_090939.1 coordinate 398,742,434, forward strand.
AATTATATGAGGCCACTCTTTTGTTGACACCAACATCCAAGAGCATACTTCCACACCTGCATCTACCAGCTCCGAATGCCATGTACGTTGTCTTCCCAAATTCAGTTCAAAGTTGTTTTCCTTGGTGTAAGTGTGCAACTTATGTCTGGACCTCTTAAGTATGATGTGTGTAAGATCTATTAAGACCCCATCATTAGCGTATGATAGCCACCTACCGTTCAGTTGCCGATACTAGGGGGCAAGCACTTAACTGCCTCCAAATGCCATGATCACCGTAGCCGGTCTTGACTATAGAGAACAATCTAAACCCTTTTGGTAAAGAAGAACTCACATACACATATTCCAGGGTAGCAGTTTTTGTGCCGTTAAACCATGAAACGTTACCAGGGATGTCACCATTTGTAGGACTTCACAACATTACAAGATTACGCTCTTCACAAAATTCAGTCCCTTCTTTGCCTTTTGCATTGAATCTCGTACACTCAAGATTTTAGAAATCGAGTTTCGGTAACACTAGTGTTATCTTTATAACCCGTGTTTAAATCGTCCCCCAACATTAACATTCCTTCGTGATTGTCCATACACCATTTCAGCAAGGCATTAAGCATTTTTTTTGTATGATATCAGTATACTCGCTGTTAGGCGGCTCATGTACATTTATAAGCAGGAGCTTAGGTGGCTTATATTGTAAAATGGCTTTCAATTCTATCTCCATCACCATAACTTTGCATCGTAGTCTCTGACAGTTTCATTTTGGCAGTGGTCAAGTAATAACAGTCCCCTACTAACCAGCCACTGAATGTTCTTCCCAAGGAAGCTTCCGTTGCACACTTCTGCTTCTGGAAGATTTTATATCCATCCAAAACGTATGGTTTGGTCGGCCAACTTTCTTCTATTAGGAATATGTCACTTATTTGCACTGCAGTTACTAGTGAAATGTCTGCCCCTCTGTGTTCCATATCAGCACCTTATTTAATAATGGTCCGCTTGAGGATTTCACTGGCAGAAAACCAGATAACCATTTCCACTCATTCACACCAGTCATCCCTTTTCCTGTGCCATTACCTGCGGTCATATGCCTCCCCTCGTTTGTAAAGGTGACTTTAATCATAGGTTTAGAAATCGAATTCTGGGCCTTGTTGGAATATTCATGTGTATCTTCCAGGAAATCCTAACCCATTTTTTAGGAAGTTGGTCACGTATTTCATAATTAGTTCCACTGCGTCGCAAGTGTAACAAAAAATGGTTGTTGTGGGTTTACCTACATTTTACCTGATATCAATATACTCTATGTCACTGGAAGGCAGGATGTAGTATAATAGTTGTAAGGATGACAGGAGGCGTCTTAGTGACAGTGATGTCCTTTATTCAGCATACGACATCAATCATCATATATAGTTATATAGGTGGTAAATCCACTTGGGCAGCTTGCCTCTAATGTAAGGGGTTGCAGCTGGGAGGCTGTATTGTCTTTTGTTAGGCCTGAGGCCTAATTCTCGGAGGAGCTGGGAGGGGACGTCTTCCTGCGTCCTCTGCTGCTCCCGTAATGCGCGCCGAGCGCGCGGGGGCGGCCCTAGTGGCCGCGGCCGAGATCTCACGAGAGTTGCGGCTCTCGCGATATCTCTACACACCTCCCCCTGATAATGCAAAGGCAGTTCATTGCAATACATAGTCATTGTATCTCACCGGTCTTCTGTGTTCTCTTCTTGGCCGGTCACTTTCCTCGCCGTGGGCATCCTGATGTTCCAGTTCTCGTTCTGATGTGGGTGCATCCGGTTCCATCTCTGTTTCCTCCCTTTCTCCATCATCATTCTCTGGCTCACGTTCTTCCTGTCTCTCGCAGTCCATTCCTCCTTCCGCTTCTGATCTCTCCGGGGTCCTTGCTCTCTCTTGTCTCTTCTGGAATAGGGCTACTCTTTCCAGGTTCCAAGTGCGCCCGTCTTCGGTGCGGACGTCGTTGGTTCCTCTGTGGATCACTTTTATGGGTCTGCTGTACCGAGAGCCCGTGATTTGATCCTTTGTCGGTAGTCGTATTTTGATCCAATCTCCCTCTTTAACGTCTGACACTTGTTTAGTCCTTCTTCTTCTGTCACTCCACGTTTTCATGCGTGTTTTACTGTTTTCAATTCTCCACACCACCTCTGACATGTCTACTTCTTCATCTTCTCTTACTTTGGTCAACCATGGTGGTATAAGCGTTGAAGCTGCTCTCCTCCCTCTTAACATTCGAAACGGGGATATTTGAGTGATCCCGTTGGGAGTAAGTCTGTGGGCCGCTATGGCCTCTTTGGTTGTTTTGCGCGGGTCCATTCCGGAAGCGGTTGCTAGCTGGATAGCACCTTTTATAAACCTGTTTGCTCTCTCTACCAGTCCATTGGCTTGGGGATGATACAAAGCTGCTTTCTTCTGGTGTATGTGGTGCTTCCTCAGGAATTGTTCCATGTCCCTTGAAATTAGTTGTACCCCATTGTCCATTACCACTTCGTTGGGGAGCCCTTCCCTTTGAAAAATTTCAGTGAGGACTTCGATTACTGTCGCGGTGGTGATGTATGGGCCAAACTCAGCCTCAACCCACTTTGATAAGTAGTCCACTAGTACTATGCCATAGCGATGTTCGGGCGCCATCGCCTCCAAGGGTCCTATAAAGTCTATACCTACTTTTGACCACACTGCTTCTGGTACTTCTGTGGGAATCAGAGGTGCCTGTCTGACCTTTAAGTGCTTGTCGCTGTTGAGGCATTCATGACATCTCTCTATCATGGTGCGAATCTCTTGATCCATGGACGGCCACCAGTAGGCCTCTCTCACTCTGCGACGGGTCATAGTGTTCCCTAGGTGGCCCGCATGGGCTCTGCAGAGAATGGTCCTTCTCATACCTACGGGTGGGATTATCTGGTCCGTTTTCAATATTATTCCATCTGTTTCTGATATCTCATCTGCCACCTTCCAATAGGGCCTCATGCCTTCTGGCATCGCTTTTTCATTCGGCCACCCTTCCCTGATCCACTCTCATATTCTCGCCATGGTTGGGTCCTTTCCGTCTTCTTCCAACCAATGCTTCTCACTGAGTTCCAAGTAGTCTGGTGCTTTGAGATCTGTGATGGATGCCACGATGCATTCCTCTTGTAGAAACGTGGTGGCCTTGTCTTTACCCTGTGGTAATCTTGACATGCAGTCTGCCTGCGAATTCTTCCATCCTGAGATGTGCTGCACTTCAAACGTGTACTCCTGCAATTTGGCTGCTATGCGTGCCAATCTGGGTGTTGACACTTTGGTGCCTTCTGGGCTGAGCATGTGGATGAGGGGTTTATGGTCGGTTACCAACCTAAATTTTGTGCCCCACACGTATCTTCTGAAATGTTCTACCGCCCATGCACACGCTAACATTTCCTTTTCTATGGTGGAGTAATTCTGTTTGGCCGAGGACAAGGCTTTCGAGGCAAAGGCTACCACATGTTCCGTGTCACCTTTCTTCTGCGTTAGGACAGCTCCTAATCTGTTCGCACTGGCGTCTGTGGTGATGACTGTACCCCATTCGGGGTTAAATGGTTGAAGACACGGCGCTTCCATTATGTGGCGTTTTATGCTTTCTACCGCTTTCTTTTGGGGTTCTTGCCACGAGTACTCCGACCCCTTTTTGAGGAGTTCGCGGAGGGGTGCTGAGGTTTCCGAGAACTTAGGGATACATTTTGCGTAGTACTCCGCCAGTCCAAGGAATGACCTTACTTCATCTTTGCTGGTGGGTTCCGGTGCTTTAATTATGGCCTGCATTAAATTTTGTTTGAGACTTATCCCTTGCTCGGATATTTTGTACCCTAAGTACTCAACTTCTTTCGCCTTGAATACGCATTTCTCGTAGGGTAACCTCACCCCCGCTTCTTGCAGCTTGGTTAGGACTGTTCTCAATGTGGCATTGTGTGTCTGCTCGTCCCTTGCATAGACAAGGATGTCATCCTGAAAATATGCCACATTTTTGACCTTCCGTAGTAGGACATCCATCATTCGTTGAAAAGCCGATGCAGCAGAAGATAAGCCGAATGGCATCTTGGTGAACTGATAGGTGCCAAACGGAGTGATGAATGCTGTGAGGGGCTTGGATTCCTTGTGCAATTGTATTTGGTGGTACGCGTTTCTCATATCCAGTTTTGAGAATATTTTGGCTTCTTTCATCATAAGAATCAGTTCATTTATGCTCGGTAGCGGTAGCGGGTAACTGTCCGTAATGACTTCCAAGTTTACACTGCAAAGGTCAATGCAAACCCTTAGCTCTTGTGAGTTGGGTTTCTTTATGAGCACGACTGGGCTCAGCCACTCTGAAGCTTCAATTTCTTCAATGACGCCATCCATCCTCATTTTGTCCGTGAGTGTGTCTCTCGCGGTTGCTGGTACTGGCCTCACGCGATGTTTGACTGGGACCGCATTCCTTTTAAGCATTATTTTGTGGACGAAGCCTTTGATATGCCCCGGCTCCTCCGAGAAGAGTTTGGGATAATCACTTTTGACTATTGGTACGCTCCTCCCGCAGACAGAGAGTACTTGATCTTCTGTGCTGGGATCCAGTTTGATTTTCAATTTATCTTGGTCGTCCCATCCTAATACTGCTGGACCCTCTTGGCTGAAATATACTCTGGTGGTGGTTTCCCTTCCTTTAAACTCCACCTTTCCATTGATATAGCCCAGTAGGTCAACTGACGCACCTCCAAAAACCGTGGGTTTGTGCGTGTGGTGAGCACTTGAACCCTTTCCATCCCCAACATTTTTTGTATGTGCGTAGGGGAATTATGGTGAGGTCAGAACCTGAGTCCGCCATGACTTTTGTTTCCACCCCGTCGATTTTGATTATGCAATGGGGTCTCCCTTCATCTTCCGAGGACGACTCTCTTTCCATGTTGCGACTCATGTTGACGTTTGTGACTTTTTTGTTTCTCCACCGACACACAATCGAGAAATGGCCAATACGTTTGCAGATAGAGCACTCTTTATCTCTGGCTGGGCACTCCCTGTCAAACGCCAAATGTTTCGTGCTTGTACACCTGTGGCATTTCAGTGGTTCTTTCGTGCTCCCTTTTTCTTCTTTCGTGTTCGATACTTGTCTCTCTTTCTTCGGGCGAAACGCCACTGCTTGTATTTCAGTGGAACTATGGATTCCCGTGAGTTCTTTTCGTCTCCCAGCTGTTTCTTCGACTGCTCTGGCAATCTCCATTGCTTTCTCTAGCAGCAGTTCCTTCTCCATAATGAATTTATCTTGCACTTTCCTGCTGTTGGTGTGAACTACCAGCATGTCGCAGATGAGGCTCTCGGCATTGTTGCCAAAGTTGCACAGCGCTGCCAATTCCCGTAGCTTTGTGACGTAGTCGTCAACGGGTTCTGAGGCTTCTTGTCTGCGGCTATAGAAATGTATTCTGTGCAGAACCGTGTTCTCTTTACTGGCAAACCTTTTTACGATTCTTCTTACCGCTTCCTTGAAGACGTCATCGTTGTCACCAACCACCGGGCCCGGGGTGAGACTTTCAAACACCCTCTGTCCTTCTACCCCTAGGGCTTTAAGTAACATTGCCCTGCGCCGTGCCGCCGAGAATCCTGCACCGCCCACCGCCTCTACGTATGTCGTAAATAAGGTTTGCCATTGCGGCCACGGGATGGCAGGTTTACCTGGAGTTTGTAGGAAGGGCGGAGGTGGTGTCGCGCCTTGCATGGTTCACGTGGGTTGTGGTGGTGATCCTCGTCGCCAATTTATGTAGTATAATAGTTGTAAGGATGACAGGAGGCGTCTTAGTGATAGTGATGTCCTTTATTCAGCATACGACATCAATCATCATATATAGTTATATAGGTGGTAAATCCACTTGGGCAGCTTGCCTCTAATGTAAGGGGTTGCAGCTGGGAGGCTGTATTGTCTTCTGTTAGGCCTGAGGCCTAATTCTCGGAGGAGCTGGGAGGGGACGTCTTCCCGCATCCTCTGCTGCTCCCGTAATGCGCACCGAGCGCGCGGGGGCGGCCCTAGTGGCCGCGGCCGAGATCTCGCGAGAGTTGCGGCTCTCGCGATATCTCTACACAGGACTTGTGAGGGCAATATCAGAATCAAAAGATGCAATATATGCGCCATATTCAGATAGTTTACGCCCTAGCTGAAAAAAGGTTAATGCGTGTAAATTATTTTGCACCCCTTCCGATCATGCCACCCTTCTCTGTTGGGCGGGTAAGCAAAGAAGGTGACCTTTCAATCATATAGTTATCTGCTACCCTTAGGGTAATGTTGCCTCTCACAGACCTATTTGCATCTCCATTAAAGTAATCTTCATTCATTTGGAACCCTTCCTCATCAGTTTCCACTCCTGCACTTTCCACAGGTGCTTCCTGCTCTGTAAGATCCTAAGGGACCTAGATCACCCAATAGGTTAGGTCACCATTTTTCTCTGCGTTCCTTTTTTGTCTACGCTTAGAATTGCTCCTTTCCTTACTTGTGCTTGTGACATTATTGGAGATGTGTGGGTTCTCATCGTTGTTCGCTGATCTATTAGTAACATTATTTCCCCAGTCTCAACTTCAGGACCTTTAGACTTTTCAACTGCTGACGCTCTTTTCACATGATGTAAATACCACCACTGTCCTCAACTTCAGTATTGGTACTGTTTCGCTGTTCCCCTTCCACTTCTTTGACTCTCCTGTTATGCATGTTGGAGGGCTCGGGCACTCTTACCATGTCACCCCGAGGTGCGACTGCGATCTCAGCACACAATGGGACTTCCCTATTGTAGTTGGAACCCACAGGATGTGTGTGTCGTTTCAGTAAGGTGGCGAGAGTCGCAACCTGCGAGCATAATTCTATCTTGATTTTGGCACATATTTGTCAGAGTACTTTGAATGCATATTGCATAGTACTCAAGGAGGCATCATCTATAACAGAACCCTCAGCACTAAACTCATTAGAGTTCTCTCTGAACATTACTGATGAGGCCGAAAGTCTAACTGCGGTAGAGTTTTTCCTCAAGTGTGCAGTTCCAAGTCAGTAGTAAACAACCCTGCCACATTTCCCATATTATTTCTGACAGTTGGTAAACCAGCTTCAATCCATGTCGTGCTATATTCTGCAGAGAATAACACAAGTACAGCAGAAAGGTATTATCCACTATTGACATCTCAGAGATATTATTTCCTTGGCCATGAGCTGTCTTGTCAATCTTCCAGGATTTCATTGCCCCTTCAAGAGCGACGTAGCTAGTTATTTTAGCTTTCAGAACCTCTGTACAATGCTATTTCCCAATACTTTCAGTACCTGTATTCACCATCACATCAGCCACCGGGTCCAGAGTACCGTGTGCCGAACAATTGGATGTACAATCGTTAGGAGTCAGTCTCTTTCACTGCAAGTTATAACTTCCCTTTTGCTTCCTTTGTTTACCCGTCATGTTAAATGTCACTTTCCAATATCAGCCGAACAAGTGGCAGTACAAAGGAGATGCTACTACCGTATGTAAATCAGTAAGCCACGTCAGGAAACATTCAACGGCGGCGCCTTCCCTCTCGCCTCTGAGCCGCAGAACTTCCGAACTGTGCTGACACTTGTACGCACTTCAGCACGTGCCCACCCTATGTGTTGTGCCTGCGGTTTAATAGGTCCAGGCAGTACTTAACAAACGCCAAGCTCGAGGTAACAGGCAAGAACAATCCAGCAAAGATCCTGCTCCTCTGCTAATCACTCTCCAACTGGCAAACTGTGCTGACACTTGTCTTCATTTCCACCACACGCTTCGGTTTTATCATCAATTCAAAAGGGAAAACAGAATGCATTTTGCATACACTGCACCTGTGATCTTGGTTTCAAAATGCATTCCGCTGGACTCTCAGTTGATGGGCAACCCTAAAGTAAAGATGCAATAGAAGGTGTAGGGAATTGGGTTGCCAGATTTGAGGAGATACAAAATGACATGTGTCTTGAGACATCTTTCAGAAGCCATGCTTGAATGGTAGGGGAATAGATAGCAAGATATTGAAGGGGGTACATTAATCCCTCTTTCATTCCGAGAGACAGTTATCAAAGATTAACCTCTTAAGCAATACAGAGTGAGGTAATTCCCTGGGGCCCATAGTTTCAAAGAACGCCCAAGCGCATTTTTTAATTCGCTAATGCCCCCCCCCTCCCCAGGCAATATTGCTATTAGTACCCTGGCGTGTTGAACCAGGGTACTAAAAGAAATTTTCTTGGTTGCATGTTTCACAACGAAGGAAAACAAATAAAAAATGGCCGCCGAGGACGGGTGGTCGTAGTCCATTCTTCGTTTCCATGGCGGATATTGGAAAAGTAAACAAACAAAATGTCTGTCTTGGAAAGTGAGATGGGACTACATGCAGTCCCTTCTTCTTTTCAATGGTGACCATTCAAAAAATAGAAAAAATGTAAACAAAAAATTGTCCACCATGGAAAGGAGTAGGGACTTCTTGTAGCCCCTTCTTCCTTTCCATTGTTGTGTGACACAGATTGGGAGCGGACGTGCTGGAAACAGAAGTGTTTCCTGCGTGTCTGCTTCTGAAGAAGAGCCAAAAAAGAGGTAAGTGGAGGAGGGGTCGAGGGAAAGGGAAATCTGTCGAGGGGCAAAAGGGGAGCGGATCACTTACCCGATTCCTCCGCGAGGAGAGATGGTGGAGCCATCCCTGAGAAGGTTCAGGGTGGCGGGATTACCATCTGGTAACGCCCGTGTTCTGTTCCTCCCCATTGGCTGGATGCCACCACACCCCCTCTCCAGTTACTAATATCCGGTATGAAATTGCTTAGAATCAGAAAGCATATTGTGAAAACTTGGATAGAGGCACTCAAACTACTGGGTCAGGTTAAAAAGTGATGATCCATCTACACGATCTAACAAAATTATAGTTCCCTGATGATAGGTAATACACTCATTTGATTGTAGTGGATCAACCCAGGTACCAGGTCAGTGGATCACCTTTGGCAAGACAAGGTGATGCTGGACAAGGCAAAGGAGCTCTACAAACTGCTGAAAGGTTGACTCACTGCTACCATAATTGATTGGGTGCAACCTAATGATAGCTCTCCTGTCTTAATCAGTAGCCACAAAAATAGATACTTCGGTATTGGAAAATGTTATACTGTATTGAACATGGGCGGAAAGGATGCATGACAAGTGAGCTCGACGTAAAATAGTGTTGTGGAACTGAACTGCCTAAGGTCTCATGAGAAGTTAGTGTTGAATAGAAGGACACGTAACAGACGTTTCAGAAGATTTGAGGAGAGAGTTTGAGGTGGTCGGAGAGTGAGACAGTGATGGAATGATGGACAGAATGTGATGCAGAAGTCACACCTTAAAACATGATAGGTGGGAACCGCCAAACCACTCCTGCGATATACCCTACATTTCTGTGTATCTAGTAGTATTTTTTCATTTGCTTCCATGCTCCTTGGGTGTCTAACTTAGATTTAGAGGTTAAATCTTACATAGAAATCCTGGATTGTAATGCTGTCTCACATGTACACTGATTTGGAGAAGTTCTCTATGTCTGAAAATTGAAGAACACATTTAAAAAAAAATGTAATCTACTATGTCAGCTCACTGCTACTCCTGTAAACCAGAAAAAGAGAAGGGTAGGTATGTTTCTTTGCAGTGGCCCACCAGAACAGACCTCCAGAGAGGGATCCCTGCTTACAGGACTGCATAAACGTGTGTGCTCAGGTACAGAACAATATTACATTACGTGTTTGAAAAGCATTTCATTTACAAATATAGTAGTACTCGTTTACGAGCATTGGAAGGGTGAAGGGCTGACTGGCTCTGCAAGGATTCAAACATATGGCTTCAGGATGCACGAAGGTGAGGTTTGACTACTTAACTGTCTTTGCTATCTTTCTGCAATTATACCGACGTGATCTTGGAAAACTGACATCTTCCATTCCGCCTATAAATACAAATCCAGGAACGATTTCAAAAAGACTGAAGTTGGACCGAATCGCCTACTAATGTGGGGTGCTTTCACTCCGGTCCATGTCTTTACAGAACACTTTAAACTCCATTAGCATGTAACAGAGATATACAAACGTCGCACGGTATGATATAACAACAGGTTGTAAATAAAGTAACGGCTATCAGTTTCAGAATTGTTATTTTTCACCAGTGGTATGCAAAGTTAAGTGATTTTTATTGCATTCAAGTTGCATGGGAGAAAATCTCTACGTCACTAAATTACGACATGTCTCGGGAGGATAGCTCAGGGCCAACGTGATCGACTTAGAAGCAAGTAGACACGGATCACACTGGTTCGATCCCAGGGTCTGTGCTTAGAAACCAATGGGTATTAAGCACATTATAAATAATTTAACATAACCAATTCTGTATTGGCATACCGGTGAGCAAAACCAACAGAGAGACTAACATTGAAAAGTTAATACTTGTACATGCTATTTGGAAGCATACTGGGAGAAGGCAGATGTGGGGCCTTATACATGCTTTAGTTAAGCATTTTAGCTATTTCACGTTGTTTCTGAAAAGTGATGATCAAATACAATGTTTAAAAATGGTATTGTGTCATCCCAATTTAATACACAACACATGGTAGCTGATTTACAAAGCGTTTTTCAATTATTTTTTTCCATTGAGAACAACTTTTGTAAACCAGGCCCATGGTGTGATTAAACCTAGTCTTTTCCTTTTTTTATGGAGATTCTTTTAGCTAACCCTGTATTTCTTTAGTTCTGCAAAATAATTGGTGCTGCAATTCCCCTAGATTAAAACGAAGTAACAGTAACTTCCTGATCTATCCTTGGGCATTATGTATTCATGAGCATCATACAAAGGCTTGCCAGGATAATTTGCACGGTGGGGGTTCAGTTATTAATAAATGTAACTCCTTTTTTAATTATAGCAATTAACATCTTCTTATTGGCATGCAGAATATCACCTTGCAGACTTGGGCTTTGGTTTCAATGATTCCATTGGGTTCATGCTGCAACGCAGTTCCTTGCCATTAAAATTTCAAGGACATTACTGTCAAACATACTCTATAATATGGCATGGTTGCATGTTCTTAAATGTTATTTTTCTTCACGGGGGTTAAAGACGTTCCTAAAATTGTCTACAAGCTAATGGTTCTATATGTTTGTGTGCTGATAGTTAGATATTGAATTTGGTAGATACAATTCTTATGCAATTCCTTTTTATTGATGTCAGTGTCATGGACACAATCAAATACCGTAACAATTCACGTAAAAATCCCATCTTCTGAAGGTTAGGTGTTATTATTACTCAATACAACAGCACCACTCATTGAATCTGCCAAATCACAAAATACAACAGATTTTCCAAGACGACCAGAAAATCACTCTACATTTTAAAAAGTGTTTGCAAAATTAATGACCGCAAGTGGCGGTGCTGTTATTTAGTTGCCAAACAAAATAGTAGAGAGAATAATACATATTTCTTCCTAGGGAAAGGGAGACTATATTCAGCGTCTGTAGCTTGATGTGGTAGATGTAGTGGCAAGACCAAATATTAATTGCAGAGAAACATTCTTGGAATGCAATGTTGTAAGTGGGGCATCTTAGTCAGTAGTTATAACTGTGTGTGTTGCCTTTTAGTGTCCATTCAAAATAATAGCTATAGAGAAAATGTATTTTATTTATTTTAGGCAAGAGAAGTTTATATTCAGTGTTTATAACTGGCTGCATTATCCCCTAGTGGCCATTCGCAATTCTTAGTAGGCAGGAAAAGATCATATTCAGTTATTCTAAGTGATTTTACAGAATGCTGGTGTCAAGTCCAAATGCAGAAAGAGATCATATTCAGTGTTTGTAGATTATTTTCTGTGGCCATACCAAATATACATTTCAGAGGAAATGTCTTATCATTCTTGGTATTCAGGGTGATATTATATTAGTGACTTTAAGTGGCTGCACTGTGTGTTAGTGGTCAGCTACAAAGTCTTACAACTCTTGCTGGAAATGGAGAGAATATATTCAGAGTCTGTGACTGGGTGTGTTGTTTAGAGAAAAGGAAAAATACTGATTGCAGTGAAAAAGGCTTAACTTTTTTGCTGACAGGAGGAGAACATTTGCAGTTTTTGTAACTGGGTGGGCTGATTGTAATGGCATGCCAAGCATTACTTGCAGAGAAATCATTGTATAACTCTTGATAGGTAGGAGGAGATAATATCCAGTTGTTGTACATGACTGCACATGTTGTTCATTTTCTTTATAGCTGATATCACAAACGAAGCTTGGGGGCAACAGATCACTTTACAACAGGAGAATGGAAGCATTGGGCTTGGAATTTTATACATTATTGCAGTACTGTTGGTGGAGGGAGGGATTTAATTCATCGGGAAGGCACTGTTGAATGAGCTACTTTGTGTGTTTTATGGAGCCAGATTATAGTAGGTACATATTAAGTCTATCCCGGGACAGTTCCAGATGATCTGGGCATGGTAGGAGAAGGGCAGCTTGCGAGTGCAAGGAATTGCTATCTGGTGAGGGTGTAGAAGTCATGTTTTTCATTTTGATTACATAATACTGGGAGGCTGGCTCACTGGAGAGGGCTCCTACCTGACATCACAAAGGATCAAAAGGAGAGCCATAGCCATTCAGTCTCCAGCCCTATCACTTGGCAGGGGCAGGTTGCCTCAAGGGAATACACCAAACCCTTGCACAGTTGAGCTGAAATCAAATTGATGTGGCTTGGATAATTATGAGAGATATTAGCTACCATACGTTAAACTCAGATGTGGGTTATATTTATTGTTTTAAACTGCCACCAGGATTGTAACTCTCATAGATATGTGGTTTTGGGAAAGTGAGTGTATTTCTTAAATGCAGCTCCTGTGCTGCAGGCACTTGGCTGTCACTGCAGCTCCAAGAGGGCACCTGTGTTTCCTGAACCTGCTCTGTGCCACTGGAGAGCATTCACTGCAGATCAGGTTCTGATTCAGCAGGGTTTGGTGAACATTATGCTTTTTGGCATGGTCCTTAGAAGGGAAGGACCTAGTTGTCAGGTCACCATTTCTGGGATTGAATTATACTGCATCATTGTATTTTATTTATTTATATGCTTATAATGCACCGACAGCCCGCAGGCATTGGGGTGAAAACAAAAACACAAATGGACAACAGGGAGAATGGGACAATGATCAGACAAGTCAGGAATCCCTAAAAGGCATGTCACTAATTTACCGGGAGAATTACCTGAACAGATGAGTTTTCAAGTGTTTCCGAAAATGTATATAGTTGGTGGAACGGCATTCAGAAGGGAAGATGCAGTGACCGACATGGATCTTCCAAGACCCCTGGATCAGGAGTATCTTGGTCCCTGCAACTGCGGCAGGTATGACGAGCGCACATTTCTAGTAGGGTGGTACAAAGGTTCCAAAGCTTTAAGGTAAATGGGGAAATTGCCATAAAGACAGAGGTGCACCCAGATACCCATCTTGAAATGGATTTGCTCCTGAACAGGGAGCCAATGCAAATATCTACTGAAATGTGTGATATGCGATCTTCTGGAAACATTCAGGGCAACACGGAACACATAATTCTGGATAGTTTGGCAGGCCTGGATGTTGGTCTTAGAAGCTCCACATAACAGTGCATTACAGTAATCCAATCTGGTTAAAATTGTGGCCAGCGCTATGGTCACTGAATTCTCTTCACTTAAATAAGGACAAATACTCTGGAGAAGCCTCAGATAATAATTACAATTCTGGCGGATGTAGTGCACTTGGGCATCAGAATTAAGGGAGACTTCTAAGTAAACCCCTAAAGTTTTTACTTTTTTGTGGGTCGCAATTTTATTGTCTTGAAGTTGTCATATGATGGGCTTAGTTTGGCATGAGCTTGGGGAGAACCAAAGATAAGAAGATCAATTTTACTGCCATTGAGACACAGCAAGTTCTGAGACATTCAGCCCTAAATGGAATTGTAGTTGTTGTTAAGGGCTGTTGAGTCCAAGGAGTAGTCACCTGACAGCTTGAGATCCAGCTGTGTATCATCTGCGTAATTGGTAAATAATAAGCCCAGTTCCTCCAAGAGTGTGCAGAATGATCACAGGTAAAGATTGAAAAGCAGTGGCGAAAGCTGATCACTCTGAGGGACACCGCAAGAAATAGGGGAGGCAGGGGAGAAAGCCGAGCCCCATTGAATATTTGATTCTCGGTTGGACAGAAAGGACCGTACCCAGTCCACAGTCTCCTTGGAGCAATTGCCTTGATCATTTAAACACCAAAGAACTCGCTCGTGGTCCACAAGGTCAAAAGCTGCGGATAAATAACTAATGCATACAAATAAATAATAAATGTGTCTGCATTTTGATTTCAGCCTAACTGTGGAAGGGTTAGGTGTATTCCCTTCATGCAACCTGCCCCTGCTACGTGACAGGGCTAGAGACGGAATGCTATGCCTCTCCTTTTGATCTTTTGTGATGTCAGGTAGTAGTCCTCTCCAGTGAGCCAGCCTCCCAGCAGGAGTTGACATGAGGCCCAGGAATCAAAGGGCACACCTATCCCAACAGAACGTACCTGGCAACAGGGTGCTGCAGACCACAATGGCCTTTGATTCTATTGATAAGGGAATTTGGCAGAGTTAGTTTAGACTGGTGGACCTCAGACAAGTTGGACACAGATTCCACCATCTTGTTATCCCTCTACATCTCTCTTCCCTCATGCACCCTCCACATCCTTTAGCACAAAGCACTCTGTGTATTATGTCAGAAGCCAGATTCCACTTGTTCCAAGGACAGGCATTGGACCCCTAAAGCAGGCTTTCTTTTTTACCAATAACCTGGTGGTTTTTGTCATTGAAGATGAGGTCTCCCAACCTTTCTTTGATTCATCTGTGCTTGGAAGAAGAATGTGTTTGCACCCTCTTGGGAGAGCAGTCCTTTAGAAAGACCCCTAGTTGGGAGGTGGAGACAGGTAGTCCAAGGCAGAGGGAATACCTTCTCCCTAAACATCCCCTGGGCACTTTGGAGGTGGCCTGCTGCTGGGCAAGACCTACCTCTCTGTAAACCACACTCACAGGACTTCACCATTCTAAAGGACACCTGCAGTTGTGTGCCGGTGTCCCACCTGTGTGTTAGCCTTAGAACAAGGACTACTCTTGTGGAGGCCCTGGGGAAGGACTCATAGCACCCGACAACCAAGAAGGACAGGATTTCTGCAACTTTGTCATCAAACCAGTGTGAACCATCATACAAGCACATTCAACTGAGTATATAGCAGCAAACCCCTCCAGGTGCTGTCTTTGGCAATTTCTGACCTTCAAAAGGCTGTAGCGCAGGTATGAACCAGTTCACACTGCACCACAACAGACAAAGCATGCCGTTTCCCTGGCTCGAAGAAAGAATTATTGTTGTACCTGAACAGCTCGAACCACTGTTCAACCCGCCAGCCTTTTCCGCAGTGTTCCAGTTGACAGTTGGACCGAACCAAATGTTCTTTCCGAACCTTGGAATTTAAGCTAAGCATCAAGCTGACTCACCCTGTGCATCCTTACCAAACAAACTCTGTTAACTCCATGATCTGCATCACTTGAACATCACTTTCACCCTAAATTCCTTCCCATCTCAACATCTGCTTGCCATCTGGACTAGAACAACTGTCACACTTGAACCCAAATCAAAACCACCAGCACAGCCCTAAGAAACCTGGCTCACAATTGTCAAACCACCAAGACACAGCAATGCTATTATTGCCTGATAACTGCCCCCCTAGTACCTTTGTGGACCGTACAGACAGGCTAGGTACCTTTAATCACGTTTTAATATAGAACATCCTTTTTGAAGAACATTGTGGCTTTTACTGCTTTTCTACCCCCGTTCTCATTACCCAGAGTGTGCATCTTGCTATGCTTACATAGTTTGTGTTCTTTCTACAGAGATGGGGCTTTGAAGTGTTATCTATTTAGTTGTTACTGCAAATGGAGTGTTTAATTAAGGTATTTATATATTTTATTTTGGAGAACATTGATTGGACATTACTTTACTTTTTTTTAATTGTTTGATACTTTGCTACTGTTTCACATTCACTCCAATCGTGAGTGTATAGCCTTCCCATGGCCCACATTAACAGAAACGGTGAAGGAAGTATATCTCTTACCTGTGCGTGTTTTAACTTTATGATTGGGTTACACTCTTGTTTTGTAGAGGTGTGAGGGCTGAGTAGTTGGTTTAGCCTCTACTCATAATTGTATTCCTGCAGGGCAGAAGTCAAGTTTTCACACTGTGTCATCTCTTTGTTGTATAGCTTAGACTCAAAACTTTTGATAGCTTTGCCATGTGAGATGTTATAGCCTCTAGAGGTGTGGAGTTTAGTGGCCTGGCCAAATGTTAGCTTGCTATAAAACGGATTAATTTCTTTGGTAGGAAGGACGAAAATATATTCAGTATTTGTCATCTTTTGAACATACAAAACTATGAGTGGCTGAGAAAATATCCAGGTAGGAAGGAGGATATTCTAGTCAGTGGCTTTGAATGGCTATGCCATCATTTAGGAGCCTGATCAAATACTTGTGTGAGAGAAAATATTGTATGATTCTTAGTAGGCCTGGGCATATGATATGCAGTGGCAGTTAGTCAGTACATTGGGCCTCATTACGAGCTGGAAAGCATTTTGTTGGTAAATCTGCTGGAATTCCGCCCAGTGGAATTACTGTTACCGCCAGTTGGACTGGTGGATTTGCGCTGGATACAAGTGTTGGTGGCGGTGTTAGACCCCATTAATCCATAGGACTCCATTGGGCATTTCGGAAGAATTACCACTGTGGTAATTCTGCTGGATGTAATTCTGCTCTTTTTGCAGATTTGTGGGCAGAAAGTGGGAGGATTTATCTCCTGCACGATGCTGGAGGTAAATCACTGACTCCAGAGCCAAAGTCGTAGTGTGGCAGAATGGGAAATGTGGCGGTAATTCTGTCACCGCTACTTTTTCACTGGACTGTCATACTCATAATGAGTCTTTTAGTGTTCAAGAAACTATTAGCTGTAGAGAAAAAATAAATCATGCAAGTATTCATAGTTTGAGTATATTATAGCCTGTCTCTGTAACTAAGTGTGTCATATTTTAGTAGCCATTCCAAATATAAGTTTTAAAGAAAACGTGTTAATATTCTTGGGAGGGAATTATATTTATGGTTCAAATGGCTGCACCACCTTGTAGTAGCCAGCCCATACTAATGGTTCACATAAATAGCCTTATAATTCAGTGTAAGCAGGCAACAATGAAGCGACTCTAGTCAGTGCCTGTAAACTAGTGTGAAGTAATTTAGTTGTCAATTCTGATACTAGCTGAAGAGAATAAAATCATATATTTCTTGGTAAGCATGAGGAGACGATATTCAGTGACTAGAATTTAGTGTGTTTTAGAAGTAGGACAAATACTGGTCACAGAGAAAACATCTTATATATCTTAGTAAACAGGATATTATATTCAAAAGCTGTAAGTGAATATTTGATATATATGACAGCAAATGCGAAAGATATAGGCACCTACATGAGACTGCAGAAATATATAAAGGTTACGCCTTCCCCATTCATTAGGAGGTTTATTCTGTTGATAAGGCTCAATCAGCTGCCTACTTTGTCCTTTATTGAGCATAGAATGGATGTAAAAAGAGCACAAAGATCCTGTAGACTTAAAATTCATCAAATGCTGGAAACACATAGACGCATTCACACCGCTGCCTCTCGCTTGGTGTTTATATTTGCTTTTTGGCAAGATCTGTTTATGATCTTGAATAGATAAAAGAAGAAATTGTTTGGCAGAGTTTTCTCAGCGGGAAGTTAACCATACCAAATGTTGCACTATGTAATATCAGGCAACTGGTTGAGCCGTCATTAGCGGGCACTTCTAAATCATAGTAATGACAATTGGCTCTGATAGGTGGAAAATGCTGATGATTGAGGGTGAAAAACATCTGTGATTAAAACGTTGGAATGTAAATAGGAAGCCCTGATTATCTGAACGTTTATTTGTATGAATTCAAGATAAGAACATGATCAAGCAAATAATGTTATTATGTAAGACATATTTTATAAAATACTTGGTAAAAGTAATGTTATGGTATTTTATTTATTGATTGCAGATTTTATTGTGGACAGAATTGTATTGTTTAATGTGTGATGTGGAAAGCTCAATATAAGCTAAAGCACAATTAAAATACAATATTAAATAAGTGAATATTCTATTTGTAGTGGACAAATCAAATACTAGTGCAAAGAAAACGTTTCAGCTTTCTTTGTAGGTAGGAGACGATCATATTGAGTAGCATTAACTTAGTGTGTCACCACTTAATTGCCAGACCAAGTACTAAATCCCTCTGAAGTTGCAAATAACAAATCATATAATCTATTTGAGGCAAGTGCATAGATTCTGTGGTTTTGACTGTGTCTGCTAAGTGCTGTTTTGTGGCTATGGAGCAGTGCACATTTTGCATGCTTGCACTGCATGCTGTCAAGGCATCATGAAGCAAGACACAGACAACCGATTCAAGGTTTGAAAAATACTTTTATTAACTGAAAGGTCAGGATGTGTAAGGCCTAAAGAAACTAAGGACAGTCTCACTCAGTAAAGTTCAACTTAAAAGTCTGTCTGTGTCGAAAACCTTTGCTCACCCTCACAACTAAAGCTAAACAATGTGTAGGGGTGTCAACAAAAAACAAAGCAGTGTTCCAAAATCAAGTTCTGAGCTTCTTCCAGCTAATGGCTTACTTTCCAACTCCAGTTCCCCAAGTTCAAAGCAGTTTGGGGTTCCCTTCCCCAAGAAGATAACACAGTTCCAAACAGGTCTTGATGCTCCCTTCCCCAAGGCAACAACAAAGTTCGCAAAGGTCTTAGATTTCTATTCCCCACTATGACATCAACTTGTCCACCTTGCCAGCTCACACTTCGGTTAAGTCTCTTAATATTCGAAACCAGTTCCAGGTCAACTTTACACTTCTTCTGATTCCTGAGTTTACACAGATTGCTCTATTTTGATTCCACTTCAACAATCTCTTTCATGCGTATCTTTATGTTTCCTTGACTTTAACAAACTGCCTATTGTCAGTCTATGCTCAGTTGTCGGACCACATGGTACATCCATTACAGGCCACGCAATGAATAACCCTTGGCTTTCTTGCCCATACAGGTTTCTCTGTCACTGCCCCTGTGTTTTGGTTCATTTTCACTTTGGTTTCTCCTTGCCAGTCTCTTGGCTTTGCCACAATGTGTTCTTTTCACACAGTCCACTCTGTAGTGTCCACTTTCCTTCAATAGATTACTTTCACACTCTTCAGTAATGTTCATCACTTGCTTTGTCACTTTATCTCATAGGATTTGTTCATTGCCTTTCAGTATTTATTACATGCATTTCACACATGCTTGCTTTCCTTTCATAAGCTCCTCAAAGCTTTTCTTTAGTTTGGTATTCATTAATGCTTTATTCATGAGGCTTTCTCTCAAAGTTCCCTTGACTTTCAGTTCACTTTCACTTGCATATTGATTTGAGATCATACAACAATTGCATTTGCTTCCCTTTCTTTCAGCTGGGGGCTCCTCCCGGCATCTTCTTTCCTTGTGATCTGCTTCGCTTCCACATTTCTGTAACGCTGTGAGACGTGCTCGTACTTTGGAAACCTCTCACTTGCGGATGCTGCTATTAGCTTGAAGCACTGAGCTCTCTTCCGTGCCCCACAACTCAGGCTGTGGACCCTTGATCAAGGAGGCTTGTGACCCTCCCATGGCCCGCCCATGCCTCAGCGCCGCAGTCTCTCCTGGATATTTGAAAGTGTCCTGAGCGCCAGGCAGGACCCTCCTCGACAACCTCTGTCTTGTCAGGACTTCTCTCCTCGCAGGCCTGACACACATGCCCTGGCTTTTCTCCTGTTGGTCTACCTCTTTGATTGTCGGCTGTACCTTTTATGCACCTGCAGAAACTTAACAGGTTGCTGGTGTGAGTCCTTAAACCTTGCCAGACCATAGTTACTGTTTTTTTCTGGACATACCTGACCCTCATAACAGCCTTCCTCGTCTCAGTACCATAGTAGTGAAATGTCATGTTAATGTGTACCACTCCTAGTCGCTAGCTCCTAGTCCCAGCACTATAGTGGTGTTACTTAGGGGGAATTATAGAATGGGATTGGCATCAACCTATAAAGACAGGGGGAGGATAAATTTGCTTATCACAAGGAAAAAGGGGATACCAAGTCTCGCCTGTTGACATCCTTTCCCCAATCCCCAAGGACCCTCCACCCAGGTGACCCCCACCTCGAATTTCCACCACCATGGTCAGGATGCAAAAGCAATGACCTTTCCCTGGCCACCTGAGAAGAGGATCCAAGTGGAAAAGGTGTGAGGATGCCCTCAGGTGTTTTACAATGCCAGAGCACCTACATGCCCCAAGGTGAGAAGAAAGCATTTGGTGGAAGTTCAGACCATGGTCTCTGAGGCAGAAGTGAGAGAGGAATTGCAAGTTGTATTGGCTGATGAGCAGGGATATATATGTGCCAAATGGTGAATGCCGAGTTTCCTGGTTCATGCTCCACCACCCACATCCGCTGATGAGGGTGGATGTCAGGGACTAGTGAGGATGCCTGAGGAAATTGAATGTAGTTATTATTATATTGATGCCTAAGATAAAAGTGGGGACACATCTGAGTCCAGGCTCCATCACATGATTTTCAAAACAAATGATTCAGAGGAAGAAAAGATGGAGGATAATGGCATTGTTAGAGAGGTAGACGGTAAGGTCAAAGCTTCCTCTTCCAACTTGGGCCACTGGCCCTCATTACGACCTTGGCGGAGGACCATGGTGCTATTAGCACCATGGTCCATGGCGCTAAGGTTGCAATTCCGCCATGGTGGTTGGCGGACTTACCGCCCCATTCCGACCTTGGCGGGGCGGTAAGTCCCCAATCCCCATTTTGCCCTTCCCCATTCCCATTTTTGCCCCATAGGGCATAATGGGAGTGGGGAAGGCGTTAATTACGCCACCGTAAATTACGGTGGCGTAATTAACATCAAGGTCCCTTAGCGCCATGGATTTTAACGCCTGCAAAAAGCAGGCGTTAAACTCACCATGGCGCAAAGGGACCTCGTACTCAGGCGGTAAGGGTCGGCGCTGTTTACGCTGGTGTAAACCCCTTACCGCCTGGGTCGTAATGAGGCCCGCTGTCTTTTAAAGGTTGTCAAACATGCCTTCTTGCACCAAAAAGAAAGTATGTATAAAAGTTCTTCCTATTACAGGACACAAAACAACAGCATCTCACCACCTGTACAATATGCAATGAAACTGACTCAGAAAATGTTGTTCAAAAAGGAAGTGAGGTACTTCTTTGTGATACCACATGATGGGATACTATGCACAGGGCATGACATAATTCCAGTTTTCTTTTTATAGTACTCTAAGAATGGTAGAAAGAAAATATCTTTTGAAAAACAGGTTATGGACAACTGCCAGGCATATATTGAGTAAAATGGGTATTCACAAATCATATGTGGACAATTGTTTAACAGATTATTTATCAATACATGATCTGCAGATAAGGTAAATCTATTGGGACATCCATAGTAACACATTTGAGTTAATTGCAAATCTCCTAAATAAGGTCCAGCAACTCATAATATGGACGGAAACAATGGGTTTATTTTAATAAAAGTACACTGAAGAAGTGGAATAAGGAACATTGATAGGATGGAAAGCTAGGACAAATTGTGTACTCAAGGAACATAGTATAATGTATTTGATATGAATGGTGTTTGTGCCAATGCAATATTTTAAGTGTATAATAGCTTTTTTTTTCTTGAAAAACAATATGTTTTGTTGATCTGATTAAAAAACACATGGTTATCACATTTTATATGGATTATATTATTCTCAATTTATCTTTTTAGAATTTGTATAAGAAATGAGAGAATTATATTTTTCTAAAATATAGAAAACAATAGAATACAATATGTGAAGTTCAAGCATTTTTGTTGTGTACTTGGTTTATAGTAAACCTTGATACATTAGTAGAAAAACAAACAGTACACTAATATAGCAGCACATTTAAGTAAAATACTAAAATACAACACACATTATTACATTAATACAAAATTAACCTTTCTGATGCACGGCTCTCCATAAACCATTTAAAAAAAACAATCAAGATCTAAAAGAAAATGTCATGATGTCAATTCAACTTAGTATTAAGCATTTCAAAAAGTGAATTTAAAAATCTATAGAGTCATATGGCCTCATTAGGAATTTGTTGGAAATAAGGGTCCTGATTCTGCCTGCCGTTGTAGAGCAGCCATGGTAGGCACGATAGACAGACCCATCACTGAAGCACCAGCACTTTTAGGAACGGTGCCGGTGCTTCCATGTCCCCACTCCAATAGAGTCCCATAGGATGGGGATTTACAATTTACCGGCGCTTGACTACCCGGGCCACCGGACTTGCAATCACCCGGTTGCACCGGGAAGTCAAACGCCTTTAAAATATTGCGAGTCCGGCGGCAACCCGCCAGTACAAGCAACAGTACTGGACTGGCATATAGGGAACTCTGTAGATTTCCCAGTAGGCCTCTGAACCCGGGGCCTCTTTTGCATGGTATTTCCAAATTTTCCCACAGGAAAAGTGTTGGGCTTGCTGAAAATATGAGCTATGGGGTCACAACATTTTTTTTCCAGGGCCTCTTTTGGTTCCCAGTCCACCTCTGAGCACTGACAGGGTTACCACCAGACTCATAATGAGGCCCATAGTAACGTAGTGATATTATTGGCTTCCATTAGGTTTTTCCATAATGAAACACTAATGAAAATCTTCAAATTGGCTATAGACAAGCCAAATAAAATGAAGTTTTCTGAGGTCACCAGCCTTTGCACAATATAACGTTAAATGTTTCACTGGTTCAGTAGTATCGAACATCCTAGGGAAGCAATGGAGCACTTTACAATCATAGGGGAAAGTGTACAGTGAGGGAAGCCAATAAAAAAGGAGCAGGGATCTAAATGATGGTGGGGGGAATTTGCAGCATGGGCGGATGATAGTGGGGAGCATATCACTGTGTTTCAGGTAGGGTCGGGAGTGCAGGGTGTGTGGACCCAGGTGTTAAGGAGGAACCATTCTTTGAGGAGGAAGGTATTGATATTTTTCCAGAACTGTGGAAGTGATGGGGCATGTCTGATGTTGATGGGGAGAAGTTTCCAGATTCTTGGAGCATAGACAGATAAGGTCTGTCTTCTGGTTCTTTCCTTTCTGCCCTGTCATAATTCAAGTCTGCACATTTCCTTACTTCTGGTGGTTTGCAGGCTTCTGGAGATGCTGAATTTCCCATAAAGATAGCCTGGAGACTTCAGCATGACAGCCATAAAGATGAAGCAACAAGCTCTGCAATTCGATGAGGGTTGGGGTGATGTGATTGAGTTTGTAGAGACCTTTAGACTCTTGCTGCAGCATGCAGGACGCATTTCTGGGGTGCCAGTCGCTGGAAGACATTCCAAAATGGCATTTTCACCATGCAGGTGGGAGTTTAGCAAGGTTTGGACAGTGGACCTGAAGTTGTTTTCTGGGATGAAGGGCTTGACTTTCCACAGGAGAGAAGTTGGTTCCAGGCTGTTTGTGTCTTCCTTGCTATGTGCTGTTTAAATGTGAGGTGTTGGTCACTGTTGTACCCAAGGGACTTTGCACAGGGGGCCATTTGCCTATTGTCACACCTAGATATGTGTATTCTATCACTCACTCGATTCGATGTGGATACCATTTATATAACAGCTGTTTTACTTACTTCTTTTGCCGTCAATTATCATATGTTTTGTTTTTTCTTGGTTCCATTTTAGGGCATTCCTCTGGGCATAGTGGTACAATACCTGTGGTGACAAATTTAGGCCCACCATACTGCAGTGACGTAGGACCACATTATCTGTGTAGGATATTCACTGTACACTGCTTGTCCCAATCTTAGGCGGAAAAACCGTTTGTCACACCTAGGTATCTGGCAAGTCAGATATATACAGCTTGTGCATGGGCACATACACAAAACCATGTTTCAGGCCTTTAGTGGTAGGGATGTCCTTTGTGCATGCTGTTCAACCTTACCTGGACCTAAGACTTGGGATAGGTATTGTTCACTTACCAAAACGGTTTCCCTGAATGCTGGGCTACGAGTAATCCAATTTAAAATTCTCAATAGATTGCACTACACCCCGGCCAAGATAGCCAAGTTTGTCTCAAACGCTCCGAGTCAATGCCCAAAGTGCAAAGCAGACTACGCTGGCTCGTTCCACATGTACTGGAGCTGCCCGGTGGTGGCTGGGTTCTGGAGGGAGGTGGCAAATATACTAGATGAGATCACACAAATCCCCCCGACGCTGTCTCCACAGAAGTATTTATTCGGGGACATCGGAAAATGCTCTGAAAAAACCAGAAGACTGTTTAATGTCACATGTGCAGTGGCCAAAAAATGTATTCTGTTACATTGGAAAAATCCGTCGCCACCCACTGTACAGCAGTTCCTCCGAGAGCTGGTCTATGTGAATGAGGCTGAGGAGCAGTTTGTTCTCACACGCCCTTCGGCCTGCAGACCTAAGGATATTTGGGGTCCCCTTAGAATGTTTCTCTGCGATATGATTTCTGATAGTGACGGCGATACTTAGACTCGCTGCGTTGGGAAACTATATACTATATGTACTGTGTTCCTCTGCATTTCTGTACCGTGATGATTGCGATCTGTATGGTGAAGCTCGAACTGTGTTTTGTGTTTTTCTCGACCACTAATAAAAAGAGTTTTAAAAAAAAAACTTACCTGGACCGAGGTGTAAGAGTGGAACTCCTGAAGTATATGCAGCAAATTCTCTGGGATATTCCACGCAATTAACTTGCTCCACATTTTGTCATGGTTGATACAAGTGTAGAGGGGGAGTTCCCACTTTTTGTACTGGTTTCATCAGTGTGTTTAGTAGCAAGAGGCTATGTACCAGCTCTGAAACCTATCTGAATGTTTTTATTTTGTCTAGCATCAAGCAGCTGAATAGTTTGCCTGCTGAATCTAGATTAGATAACAATCTATAATTAGACACCTCACTTTGCTTCAATTTTTTGCAGATGGGCCTAATGATTGCTTTTTTTCCAGCTAGAAGGGGATTTTCCTTCAATAGATCTTATCAAATTGGCATAGTGAAACCTGTCCCCAAGTCTCTGACTCTTTTTTCAATACCAAATTTGGCAAGCCGCTGGGGGCAGAGGGCCCTTTATCCCATCAAGTTCTTAATTTTAAGTATAATTTCCAACTTGCCAAAAGTAAGATTATAAGGTTTCTGTTCTTTGGCCTGCACCGGCCCTTTATCAGTAAAGTACACCTTATGCATATATTTAAACCAAGTTTCCTCATTAATCGGGTTGAGTGGTATTCCTGCTTTATTAAGCTGTGTTCCATTTAAACAGTCGCCATATTTTTTTTCTGTCTCTCCTCGTGATGGATTTTAGCATATTTTGCAATTGGGCGTTCTTGCTACTCATATGCCACCTTTTTACCCAGTTCATATAGGCATTCTTTTTTTTATTTATTCTAATGTGTACATGCTTAGTATCTAATTCATGCCTCAGGATAGACCTAATGTTTTGTCTTAGCTTACATTTGCCATTTCTAATAACGGGAGCATACATTTTGCATTTGGCTACAAGATCTCTAAAGGTTTATCTCTTTCCCACAGGGACTGACTCCTTTATCATTTCTTTGTACCACTCAATCACTTCCTTTGTATCACAGTTTATGCCAGGCAACTGGAGTTGCTCGAGTTTAGCAGCCAAGTGATCATTCATGACCCCAATGATTCTATTGGACCAAGTACCCGGTTGTCGCCAGCATTTATCTCCACCTCTCCAATTTTCTTTACTGACAAAGGGTTACTATTGAGACCCAACAAAAGGATCACCATATATGGTCAATATAGCTGCCAAAACTAGAGCTCATTTCTTACACAAAGTCCACTTCCCTGGCACTAAAGAAGTAATTGGGCATAGGTGTTGTTAGGGATTTTGTCAGAGGGCTATTACATACCTTGGGTGGTATTTTAGCATCGTGGTAAAATAGTGGTAACATGGTAGCACAGCATATTTATATTAATGCCCTACAATATGTTACAAGG
The DNA here is from genome assembly GCF_040938575.1 of Ambystoma mexicanum. Classification (NCBI taxonomy): domain Eukaryota; kingdom Metazoa; phylum Chordata; class Amphibia; order Caudata; family Ambystomatidae; genus Ambystoma; species Ambystoma mexicanum. The sequence continues at coordinate 398,768,529 of NC_090939.1, forward strand.
CTACCCTCTCATATTTATATTCTATTTAGCATTGACTGTAAGTGCAAGATAGCAGACTTTGCACTTGCAAGGACAAGACAGCACCAACTGTCATTCCAGTGACTTATGTACAAAACTGGACTAGCATCTTTGATGGACTGTTCATAGCACTCTTCATTATATTAAATGATTCACAAGCCACACATGCATCATATGTTTTCTAACTTGCTAGCTAATTCCCAAACTTTACCACCAACTTTACCAGATGTGGTAAACAATGTTTTACTGCTTTTGACACACCGGGCGCTTCCCTGTGATTCCCCCTCTTGATCAATGAATTCACATAGGCACAGAAAAGCAATCCCACTGATTTGGTTTCAAAGATGCTTTTATTTTAATACACACTATTGTTTGACAAGTTATGCGGTACACATATTAAGACAAATGAACACTTCTTGATTGGATACATAAACAGCCTGTGTTTATAATAAAATATTCATTTCTCATTTCTTACCCAGACCTTGAGCCCTGAGACAGTCAACAGAATGTACCATCTAAAAGAAGAGACAGAAAGTACATAAGACAGTTGCATGCCAACTTTTCCCTTCCGTTACACTTTCAGTGTTTCTGAATTACCCATGTGAAAGAAAGAGAGAAAAAGAAACTAATTAAGAAAATTCCTGACTGACTGACTAACGGAAAGGTAAACATAATTATCTCCACGCCCCTCAAATTCTACCAATACTCACTTCTAATGTGGAAGACTTCTGTGTTGTTTATCATGAAAATCCCCTCTCTGAAGTGTCTTATCAGCAAACGTGAGTTTTGCGAATTCCGCAGCTTTGTCAGTACAGTTAGAAGCCGGCGACCTCCCTCCGACCCATCTTCTCATACTGCTGCCTGGGAGAGAATCTTGCCTTTCTGTACAGCCCGGCTCTGCCCAGCTGCCCTCCTGGTTTCCTCTCTTTGAAAAATAAGGATTAACCTCCACCCCCTCTTCCAGCTAGATTTATACCCTAGCCCTGTCAATCTTACTGAACCTGCCCTTTTCCCTGATGTCTCATATCACCCCAGTTGATCTTTCTAGAATCATGGCACTTGTTCTCTCCAAAAACCGCCTCCCAAATACGTTTGCATCCATTAATTCCTGGACCACAATGACGCCTTCTAAATGGAAGCACAGCCCATGCATTCTGTTTGCACATTTAAACTTCCACTGAAAAACAAACAGAATCTGTCATCTGGGCCATTTTGCACTGCTTTGTTAAAGGGTACATTAATTATTGGGAAGTGTTATTTGATGGGAAAATGTTAGTTGATTAATTTGGGTTAACATATGTATTCAGTATAAACTGGACAGATGGCCCATTCACCATAAAATGGATCATTTTAAATATGCTCAGTGTGCACTTCCATTTGCTGCCTTTGCATTCATTTTACTACCTCCATTGAAAGTAATGTCATGAACTACAGCGTCCAGTTTACTGCCTCCATTAAAGATAATGTCATGTACTAAACTACAGTCTTCTTCCCAGGAATGTCTCCTTTCGTATTTCCATTTAGCAAGGAAAATCCCCACTCTTTTACAAATTTGAGCCACCTTTTGCCATACTTGTCAGGGAGTTTATTATAGGCCATCAGTTGTTTATTTGGTGCCTTTAAGCAGTAGACATTTAGGTTTTCTCCAATGAGTACCAGTGAGTTCTCCGGTTCCATGAGCCACAGTACCATAGTATTACCTATGGTATCAAATATCTCTGAAAATGAAGCTCCACCTGGGGGCACATGTACGTTGAAGAGCAATACCTTTCGTTTTCTCAATGACCAATGGTCTCAATCTCTATTGCCAATAAATTATGTGCGCTATACATAGTTTCAATATTCCTGACAGCAAATGTGTTATTTGTCCCTTACTTCCCCTTAATGCATGCCAATACCTGATGCACTGTGTGGCCATCAATCATTATTTACTGAATAAATCATGTTTCCTGTAAAAGAAACATCAAAATCTAATAAAAGCTTATGGACCATTTTAGTGTCCAGAAAGTGGCTGTGTCCATGTGTATTCCACATCACAATTTTGACACATCATGGGTGATGTATTCAGTTCAAAGGTAAGAATCCAGTCAACCAAGTCTCTTCACTTTATGTAGAGTATGATTGGGACCTCAATTCTATCAATCATGACCATTCAACCAAGTCTCGTGGGGGTAATCGTTAGGCCTAATCTTCCTTCCTTATTTCCAGTATTTTTTCCTCTGGAGGTTACTTTTGATGCCAGATGGGGACAAGGATCAATTCAAACACTTTGTTTCAATCTTGGTATGTCTATTTGATTATGTTTACCATAATAGAGATATGTCGACCCCATGATTGTCACATCGTATTGCATTTTTAATATACATTTGGTGAAAGGCTTAATTGGGTTGACTGCATATTGTGCATAGTAGTGGGCAATTGACATTGGAACATAAGTGTCATCGAGCAGTTCCATGTACTCCAGTCTTTCGGAAGTAATACCCTCAGTTGGGGGATTGGATTAAGTATCCCTAGAATGGCTTGCCTGTTCAGCCATTTCTCAGTTGCATTTAGAAAGATGCTGCTTATTCATACTTTTGTGCTACCTGCCCAGTTTACCTACTTGCTCAGAGGTACATGTATGGATGCAGGGTTTGCTTTAATTCTTGGTATTCTGTTCTCTGCTTGACAGTAAATACTGCCACTACCATTAATTAAGGATTACTGACTTCATCCAATTCACTTGAAGTGAGTGTGTTGTCATCTTGGTCCTCAGTGTTATTTGTTGGTGTTTTTATTAACTAACTAGTTAGTGTTCCAGTCTATTCCTCCCATTCTGTTAGTATGTTTTCTTAATTTTTTTGCATTGTTCATGCACCTTTCTGCATTCACATCTTACTCCTTACTAGTCACTTTCATTGAGTGAGCGATGTTACATTGCTTCCCTGTTTTCCCATCCATCGCTTGCACCCCCTTTTCCCTTTTCACTTCTCGTTCTCACACTTGCACGATCTGAATGACACAAGGCCTAGTAAGATTGTTTGTCTTGTCTTCTCTCTGTCTTCCATCCCTTGTCTTGTGTCACCTATAAACACTTGTGTAAAGGAGTGTAATAAATGACTCATAATACCATATAATATCTGTGTATGTTCCATGATAACTTTTCTTTTTTGCTTTCTTCTTTCCACCCACGTGAAGTTAATGCAATTGTCACTCACTTCAATGTTTTCAAAGTCGGTTCTTGAGTTTTCCTGTACGTTAGAACTTTCCGCCTCCAGAGCTGTAGCAGTCACCACTTCTGTTCGCTCTTCCTCAGGCTGCTCACCCAGAGATTTTCCTGAGGTTTCTAGAGAGAGTTGGAGCATCCGGCCCTCTGTGTTTTGCCAGGATTCGATTTGCTTCAGCATCATTGAGCCATAATATCTTTGTGCATTTCTAATAGTATTTTTAGTTTGAATTGCATTGCTTCAGAACAAACCTAATTTGTCTATGGCGATTCACTACATCCCGTATTTTGATCTTCCATGAACAATAACAGTGACGTAGAGAGGTGAGAGGGTTAGGTCCTAGACTCCAAAGTTTTGCATGTTCCATTGTCATTAGCTCATGTGTCATGAGAAATACATACATGGTGTGTGTGTTTATGTACTGTGTATGTTGGTGGTATGATGTGTGTGTGTGTATCCTCTTTCCATCATGAGTGTTGCAGAAATTGTGTGTGTGCCTCCTTCCTGTGGGTAATGCAGCACAAATTCTATTTGCAGCCCCTTTCCTGCCAGGGAAAATCAGTTTTGTGGCCCACCCATAACGATGTGAAAAAGGTCTTAGGTGGGTGTCCCTTTCCCTGTGGGGTTGTGGTAAACTATTGATGTCTGCACCCTCACATGATGGCATGTGTAAAGTATTATGTGTAGCCCTTTGCCCGTGGGAGTGAGCCCACAATTGTGCATGTGCCCATATTCCCTAACAGAATGTGGCAAAACATATGTGTGTGCCAAATCTCTGAAGAAATGTTGCAAAAGTAAGTGAACTCCCCCATTCTTATGCAAATGCAGCAATGATTATATGTGAGCCTCCTTCCCGGTGTGAGTGCGGAAAATGTTAGGTATGTGATTCCTTCCATCACCACCTAAATTTCTAATGGTGATGTTCGATTCTCAACTAAACACTTCTCTATATCCTCCTCAGCATTTCACCAAATATACAGTCCTGAGGGACTCTGTTATTTGCCTATATCTCTACTTTCGTCCTACTACACTTCTCACGCATCTCCTTGAGGCTGGCAAATGTTTGTCCCTCCACTCTGCAGAGAAATACCCCTTTTGGATATGGGGTACACCAACGTCTATAGTTCTCTATTTCTGTCACAAAGTGTTCCTGTACCTGTTTCTCTCCAACCTACTTTTTGAGTTTACTGAATGTTTCCCTCTCCGTCACTGCAGGATAATCTATCCTAATCAACCACTAATTTCCTCACATTCACTTACTGTGCTTCCACTGCTTAACTGTCATTTGGTTACCTAGAGACTCATGCTATCCAAATTCAGAACTTACTTCTGCTTCTTCTCAGCCAGCAATCCAAATATCCCATTTCAACTCACCCACATACCCTACCTCTCACCTGGGCTTCATCCTTTATTAATTCTCTTCATTTGCATATTATTTCTACCCTGCATCATGCATCTTGAGTTTGCTACATTCCTCCGTCTACTCATTCTTCTCCTTCCCTTCTCTCATAACCTCAGTCTCAATTTGGAGTAAACTATGCATCTGTTGACAGCCTCCCCATATTTGCCCTTCACTACTACACCTAAATCCTCAATAATAGACCATCCCAAGGTCCCAGGATCTCCAACACACCTATCCCCCTCACTGACTGCACAACACCTGCTAATTATCCACCTCCTGTCACTATTTCACTTGGCCTCTTGGATGTAAAATCCATCTGTAACAGGTATTCCTACATTACTGACCACTTCATCTCCCATCAACCTCAACTTTCACTTCTTGCTATCTACTAAACCTGGATCTCTCTTCATGATTTTGCTACACAAGCAGCACTTCAAAATTCCTCTGCCACCTTCTCTAACTCTCCCAGACCTGTTGTGAAGGGTGGCAGTGTGCAGTTCCTGATCAATCAGATTCTCATCCCTGCCCTTCTACCCATCTCTGACAACAACACTTCATCTTTTGAATATGCCACTATTTAACTCCACCGTCCTACTCCTCTGTCTGTTCTGGCACTCCATCCATCCCCTGGTGGTCCTTTTCACTCTTTCTTCATGATCTGACAACTCCTCTTGGGATACTTCCTACCAACATCCCAATTGTCATACTGATGGGCTTTTACCTTCACAAGCTCCCTTAGGCCATATTCCTTCAACTGTAATCTGTCCTATCTGACCACTCCCTCTACAAACATTCTCTCGCTGCCCTAACCTCGTCAATTTTACGCACCTAATCTATCCCCTTCGCAAACACCACTGTAAACTTCCATATACCCTCCAATCCATGCTCACACCTCCAAGGCCAATATCCATCACCTCCTACCTTTCTGCTAATGACTTTCCTCTTCAAAATTTGATTTGTGACACCATCAAAGCATTCCTCTCACTCCCTCCACAGCCCTCCTTCAGTGCACCACCTCTCCCCCTACCCCTCCTACACTTAACCAATCTCCCATATCTCTCCTATTGAATTAGCAACAATCCTTCAGAGTTCCAACCCATCTTGTGTTCCTATCGACACTTTTTCTTCCCATTTGGTCAATAACTTGTTCTCTATTACTTGCACTTATCTCTCTGAGCTCTATAACATCTATAACTCCACTGGACTCGTCCCCGCCTCCTTCAAATCTGCAACTGTCTTACCCCTATGGAAGAAACTCTCTGCTGACCCAAATTCCCCAGCAAACTCCCAATTTGCCTCCTTCTTCATTAATCAAAAGCTTGTGGTCTTGACTGGATCAATAAGTATATTGAATACAATGGCCATGCAGATCTAATTAAATCTGGCTTTCGTAGTAAACACTCCACCGAGACGGTACTCATGCATGTCTCCAACTATTGTTTTAATGCTTACCAATCCAAACTCTTTTGTATACTCATCCATTTGGATATTTCTGTCACTTTTGACATTGTTGATCACTCCTCCATCTTCCTCGCGCTCCAGGACCTTGGGTTTAACAAATCTGCTCTTACCTGCATTGCCTCCTACCTGGACAGTCGATCTTTTTGAATCTTTTGGAACTTGCAAACATCTGACTTCACCACTCTCCCTGTCATTGTCCCCCAAGGATCACTCGTTGGAGCTATGATCTTCACCCTATTTCTCATCCTTTAACTTTCACTAACACTTTTTTGCTCTGAACAGAACACAAACTCTCTCACTGCAGTTTGTCACTGGATGGCTCTCCACTGCCTCATACAGAACTTTTCAAAAATCGAAGGTATCCTTTCTCCAGTTACCAATATCATCCCTACCAACCCCTGTCCTATCTCCATCCTGCATGACCTTCTTGCACCCTTATGCAAGGCGCACATTCTTGGGGTCTTAATAGCAACCTATGATTACAATAATTCATCACTGGCACTGCCTGTGCTGCTTGTATTAACCTCTTCAACATTTGGAAAATTAGCAGTTTTATTACTAACCAGTCTACAAAAATTCTGAGCTGCACTCTTGCAACAAAAAAACAAAGTCCTCTGCTTTGCTACCTGCAATCACTGCAACCTACCCAGATCCCAGATCCTCCCCCACTTGTAAATACAGAGAGAACGCTCTCCATGCAAAAGCACTCTCTTTTTTAATTCCTTCTACTAGTCCACAATATTATCAATGGTTCTGCTCTTCAATTTCTGTCTGATTGTGTCTCAGTTTACTCACCATCGTGTTCCTTCCTATTCACCTCTGCTGTCAAGCTCACTGTCTCATACCCTCCCTGTGCCCCCTCTCTCTCTTCTGTTCTTCCTCCCTACTTACCTGCTCCACTGGAGCCTGCTTCCCATAACAATCAAAGCAAGCCTAACTGTGGATGTCTTCAAAGCTGAGCTCAATTTTCATGTACTTGCTAAAGAGGGAGCTCCTCATGCCCTCTGCTCCATCCTTCCTACCTGACCACACCTTTGCCTCCAACGACACTTCATATAGTAATTGTGCATATTTAATTATAACTCCTCTTTAGTTTGAAACACTTGCCCCCTTAGGTTAATGCTACCTTTGTAAGTCACCTGTTATAAACTTTTTGTTTTCAATTTGCTATGTTTTGTCCCTGGTCGATGTTCTAATTGTTTACACCATCATAAACTGGATCACACATTGTTCTCATCTTTATGATATTGTACAGGCACCCTTGATGGGAATGTTTCTGCCATCTGTACATGTGTTATTTTACGTCATTTCTGATAAAAGAAATGTCATTGCTGTTCTTCAATTAAATATGAATATATTGCTATAATACCCTTCTCTTCATCTAATCCTTCCCACTCTTGGTGTTACTCTACTCCTCCTTGTCTCCTCATCTCCTCACCTCTATCCACACCTCTCTTTCTCCTTCCCTTTGACCCTCTCTTCAAGCAGTTCTTTCTTCTCCTCCCCTCTCTCCGACTGGCTCCTTCTTGGAAGGACTCAAACTAAACATCCTATGCAAATGTAATGTAATGTAAATGTATTTAAAGTTGTATACAAATAGCATTCAATTTTTTCAAATTGCTGACAGCATATTTTGTAAGGCAGCAGCAGTCACAGGAGCAACCATTGTTATGGAAAACATTTAGCTAGCATTTCTTTCCTATATGTCTGCATGTGTGCTTTAATAAATGTTTTTTTAATTACAATAAATGCAGAAAAATACTGGTTGTGAATTATCTTTTTATATGACAAAAAATAAATATGGCTACATTCAGAAAAGAGGTCCAAAAATAAATATGGATAAAAACCGGAAGCCTTGAATATAAACAAAGAATGTATGCAAAAGATATTACAAACAGTGTATTAGTTTCACAAAAGGGATGGTTCAAAAGTGCAATGTGCAAATATGTGTAATTAATTCAATGAAATAATTCAAAGATGACATCAATTCACACAAGCCCACTCACACAACAATACATATATACTCACGCACAAATCCATACATGTGCAATAAACATTTTTTGGGCAAAAAGATACTTATATAAACCAATGGTTTATATGGTTTTTAAATGCAGCTGGTAAGCTGGTACATAATACCATCTGGCACCATGTGTCTAAAGTAACCGTGTCCCGTAACTCTGTAGCAGAGTTACTCTATGATTACACAACTATGGTAAACAATTACACAACTATAGTAAACAAGCAATCGGGACGTCAAATCACCAAAATGCCAGTTGTAGAGGAAGTGACATCACATGACCCTTGATCTTTGATGACATCACAGAGAGTGTTGTCATTTGACCCAACCCCAAAGTGATATCACGGGAAGCGATTGAACACAACCTTTCACCCATTGACAAAACAGTACACAACAAAAAAATATTGTTACGATATCACTATAATGTGAAATACATTTCATACAAGAATGGATCACCATATGTATCATTATTATCAGTGTGAATAGGCCCATGTTACCAAATTAATGTGAATGCAAGTAGACTTCCAAGGCCAAATTATAATGATGTGTTATTATAAAACACTTATGCTTCAGTGCTTTGTATAGAACAAATATACATACAATATCACCAAACCTGTGTTGGTACTCATTTATCGTCTTCAGAAAGATGAAAGGCTGAGTTGAGGTGTTTCAGAACAGACTAAATCAGTGACTCACCCCCTGAGGGGTGCCTGAAATAAGCCTTTAATGAGTCTAGCAATTATTGTATAGAATTCCAGAAAGACACATTATTTGTTAGATCTATGCTTTCTTATTTATGGTCACCACCCAAAGTGTTACACTTGTGCAACCACCCTGTGTTTCTATTTTTTTTAAGAGGCCTGAACAAGAAAACCAACCACTCCAGAAACAAAGAGCCACATGGTGCTGGGCACAGCCAGCCCAGCCCAGAAGATTACAGTAAAAAAAAGAAAACGCTGTTTAAAAAAAAGTCTTTATAGGTGTAGCAAGGGAGCCCACAGGGGTAACAGGGGAGACCTCTGGGGTCTCAGTTGTTCCCCCCTGGCAACTCCCAAATGACATCCCTGCAAGCCATTGAGTCTGGTGTTCAAGTTCCACATGCCTACTCAAGTTACGGCTTCCAAGGTTTTGGCTTCCAGGGTTTTGACCTTGTTAAAGTGTTGCATAGGATCTTTAGTTTGATTGCTTTCGGATTGCCATGCCCTGTGCATTAAATAAGCATGTGAGTTGACCTCAGGCATGTGATAGTGCTTCTTGAAAGTACTTTTGTAACCAAAGTGTCCCAAACGTGTGCCCGTTCCATCTATAAATACCCACCCTACTATCCTGTCTTTCATTTCTTTTACAGGCTCCTGATCCCTCACCTTGGTAAGGATGAAATATAGGGGTTCTAAGCTCTGTCTTGTGGTTTCTGCACTTTGGGGATTAATGTAAGCATCATTTTTGCTTGCCTGCAGTTGTGATTAATGGACTGCAGGCTTCCATGAAGATGTGGACAAAAATGATTAAGTGTCAAATCCTCATCTAGAAGTCCTGGGGGTGCACAATTGTGTTATGATGTAGACCTTGTTTTCTGCAAGCAGAGCTTCAAGGGTTGCAGTTTCTACTAGCCCCTCTTGTTCCTTCATTGTGGTTTTAGTGAAGACATTTACCAGTGGTAGGCAGGGTCATGTGTTTAATTGACATACTTGACCATAGATCCTGTCTTTAATAGATGCCATGTTTTATTAGCAACTGAGCCACACTTTACTCAAAGGGCCAGTGTCAACCTCATTGATGATGTAGCAATTTCTTTCCACTTGCACGTTGTCTGACGGGGGTAGCAGGGGATCCTCCCTATACCACCATGAGGCCAGAAATGACACTGTGGCTATCTGTAAACACCGAATTAGTCAAACAATCACCCATAATAAGAGTTAGGATTGGGAGTTTGCCACAAAACCAAAGTCATCTTGCTGTACCAATGTTCCAATTATTCCTATTTACATACATATCTAAACAGATACCCCCTCTACCGCCGCTGCACCCCAGGTTCTGTATTAATATCTAGAACTGGAGTAGTACCATTTAATTATCCAGCTGGAAGTACAGTTCTTTTTAACAGACTCACAAGTTCTGAACATGTGTTCCCATGATTAAATGATTCACTGTTGAACTTCATGGCTAGTGATGGGTGGACATATTTAGTGATTTGCTGAATCACCCTGATTTTGGAAGGTTTTGTACTCACTGAACATTTAGACCTTTCATGGAGATTCATCCAGGAATGTTTGTTTTCACTAAGGGTTCTAACTCACTGGTCTGAAAGGAGGGCATGTTGTGATAATACAGCAAATGGCCCTATAGCATGCCCCTTTGCATGACTGTGGCCAAGCAGGCCCTTTCAGGGCAGAGGGACTGATAAACCTAGTTTTTTATATAGAGCTTTTTTGCTCTTAAAATGGAAAAAAATAAATTATCAATGGGTTTCGATGGGGTGAGGAATGCATTAGGGAGAAGTATAGAGATGTTTTTAAGAGGTTTGGATATTTTAAGCCACATCTATTCAACCAGTGCATGCCAGAGTGCATTCTGCAATGATTGGAGAGCAACAACAACCACTGGCTAATTTAATTTTGCCTGCCAAACTAATTTGAAGAAGTCATACTGACCAGATCCTGAGTATGCCATTCCAATATCCCTATGTCCTTCACCAAATCTAGTTTTAATAATTATGTAAAAAGTTGCTTAATCAACCCCAACCTATGTCGTTTTTTGTAATAAACTATATAATATTTTGTGAAAAAGGAACACCCCACAATATAGAACACATCTACAACCTATGCAAAGGGATTAAAACCCCTTCCCCATTTCACCTTGTGCAATCTTCCCAATCCCTGCTCAATCCCTGCTCCAACTGAAATGTTACTATCACAATCAATCAGAGTGCTCTCCTCCTCTTATTAGCCACCAATTATTGCTTGGTGGAAGATATTGGGGAGAATAAGAGGTTGAATGATTTGTTTCCAAATTCTAATCGAAGGATTGACTATGAAAATCTCCTACTTTTGTCCATTTGGTGATAGTTACATAACTACATGTTTCATTATAACCATATATACAAAATTCAAAGTTCTTGCAGAGAGTGCAGTGAAGAAGCTGATGCAGGTACTGTGGAGGATGATTTCAATAATCTGATAAGACTGAGTGGAAAGCTACACAAACCTTACTACCATTCACCACTGGACACATTCTATGATTGCAGTTGACTCTACATAGATCACCAGTGGAATGTAAAGACTAATCATTGCAACTGTATGAAGACTTTGGAGGGACTCAAAAGAATGTTCACAAACCACAACATAATTTTGGAGGAAGCATTATCAAATTGACACAACCCAGAAATGAGAGGGTAATCTAACTTCTTAAAGAAAGTCTTAAATTCCCAGATAGCTCTATACACCAATTTTGATCTATGAGCAATCCTTGATTTCTTTTTTCAGAATGACATCTTCACCACATTTCTTTTTCAGATATTACTACCTTTATTATCACATACAATTATGGGTGATCCCATACCCTAACATCCTCTCTATACACCTTACCAAAATTACCATCTATTTATTTGCAGTAACACGGAGTGGAAAAAATGTGGCAAAAAGCAATTTGGCAAAGATTACATTTGAACATTTGGAAAAAAGTTGCAATACCATCAATTCAGCTGTGTTTTGTTTTTAGTTGATTCAGTCCCCAGGTATTTCAAGGAGTCATAACAAAAAGTGGAACCAAATACTCCAAGTAACACTTTTTTGTGGCATTCATCAACATATCTGTTTTAGACAGATATTGCCATTCATTTTTAAATGCCAGGGATATCTGATTTTTGTCATTCAGTAAAATTAATTCACACTGCATGTTTACAGTTGAATCCTTCAATCCTTGATACAAAGTGTGTGCGTATGCGTGTCAACGCAGTTGACTAATCTGCAATATTCATAAATTGGCATAGCCACTGGTTCATTATATGATGCAAACAAATCGACAAATCTATGAAGCCATATCCTATAGCATTTCTCTTTTGATTTTAATGTGATGACTTATTCTGCCATTAATGACTAACAATGCAATCTGCTGTTTCTATGGTATTAATGTTTGGTTCAATAAGATGGGGCACATTGGGTTAGTGTTGTAAATCATTTTTGCTAAATAAAATGGTCATACAGGTGAGACAAAATAGAGGTTGTGTCACCCTTTTTTTTGTATTATACATCAGTGATCTTCCAGTGTTGTAAGCCAAGTGGATGTTGATGAACCTAGGTTGGGTGGCAACAATGGGGAACATGTCTATTTTCAGATCATGTGGTATTCATTTTGAAAAAAAAAACCTGCAGCCAGCAACATCAATTGAATGTGCTTGCTCACAAATGCAGGGAGATGGGCTTAGTTATTAATATTGTTAAGACTAAAGTAATGGTGTACCCTGCTACTTGAGTCCACATATCTTCTGCTTTTGCATACTATTTAAGCCATGCATTGCTGCAGATGACTGAAACATTTGAATGCTTAGGAACCCACGTTTGCAAACAATTGACCTGGTTACCCCTGACTCAGGAGAGTGATCTCACCCTAGCTAGGAGAGGCGAGGTAGTTGTTAACCTTGCAGCTTTCATTGGAGGAAAGTCTCTTTCCCATGCACTCAGACTTTATAAACTCTAGGCCCTGCCACTGGCAGCTATCTCCGTGGAAGACCTTTGGGATTATTGTAACTCTAATATATTGATACGAAGAGAAACAAGATTCCAAAACACCACTTGAGTTTAAGATATAGGATCCCGTCTGTTCTGGTAAAACTTCAAATTGGTATTACAGCAATAGATTTTCAACTACACAAAAACCTTTCCCCTGTTGGCTATGACTCCAGAACACCCTTGAAGTTTTACACCAGGGTGCAATGTGATGTTTAGTGTTTACCAGGTGCCATGAGCAAGGAATTCCATACAGCTCTTGGACTTTCAAGGCTCTGGGATGAGCCATGTACATATTGCAACAAAATATAAATTGATGCTGGTACCCACATTTAGCGACTGGATTTTAAATGACAAGACTGATGTATGTTACAGGTGGATGTGTGAGAAACCTGAGGGTATTCTCCCAAGTAGACATCGGGAATTCCTTATTCAGGTTGTCAGGGGAGGGCTGGCGCTCTCAGATCCCAACCCTGGGGCTGGATGAATAGGGGAGGATCAACTGGTAGGGGAACCCAGGGTTATGCTAGGGGAAAAGCCCCAGGTGAGATGTGGTATTAAGCAGAGGAAGAAGGAGAGGAGAATGATATCCTTGAAAACCTTGTAGGATGTACCACAGCTATCTCCCTTCCTCCCAATGATGCTCCCGTATTAGAATCCCACCACCTATATACCTCTGGTAAATTAATTAAAAGATCAAACCCTATCACAGTAGGAAACAATCACTCTCGGAATCCTTGTTTTCCAGTTGCCTACCAGAATACTCCTGGTCATTCTTCTCCACGTCCCTCTGATAATTCATTCCTGAAGACCCAATATATCTTCATCCTTCAGATTATCATTTTCCAAATTCCCAGTTGAATCTGACCAACACCTACTGTTCTCATAAAGCCTCATACTCATTTCACAAACCCTACAAAAACCACACTTCTGCGATTACCCAAACCGCTAGGATGAAAACTACAATTCCATATACCACCTTTTTCCCTTCCAACCCAGTAGGATACTTGGAAGCTCTCCCACCTTCCTTTTCCAACACAAACACCTTCCCCTATAGTAAAAGACAATGGACTAACAACAGAGCCATTTACCTGACATGTCCCAATACAAGGATCAGGTAAAGTCAGGCAATTGACCAGAACCACACACACCTGATGGCCCTTTCCCATCCCCACATGGATAAAAGGTGGGGCACGAGAGCAGAGGAGGAAGAAGGCAGACCACACAACGTGAGGGCTAACTCAGCACGGCAGTTCAAGAGGAGGTGAAAGACGGCGAATATCGAGAGGGTGACAAAGAGAGAAGGGACCTTGCCCTTTCCGATCCAGATCCGTGAAGTCTCTGCAATTGGAAATATATTACCGCAAACAAAGGCCAGTGTGTGTTGCAGCAAATGTCTATGGTATGTAAGACCCTCCTCCACTGATAACCACGCCAGGGAGAGACACTTGTCTCAGTGGTACCCACCTTGACTCCAAGGAGAAGAAAGCCAAGCGGTTCATCACAGCCGGGTTAGTCGAAGGGAGAGTCAATAAGAAACCAAAACATGCTGAACAAAAAGTAGCAAGAGCTGATTTGAACTTTGAAAGGAACCATTGAGAAAGAGGGGGAAACCCCATAACAGAGGCAACCGGCACCACGTCGGTGCTCACACAGGAAACTCTGGGTGATTACCCGATGATAGCTCAGCTGGTTGAGCGCTCGCTGCTGCGATCTGAGCGTGATCTGCAGGTCGCCGGTTCGAATCCCGGCAAGGCCAACTCAGCCTTTCATCCTTCTGAAGTCGATAAATGAGTACCAATTTTGGTTGGGTGATATTGTATGTAAATATGTGCTCTGTAAAGCGCTTTGGATTAAGGCGCTATATAAATAACACATCATTATCATTAACATTATCATTACCGTAACTAGAAGGCCTTGGGAAGAGGCAAATAGAGGTCAAAGTGGTCATATAGGAGTTTTGTATAATCCTCTGTACCGTTGAAAGTCTTTGACCGACCGATGAATGTGAAAGAAAGGGAAATTAATCCAACATGGTGAAATCTAGTACATTATCAGTTTGTTAAAAGTTGGCATGAGTGAACCCAGCGGAGGGATGCTAACGAGAAGGGGCAAAGTCTGAAGTCCCATAGTGAATTGTTTGTTAAACGTTGGCAAGAGTGAACCCAGTGGAGGGATGCTCACGAGGCAGGGCGAAGTCTAAAGTTCCAAAGTGAACTGTCTGTAGAATTTGGCGAGAGTGAATCCGGCAGAAGGAAGCCAACAACCAAAATATTGTGTTAAGTGACGTGAACCCATCCAAGGGGTGTCCACAGTGAAATGTCTGTAAAAGTTGGCGAGAGTGAACCCGGCAGAGAGAAGCCGACAATCAGAGGAAAAGCTTAAAGAACTGTTTAAAAAGAAAGTATGAAACAGCAATTCACTGTAGTTACACAAAGAAACAAAATATCCCCTAATTGCTAGGCTGATGTCATCCTAAATTGTTTGTCATTGTTTAAGACAAATGTGTACGTCTGTTTTCTACAAGTAAAGGTAATCCAAAGAGCCAATAAATGTGATGCACGAGATATGAGAAAAAAAATTTATTATAACTGCCACGGGAGGGAAATATTTAACAGACATTCAAAAAAGTCAATCAAAATGACATTTTGTTCATTCATTGGCCTATTCTAATTACATTGCAAGGTCACATGCTTGCTGGTTAGCTCATTTATAGTGACATCATTTTTCTTCTCACGTATTGCGATTGGACAGAAATATTAGACACATGTATCTGTCAGAACTACTTTTACCATTGGTTGCTGCAGGAGTAGTAGAAGAGGAGTGAACGATTACAGAATTTTAGATGGGGGTTAGTGTAGTATACAATGAAGTGGTATATTGTATGTGACTGAGTGAAAATGTGTACTACCATTAGCATGTTTTTTCAGACCATTTTTCTAACATTGGCTCATTTGGAGCCTGTGTAAGGTACATTTAGATAACTATTGTATCAATGCATGTACCCTCCACATCTGTGTTGGATTATCTATTGTTTGACACCCTATCCAAGGAGCTTAAAACTACCCCCCCAAACAAGTTGTACACAACTAACTTTTAAAGTTTTGAGCTTCATATTTTGGTCACAGATAAAACTCGGTTTACTTATTTGGTGTGCAACCATCACACCCTCACACTTTGAGGCAAGAAACAAACTGGTTAAAATAACTATTGCTTGTATTAAATAATTACAGTGGGACTACAGGCTACACCTTTATCTTGACAAAGTCTAATGTTTAGTTTTACTCTAATAGTATACATACAATTTAACATTTGTTTTGTCATCAGATACATAAGATCAGAGAATCTTGAGTAGAAAATTATGTCTTTTTTAAATACAAATCCTCCCTGAAATCAAGGGTTGAAGCAGTTTTCAAAACAAAGCATGAAACAATTAATTGCAGTTACATAAAAAAAATCCCCTAATTGATGGGCTGAAGTCATCCTAAAGTGTTTGTCATTGTTATGACAAAAATATATGTCGATTTTCTACCAGTAAAGGTAATCCAAAGAGCCAATAAATGTGATGCACAAGATATGAGAAAGAAAATGTATTATAACTGCCAGGGCAGGGACATATTTAACAGACATTCAAAAAAGTCAATCAAAATGTTCATTCATTGGCCTATTCTAATTACATTGCAAGTTCACATGCTTGCTGGTTAGCTAATTTATAGTGACATCATTTTTCTTCTCACGTACTGCGATTGGACAGAAATATTAGACTCATGTATCTGTCAAAACTACTTTTACCATTGGTTGCTCCAGGAGTAGAAGAGGAGTGAACGATTACAGAATTTTATACCAATCATCTTTGTGAGATGTGAGTGACAGTGTGAAACATAAAATATAACACTTTGAACAACTTCCTATTGACCTCAGAGATTGGAACCATGGAACTGCGTCCACCATAATGAACTCCTTATTATAAAACTACTTGCATGTCCTTCCTCGTCTCATGCATTCATTTGGCATGCCTTTGACCTTATGATCAGGGTCTTAGCTGCTTGCAAGGTTTGCTCTTTTGATGTGGTGGAAATATGTATGTGTTTTCAGATGCCTAAAAGTGCTTGTCTACAGTAAATTGGCATAAACTTGTCTTGTTTATTATTACATTCCTGTGGTGGAGGTTAGGTGTGAGCTGTTATTCTGATTACTGAATCTCAAGTGGTTCTTGTGCAGAGGCACTAGTGTTTGTGTGAATAGTATCTTCATGAAGGGTTTCTATCCTCTCAGCATTCACACAATGTGAGTTAGATGTGACCTTCTGCGCAAGTTGCTAATTCTAATAAGGGTCACTCTGCAAATTATAGTACTTTGTACACTAGTTCTTCGGAATGGAGAACTCAGCAAGTGCAATTTATCATACAGGGGGCAATGTTGTGCTATGATTGCCCTGGCTCTTTGACATGCTTTGTCATATCGTGCTACTCGACTTCTGTCTGCTTAGGACCTCCTTTAAGTTGCATTTTAGCTGTTCTACCCAGGAATATAAATTGTTATAACTCTATGGAACATGGCTATGGGAAGTTGGTACACCTATTCCGACCTGGCCAATCAGTGTACAGTGTCTTGTCCTTAAACTCTGGGGCCTAGTGTCTTTTGTAATGCTCACCTGATTCCCACGGAGGTGCCGACCCGTTCTGGACTGCTACAACTTCTTCCACGGTAAAGCATAGTGCTTGGAAGATGGACTGGACTGGACCCCCAAACCTCGTCTGTCTGGCCCGTAGAATAATCCTTCTGTAGATGGGAAAAGGGAGTTAACTGTCTGCTAGATTGTGTGTGAGATTCCCCCCTTTTTCCCCTTCTCACCCTCCTCGAACCCTAGCTGTGCCTTCCGCAGACTCTCACCTTAATTTCTGTATGGACGAGCTCTCCGTCCTGCTTCTGAGGCAGGGGCGCGTAGATCTCCAGTTACTTCACTGGATCTCGGATTTGGCGAGGGTTCGATGTCTGCTTGCCTTTACCAAAATGCTGCCGTAAGTATATAGTTCAAAAGATCAAGTCTTATTTGTCCCTTGGCCTTTGTTTAATTTTCAGGGACTAGGTGAGGAATCCGTGTGGAGGAATGGATTCGCCGAGGTAAGCTCAGGTGAGTACTTTTAATGAAGGTGTGCTGTATTGGTTTGCTCCGACACCTTAATGAGTGTGTCTTATTTCCCCATAGGGGCCGGGGCACGGAAAAGCCAGAAAAGCCGCTCCGACCCGAAAAGGGAACTGAGGTCCCAACAAAATTCAGGTAAGACTTAAGGTGAGTAATCTGTCCTTTTGCAATTAGTTCGTTGCTCACCCTGTTTTGTCCTTTTTCTCCGTAGGTCTTGAATGTGACCGATGTCGCCTATGGGCGCTGAAAAGGTTGCCGGCGCCACGTGAAGGTAAGTGGAAGCGGCGCGGAAGTGTGAGAAGCGGAGCGCTTCTAACTATTGCCTTTCTTTTCCGTAGGTGCTGGGATGCGGCCGATGTCGCCTATGACCGCTGAAGAGCTAGACAGCGCCACGTGAAGATAAGTGGAAGCGGCGCTGCAGTGAGCGATGAGATGCGTTTCTAACCCTTGACTTTCTTTTGCAGGATCGACGGAGTGAAGAATCCGGATGCTGGATAAAGGTAGGTAATGTCCTAATGCTTGCCTTTCTCTCCTTGCAGGTGTTCCAGGTGCTGGCGGGCGTGGCAGGAGCCAGGATGCAGGAGCCGACTCGGTGAGCGTCCTGCTGCAGATGCAGAATAACGCGAAGCACGTGTGGCCATCCGGGCATGGTTTAAATAGCCTTGGAAGTGCTTCAGGTGAGTGTTCTTCCACTGGCCCCACCCGAGTAAGAAAAGAGTTCCTGAAAGAAAATGGTTCCTCCCCAGCCTTAGTTGGCTTGGAGCTTCAGACAGCATGGTCTGCCTCGGGTGAGTATGCAGCATGGTCTGCCTCAGGTGAGTTCACCCAAGCATTACCATATGTTCTGCCATAATGAGCCTGGCGTCTATGGCGCCAGGACGGATGCCTTTTATGAGCCTGGCGCCAAAGGCACCAGGACAAGGTCCAAAGAGCCCCTATAGGGGTTTGCTGGGTCCTGCTTGGTGAGTATGAAGTCTGCTTCCGGGGACGCTGGGCCTGACCTGGCTCCTCGGGAGCAGGCATCATGACATCTTTCTTGTTTCTGTTATGAGACCTCACTAGCACAAACTAAACCCTCGGAAAGTTTTCACCCCCCCTTACATTGAGCAATCATTGAATGGCATTCAACCTTCGTGTGAATTGTTGCAACATGAAATGTGTGCATTCCTGCCAGGGTCTGTCTGATGTTCTCTGCAGAGGGATGATGGGGAGTTTTTCATAATTCAATAAAGGCTATCTACATTTTGCGGCCTACATCTTTTGTGTATTCAGCTAATGCATAACACAGCAATCGTTTATTTATCATTATAAACAATTCTATTATATTTCTCTAACTAATGTCAGATGCTCCAAGTCTGGTTAAGGGTGCATCTGTTATGTTCATCTACAAAGTGTGTGTTATAGTCTAACTAGAGCATAGCTACTGGGACCTTGTTGGGCCTATGCTGTAAATCCTTCATTACACAGGACTGTTCTTTTGCTTTGCTGTGTGCTTTTTCATAGGGACTTTTGTAGCAGGTATTTACCTGCACGTTTAGGGTGCTGAACACCTTCCCTCTTATTTTTATATTCCCCTTCAAACTATTGGTTCTAGTGCAGACAACAATATGTCTAGACTATCATTTGTATGATGCTGGACAGGCTGCACATAATTACAAAGGGGGTCCGTGTCCAGTCTCACTGAATGGGGACGTACCGGGACATTCTGACCTCTGCAGACCCGGCAAGTCCCCATTCAGTAAACCATTCCCCATTCCCATATGAGCCCCCATAGGGTTCAATAGGAATGGGGAAGGCGCTAATAACGGGCCCGTTATTAGCTCCAAGGTCCCTTAACGGGTCCCGCAAAGAACGGCTGGTCTGACCAGCCATTCCTGCTGGGACCTGCTAAGGGACCTCGGAATAGGGCGGTAAGGGTTTACCAGCACCGGCATCCTTACCGGTGCCGGTTAACCCTTACCGCCCGACTCGCAATGACCCCCAAAGACTTTCTTTTCTCAAGTCTTTTGGTGCCTTTTGGGATACTGCCACGGTATGCTTACCTTACACACTAGTTTCAAGGAAACATCTTTACCCTGACAATACCCCAGTTCAATATGCTCATTAAGGAATAGATTGTGAATACTTTTTAGACTATTGCACACACCATTCAAATGACTTGTTATTCTACATTTCAAGTTGAGATGTTTAAAGCTTCTAGAGATCCCACATTGCAGGAGATATATACATTCTACACCACAAAGTGCACACACCTAGAAATATATTCCATTTTCAGTGATATAGCATTACGTAGGGCTCCCCAAAATTATTTGTATAACTATCTGGTATGTCATTAATTCTTGGTTAATTTTGCCCAAATCATCTGGCTTCATAGTATACCCATTTTGTCTGGCATGTAAAGGCGCAGGGCATGTCAGGACACTGATCAGTTTATGGCAGCAACATCGGAAAGATTTTCCTTCAGTCAGACCATTTGCTCCCAAAATCCTTACAAGTTAATCTGGCTATGCCTTGGAAAAAGGCCTCTGCATTCATTCGAATGTGGGAAAATGTCTTTTCAAGGAGATTGTGCCTTAAATCCACCGAGCTGGAATTCTAATATGTTTCTCTCCTGTTGGACAGGGTCTCTTTTTTATGCTTTTGCAAAGCTTTCTTTTTTCCTATGTGTTTGAGTTTAAATACCCAGCAAACTCCAACCATAAGGGAAAGGTGAAGACAGCTGATTTTGTGTAAAATGCTGGTTCATTTCCCCATAGGCCTTGCTCCTTGCATCTCAAATCACTGAAATATAGATTTTGAGCATATTAATTTCAGAATTATATATGCAGTATCTATGCTTCCCCAGTTTATAAAATAACCTATACATGTGCAATTCACTGTGTAAATTGAGCACCAACGCTTCTCATCTATCTAGCATATACAGTTGCAAAGTTGTGGTATTCAGATTTTTACTGCAAATGTTCACTTAAAGCCAATAATGTTCATATGAAAAGATATGGAATAAGGCTACTGTAAGGAATGATGCTGGTAATTCCATTCCTTAAAGAGAGATCTGCTTATCAGATTCCCCTTTGATAAGCTACATGGCAAAATCATAAAGTACACTTAAGCCCTGCTGAATCATTAGCCTGATCTGCAGCGCTTGTTCTCTCGTGGCACAGAGCAGGTTCAGAGGTCACATGTGCCCATTTGACAGCTGCAGTCACAACCACGTCACTGCAGCACAGGGACTGCATTAACATACTCAACCTTGTACCAAAAAACGACATAATGTTGAGGATGCTGGCCTGGTGGCACATAACACTTTAAATATAAGCCATATCTCAGCTTAAGATATGATGGCCAGCATCTCTCATAGTTATCCAGGCATCGTGAAATTGATATCAATCACACATGTATTAGCCCTGTGAGCCCAGTTCATCTGTGGAAGGTTTTCTGTATTCTCCCCGAGGCAGGGTATCCTTGCAGCTGCTAGCAGGACTGTAACCCTATTCCCCTTTGGGAGTTCAGGTAACGCCCAGCCTCCACAGAAAGACAGCCACTCTACAGGAAGCTCCACTTGGAACAGGAATGAAAGTGTACACCCTGTCACAAAAAATGTAGCCTTACACCAGGGTGCTGCACACCAAAGCAGCCCTTTATCTTATTGAGGAGGTAAGGTGGCAGGTTATTGTTGACAGAGGAAGCTCTTTACAACTGTAGGAATATTCAACTATTGTATTGCTCGCTACCACTATCATTCCTTGAAGTCTCCCCCACTTTCTTTGTCAAAAACACACTTTGGGTGTGATGTCAGAAGGCAAAGTCCACTGGTTCTAAGAACATGGATTGACCTCTAACACAGCCTAGCTATTAGTTAATCACTTATGTACATTTGTCTTTAAAACACCAAGTTTCCCACTCTTTCTTTGAATGCAATCTTGAGCAAAAACCTGCAGAAGAATTAATGGGATCACTGTATGGAGGGTGGATCTTTCCAAAGTCCTCTGCTAGTCAGGTGAAGACTGAGTATCCAAGGCAAAGGGAAGCTCTGTCCCCTATCCATCCCCAAGTAACAGTGGGGGTGAACTGCTCCATCTCTGACAGACACAACAGGACCCAGGATCTCACAGTGCTGAAGGACCCATCCTGTTGTGTGCCAGTATCCCCTGTGTTTGGCAGCTCAAGAACAATGACCAAATCACTCCTTGAATCGCTGGATTGGGACTCACAGCACCCCGAGAGCTAGGATAACCAGGATACATGTTTTCATCATCGCAAACTGGTAAAAATGCTTTCAAACCTGGTCACTGCATGTTAAACCACAAGACCCTCTGATGCTGCCATAGGCAATCAAATTGACTCTTTGAAGCAATGTGCTTGCATCTCAAACCAGTTCGACCCCACATTGTACCTCGCAGAGCCCATCATCTGCTCGGCTCAGATTAAACAACTGCTCATCACTGGATCCTGATTCAAACTGCTGGACTGTCACTCAGCAACACAAAGCAGCAGTTACACAGCAACTTGACCTGGCTTGACTTTGAAATTGCTGCTTCATTAAACCACACAATGCATCAGGATCATGGGTTTGAACAGTCATGAGACTTTAACCGGAACCACAGGAACATCATTCGCCAACTCTGTAGTGATTCCACATGTCTCAAACCCATTCGACCGCAAACCCATTCTGGCGAGCACTTCAACCTCCATCGCTTGAAAACTGTCTTCAAAATTCTATGAGCCTCCACATTCAACCTGCCTTCTTGCCACTCAGATCAACATGGTCTTATGATGATTGATTGATTTAAATATAAAATTCAAAATACCAATTGTGCACACTCTTTTCCTATGAATCTCATTCTTAAATGAATTTAACAATTCTGGATGTATGTGGATATTTTAATGTGTGAATAGCTTTACCTTATTTATCTTTCTTAATGTTTTACTGTTTTCTGCCAATAGATGTGCAGGGAGATGGAGACAGCAACAGGTCCCAAGAACCAAATGCCTCCCCTCCTACTACACCAAAACCACACACACTACTAATCCACGAGTAACGAGGATTCCAATGAGTTATAAGAAAGGACTGTAGGCATGGCCACAGCCCAAAGCCCTGTCTACTCCTATGTGAATAAATACAGTTTGAATTCATTCCGTAATGGAGTGTCCCAATGTTTTAAAGAAATGGCCCTGTTTGGGTCCTAGAACAAGGTTTGATAGATTTCATCTTGTTACTGGGTATCCATTGCTAAAACTGGCTGACTATCTACACAATAGAAGATAGGTGGGGGACTCCCGATTCCAGCAGAGCTGCAGACAGCAGGAAATGGTCAAATATAAAAGGATTTGAGACAATTTGTAGCTGGGAAAAGGTAGTGATAGGAACCGTTCAACACCTAACAGTTCTAAATGGAGGAAAAGCACTCCCATCATATATGTCTAGAGCTATCCTATACTGAGGGAATTGGAAATTGGCCAATCTGTAGACCCGCAATTTGGGATCAAGCAATGTATGTGTCCTAAGTGCCAGCATTTTGGAGAATTTCTGACTGTGTTTGCCCTCACTTCCTGCATTGGCAGAATATGAATCCCATGGAAGAACAGTAACTATTGCCACATCCTTGAATACATATTTTATCTGTTTCTCGTGATGAAGTGCAACCTGCAGCGAGTTTATCTTGACTAGAACAGTCCAACATGTGATGCCTCCTGAAATTTATTTTTGTCTTTTGCCACTAAGAAGTAATTCAGAAAGCCATTAATTTCTGAGAAGCTATGCACATGCATGTCTTTTCACACACACTGCTGCCTTTTAAACATCCCCTTTTCTAAACAAGATATGGATACAATTCTGGCATATTAGACTATGCATCATTTTAAACTTTCACTTGCATTCAATTACCATTACCCTTTGGGTGCTTTTGATAGCTTGCTCCAAAAAATGCTGCAAGGATTGTTGACTCTGAAGGGGCAAAACAAATGAAATATTCTGGAAAGCTATAAGTGTAACCTAAGTTCATGAGAACTTGGGAAAGTGCCATAGCAATTGAACACACTATAGTTGTATTCACTTTGAGAAAGGATGACTTGGCATTATTTTATTTAGTATACAATTGAGCTTGATAGGTTACTGTCGGTTACACCCTGCACTTTGCATGCATAGAATGTAGCCAGATGTTAATTACCGAGATTAATCAGAAGATTCCATCCCTTCAGCTAGTAGGAGTCTTTCAGCTGTATTTTATTAAATGCAAAGTTACACATTAAATTAACCTAGGTGGTACACAAGCGTACATCAACTTAAAAGATGTAACCCTATGGTTTCCTTTTTTCACCAATGCCTTTTTGCAATTGTTCATCAACACTTTTGTCACCCTTATTATATAAGAAAAATGTGAATATGCCCTACAAATTGCTTTGACCCAACACATGTCTTGAACTCAATTATGAACGTATTCCTTTTAGGAGATGTTTTGGTATAGCTCCCGGGATTGGCTCACTGTGACTAACTTTCCTTGAGAGTGTAGGTTTTCCATCTCTCACTGCTAAGCGTGGCAGTCAGTCTGTTTTCTGTCTTACCAGGGGAGGGAGCTGGTATAAGAAAACACAAACACACCAAGTAAAATATTGTCTAAGCAGTGCGTAAAATATCTGGGAAGAAATTACACTCTACAACAGATAAGCCTGTTGTTTAACGCCTTTTATCAGCATGTTAGGATATGTCTATCTGCAGCATAGAGGACCTTTCGCATAAATCCAACGCGATATGCGACAAGGCAGAGCATGTTCACTCCTATGTGGAGTTATGTGCTTTGAAACATCTACCTGTTAGTACAGAGTGAGGTCCATATTCTGAAAGTGATGTTGACCTCTTCCCAGACAACATGAACAAGTGCAATTGGAAATAGTTTTTGCAGATGATTGACCTCGGAGGATCAGACTAGATCAACCTTCTCACTTAATACAGTCAAGGGACATACCTTCTAGAGTATTGCTGATTCAAAGTCCAACTGTATTATTTTGATCAATGAGAATATTCTCCAGAACTAGGTACAGCGTTTTTTTTATTATGAACATTCTGAAGTTCTCACCAAATTGTCAGGAGTGACCATATTCCATTGCAGAGTGACAATCATTTAAATGCTCATAGAATTGAGACGTCTAGTAAATACAATTGGCGTGTAACCTAGGTTTGCCTCTGCTGGGTCCATTAAATCACTCTGAGCATTTTAATTAATAAGACATTGCAGCACTCTTGTAGGACACATTCTGGATCCTGAGCTCCATAATTAATGTAGTAAAGAAACATACTGTATTTTTCAGACATCCTTGCATCCTTCATTAGCTATAATCGCTTTGACCAAGAGTTCCCACAGGGAATTCCTGAATACCTGGTTCCCATATCACACTTTTCCATGACCATGAAAGTAATCATATGGCACATTTTCCTATCCTCTCCTATACCCTACTTCAGGTCAGTCCAGTTGACTCCTATTTGGTTATCTGCTCTCAATGAAAAATAATTCCAAGAACACCTGGAAGGTTATATGAAATTTGTGATATCCCCATATGTTTGCATAGTCCCTAAAGAATCTCATTATAACAGATGCCCCATTGACTACGGCTTTGGCAGTTAGCCATACTTACTTTATGTTAGACAAGATTGTATGCCGTACCCTGTGGGAGACTACACCAGCCCTGTCCTCCTGCCAATATGTAACCCAACCTTTGGTATAAGTCTGTACTACACAGGTTGGTAGTGTGGCTGAGCAGCCAGGCTTATCCCAAGAGGGGTCAATGTGAGCATTAAGGATGTTGCACAGAGATTCACAGTGACAAGTATTCAAATAAACTCTTACACTCAAGGTATCTTGATTAAACCAATATTAATTTATTTAACAGTCAGTTGAAAAAAGCCTTCTTTAGAATATAACACATAATATACTTCAATAGATACACCCTCTCAGTTTCACTAAATCAGTTGAAACCCATTGGGGATGGCACACACACACTTCCTACTTTCTCAGGTGACTTAAATAATTAGGAAACTGTGGACATTGATTTATACCTGGCACATTTAGAGCAATTCTGAGTGGAAGATCAAAAGGGAAAGTTTCAGAGGGAGAAAACAATGGTTAACATGTATTCTTAAGCAGGTAAGTACTTTTAAACCACTCCAATGCAAAGTAAATGAGCCCTTTTGTGGGGAAAAGGCAAAGAACAAAGTCAGAGGTAAGAAGAGTCTTTCGGGGAGCCAGAACAGCCAATGTTAGTTGGGCAAAAGTCTAGGTGAGCTGAAGCACTTCGTGAAAGTACGTAACAAGTCTTGTGCAATGTTTTTCGTAATGTGTGTAGAGAATGAAATCACTATAGGGCCACAAGCTGGGAGGCTTGTGAGGGGCAAAGCTGCAAGTCCAACCAAGACAAGTCTCAACTGAGAACAATCAAGGCTACACGACAAGAGGTAAGTCCCCTTAGTTTTACAGTACCTTTGGTTAGAACAAAAACTTCTTCCAGCTGGCTTCTGTTCCTGTGTAGGTCTGCAGATCATGTGTTCCTGGGCCTCAGTCATGGGGAAAAGAGATAGGACGTCTGGGGACTCTAGCACTATGAATGGAAGGTCGGCGGCAGCAATGGGAAAACTTCAGATCAGCGGCACTTTGCGGTTTCCGCTCCGTGTGTCTCTGCAAACAGCACCACTGCAGTTTTCGGATATCTTAATGGACTTTCCTCGCATCTGGGTTCCAGCACACTATTGAGGTGGCTCAGGTTTGGTCAGTCCTGATTCATGGGAGTCCAGTGGATCTTGCAGGAGCTCGGGTCCAACTTAAAAGTGATGCACTCCATCTGGTGTTCCTCTCCCTGGCACTTTGGTTCCTGCAGCAGCAATGGAAGTACAGCCAGATCCTAGAGGATAGCCAGAGAGGTTCCCTTTGGGGTTGATTGGTCCCACCAACCTAAGGGGAGAAGTTGTCTGTTGCAGGGCTTCTCTAATCAAAGCAAATTCAGGGCTTCAGCAGTGCTTTAACAGGGCAAACTAATGGTCTAGGAGCTGCAGCAAGCATCTCTTCCAAGTTCTTCTTCAGATTCCTTTGTCCAGTGGTCGACTATGCCTTCCAAGCAAAAAGTTTTGCCTTTTAAGTGGGTTTCTTCCATTCATTCACAGCCTAGCTGTCAATCACACAGCAGGGTGGCGGTCTTCCGAGGACAGCCAGCAAACCAATCACCTTTGGGTGCATTCCTGTAACCAAGGGGATTAAGCACAGGGAGTTTTCGGGCACCTCCCTCACTTCCTGCCCCCGCCAGACCTGCTGGAGCCAGAGGCGAGTTTCACCAGTGAATCCCGCCAAAGACAGAATGACCAAAGGGACCAAACCTGGTTTGACATGCAGAGTAAATCTCAAGAAGGACCTTTCCAACAAGAAATGGTTAAAAAAGAAGACCGGGCCATTTTGACAATATGGGCACCCATCTGTGTCTTTCTGTAGCTGCAATTGCAGCCGAGGAAAAAACACACAATGGTAGAAGAAAGTAAACCACTGCCGCCAGCCATTAATTGTAGAAAGGGTAACATAAAAAATGCTACATGAGAAACTAGACAAAGGGGATACTAAGTAACACCTTCAGCACCCTGTTTTAAGATAGTGTGTGCTGGGTCTAGAAAGTTACACAATGTAAGTAAAGTCAATTTCACTTCACTGCTCTTGTAAGCAGTACTTTCACCTGGAGAAGGTATTTAAACCTTTGGGAAAACTGAGAGACGTTCCTACGTCACTGCACTGAAGGTGCTGTGTGTCGCAATGCAAAGATGATGCCTATGGAGTTTGTCAGACTCCAAAGTCAAAAGAAACACAGAGTCCAAATCACAGAAAAATACACGAGAGTGTCACGATTCCTGCCCACAACCCCCGGCATATCAGGCTGGAGCCAGGTCACTGCCACCTAGTCGGCCGCTAAGGGCCTCTCCATCTCCCCAGACACCTACTTGGACTCAGACTTGGCGCCTTTGGCACCAAGCTCACACACAGTCCTGAAATCCACTTAGTATTGGACTTGCAATATATTATGGGGCAATGGATGCCCCCATGTAATTCAGTTCCTTGAACTGGATGAGCGGTCTAGTCTTTCGGGTGTGGCTCAGCCCATGGATACCTGGGATACCTACAGACTATTTAAACCACACCCGGCCTGAGAAACATGCTTTGCGTTTCTCTGCACCTGCAGCGTAACACTCACCGTGCTCAGATCTCCTGAAGAGGCCCACTTCTTTCTTCAGCGCCAGCGCACCTGCAAAAATAAGAACTTTGTTGCCCATACTCACCTCGAAGAGCATCCAACTTCTGCCCAGCTCTTCCCAGTCTTGCAGATTACTATGGCAGAGTCATCTCCATCTCGGCATGCCGCACCCTACCAAAGGGGAGAAGAATAGAAGAAAAGACGTTAGTAAGCATTCTGCAATACTTAGCTCTCTCGAATTTGCAATTAGAGTTTAATCCTTACCTGAACTCCCGTCGATCGGACAACTTCTGCTCCGGAGCATCCCGCCGATCTGAAAAAGGGGAAAAGAGACGTCAGGTTAGCGCAAAACATTTAAGAGACGCCGCACATCGTGATTTCTCATCGCAGCTCATCTCCTCAGCTCGCTTCCATGCTGGGTTACTGCGGCACCTAAAAGGACATGGAAAAGGCGAACATTGGTTAGTGCTAAGGAAGCCAATAAACATCACGCTCCACATTCCTACTTATTTCAGCAGCGCACCACCATCTTCGAGACCTTCATCACCTAAGGAAAGAAAGACACAGGGCCTCATTACACGGTAGGCGGTAAGGGTTTACCGGTACCGGTATTTTACCAGTACCGGTAAATCCTTACCGCCTTACTACGAGGTCCCTTTGCGGGTTGGGGAATTTAACGCCTGCTTTTTGCAGTCATTAAAAACCAACCCGCAAAGGGACCAGTTGAACTAATTACGGTACCGCAATTAGCGCCTTCCCCATTCCCATAGAGCCCTATGGGGCAAAAATGGGAATGGGGCGGTAATTCCCCTTTCCACCAAGGCAGTGCCGGTATTTTACCGGCATGAACCATGGCGCTGATAGCGCCATGGTTCTCCGCTTACCGTGTAATGAGGCCCACAGTATTAAAGGGACTAGAGCCATCAGAACTTTTGTAAGACTCATTCCACTTACCGGTTCGGGCTGAAGCCGCAGCAAGCCCCGTCCGCCGGGCCCGTGCCAGTGAAGCAACTAGGCACCCTCCAGCCCGCATCACCCAATGCACCCCTGAATCGAAGGCAGGACAGAGAGCGCCCCACATCAAAAAACAAAGTGAGGAGAGGTCCGGGGGAAGGTTGGTACCCAGGGAAGGAAAGGGGGGCCAGACAAGCAAGACCAATAGGGAATTGACCTCTGATAATACTGTGTTTCAGGCCCAGTGCTTGGTTGAGCAAGTCCAGGGAAGGGTTCGAAGTGGTCGGAAGTCCGGACCGGCTGAGTGGTGTTCCCGTGGATATCAGGTGAGCATTACAGATCCTCTGTTACGTGATTTCAGGGGTTTTCAACAGGAAATGGATGAACTTTTTGCCCGTCGTACTCATGGACAGGCTCTAGACAACAAACTTCTATGCCTTTGTCAAGGGAACCAAGACCTATTGACATACATCGCCACGTTCAATAGACTTGTGGTTGAAGCTGAATGGCCTGCACAGAAGAGAACCACGTTATTTCATAGGGGTCTGCGGGGAGAGCTAAAGGATGTCCTAGCACAAGTAGTGGACCCTCCTCAAGACTGTGCAGAATTTATTAACCTGGTGGTTCAGCTAGATCAAAGATTGCAAGACCGAAGAGCAGATCAGATCAGACCCGACTCTCGCCCTATTTATATGCGTTCAAGGGACAATGTTTCTCGTTCAACAGAAGGCTCAGGGGATCCAATGCAGATTGGAGGCGTTAGGTCACCCTTGACTAAGGCGGAAAGAGATAGGAGGAGGCAACAGCAATTATGTTTGTACTGTGGAAAATCGGGTCACTTTCTAAAGGAGTGCCCAGTGAAGCCACCAAGAAGGATAGTAGGAGCTACGGATAAGGAGGACCCCACCAAAGAGTCGGAAAACTGCCCAGCCCGGCAAGTGTAGTGGTCCACTTGTCAAGCGAAGAAAGTGAACTACAGACCTCCCATTTTGCACTACCTGTGATCCTGATCGATCACCAACAACCATCGTGGATGCACGCAGCAAGAGCGTACATAGACAGTGGAGCTGTTGGGAATTACATAGACCAAGATCTCCCAGCAAAGATGGGACTTCCTTCATGTCCAAAGTTAACCACAGACACTGTAACCACAGTCAAAGGCATGGAAATAGCCTCCGGTCCAGTATCCCAATGCACTGCAACATTAACCCTTCTGTGCCAGGATGGGCATCAAGAATCTAGCGCTTTTGACCTCATCACGGCACCTCAGTTTCGACTGATCTTAGGGATGCCCTGGTTGGTAGCTCATAATCCTCGAATAAATTGGCGAGCAAAGGAGCTGGCCTTCTCCAAGACCTGTGCTCAAACGTGTTATCGTCAAGAGAAACAATCAATCGACGGCAGAACCTATACGCTGGGAACAGTGGCGGCCGGGACTCTACCAAGAGAGTACCAGGATTTTCAAGACGTGTTTCAGGAAGAACAAGCTAATACCCTACCTTCACACAGACCATACGATTGCCAGATTGACCTGATACCCGGTGCCCAGATCCCTTGTGGATGAATCTACACACTCACAGAACCAGAAAACCAGCACCTGAAGTCCAACTCGACCAATACCTGGCAAACGGGTTCATCCATCCCTCGAAGTCCCCGGCAGCCAGTCCTCTGTTCTTTGTACCAAAAAAGGAAGGGGATCTAAGAATGTGCATCGACTATCGCGCACATTGAACCAGATTACCATCAAAAAACGTTACCTCCTGCCATTGATTCCTGAACTGCTTGACCAAGTCAAAGACGCCCAAACCTACAGAAAACTAGATCTAAGAGGAGCATATAACCTTGTCTGAGTTAAAAAGGGCGACGAATGGAAAACCGCCTTTCGTACCAAGTATGGCCTGTACGAATATTAAGCAATGCCCTTTGGCCTTTGCAACGCACCAGCTGTATTTCAATATTTCATGAACAATGTTTTAAGGGAATTAATTGATGTCTGTGCTTTAGTATACATTGACGACATCCTAGTGTACTCTGCATCAAAACAAGACCACGTCAAACACGTTCGATCCATACTGGCAAAACTCTGCCAGCATCAGCTCTATGCCAAGCTTGAAAAGTGTTCATTCCATGTTTCCGAGGTGGAGTTCCTTGGTTTCATTCTTAGTCGGAAGGGTATCCGTATGGATGTACACAAGGTATATGCGATCCTAAACTGGCCATCACCAAACTCGCTCAAGGGAGTACAGAGCATGTTAGGTTTCACAAACTTCTACCGCCGGTTCATTCCGGAATTCTCACAGATAGTACATCCCATCACATTGTTACTAAAAAAGAGCAATAAAAAATTTAAATGGACAGAGGAAGCAGAAAGAGCTTTTCAGGAACTTAAGGTTCAATTCACTTTGGCCCCAATTCTACGCCATCCTCGCCCAGAACTCCCATACGTGGTGGAAACAGACGCATCAAACATGATAAAGAGCTCCTAGCCATCAAGTCTGTCTTTAAGGCCTGGCGCCATTAACTTCTGGGTGCAAGACACACCATCACTGTCATAACAGATCACCGAAATGTCCAATATCTAAAAACTGCTAAAGCGCAATCTTCACAACAGTTATGTTGGGCCCTATTCTTCGCTGAATATGACTACGTGATTACATTTTGACCTGGAGTCAAAAACGGGAAGGCCGATGCCCTTTCCCGTATGGGTATTGAAGAACAGGACTACAAACCACCGGACCCGATACCTATTATCCCATGTGATAAACTCCTGGGAATTACAGAAACCATCAATCAGAAAGAACTGCACGAAAAAATCCAAAACTTGATGAGTCCTAAGCAACCACAAGAGTGGTCCACACAAGGGGAACATTACACAATAAGGGACCAGTTGCCCTTCTTCAGAAACCGCTTGTTCTTACCAAATCAGGAACTACGAGAACAAGTCATGTCCAGCTATCATGATTCCTTAATCAAAGACCACCCGGGGATCGCAAAAACTTTAGCTGAAGTAAAATGGAATTATTGGTGGCCCACATGGCGTAAAGACATTGTTCAATTTATCCGAACTTGTGGAGTATGCGCTCAAAACAAATCATCCAAACAGAAACCGGCAGGACTCTTGCAACCATTGGATATCCCACCAGCACCCTGGCACTCGTTATCCCTCGACTTTATTACTGACCTACCATCCAGTCAGGGATTCAACACCATTCTAGTAGTTGTGGA
This sequence comes from Ambystoma mexicanum, assembly GCF_040938575.1. Taxonomy (NCBI): domain Eukaryota; kingdom Metazoa; phylum Chordata; class Amphibia; order Caudata; family Ambystomatidae; genus Ambystoma; species Ambystoma mexicanum. The sequence continues at coordinate 398,800,900 of NC_090939.1, forward strand.
TCTGTTTTCAAAGATGGCACACTTCATCCCTCTAAAGGGGCTCCCAAACGCTTCCACTCTAGCAAAAGTATTTCTGGAATGCATCATACGGCTCCATGGTTTCCCCTCGGTACTGGTTTCGGATCGTGGTACTCAGTTCATGTCCAATTTCTGGAGGAAGTGCTGCTCTTTGTCTCACATTGACTTCCGACTATCCACCAGTCACCAACCCCAAATGGATGGTCAAACTGAGCGAACAAATCAGACGCTCGAACAGTATCTACGCTGTATGCTCCATCAAGCTGAGGAGAGCTGGTCAGATATATTATGGATTGCTGAATATGCCTATAACAACTCCCTACCCACCAGTACTGGGAAAACACCCTTCTATACCTTATATGGTTGACACACACGCACTTCCGAGTTGGACACCCCTACGACCTTCGAAATGCCAGCAATTAAAACCTTACATACAACCATTTCACAAACCTTCAAAAGGGCAGCAGAACACCTACTCCGAGCTAAGGATCGTCAGAAGAAATTTGCAGACCAACACCGAATCAAAGCCCGTAACTACCAAGTGGGAGACAAAGTTTGGCTGGCATCCAAGCATGTACCCATTAAAGGGACCCAAACCTTCCGTCCAAGATACCTAGGCCCATACACTATCACCTCCGTGATAAATCCAGTAGCTGTCAAACTAGCCTTACCAGCTAATATGCTAATTCATCCTGTGTTCCATGTGTCTCTCTTAAAGCCTGTTCAACATGGGACCCTTGTGACACCAGCACCAAAGCCAATAGAGATCGCAGGAGAGCCAGAATTCGAGGTCAAGGACATCCTGGATTCCAAGTATGTCAGATCCAAACTCTACTATCTAGTGGACTGGAAAGGGTACGGTCCCCAGGACAGAACATGGGAACCCTGTCAATACATCCACGCACCTCGTCTGCATAGGAGGTTCCACCAAAACCACCCAAACAAGCCGGGACCTGAGGGGAAAGCCACCTTGAGAGGGGCCTTGGGGGGGAGTGCTGTCACAATTCCTGCCCCGGGACCCCGGATATCAAGCTGGAGCCAGGTCACGGCCACCTAGTCGGCCCCTAAGGGCCTCTCCATCTCCCCAGACACCTACTTGGACTCAGACTTGGCGCCTTTGGCACCAAGCTCACACACAGTCCTGAGATCCACTTAGTATTGGACTTGCAATGTATTATGGGGCAATGGATGCCTCCATGTAATTCAGTTCCTTGAACTGGATGAGCGGTCTAGTCTTTCGGGTGTGGCTCAGCCCAGGGATACCTAGGATACCTACAGACCTTTTAAACCACACCCGGCCTGAGAAACATGCTTTGCGTTTCTCTGCACCTGCAGCGTAACACTCACTGTGCTCGGATCTCCTGAAGAGGCCCACTTCTTTCTTCAGCACCAGCGCACCTGCAAGAATAAGAACTTTGTTGCCAATACTCACCTCGAAGAGCATCCAACTTCTATCCAGCTCTTCCCAGTCTTGTGGATTCCTACGGCAGAGTCATTTCCATCTCGGCACGCCGCACCCTACCAAAGGGGAGAAGAATAGAAGAAAAGACGTTAGTAAGCATTCTGCAATACTTAGCTCTCTCGAATTTGCAAATAGAGTTTAATCCTTACCTGAACTCCTGTTGATCGGACAACTTCTGCTCCGGAGCATCCCACCGATCTGAAAAAGGGGAAAAGACACATCAGGTTAAAGCAAATCATTTAAGAGGTACAGCACATCACGCTTTCTCACCGCAGCTCATCTCCTCAGCTCGCTTCCATGCTGGGTTACTGCGGCACCTAAAAGGACATGGAAAAGATGAACATTGGTTAGTACTAAGGAAACCAATAAGCATCACGCTCCACATTCCTACTTACTTCAGCAGCGCATCACCATCCTCAAGACCTTCATCACCTAAGGAAAGAAAGACACAGTATTAAAGGGACTAGAGCCATCAGAACTTTTGTAACACTTTTCCAATTACCGGGTCGGGCTGAAGCCGCAGCTAGCCCCGTCCGCCGAGCCTGTGCTCGTTAAGCAACTAGACACCCTCCAGCCCGCATCACCCAACGCACCCCTGCATCGAAGGCAGGACGGAGAGCGCCCCACAACAAAAAACAAGGTGAGGAGAGGTCCGGGGAAGGTTGGGACCCAGGGAAGAAAAGGGGGGCCAGACAAGCAAGACCAGTAGGGAATTGACCTCTGATAATACTGTGTTTCAGGCCCAGTGCTTGGTTCAGCAAGTCCAGGGAAGGGTTCGAAGTGGTCGGAAGTCCAGACTGGCTGAGTGGCGTCCCTGTGGATATCAGGTGAGCATTACAAGAGAGTGGAAAAAAGGTCTACATCTTTCCAGGTTAAAAATATAAAGTCCTAAAGTCCAGCAAAAAGAGCTGGGGTTCTCTAAGGTGGAAGGGAATTAGCACATTTCAGAGAATTCTCCCTAACACCTTAGTAAGAAATGTCAAAATCTTCCCTTTATTTTTTTTATTCGGTATAATGTTAGTCAATACTATTACATGTCTTTAATATCCCTTGCGCTAGGACACTAAGCATCCCATTCTCATAAAATTACTGTGTAACACCCTCGGGCATCACTGACTGGCACTGTATTGGCTGACCTCTTTCCTCACTAACTGCTCTTCTCAACTGCAACTGGGCCCTTTCTCCTACACCCTACCACCCTCTTCACCTGTGGGTCCACCAGGGCTCTATCCTATCATCATGGATCTTCAATATCTACTTCGCCCCTCTTGCTCACCTGATTTTCTCCTTCTCTCCTCATTTCCAGTGTAATGCCGATGACACATAGCTTTCCTTCAAACTTCCTTCTACTTCCCCTTTTTCCTCCTCTCTCATCCCTGACTGTCCATTCGCTATTCAGGCATGGTGTGCAGTGAATTATCTCTGTATCAATGCCAGTAAGACGAGATCCTCCTCATGGCACACCTGCACCCTCTTTTCCTCCTACCCTATGGCCACCCTCTTTGGGCCCTCTACCCCCACCATCTTGTGAGGCCAAAAACCTAGGGGGCCATCTTCGACTCTGCTCTCTCCTTCCCCCTCACATCTTGGACCTTACCATGAAGTCCCAATTACAGCTTTACCTCCTCAGAGGCATTCTTCGTTTTCTTACCTTCCCCCAAAAGCTCAATGTCTCCAGAGCTCTGGTCATCTCCAGACTGGACCAAGGCAACAGCCTCTTTTTCAATATACCTCTTCCCTCCCTTTTCCCCCTCCAGATAATCCAGAATAGAGCTGCAAGACTTATCCTTACCCTCAAGACGTATATCTCCGGCCCTAAAATCCCTCCACTGGCTCCCACTGGCTGCAATGATCCAATTCAAGTCCCTCTGCATCAACTACAAAGCTGTCTGGGGCCTGGGACCACACTATCTCCAATTTTCCCTCCCTAAGTACTCCCCTGCTAGAGCCATAAACTCCTCTTACTCCAACTCTCTTACTGTCAAAGGCTTCTCCAAGCAGAGAGTGGGGGGCTGGTCTCGGCTGGTGCCTCCCTTTAGAACAGCCTCCCTGCCCCTCTCAATCTTGAGCCGGACCTCCTTAAGTTCCAGAAACTACTCTTCTACCTCTTTCCATATTTCCCTTTCCTGCTAATCACCTCACTGCTACTGTGGACTCATGAACCCCACAGGATCCCAGGCCCTTACTCCCAGTCAGTACCAGCAACCCTCCCCCCACTGCACTACCCAACAGGCCCCTGCTTGGTGGCTCCACATCCCCCCCTTACAGTAGCCTGTACCAGCACTTCACCTGAGGTTCTCCACCTTGGCTCCCCTAGCACTTCCCTCCCGGCCCCCTTCCAGGACTTGTCCACTCCCCTGCTCCATCTTCCATCCCCATCCCCTGCACGCCCCTCAATTAACTTGCATGGCCGAATGCCACAAGGCCTAGTAGGACCAAAACGGTATATTTACTGTTTTTGCCATTGTTATTATTTGCCCTGTTCCCTTCCCATTTATCCTTGTGGTTCTATAAAACACAATTTTGTTGTATAAAGCACCTTACAAATGATCTATGAAAAAATAAAAATATTTTTACATTTTTTACTTGTTCCATCTGCCTCTGCAGCCCCTCTGGTGGAGTATAATCATGTGAGCTTTAATCAGGGAGAACTACTCTGATGTCAGTGACTGAACACCCCTACATCGGATGCTTGGAGGTGCTCATCGAGAGGAAATTAATTATCTCATCAGTCTTTCATGCGACAGCTGCCTGGTGCGATTTCTAATCATACTTCAACATGAGCATTTATTTATTCATTTTTACACTTGTAAACAGGAGCAAACCCTGAGACATCTAGGCACAGTTCTTTTTAGAGTAAAAGCCAAACAACGTACGTACATACATGCATACATGCCTAATAAGGTAAAGGTTAACAGTTCTGTTCAGAGTCATGCAAATGGTTAATGGTGCTAGGCAGGGTCGATGTTTTAGGTGGAATTGTGATAAAGAAAACTTTAGCCGCTCTTGTGTGAAAATCCAGGTTTTCAAGCTTTTACGGAAGGACCAATAGGAAGATTCAGATCTTAATGAAGATGGTAGAGCATTCCAGTGTTTGGCAGCTACCACTAGGAAGCTACTGCCCCCTACTTTCTGTAGTTTGAATCTGGGAATGATGAGTAAATGTGAGTGGGATAAGCGCTTGGGTCTGTTGGATTGGTTTTTGGAGAATTTGTTGCAAAGTTACTTGGGGGCTGATTTGGATCGACATTTGTGTGTCAAGGAGATGGTTTTGAATAGGATTCGACCATGGACCAGCAACCACTAGGCATTCTGTCTCATCATGGTAATGTGTTTATTTTTTGGGATGTTAAGGGCTGCTCTTAGAGAATTATTTTGAATCACCTGCAGTTTTTTTATATTGCAGCTGTTAGTTCCTGCATAAAGGTGATTGCAGTAGTCCAATTTGGATAGATAAGAGCTCTAGCCGGTTTAATACAGCTGTCAGATGACAGGAAAGGTCTACAGGCATTGATGAGCTTTGACGTGTAAGCTGCAGCAGATGCTGTGGCGTTGACTTTTCTGGTAAAGGTGAGATCTGAATCAAGGTAAATGCCCAAGATGTTTCATTCCTTGGAGACAATGATGGTGATGCCATTGATGGCGAAGGATTTGAAGGAATCGCATAGTTTGTTTAGATGGTTTAGTGAGCCAATGAAGAGTAATTCTGTTTTTTCGTCATTTGAACACAAGCCATGTTGGGCCATCCAAGCATGGATGGTTTGGTAAATTTCATTTAGTGATTTTGAGTCTGAGTCATATGTGCCTGCAATGGGTATGAAGATTTGGTTGGTGCCTGCATAGTTAGTATAGGGGACACCCAAGCCATCGAGAAGGTCAAGTAGAAGTTTGGTGAAAAGGGTAGAGAAGGTGCAGGAGCCTTGAGGAACTCCACAGTTGACTGGGGTTGGCAGTGCTGCTGCGGTAGGTGAGAAGACCTTCATAGTCCTGTTGGTTAGGAAGGACTGTATCTAATGTTTGATTTTGGTTGAAAAGTTGGCCACCGAGGAGAGGTGTTTGCAGAGAATGTTGTGGTTGACTAAGTCAAAGGCTGCTGATTAGGTCTAGCAGGAGGAGGGGTGCTAGATTGCCGCTATCTTTGATCCCATCCATTTATAGGAGGGCTGATTCAGTTGCATGGCCTGGACGGAAGACTGATTGGCTAAGGCCTAGCAGGTGTTGGCCTCCAGATTGTTTTGGATTTGCAGATAAGCTTCCCTGTCCATTATTTTGAGGAGGAAAGGTACAGTTGTTATAGGGCTGTAGTTTGTCGGGATGTTGGGATCTATGGTAGGTTTCTGCAGTAATGGTTGGACCCACACATCTTTGAGGTTATTTGAAGCAGTGCTAGTTTCAAATGAGGCATTGATTAGGGTTGTGATGAAAGGGGTAAGTTTGGAAGAACAGTCTTTGATGAGCGAGGCCGGGCAGATGTCACCTTGACACCTGGAAGGCTTGAGGCTTGTGATGATTTTCAGGACTTCTGTTGTTGAAACTGATGCAAATTCGAATTGTGTATTAGAGTTCTGGGGTGTATAAATTGCAATCTGCTGGGTTTGGACGGGTGTTAAATTCTTGTTTAATTCAATTTTCGATTGCATTAGGGTGATTTTGTCAAGAAGAATTTTTTGTATATCTGTGCACCAGGCAGTGTCTTTCAGACACGATTCCTGCGGTGGCAGTGGCGATTCAAGTTCTCGTAGAATGATGAAGAGGTCCTTAGTGCCGGAGTTGGCTTTTAGTAATTCTCTCGTTAAATGTGGCACTTTTGGTTTGGAGGCTGGCCTGTTTATAGTTTTTGGATGCAACTATAAAGATTTCTTTGTTGGATTCAGTGGGGTATTTTTTCCAGTTGGCCTCAGCAGTTCTCTTAGTGCTGTGCATTGTTTTGAGGTTTGGAGTGTACCAGGAAATTAAGTGGGTTAGAGGTTTAGTTTTGCACGTGTTCAGTAGTGCTACTTTGTCAATGTTAGCTAGGAGAGTTTGATTAAATACCTCTTCATAGTGGAGGGTTTTTTGATAGAGTTATCTGGGTGTTTAGTAATAGGGTGCATCAGAGGTAGTAGTTTCTCTCCTGTGATGTACCGTGTTTTTCTAGATAGAGCGGCTGGTGCTTGGTGGGGGTATCTGCAGAGAAGTTCCTCGGGATGATAAAGGAGATGACGTGATGGTCAGAACCAAGGACAAGGCATGTTAGAGAGGATATTAGTGTTGCAGTTAAGGTCTGCCAGTCAGTCGAGGGTTCGACCTTTGATATGTGTGGGGTTAATAATATGGTATGAGAAGCCTCATTCTCCAATGATATTGGCGAGGGTGAGGGCATTGTCATTGGTAGGGTCGTTGAATACCAGATTTAAGTCTCCCAATGGTATGATTTGTAAACATGGCTTGGTATTCACTGAAAGGAGTAGTGAAACATCTTTCTTGACAAAAAGCACCGGACCTGGGGGTCTGTATATAAGTTGGAGAGTCATGGTGACCGAGAATGTTAATGACATTTTGACAGATAGTAGCTCACCTGAATGGAAAGATTGGTTAGGTATTTCCCTTATGAGGAATTGGTTCTTAGCAATGAATGCTACTCCTCCTCCTTTGGAACCTCTCTATCTGTCCTGAAGATAGTGTAGCTTTCAGGGATGGCAAGGGAGAGTGTCTGGCCAGCTGCTGCATGCAGCCATGTTTATGTGATTAATAGGAAGTCTAGATTGTTTGTAGTGATAAGGTCTGCAATATCTAGAGCATGTACGAGGAGCTACCTTGTATTAATGAGTGCACCCTTGAGTGTGGTTTCTTCCAAGTTGGCAGTGTCTATGAGGGTTGGATTGACCTCAGTGCTTGACGGGTGCGCAAGAGCTAGTGGGATCAATGCACTTGGAGCTGGGGTAATGAGTTTTGGTAGAGAGTTGGTGTGGCCCAGGGTGGAGGTGTTCAGATCATTGGTGGCATCAGTAGAGTCATGTGTAGTGTGTTTCAGGTTGCATCTAGTAGCAGTTAAATCATAGGTGGAGACCTTCAAATTGTGATGGGTGATTGGCAAGGGTGGTTGAGGTGATCTTATAGTGGAGTGGAGGGTGGCTCTTGAGTTAAGGTGTGCATTCCTCCAAGTGATCGTTGGTGATATTGTTTGCCGGCCTGTAGCTAGGTGAGACATTAGTCTAATGTTCCAAATGACCAGAGGGCAGGGTTGACTGGCATACACATGAAAGTGCACATTAGATCATTCTATTCTTTGCTGATGTCACAGTCATGCTTCATTCTCAAAACTCATACTGCCTGAGATAACATCAGACTGCCAGATAAGAGGATGAGGTGGAAGAAGTTAAGAATTGACACGGTCCTCACCTTTTATTAAACAGGTCTACTGCCAAAGCCACTGATTTACACAAACCAAATTTAAGTGCTCTAACTGTAGGCAGTGATATATGTAGACATGTAGCTACAAACTCTCTATCTCTGCTTGGTCAATTACCCCACACACCGAGGGCCTAATTCTGAGCTCCATGCAAAATAATTTAAATAATAACAATAAATAATACATAATAAATGGTTACATAACATTATACAGAATTAGAATGTGATTCTATGTCATTCTATGATGTAAGAACATTTTTCATATTTGCTCCATATTCTGTATCTATATAAGTATATGTACAACAGAGCAAAAAAGAAAATTATGCTTTTCTTTATTTGACATGGAGCTCAGATTCAGGCCCTGAAAAGGGAAAACAACATTGTCTCCAACAACTCATTTATATGTAGATAGGGGAGGGGAGGATCCCTGTGGATTTCGCCTGATTGTGTGTGCCACAAAGGAACTGGCTGAATGCATAGTAATCCAGTGCAGCGACAACAGTCATTACTGATCAACACAGTGCATGCTGCAAACAGGGAGGAGGTCCAAGTGCATTTTGTGTCTGGAGAGGACAATGGCACAGGATCCCAGAATCATCAATAACCGAATATGTGTAAAAACGCTCTGAACGAGGAGGGACAAGGAAGGGATTGCAGACCCCACTCCTTCTGTTATATTACAAATTGGCGTGAACACGAGGCGGCAGCCGTGACTTACACCATGGTCAGAGAAGTCTTATCGGGCACATTCGTTACAGACTATTGTTAACTTAACACTCATGTACAGTTTATCATCACTGCAGAGATGGCTCTGAAAGTGTATACCAACAATTGCATACACATAGGGCCTGATTCATGGGATATATTGCACGGTGCAAAGTGACTTTTCAGTGGTGCAAAGTGACTTTGGACTGCCAACAAACACCCTGATTCATGGAACAGTGCAAAGTGCACTTTGTACTGCAAAAATACACTTTGTACTGCTTCACCCTGATTCATGGAGCAGTACAAAGTGTATTTTTTGGAGTGAAAAAAGACTTTGCACACCAAAATAACACTTTGCACTGTTCCATGAATCGGGGTGTTTGTTGGCAGTGCAAAGTCACTTTACACCGTGCAAAGAATTCCATGAATCAGGCCCATAATATGCAGGAAATACAGGTTGGGGAGTCACCAACCTATTTGTATATGTGTGGTCATACATTAGCGTCTTTGCTCCAGTGACCCTTGCAGAAATGTTCACGTCAACCTGTCATTTCCGATTGTCCTGTAATGTACAGATTGGTGTTCTTGTGGTCTTAAATATGCATGCACTCCACTCGGTGGCCATTGGCCTCTGGCATATGCATTGGAAATCAAGCTGCCACACACCTTCCCATTGCTTAATACGATGTGATTCACCTTAGATACACTACGGGCTCAAATCATGGAATTATTTGCACGGTTCAAAGTGACGTTGCACCGCTGAAAAGTGACTTTGCACTACTGACACAAACCCTTACTCATGGAACTGTGGTGCAAAGTGTATTTATGCATTTCAAAGTTAATTTTGTACTGCAAAAATGACTTTGCAGTGACTTTGTACTGCAAAAATACACTTTGCACAGTTCCTTGAATCAGGGTTTGCGTCGGTAGTGCAAAGTCACTTTTCAGCAGTACAAAGCCACTTTGAATGGTGCATACAATTCCACGAATCGGGCCCTAAATTCCGAATATACAGAGCATTTGTATAGAGCAAGTGAACACTCAGCGTGCGCAACACCATTTCAACCTACGCGAGTAGGCAAGAACGTTGTTTTTTCTCCAATCATGAGTTAATAGAAAGGTTCTTCATGGATATATTTTACATTGCTCAATTCATAATGTAATTGTTGGTTATTATATTAGTCTATAGTGCAGCTTCATCCGTTGGTTGAATGGTTTTTGGGGTGAGTGTCTACTCACTGCCCCAATTAATGTGTGCATTTTGTGCGCACACGTCCTAACTAGCAATGCGTGAGCCTTAACGTGCTCAACTCGAACATCCGTTTCAACCTTTAAAGAAAGGGCTCGAATTAGCCAAAGGCATTCAAACTACTACAGAGATGGATGGCTGGCATGTGGAATTGACGCAAATCGGTTTATGTCTGATTTGGATAAAATGAGTTTGACACAATTTAAACCCAGTTCACCTTGGGTTAAAAGAAATTGAAATCCATTTGGATTTTAGGGAAAGTGGGTCAGATTCTTAAAACTATTATTGGACCTAATGATGAGATGCGCTCTCACATCTCATCACTCAAGCCAAAACAAGTGTGCCATATTCTCAAAGGGCATTTGAATGTGCGCATCCAAGATGATGATGTGTTATTTATATAGCGCCTTAATCCAAAGTGTTTTACAGAGCACATATTTACATACAATATCACCCAACCAAAATTGGTACTCATTTATTGACATCGGAAGGATGAAAGGCTGAGTTGGCCTTGCCAGGATTCGAACCTGCGACCTGCAGATCACGCCCAGATCGCAGCAGCGAGCGCTCAACCCGCTGAGCTATTTTACGGGCTGCATATAATCGTATTCACGTTTTCGCCCTTTTGCATATTTGCAGTAATAATGCAGTGGTTGTGCACTTATGTCTCAGGAGGATAGCTCAGGGGCAACATGCTTGCCTTGGAAACAAGACAACACCGAGCAACACAGGTTCGATCCTTGAGTCCCTGCTTAGAAAGCTCTGGGTATTAAGCGTGTTATAACTAACCTATCATATCATTTCAATTAATCCACAAATGAAATGCTCTTTGAAATGTGTGGAAAATATTCACATTCTCATTCGCCCCTTTTGAAATAAGGCCCTGGGGGGTTAATGTACAATGCATGACAAGGTAATTGTCAATCCTGGCATGCATTTTCTTTTTTAACATTTCCATATGATGACATAGTCGTGCAATCTGCTCCCAGTACCCAGGGGGATGCTGGGAGCCTTTCATACATTACTGTTGAGTGTGCACGTCCAACACTAAAGTGTGAAGCGGCCTGGCCAATGCATACATTCTGCTGCTGCACGAGACCTCAAATATTGATAAAATGAATCCACATGAAAGACGCGGCAACAGGCACTTGACCTTAGACTTTCTTCGAACTATGCCGCTTCGCCAAAGTCCCTGGCCTGCCACCTAAAAATTAAACCTCTATTCCTCAGAAACATACAGACTGGTTCACCCCTAGGTGGCCCCGCACCGCTGCCGCCACCATCCCCTCTGATGCCGCCCCTTGTATGTCTCCGCTCGCTGATGTCCTGTCTCTACCGATGCCACAACCTTTTGTTCCCTCCAGTGCACCACGAACAGCTAGCCTCATTTAGCCAACAAGTCTTAATGCTGTGTCTCCCACAGTGATACCTAAGATTGTGTTTGTTGAAATATTGCCACATTGGTCTAATGTAAAGAAGGGTGATTCTAATTTGCCACCGACTGCTATGGATACTACATTTTCCAGTACTTTTTCCCAGAAAGCACTGCATAGTGTTAATGATTTACAAACCCTGTTGCCCCTACCGATTGCTCCCACTACAGCTTTAATAGCTAACAAAACTGCAAAAGTACCTTGGCTGATCTCTGACTCCGGCATTGCTACCACCTCACCGATTGTTGATGCACTGCCTCTGTTTGATAATGCCATAAGTAAACTAATGGTGCTGACTACTGTGACTACAAATATGTTGCCTTTACCCAATGTAACTTCCAATGTCTTGCCTTTACCGGAAGACACGACAAATGTGTTGCCTTTACCTGAAGTCACTACCAATGTGTTGTCTATACCTGAAGTCACTACCAATGTGTTGCCTATACCTGATGTAACTGACAAAATGTTTTCCATTCCTGGTGACCAACATGTGATATTGGGAGAGAACAATCTTAGTGCCCATCCTAGTCCACCAACACAGAGGGGGACCACCACCTTACCATATCTCATGAAAAAAGCTGCACCTAAACATGATGGCAATTTTCCCACACAACTGCATCCTCCTCTGGAGTCTGCCACCTTGCTACCTGTTGACACATCAAGAACACCCCTGATGCCTAATGCTACCCACGCTAACCTATTTAGGTGTGCCCTAATTAATGCTTGGTCCCTTCCAGCTCACGCTCTTGACATTCACAACCTCATCAAGAACGGAAACCTGGATCTCTTGGTCATCACTGAGACCTGGCTCCATGAATCTTCAGGACCGTCCTTTGCCTTAGCCCTCCCACAAGGTTACACCATCCTTAGGTAAAACCGCCTCCCTTACTTAAGGCTGGAGGAGTAGCCCTTATCACCAAAGATTCCATTAATGTTAGAAAAGCTCAAGGTGAACTATGATTCAACAGCGATTATTTGGTTGTGAAAGTCTCCCCCTCACCCAACTGCACCATTACCCTCCACATTATTTACCGTCCCCCTGGACCTACATTGGCTTTTCAAGACTCCCTCGTACACACCATCTCGGGCAACCTTAAGAAATATACTAAATCTATCATTCTAGGTGACCTGAATTTAGGACTGAATGATCCCTTTGACTCACAGGCAGCCACCCTTAACAATGCCCTTTGCACTCTAGACTTCAAGCAAGCAGTCACAAAGCCAACGCACATAAAAGGTTGCACCCTTGATTGGATTGCCCCTCACAACTGCTCCCCACATATCACCTCCATCATCCCCATTGCTTGGTCGGATCATCACATCATCCACTTTGAACTTAATCTAAGTAAAGAGCCTTCGGCCAGGGTTCCCCCGCCCTCCCACCAGCACATGGTAGAAGCTCCTGCCTTCTCACCAAGGAGAGACTTCTACCGCACCTACTTGTGCAGGCTCTTCAACCACCGTTCTCAACTAACCCAGACACTCTGTCCACTAACTACATCAAAGCCATATCCCAAGCTGTTGACGCCATAGCCCCACTTACCCTCAGAAAGGGTAAACGTTCCAAACACACGAACTCGTGGATATCACCTTCACTCCTTGAACTACGAGCTAAGAAAAGAGAACTGCACTGTCCTCATGGCTAGCCAAATCTAATGACACCACTAGACTTACATTCAAAACCTTATCCAAAGACTACAGAAATGCTATAAGTAAAGCAAAATCAGACTCTTTCAACACTAGGATGTCTAATGGCAAATCGGGCTCAAGAGAGATATTTGCCATCTTTAGAGAACTTGAGTCACCAGCTCCTGCGACACATACCCTCTCGCAAGACAAGGAATGGTGTAATAGTGTGCAAGAAGCCATGTTGGACAAGCTTAACTGGCTGCAAAACAAAATCATTGAACACCAACAAGCATTGGGAAAGTTTACCTCAACTATTTCGCATAAACCCCCTTCCAAGGTTCCCCTCCTCTCCTTTAAGGAAATGAGCTAACTAGAAGTGACAGCACTCATCAAATCCATCAAACCCTCTAATTGCAAAGGAGACTCATGCCCAGCTCAGCTTATTAAAGAATGCACAACCACCCTGGCAATATTCATGACGGTCTTCATCAATGCCTCCTTCTCATCTGGCCAAATCCTGGCCTGCCTTAAAGAAGCCTGGGTACGACCCCTCTTAAAGAAACCAACTCTCGACCCAAACACCCCAACAAATTACCGGCCCATTACGACAGTACCCTTTATACTCAAAATACTTGACAAAGCAGCTTACTTGAAAGTTCACAATTTCCAAGAGACCAATAACTTGCTAGGTCTCAGGCAGTCTAGCTTCAGGCCCCGCCACTGGACCGAAACCACTCTGCAAGATTTAAAATACCGATTGACGACCTGATGGACGCAGGAAAACCAGCCATCCTAATGCTCCTAGACCTGTCAGCAGCATTTGAATTGCTGAACCATAATACACTCTGGCACCACCTCTCTTCTGCTGCCAACGCTGCCAACTTCTCTCTGGCAGCAACAGCTTCAATCACTTCAGTTCTTCAAGAAAGAGTGATGAAAGTGTTCTCAGATAAAGCATGTGCCAACCCTAACTTCATTAAGTGTGGGGTCCCTCAAGGATCCTGCATCTCGGCCACCCTATACAACCTTCTAATGAGGCCCCTCTTTAGCTTCCTGGACGTGCGTGGTATCACATACACAAATCATGCTGATCACACGCAGATCCTCATACCCCTCACCGGGGACTACGAAACGGACATCAAATATCTTAACTGCATATATGCTGAAATCCAAACCTTGATGGCAGAAAATTGGCTGTGCCTCAATGGAGAAAAATTAAATATTCTACTCTTGGGCTCACCAGGAACCCTTAAAAAACGTGAAATACAACACATTCTCTGTTGAAAACACGACCATCAAAGTTGCACTTGCCGTTGAAACTTAAGGGGTTTTTCTTGACTCAAACCTCTCTATGAAGTGACAGGTTAGTGCCATTTCTTCCGCAGCGGCTTACCATCCGAAATTGATCACGGCAACCAGACCATTCCTAACAAAAGAAAACTGCATTACCATGGCCAGAGCAATCGTGGGGTCTAGGCTAGACTTTTGCAATGCACTCCTGGCTGGCACCTCCTCTAGAAACATTAGACAACTCCAGATAGTACACAACAATGCACTGAGAGCAGCCACGGGCATCACCAAACGTGAACATATATCAGCAACCAGAAAACTTGTCCACTGGCTACCTGTTAGGGAACATATCCTACCCTAGAGCTTACCCACAAATGTCTGCATGACACCACTCTCCTTTACCTCTCTCAGAGGATCACCAAATCCTCCTCGGAAAGACCTATCAGAATGGCCTATGTAAACAGGATCACCATCCCCAAAACACTCAGAGCAAGAGCAGGCGGAGCCAGCTTTCCTGTCTTTGCAGCCTCCAATTGGAACCTGTTCCCTCCACACATCAGAAACATTGGGCCTCATTACGAGGTTGGAGGTAACCATGCCCTTAATAAGGGCATGGCTACCCCCAAATTCGGGTCCGGCTCCGGGTCCCGCGAAAGGGCTGTGCCGCTCTGCATGCGTGGTCTGGCCAGGCGTGCAGAGCGACACCCGCGAGTAGAACTCGTAATGTGGCGGCATGGTAACAACGGCGCCGGTAGCACTACCGGCGCCGTTGTTGCCTTACCGCCACAGACATAATGAGGCCCATTGACTCTTACACAGCATTCAGAAAAGCTATCAAAACACTTCTATTTGTGTAACTGCTGTATTTCTTGTATTTACTTGCCTGAGTATTCTCAAAGCTAGACCTATGCCCACTGCAAACACGAGACAAGCCTAAAATAATTGTGTAAACATGCACAAGTTTGTCAACTTGCATAACCTGTAACAAAGTTATATTCTTGCAACTGTGCCTTGATGCCCCTGAGCTGTAGTGCGCTTTACAAATTCAAATAAATAAATAAATGAAAAAATTAATCCTCTGCATTTATTTCATTCGTGTTCATGTTTATGGCCCTATTGTATCATTTCCTTAGCCACAAGTTATTCTAAATCTTACGATTCTGGCCCAGTATCCTACAATTAGGTATTACCAAAAAGCTGTATTTGAACTGAGTAGAACAATTAAATACTCCCATCTATACAAACACATCCAATTTGGTTTGTAAATTTTGGGCAATTTAGAGCCTCGGCTCCAAACGGTTTGAATCTGTTTCAAACCACTTCACCCATCGCTTGTCCTAACCTCCTTTGAATAATGTGAAAATCCTGCTTTCTTTCAACAATTTTGTGCAAATCCATGACTAGCTGAACGAGATTGGCGTTTATGTTTAAATCTGATACTGTGCGCTAATCCCATCCAATCACTTGTCGGCATTACCGCGTATTCTGTGTTGCCCGAATTGGCCAATAATATGCATGCACGCACATATTGGTACTGTAAGTTCACTAATAAACACATCCATTTGTGAGCCAACAACATAACGTATTGTCATTGTACCTACATCATTTGACAGACATATAGGCAGTGGTATGCTTTGAGGTGCAACATTTTGCTATGAGCTTCTCTTTGCCCACAACTCAGGGAATGCATTCCACAAAAGGAACCACAATATGCCCCAGACCTAGGGCACCAGTGTACTCCCCAACACTAAAACCAGATTCCATTATAAAACTGATGACACCTGATAAAACGGGCTGTTAACGCTGTAATAAAACGCCAGCATTGAGGTCATGATGTGCATTTTGCAACCACTGTAGTGCGGTGACCCAGTACATTACTTCCTAAATGTGAGTCATGCATTGGATCCCTTCGCATACCTTCTGTCAGAATACTCTGCCGCTGTAGAGAATACGTCTATGGTGTTTGCTTTCTTTTCACTGTTACGGCGCTTAGATATTGTGCCAGAAGACAAAAATGTCACCGAAATGTGGGATCTAGACCACGTATTGCCATGCTGGACGCAGAACTAAAATGCACCGCAGATTCAATTGGGTATTAATGTATTTAGACATTTACTACGCAGTTATATTTTAAGAGGCACTTTGGCAAGAGTACAAGATTCCTAGTTAAATTGAGCTGTTAAAATGACTTTGCCCGTGGGTGCTGGCTCTTTTTTTTCTAGAACCATCAGGGTCAATGGAATTGCTCCACTCCCTTCGGTATTATTCACACATCTGTCCTGGCACAGATTTCTGAAGGGTCGTAGTGTGCATCCTACATTACGTGCGACATTCAGGTGTCAAGGGGTGATCAAAGACTCGTCCTTACAGGTGTTCAAAACATACGTCTTCTATAATGTGTCAAACAGTGTGCCAGCCGCCTCTTTAAAATCGGCTTCAAGCCCCTGTAAAACGTTGCAGGATTTAATAAAATTGCTGATGCGTCATTGAGGCCTGAAATAAAAACCTGTAATTTCTGCTAAAAGAATGCCAGGAGCCAGAAAGACTTCAAGTCTCTTGATCTGGAAAATAGACTTTTGGGCAACATTTCTTTTACCTAAAGTTGATCTATAATAGGGCGCGTCTGTGGAGGACATCTGTTAGCGCTCTGTAACCTGTAATTTTAATGGAAAATAATAGAGTTCAAGTCTGTACGATTAGAGGTTGCAGTCTCGGCATTTTAGCTAAGTTGGCTTCCAAACTAGCAGTGGCTGCCAATTGACGGAGTCTGCATTAAACCCCAATGAAGTGATCCTTTCCAAAATAAAAGTACGAAGAAAGCACCGCTCTCTTTTGTCACTGTGCTTCAGGCTTCACGCAATCTGTTTCATTTTCTCCTATTTTGTGGTGGAAAAGGCACACTTTTCCGCTTGTCCCTTGAAAACAATTCAATAAAATCTTGGTAAAGTGTACACTTAATAGGCATAGCATCCCTTTACTAGCAAACACGTTTAAGGCCAATTTGAATTACTATGTTTTTTTGTGTGTTTATTTTTGTTAAACATATATGTTTTGATGCTATACCATGTGTCCTTACCGCCCCTTTGTTGTGTGTACGTTGAATCTATATTCACAAGACTGGTCACACAGAAAAGCCCAATCTGTTGCTATGGTTTCCCACCTACTCGCGGAATGATACATCATGATGGGGCATCGGTTGTTGGCTGAGGGAACATGGCGAACTACAGGATAAATCCTGTTGTTGGTAGGGAGTTTGGGTCTCAAAATGTGTTGTCAAATAAAAGAGAGGACTACCCATCTTCTTTAGGTCCTGCTCCCTGCTGTAACCACACCACCCCAGTGGAGAGGATATCTGCCGCTTGATGCATGTATATACTATTGCACTACTGTGAGTGGCTATAGCTTTGCCGCAATGAAATTTAAAATGTACTATCAGTACTGTCAGCCTCTTTTTTATTGACACCAGAAGGATGAAAGGCTGAGATGGCCTGGATGAATACGGACAAGTGCCTGAAGATTGCACAAATACTAGCAAGGTCTAGCAATGGTAAATGGTGAAATCTCAGTTTATTTTAGATTAATTTATGCAGTGTGGGAAAATGTAATTGTTCTCCTTTTAGAACTTGTGATCTCTCTTTAAGATGTTGTTCTTTGTAAAGGTTCACGGTAGAACCATATACAAATAAAAAATAAAATAAAAAAAGATTGCACAAATATTTTTGGGCTGTATGTCTTTCCTTCCCCGCATTCACTTTGCCACATTTACTTCTCCATACCTTAACTTCTCCTATCTTTCCCTTACCCTAGCATTCTCTTTTTCATTACCGGGGTAGAACCTATGTACTTCACCCCCCATTTTACCCCATGTTCTACCCCATGTCACTCCTTGACCCAAACCCTAACCTTTAGCTAACCATAACCACCTGCATTGCCACCTTCACAACGCGAAGATGCAGGCGAAGCAAAGGCATGAATAAGTTGATGTATGACAAAGAAAATGGCTGGGGAAGTGAAGGTAGACTAGGTTAGTGAAGGGGACGTTTTCTAGACGAACTAAAGGGGGTACTACCATATTTTTGGAGGTCCACATATATGTGTATCTTCCAGCGAGGGATGAAACTAATTACATATAAGCCAACATGCCCATGGTTATTCGGGCGAGGCTCATAAGGTCATCTTTCTAACCTGGCACTCTAGGACTTATACATTGCTTTTCACATTCTAAATCAAGGTATGTAAATCCAAAAGGGCACTGATTGGGCCTCCCCTCAATGACGTAGGGCACACTGGCTTGTGTGTGCTTCATATGCAACGGTATGTTTCCTTTTCTCTCACAAAACAGTATTCTGCAAGCACATTAACTGTTGAGTTTAACAATTCATTAGCCCGCCAGGACCAGCCATGCAGACACTACCAGCTTTTCTCTCCAACATCACATTTTCATTCACACTCTTGCTTCTCAAAATATGCTCTAACCAATCTCTACACCGTGTTCTTTTTAGCGCATTTCATTTTTCATTCCTTGTGCACAATAGGAATCCAGGACGGAAAGGACCATAGTAGAGAATGAGGTTAACCCAACAGTCAGCAGTGGCTGATTATTTCACAGCTGGCGTGGGACAGCTCGAGAACTCCATACAATTTTACTAATTTCAATACTTAGAGACTCCATTGAAGAGACTGTGTTATGAAGTCACCCGCTTGCGGTCATTGCTGACACTGGCATGCATCGTGTTGCTACGCAAAAGTTCCATGATATTTGCAGTTCCAAAAGGAGTGAACATATTTTTGTTAATCCATCAAGCAGACAACATGCACCTGTCCACGTTACAGCTTTTAAACAAATATCATTTTACTCTGTGATTTTGTTGACCCAGTAGTAGGCATAGATTAATAAAACAGCCAGATTAGAGCATTAAAATGTATCTCACCAATCACTGTGCTAATGCCCCAAATATAAACACTTACCATGAGCGGAGCTTCATCATTGAAAAGGGGATCTGTTTTCATGATCTTTCTTAGCCATTAATACAACAGTTTCCTATTAGTAATGTGTTGTTCATAATGAACATACAGTGGTAAAAAATAAACATTGTCAATGCTTGTTCAGAAAGAATATGCATTCTAGGTCCATATCACACTGACGCTGGGGCTTAGGGAGTGGACGTGACTCGAGAGTGAGAAATGGAGCAAACTCTTCTGAGCCAATCGTTAGACCACCTTAGAAACGTGTGCGTCACAGCATGGTTAATTTCATCCATAAAACCATCCACCTAGATTACAATTATATTATTGTTATTGCCTGAAAGGACATGTGTTTGTCCATTTTCTATTTCTGCAACATAGAAGGCATGAAAATCCGGATAACAGGCAGGGGGGGGGGGGGTTGACGTTTCTGAAGAACTAGGGCAGGAAAATTTCTTCTTGCAGGGTGTCGAGCACACAGTGTTCATCTCTCACTTGCCGGCCACTGGGTGCATACCACAAGATGTCAGGTCTGGTCCAACTCTGCTGAGTTGCCACGCTGAAGGGTGTCAGTGGTAGAGTGATCTGCTATAAAAGGGACCTACATATGGATAAACTGACCATCATCTCAGGATGCCTATTCCTGGATGAAGGCATATTCATTATCGCAAGCATCTGGAAATGGCTCTGCTAAGTGGAGGTAGGGCATTGTCCCATGCTAAATATATATTTTAGGAGGTGGGATCTTAACATCATTGAGCCTGCAGGAGATCGCACAATATCCCCGGTTGTGATAGGTTACATGCAAATGATATTTAAAAACATGTCAGAATAACAGCATGTTACTAGGGAGACTGTGGGTATGTCGATCATGATGTCTTAAGTGATATTATCTGTTATGTCTTTTGTGATGTCTTGGGGTGCTTACAGACAGCGCAACACAGGATTCATAGTTAAGGTGTTATAGTGTCCAGCAGCTGCCGAATTCCAGGGTATTTGTGGCAGTAAATCAGCACCTTAATGTCACTTCCACTAAAGTTATTTTCACTGAATTTCATGCAGTGTCATTTGGCTGTGCTAGCAATAAATGTTGCTGGATTAACAGTGTGGCACCTGACAATATGAATGCAGGAGTTCAACAGAATCACTTCATACCCTGATGCTCGTTGGTTATGAGAATCGATTTTGACTTTTCTACGATGTAAACACTGTCAGGCCGATTAATGGAATTAATGTGCGGTGAAAATTTCTGCGCAAGCGTGTGAAAGCGGGCGAATCGCAGCACAAGTGCGAAAATCGCAGCGAAACCCACGCACAGCGATTCATGGAAGTCCGTGCGCGTGTAAATCCATGGATGTGCGCTAAAATCCTGCGTGGCGCACGCTGGCGCACACAGCTTCAAAGAGCGTGCACTATGCGCACAGCGAAAGCGCACATAGCGCAGCGCACACAACAAAAGTAGGCGTAACACGTAACATGCGGAATGGGGAACAACGCGTGAAAATCCGGAAACACGTACGCCAGCAGGAAGCAGGCGTACGTAGACCTGTGTAGCATAAAAGTGCACGCAAACAACAAACAAGCTCAGACGCTAAGATGAATATACCGTTCCTTGCAGCAGTGGTGGTGGGATACCGCAGGAGGAGGAGGATAGTCAGGCCCAGAAATTTTACACCCAGAACCACCCTTTTTGGGATGCCTGATGACCAGGTGTATGGGAGGTACAGGTTTCCACCTCACATAATACTCGACCTGGTGAGTGAGTGGGAGGGTGACCTCACATCACCCACCCTGTGCTCCCAAGCACTGAGCCCCCTGGAAAAGTTCCTTAATGTACTGCACTTCTTGGCCACTGGATCATTTCAGCGGACAAGTGCTATAGTGGGAGGGTGTCACAGGCCACGCAGTCACGCTGCCTACACCAGGTGTTGGCCATCATGACTGCACGCCCATCAGTCCGCAGGCACATATACCTGCCCAGAACACCTGCAGAAAGGCAGGCTTCCGTCCAGGATTTCTACGGGGTGGCACAATTCCTCAAAGTGCTAGGTGCCATTGATTGCACCCATGTGGCTCTACGTCCCCACAGGGCAACGGAGCACATCTATAGAAACTGCAAGCACTGGCATTCCATCAACGTACAGGTAGTATGTAATGCCAAGGGAATCATCACCCCAGTATATGCCAACTATCCAGGGTCCACCCATGACAGTTTCATTTACAGAATGTCAACCCTAAACCGGGACCTAGAAGCTGGGCGGCATGGCGATACATGGCTGCTTGGTGAGTATAAATGCCACTCCACATGCATGCATGTCAGATACTGAGTAATGTCACAACCCCACTAATGATACCCATCACCACCTCCCCAGGGGACAGTGCCCAACCTCTGAGCACCCACATGATGACGCCAATTCGGAACCCCACCACACCACCCGAGGTAAGATACAACACAGCCCATATTGCAAGCCGGGGCATAGTGGAGTGCACATTCGGAGTGCTCAAGTCATGCTTTCGCTCCCTTGACTGCTCTGGTGGGCAGCTGCTATACGCTCCCCCAGTAGTGTGCAGGATCATAGTGGCAGCATGTGTCCTGCACAACGCTGCAACACGCCAGGGCCTGCGGGTGGACATGGTGGTGCCCCCAAATCCCCAATAACATGCACGGCCGCTGCTCATGGGAGGGTAAAGGGCACGTGGTGAGGCAGCCCTTGCACAGCTGGTGGCTAATTACTACACCTAAAATCACACCCCTGTGGAGTGCACACGGCCCTGGCACATACCAGCTGACAATCAATGATGATGACATAAGGGACAGTCAACTGTCACAACCATACCAGCCTGAGATCGGTCACATGGAAGTGTTACATTGTGTGCATCCCTACCTACCGAAACACCATCAATGCTGTGTCATTATAAGACATACATCTATGCTGCTAAATTGATTACCCCCTTGCAAAATACAACATGAAAACAGCGCCATGTCACTCAACCCCTCCTCAGCTCCGCCACCCAACACACCATGGCATGTCAATGTGAAAGCAAACAAAGCAATGCACAAGACCTGACACAAGTGTCACAAAGTGCACTGTCCCAAATGGAAACTGCCCACAGACAATATGCTCCCAGTAATCAATAACAAACAGCACACATGAACAAATACTTACCACCAACACAATACAGCAAGACACCATGAAACATTGCAAAAACATGACAGTACTAAGTCAAAGTAGTGGTAGTCTTACAACCTGAATAAGCCAGCACATCAACCCCTTCCAACTGTAGAGTGTTGCTGCCATGCAAATGTTTCAGTGTACTGCATACAACATGAACTCCATCTGCAAAGGAGACGGCCTTGTGAAGACATGAGGAAGGAACCTGCAAATTAGGAGGAAGACATGCATGCACAAGCACATATCAATACACCATGCAGTGTACAATACAACAACAATACCCACTAGGGATGTCCACACAGTATTGACTACAGACTGCCCACACAGCTCATGGGAGTCCAATGTCACTGTGTAAGTCACTGTCACTTGGTCACACCCTTTGCAAGCCCATGGAAACGGGAAGCAGGAGGGGTGTGTGTGTCACGAACCCAAGCATCTAACTCAAACTCAGGACAAGCCTGCATGTGCCCAACCGGAATACAGTGAATGCCCACGAGAGCCACAAGGCAACACATTGTAAAAAAAAAAAAAATGGCCATGTGGGGGCCAGAGGGGGGGGGGCACCTAGGAGGTTCGAGGACAGGGTGCACACCAACACCCACCTGTGTGGATGTTGTGGAAAAAAAATACCTCCATGGGCTCATGGCCTGCTCTGCTATGCCATTGTGGGAGAACTGCTGTCGCTCTCCCCACCCTCTGCTGCATCAGGAGGTGGTGGCACTATGGGAGGCAGCCCACACAAAGCCCTGGTATGGTCCTCCATGGCAGCAAGCATGCAGGTCTGGAAGGTCTGATTCTGGAGGATTAAAGTGCGGAGATCCCCATGCAGCACCTCACGGTTTGCCTATACTTCTGCACGCATGGCCTCGTGTGATGCCCGGATCTCCTCACATGTTGACTGCAGCTCAGCTGAGAGTGAACATGTGAGCTGCTCCAGCTGCTGTTCTGCCCTAACTTTTCGGGAAGCCTCAAGTTCAAGCAGACTCTGCCTGAGGTTATGGAGTTCACACGTCAGGGCTTCCCTGTGGCCCTGTGACTCTATTGATATGGATTTGCGCAGAGTCTCCAGTGCCACTCGTCGGTCCCTGTTGGACGCCAACATGTCTTCCCGGTGTGATTGGCAAGTGGAGTCTGTTGCCTGCTGTTGTTGCTCCATCTGCCTTTCAGGGGGGATAATGGAAGTGGCCACCCTCTCCATTGCCTGAGCCATAATTTCTACTGATGCTGCCTGTTGGGTTGACATACCGTACATGGAGTTTTCCCATAAAGTATTGCCTGGTGGCGCACGGTCACTGCGTCTGCGGGCACCACACCTGTTCGGGGCAAGGCGATCTGCACCTTGCTGTGCTGGCACTGCCTGAGGCTGCAGGACTGCATTCCCCCTCTAATTTGCTGGCCCAGGAACAGGATCAAATGCTGTGGAGTGTGACCCTGCATCCGTAACCGCCAAAGGCGGACCTACCAACACTGACATCCCCATAGAGGGTTCTACCCCTGGTGTAGGTGGGTTGGACAGAACAGAATCCCTGCCAGAAGCACTGACCTGCGACAGCACATATCTCATCATCCGACTCAGCACCTGAATAGGGGTCTGGGGAGCTGCACCCAGAGACACCCCTCGACAGTATGGTCTGCAGTACCAAAGTGTTTTCACCCACCACACTACGCCCCCCACTGGTGCTTGGTCGTGGCTGAGAATCCTCCTGGGTCTGCACCATCTCCTGAACCTCACCAGCATCAAGTGCGTCGTCACCTGCAAAAACATGAAATACAAGAAATGGAAACAGGCATGAGCACCATAGCACACCCATAGGCCTGACAAGACAGAGATCCTGCACATGGTTTATACATTTCCCACATGACTATAACCCTGGCATGCATGCACTGTCAATGAGTTTGAAGGGGAGTCAAAAAGGCAGACAATGAGGACACCAAGATGGAAAAGCAACACATTCGCAGCATGTTGTGTAGCACTGGCATCACACATCAGCCTGTGAGTGGCATGTCCAATACACATACATGACACATGCCAGCACACAGATGTCATGTAGCATAGCCATGGTAAATTAGACAACTACAGCAATATGTCAGTGAATGAGTACTGTCACACATCCATGTCTCATGGACATGATGAGAAGATTAATGCAGAATAGTGTTGCAAAATATGCATGTGCCACACACTGCAACACATCCAGTGCACAATACTACAGTGATTGTAGGCAGATGTACACATCAATGGTTGGTTACTTCAACATGACAGGAAACAACTATCATGTTCCATATGCAAACAGGCCCAAAAAATACATTTCAGCAGGCCAATACTCTCTCGCCCTGAACGGTCAAATCATTCACATAACCAGGTAACTGATGTGGCACAATGTGGGGTGTAAACAATGACAGAAGCATGTCACATATGTGGCATTAGGGATGAAAAAAGCATATGAAAAATGGGATGATCTAAACAATCAGCCTGAATGAACACAGAAAAAATCAGAACAATGTTGTTGCAAGATGATAGTTCAAGGGCAACAGCAGTAATGTGGGGCTAATTGGCTACTGTGGGCAGAAGGGATACTGTCATACCCAAATCAAAGGCATGTGAATGTAATGGAGGAAGCACATGGGTGACCCATAACACTCAGGAGTACACACCCTCACCTTGCACTCAATCAGAACCCGTCACCCAAACAACATACACATGGATTACACACACATGCATGGGCACTCACCGGACAATGCGTCGTAATCAGGTAGGTCTCCCACGCCTTGGATCTGTTCCTCTGTGACGAAGGTCCCAGCAACAGACTCATGTTCAGTGAGTTTGTTGTCCTCTGGTGGAGACCCACCGCCAGTCACCAGAGTAGCGACATGATTTGAGGCCAGCTTGTTCTTTGCTCTGCGTTTCAGGTCATTCCACCGCTTGTAGCAATCATCAGCTGTGCGCCTCACAAATCCAAGGGCACTTATGCGGTCCGCGATGGTCTGCCAGTGTGCCCTACGTTGACCAGGTGTGGTCTTGCACCCTGCAGTCACCACCATTTCACGGCTATGTACCGACACATAGGCCACAAGTGAGTGCATCAAGTTCGGATTCATTAAAGCTAGGCTTCCTTCATGTGCCAGAGTGTGTAGCCGTGTCTGGGGTCTCAGCCTGTAGTGCCAGAACACCCTTCTTCCTCTTTTTCAAAGGTGGAGTGGAGCCTGAGTGGCTTATGCTGCTCTGGTCAGTAGGGGCAGAAGCGCAGGTGGACTGGGTTCTAGGAGTGTGCGAATGCACAATGACCATAGGTCTTGGTGCAGGCATTGGCTGTAGTGTGATGTTGGCAGGGGCAACGTCGGTTTCATAGACCTGAACTGACACTGTCCCGGCTGGGAGACTCAGAGCTGGGGTGGATAGAGCTGCAGCTGCCACAGCAGCCTCCCCACCCTGCCTACTTGGGGCAGCAGATGACATTGCTGCCCCAGATCCACGTGGCCTGGTGACACCAACTTGCACCACCACACGTGGCTTAGACTTGCTGACCTGGAAGTCAGCCTGGGAATCATCATGTGTCGGTTCAGGTGCCACAATGGGCTGTTCCAACAAGGGCTGAGCTGGGAGGGTGTCAGCTACGTTTCCCACAACCATGGGGGGGTGGCATGGGTGTCCCTGATTGGTCCTCCACACATGGGGGTCTAGGGGCACCCTGCAAATCCTGGCCACGTCCCCTACCGCACCCGCCACGCCCACCTTTTGGAGGTCGGCTACCTTTGCCTCCCTTACCGCTTGGTCGCCTCCCAACCATGGCACTGATGTTGTTGTGCATATGGGAGTAGCAGTAAACGATTGTCCTGGGCAATTGGGGGTGAAAGGGGTAGGGTACTAGATGGAAATCGTACCCTTATGCTCTAGCAAGGTTGTCTGTGACCCCTGGGGGAAGATGACAGGTCACGCAATGCACGGGCACCCCGAAAACAAAAAATAACGTGCACGCAACCACTCATAGACCACGGGCATGGAAAAATGAACCTGCACTACGCTGTGGCACCCAGGAACACAAAAATAAGTGTGTGAGTGTTACACGCAGCCTAAAATGACCTCTGAAGGGGTACGCGACACACAGGGTAAGCACAGTTGGTAAATACGTGCTCGACTCACGGTCTGCCTGGAAAAAGAACATGAAAAAGATGCGCGTGTGCGCATTGGCAACACCCCCGCCAAAAGAAGAATTGTACGCTGTCTGAGGAAACAGGCCCAACAAAAAAAATTAACACTGTCAGAAGTAACAGGGAGTACGAACTTGAAACGCTGTGAAGTAATCGCGTGTGAACCGACAAGAAGTACAGAATTCACCCACTCGCTCTCCACGAAAAGCACGTACAAGGAAATGGGGTCCTACACGTACCTTTTAAAGCGCCCACACGTCCAATGTCACTTACGCATGTACGCACTAAGGCCCTTTCCTCCAATTACACGAGCTGACACTCGGATGTGCAGTTTTTGGACGTGTACGATGAACATGCACCTGTGTTGAGGGAAACGCCCACGTGTGTCACGTCACATACGTATAGGCCCTTTCCTCGGATTACACGCATTCACACACAGACGTGCAGTTTTTTTCACGCGCCATGAGCTACTATGCCCACTTCATGAGGGAAACGCCCACGCGCGTAACGTCACAGATGCGCTTACGCGCTAAGGGCCTTTCCTCGAATTACACACAGGCGTGCTAGATGTTTCACGTGCCAAATCACTCCGTATCAAGCTGGCCACGCAACAACACACGGAAGACCACACTCTTGCCCAGAAGGCCGAATTACTGCCCCCCAGAGCCCCGCTCCCACCTGCCATCTGCTGCTGCCTGCCTGCTGCCCACGTGCCCTGCTATTTGCTGCCTGCACATCATCCATCTGCAGGGGTGCAGTTGTTGTGACCACCCCTGCTGGAACGGAAGACTCCTGACTGGGATACCATCGCTCCACAGCCCAGCCCCAGGACCCAGTTGCCCACCCACACCTGCCTCTGGGGTTGCCATGTCGGACACACCACCATCTGGCACCACTGGCAACCCCCAGCCAGAGAGGCAGAGGGCCACCAGCTTCAGTGCCAGGGAAGTTGGTGCCCTGGTGGAGCAAGTCCTGGGGAAGTATGATGCCCTCTTTGGAAGTTCTCGCGTCGACTATGAAGGGCAGACCAGGATCTGGATGGACATTGTGACTGCCATCAACGAGGAGGGGGTGGCAGTCCGCAACATCAAACATGTCAAGAAGCGCTGGGAGGACTTCAGGTCCAGAACCCTCGACAAGGCCCGGCGCCTCTTGAATGCAGCGGATGCCAAGGGGTGCCGGGGCCAACTGTCCGACCACCAAATGAGGGTCCTGGAACGCATATGCCCAGCGCTGCACATCCAGATCCTTGAGAGGCAGACCCGTCTGGAGTCGAGTGGTAAGTGTACATGCATACTGATTGGACGCTGTGCGTGTCGTGGTGTGCCAGTAGTGTGCAGGTTGCACATGTGTTTTTGTAGGGCCATGTATGGATGTGTATGTACAGGGGCGTGAAGCTGACACATGCAAGTCCTCTCATGTGTGAGACACATGGATGGTGTATGTGTGGGTAAGCATGCAGGCCAAATGCAGATGTGGGAGCACAAATGTTTGAATTACTGTGTATGTACGTTGGCATTGTTGTGGTGTCACACATGGATGTTGGTTCCAGCTGCATGTATTTGCACTGTGTACATGTGCATGTGTGTGTATTTGGCAAGTGTGCAACTGTGATGCAACATGGATGCATGTGGCACTGACATGTAGAAGGCTGAATGCCAGATGTGACATGGATGGCGATTTCATCACTCTGACAGTTGGTGGACATGCACACATGCATGTAAGTGTGTTGGGGTGTGTGCATGTGTTGTGTACTCCCCGTGTTTAATGTGACGTCAGGCTCACCTTCGGATGCTGATGCTGTTGTATGTGTATGGATGTTGCTGCCTGGTGCAATATTGCTGTGGAATTGCTCATGTGTGTGAGTAGAAATGACATGTGTGTTAGGGAGTGTGATGCCATGTCTGAAGTTTGGCACTGACACTCATGTACAACTGTCATGTGTGTATCAGTCCATTGTACAGTGCCCTAATGCCTGTGTTCTATCTCTCCCTGTCTGCAGTGTCAACTGATGAAGAGGGCGGAGAAGGTGCTGTGGAGCAAAGCGGCAAGGATCGCACCACCAGCCGGAAACGCAAGGTGCGGCTCCCCTCCCAGATTGTCATCTCTTCAGGGAGTGAGGAGTCTTGTGCCGCGTCCCAGGCCGCAGCTGCCGAGGGTGGGTCCAAGAGGTGGAGGTTGGAGATGGACTCCTCGGCAGCAGAAGGGTGCAGCTGAGAGCCCACAGGGTCTGAAGGAGGAAGATGGCATGGAGTCATCCAGGTTGGTGGGGGGTTTGGAGAGGGAGGAGGCCATGGAAGGGACACACACGGGGTCTGGAGTTGGGGATTCCACTGGTGCCAGTGGTGCAGTGCAGGAGCAGGGACAGGAGGCAGCACAGGCCGCCACAGAGGTGCCTGTGTCTGTCCCTGATCCTGTGACTGCATCAACCGGCACCAGCAGGGATGCCTACATCCAGACCCGTTTTCAGGGAGGGGATGGGCGCACAACAACTGGCCTTCCTCTCCCTGTGGACGTGGCTATCCGGGACCATGTTGAGCCTGTCCTGGCTGGGATAGCATTACGTCAACAGGGCATGCGAGTTGACCTGCAGTGTTTTCGTGAAGACACTGCACATCATCTTGGATGCCTCTTTAACCGCATTGACCTACTGGGACGGGTCACCAGTGCTGGATTCCTCCGTGTGCTGGATCTTCTTGTGACCGCCTCCTCACCTGAACCCCCTACGCACCAGTTGTCCTCCATGCCATCTTCCTACCCATGTATCACCTGGGCACCCTGTGGAGCTGCCTCTGACCCAGCGGCCAGGCTGGTGGAGGACACATCCCTGCCACAGTCGGGAGTCGGACGTCCAGCAGTGGTGGCCACCACGACAATTGCACCCCAGCCGGAGGACGTGCAGGCAGCAAGAGCCAGGGCGCAGGCACAGGCAAAACAGCAGCAGCAACATGGTGGGAGCAAATATGGCTCGGGGCCTTCAACATCGGAGGGGCAGGCATCGGCCAGAGGGCAGGAGGACCCAGGATTGCAAGTGTCTTCCGTGTGCCAGCGGTTGGGCCACGCCATAGATGCGGAGCGGCAGCGGGCGGAAGAGGCACGGCTCACAATGGTCAGGGCGGAGAACTCCATGCGGAGGGCACTGAGGCAGGCCGAGTGCCTCGAGGCAATTCGCAGGGAGTTGGAGGCCAACATGTCATCGTCCCTGTGAACCCGCGGGGCCATGGAAGAGGACCGCCTCCAGGACATTAAGCAGGAGTTCGATGATGCCCTGGCCTGGGACATCCAAAAGTGAGCCGTCGGTCTAGCCCGCTGCCATTGTAAATAGTTAGTTAGTGTTAGGTTTCATTTTGGTTTTCATTTTTTTTGGGGGGCACTTGGACAATACCCCACATTTTTGTATATAGTTCTTCATTAGTTAGTGTATTTGTGTAGGTTTCATTTGGACAGTTGGGCTCTTGGACCCAGGATTTCATCCTTTAAATAGTTGGTGTGGATTTGTCAGCATTTCCTTTTTTGATTTTTCCATGGAGCAATGGATTTTACTTTTTCATTTCTGTTTGGATTTGCTTTGTTGGAAGGAGACTTTGGAGACATTTTTGATTTCATATATTTTGGATTCTGATTTCCTTTTTTTATCATTATGTGACATTCTGCATTGTTTTCCTTATGTCCATTGTTTGGTATTTGATTTTCTTTCACCACATTTTTTGTTCAATACATTTGTTACCGTACTTCAATGTGTGGTATTCTCTCATTGGTTTCATGCATGTCACGATGTGGGTTTTCACATTCACTGGCACCCATTGTGTGTGTGTGACGGACATGTGTTGATGTACATACCTGACATTTGGGTTGTTTCATGTAATGTGCATTTCAATGTGGGGCGTATGTTATGCTTGGTTGTTTATATGGGCAGGGGTGGCATGCCGTGGGATTTTGGTGGCCATGAGGGCCATGATTGTGGGTCATGTTGACATGTTGGGGGGGATGAGTGGGGGCCTGCTGGCAGGTGCCCCTCACTGCTGGGGGGTGGGAGTGCTGGGGGACATGAGTGGGGCCTGCTGCCAGGTGCCCCTCACTGGTGGGGGGTGGTGGTGCAGGGGGACATGAGTGGGGGCCTTCTGGCAGGTGTCCCTCACTGCTGGGGGGTGTGGGCGCAGGGGGACATGAGTGGGACATGAGTGGGGGCCTGCTGGCAGGTGGCCTTCACTGCTGGGGGGTTGGGGCGCAGGGGGACATGAGTGGGACATGAGTGGGGGCCTGCTGGCAGGTGGCCCTCACTGCTGGGAGGTGGGGGTGCTGGGGGACATGAGTGGGACATGAGTGGGGGCCTGCTGGCAGGTGCCCCTCACTGCTGGAGGGTGGGGGCGCAGGAGGACATGTGTGGGGGCCTGCTGGCAGGTGTCCCTCACTGCTGGGGGTTGGGGTGCTGGGGGACATGAGTGACACATGAGTGGGGGCCTGCTGGCAGGTGCCCCTCACTGCTGGGGGTGGGGGTGTAGGGGGACATGAGTGGGGGCCTGCTGGCAGGTGCCCCTCACTGCTGGGGGTTGGGGGTGCAGGGGGACATGAGTGGAGGCCTGCTGGCAGGTGGCCCTCACTGCTGGGGGGTGGGGGTGCAGGGGGACATGAGTGGGACATGAGAGGGGCCTGCTGGCAGGTGCCCCTCACTGCTGAGGGGTGGGGGCGCAGGGGGACATGAGTGGGACATGAGTTAGGGCCGGCTGGCAGGTGCCCCTCACTGCTGGGGGGTGGGGGTGCAGGGGGACATGAGTGGGGCCTGCTGGCAGGTGCCCCTCACTGCTGGGGGGTGGGAGTGCTGGGGGACATGAGTGGGGCCTGCTGGCAGGTGCCCCTCACTGCTGGGGGGTGGGGGTGCAGGGGGACATGAGTGGGGGCCTGCTGGCAGGTGCCCCTCACTGCTGGGGGCTAGGGGCGCAGGGGGCCATGAGTGGGACATGATTGGGGGCCTGCTGGCATGTGGCCCTCACTGCTGGGGGGTGGGGGCACTGGGGGACATGAGTGGGACATGAGTGGGGGCCTGCTGGCTGGTGCCCCTCACTGCTGGGGGTGGGGGTGCAGGGGGACATGAGTGGGGGCCTGCTGGCAGGTGGCCTTCACTGCTGGGGGGTTGGGAGTGCTGGGGGACATGAGTGGGGGCCTGCTGGCAGGTGCCCCTCACTGCTGGGAGTGGGGGTGCAGGGGGACATGTGTGGGGGCCTGCTGGCAGGTGCCCCTCACTGCTGGGGGTGGGGGTGCAGTGGGACATGAGTGGGGGCCTGCTGGCAGGTGGGCCTCACTGCTGGGGGTTGGGGGTGCTGGGGGACATGAGTGGGATATGAGGGGGGGCCTGCTGGCAGGTGCCCCTCACTGCTGGGGGGTGGGAGTGCAGGGGGACATGAGTGGGGGCCTGCTGGCAGGTGCCCCTCACTGCTGGGGGGTAGGAGTGCTGGGGGACATGAGTGGGGGCCTGCTGGCAGTTGCCCCTCACTGCTTGGGGGTGGGGGCACTGGGGGACATGAGTGGGACATGAGTGGGGGCCTGCTGGCAGGTGCCCCTCACTGCTGGAGGGTGGGGGTGCAGGGGGACATGAGTGGGGGCCTGCTGGCAGGTGCCCCTCACTGCTGGGGTGTGGGAGTGCTGGGGGACATGAGTGGGGGCCTGCTGGCAGGTGCCCCTCACTGCTGGGGGTGGGGGTGCAGGAGGACATGAGTGGGGGCCTGCTGGCAGGTGCCCCTCACTGCTGGGGGTGAGGGTGCAGCAGGACATGAGTGGGACATGAGTGGGGGCCTGCTGGCAGGTGCCCCTCACTGCTGGGGGGTGGGGGTGCTGGGTGACATGAGTGGGACATGAGTGGGGGCCTGCTAGCAGGTGCCCTTCACTGCTGGGGGGTGGGGGTGCAGTGGGACATGAGTGGGGGCCTGCTGGCAGGTGGCCCTCACTGCTGGGGGGTGGGAGTGCTGGGGGACATGAGTGGGGGCCTGCTGGCAGGTGCCCCTCAATGCTAGGGGGTGGGGGTGCAACGGGCCATGAGTGGGGGCCTGCTGGCAGGTACTCCTCACTGCTGGGGGGTGGGAGTGCTGGGGGACATGAGTGGGGCCTGCTGGCAGGTGCCCCTCACTGCTGGGGGGTAGGGGTGCAGGGGGACATGAGTGGGGGCCTGCTGGCAGGTGCCCCTCACTGCTGGGGGGTGGGGGCGCACAGGGACATGAGTGGGGGCCTGCTGGCAGGTGCCCCTCACTGCTGGGGGGTGGGGGTGCAGGGGGACATGAGTTGGTGATCATATTGCAAGGTGACATGTGGTTTGGCTAGGGGGCATGCCATGGTGAATGGGCTGCCTGCGGGACATGACCAGGGGTGCAGGGTAGTCCCCTGTGGTGTGGGCTGCCTGCAGGGGCCATGGAGGGGGTAGAGGGGACACCTGGGAGGACCCACACTGCCAATTCATATGTAGGACTCCCCGCGCACCACACTGGATACACGTAGCCCGCTCTGACAGCAAAATCGTGTGTGAAACTTCCCGCGAACCCCAGTAATACAAGTACCCCGCTCGCACAGGGCCAATCGCATGTGACACTTCCCGCGAACCCCAGTAATACACATACCCCGCCCGCACAAGGCCAATCGTGTGTGACACTTCCCGCAAACCCCAGTAATACACGTACCCCGCTCGCACCGGGCCAATCGCGTGTGAAACTTCCCGCGAACCCCAGTAATACACGTACCCGGCTCGCTCAGGGCCAATCGCGTGTGAAACTTCCCGCGAACCCCAGTAATACACATACCTTGCTCGCACAGGGACAATCGCGTGTGAAACTTCCCGCGATCCCCAGTAATACACGTACCCCGCTCGCACAGGGCCAATCGCGTGTGAAACTTCCTGCGAACCCCAGTAATACATGTACCCCGCTTGCACAGGGACAATCACGTGTGAGACTACCCGCGCAGCGGGGTACGTGTATTTGGAGGGGTGCGCGGGGAGATTTACAGCCGTTTTCGAGGTTGTGAGCCTGTGCGCCATGTACGGGGTTTGTGCGCTGTACATGGCGCACAGGGAGGGGTTGGGGGCGTAACTGCTGCAAGGTCGATGCACCACTCTGCGCCAGGGCTGGTTTTGGATGTTATAATCCATGAATACGCTGTGCGCGGAAATGTATTTTAGCTCACGTGGCTGGCGCAGAAATTCGCACACTGTGCACCAGCCGCGTGCACCACTGGTGCATTACCCTGTGTATGTCCACATAGAGGGTGACAAGGCATCTCATGGTAATGGTGGATGGTTTCTAGATGGTGAGAGCAGCAGCTGCAAGAGACTGCTCACACAGGAAGTGTTCCTGCATAACTGGGTCCAGGAGAACACTGTAATGAGCCAGTGGCTTATGTCCTAGTGATGTCTTCTGTGTGAGGACAGCCATTGCGCTAGCAAATTGCTCCTGGGGGACTTGCCTGCTGCCTGAATATCATGCTGACTCTATCGACTGAGATGAGACTGAGATAATTCTGTTTTAAAACATCTGAAAGTTCTTTGTTTACAACTGCTGCATACTGTGTGCTAATTGTAATTTGAGAGATGCCTGCACAGTAACACTGGTGCATGTAGGTGGGTAGTGGGATCATGACGTTCATCTAATTTTTAGGAAGCAGCTCTTTATTTGATGATTTGAGGGCACCAGAGCTTGATGGGAAGCCCCGGGAGGAGGACAGGGGGTCACCTATGGCGAAACAACAATCCAACCCATGCGCCCAACTAGTACAGGCATAAGTCCATGGCGGCTGAGGCAACTTAATGGGATCGTAATTTCCGACTGAAGAGAACCAAGTAAAAAAGTTTTCCAGCATAGTTTGTGAGGACAAATAAAATGACCAGCAATCAGGACAATAATGCCATTATGGGTGAGGTCGGGATCACTCCCTCGCAAAGACAATGGGCCTCATTACGAGTCCAGTGGTAGCCGTGCCGGTGAAACTGGCAGGCTGCTGCCAGACCCATATTGAATTACCGGCGCCGGACTTGCTGGATTTACCGGGGCATTACAACCCTGGTGGTCCGGTAAATCCGGCGCCAGCAATTCTGTTACTCTATATCCTATACGACTCCACGGTAATCGGGACTGTGGAAACACTGGCACCATGTCGTAATGGTACCGGTGTTTCCGCATACGTCTGCGGGTGGGTGCCATTCTGCCTGCCAGGTCAGACCTGGAGGGCGGAACGCCACCTGCCTGCAGAACTCGTAGTTTGCCGGTCCAGAAAACGGTGCCGGTACGGTTTCATTGACCCCGTTAAATCCGGACCGGCAAACTCTTAATAAGGGCAAATGTCCCAGGGCCTCTTTATTGTCCGGCTTGGAACTGACTATTACAGCTACAATAATGAAGACAAAAAGTCAGGATTATTTCCCAAAAAGAACGATTTGTAGTATGGGCGAAGTGACCCCTCGAACAATAACTGATGATGAAAGCCTCATAAGGCTCGATGACCGGTGGTAGGAGATCGGACCCGATCCAGGCAACTGGGAGGCTGGAAGGTAGATTTCTCCCCTGCTTACCCAGTTTGTAAAATCAAGCATTTGCTTTGAACCCGATCTTGACATCAGCCCCTCATCAGGCAACAAGTCCTGATCAGGATATTGAACTTATGCAAAGATCGAATGACAAACACAATGGACCTGGAGTAACAGAGGTCACCCTCCAGGCTTTGAACTGGTAAATGTATTCAAACAGTTAAAAGGGTAAGTACATGTCCACTCTGGGATCTTAATGGAACTTACAAAGGAAGTGGGGTCTTGTGACTCATTGATGGTAGGCCTAAGAAATGCGTTAAACACTATAGTATCAGAAAATATACATGACCTCAAATCAGAGGTAAAGAGCCAGCCATTGGAAGTGATACAGATACAGGCCCAATTAAATGGAAATGGCAGAAAGTGTGCATCGTTTGATGAGTAATCCTCAGAGTTTGGTCTTTTGGGAGGAGGCAGATGATACCCCCCCTATCGGATTCGATTCTGGAGGAATTCAGGCAGGTGGCCCATGTGACTGAGAGCAAGATTGTGATCCCTCAGTGTGTAGATGGGGTAGATAGCTTGGAGACGCCTCAGAGAGAGTCGCCCCTTCGGGTGGTGCATCCCCATAATCCAGATATTTATTCAGTATCGACACACTATAGCCACAATTTAAGGGCAGGACTGGGTCGATGACAGATCAGCTTAGACAAGCTAAGCTGGACTGCCAAACTCAGTGCAGAAAATCTGTGTACCAACCCTCCCCCGTCTGATCAAGGGTGAAAGTCATTGGAAATAGGGTTTCACCCATGCACCATCCCAAGATTATGAGCCTCATTACGAGTTTGGCGGTAGCCATCCCACTATTGGTGGCATGGCTCCCGCCAAAATCGCGTCCTTGTCCGGGTCCTCAGAATGAGGATTTACCGGGCCATTCAGAGTTCGGAAGGCCCGGTAATTCCTCCCTCCAAGGACCCGGACACAGTCCTTCCCCATTCCCATTTCAGCCCCCATAGGGCTGAATGGGAATGGGAGAGGGAGCAAACAACGGGCCATTACGAGATGTCCGTTGTTTGCTCCCTCTGCCCTTCGCGGGACCCGCTCTGCACGTCTGGTAAAGCCAGACGTGCAGAACGGGTCCCGCAAGGGGAACTCGTAATCGGGCGGTACAGGGTAGACGGCACCGGCACCTTTACCGATGCCGTTAACCCCGTACCGCCGACTCGTAATGAGGGCCAATGTCTGAATTGAACAAAAAATGGGACTGAGCATAGGGCTCTCAATCACAGCACTATATTGTCTATTTTCAAGAAAATTCCAGACTTATACCTGATTTCAAGTGAGGGCACTGAACTGGTCTGCTTTCTATAGTCTCCAAAGCTGAATGGGACTAAAAACCAAATTGCCCATTAATGCAATCCTGGCTGTGAGTCAGGAACTAAGACGGTTGGGCTATGAAGTTTCAACTATACGTTTGGTGAAATACTCACTAATACTCAAGATCAGTCGTGACAGATTGAGTAGGGTAGAGGATATGTGAGCCGGCTCTCCATCAGCTACTCTTAATACAGGCTGCTCACTGACATCATGCAAAGGAGGCCAACCACTGAGTGAAACCAAGACAAAGGTATGGTCAATGTTACCAGAAATCTTAAATCAGATATTTCAGAAACTAGGAGTTGGGAAGGAGTCTCTCTAGTTCCGGGAGAAAGGCTATTTGTGAGTTGTAATACCCAGGGCCCCAACTCCTTTAGGACATACACCTAAAAAACCTTATTTTTGGCCAAAATGGTCTGATATTGCTACAAGAATCATGGCTGCTTGAGACCTTCCAGTTAGAAGGTTTCACTACATTTCAACAATTGGCCACCTATCAAAAATGTGGTTGACATACTGGGGGTTTGGCTATAGTCGTGCATAATTCCTGTGTCTCAAAGATGGAACTGATAGCCACCAATACAAAGGGACTGCAGGCAGTTATGTTAAATTTACAGCAGAAGGCGCGGCAGAAACTAAAAGCTGTGGTGAACATCTATTGGAACCCGGCTTGGCTCGAATTGGACATTTTATTGGAAAGATTGTCAGAGCTTCTATGGAAGATAACATCCCTGTTTGAGTCAGCTGGGATCATACTGGCAGGAGACTTTAATGCCCAGTGTATTACCACATACAATCTAAAAAGTAAACAGGAACAGAAAAGACTGTCTGCAAAAGGAGAACAGGGACTAACATGCAGACTGGACATGGTCATGACAAATGGCTCTATTAAAGGGGATGTGCCGCCAGCTGTGACATGGAGTCAGGGTTTTTCCAGCTCTATGCCTGATTGTATTTTTCTTTCTCAGGCCTCTTCGAATGCTGTGTTAGCCTACAAATATGTGAGGGTGGCAAGAGCAATCACAATAGATATTCAGGTTCACTGCAGTGGGTGCGCCACGGGGTACAACTATCTTTGTGCCCAAAAGTGGTTGTAAATGAAGGCAGGAACAGACTTGTAAGATTTGAAAGTGGGGTGCGGGGGTTGAACAGGAATTTATCTAGGGAATGTGCAGTCTTGAATGATGAGGCGTTGGCCAATGAGTGTACACCAGTGAACATTTTGGTCTTTCTTTGGTTGTCAGAAATGCCCAGAGAGTCTTCCCTTTGGGAGTACTTTAAACATTTCCATACATTTGACAAAGAATCATCGTCTACAAAGAAATTATTTCATAAAGCACATAGGGACTTAATATTGATACCCATTGATGCAGTGGTCTATAGAAATAGGAACAAACATCTCCAGAATGACTATAGAAATTGGTCCCATGGACAGAGGTATATGCAACATCAGAAGGATGCTAATCGGTCTGAGATTTCCCAACCATTGGCACAAAGTAATGTGGCAGAGAGAATGGCGTAACCAATTTACCTCTGTTTATAGAAAATCGTCGGCCAATCTCTTTGTGATAGTGGTGGGCACACCATGGTGGATGGAAATCTCTGAGGGCCTTATAGCAGAACATATTGTTAGATCCTTTTCATCTAGAATTGCAGACCCCTATGGCCTTACAAATGAGATTCTTAAGAGCTACATGACTACATGATCCAGAGTATTAACAGTTCTTAATGGGGAGATTTTAAGGGAGAGATGTCTTCCTGCCTATAGGAAGTCATCAATAATCATTCCCACCTTTAAGGGGAGCGACAGGACTGATCCAGGGAATTATCATCCAATCATCCTGCTGGAGGCTGAGAGTAAGATTTTGCTTGGTTGCTCCTCAAGGAGTTGGAGGACTGGGCCTCACAGATTAAGATCTTGTAAAAATCACAAATTGGGTTCAGGAGAGAGCAGTCGACCTCGCTTAATGGCCTGGTGTTAAATCGAATTAGTGAAAGATCCTGGATGTGGGGTGGGCCAGTACTACATGGAGCTTGGATTGACCTATTGAAGGCATTCAACACGATCAGTAGAGAACGCCTATGGTCAAAGTTAGATGCCTGCATGATTCAACGCCAGCTCCTGGCAATTCTGGTGAGTCTCCACAAAGATATCATTTTAAGGATGAGACTGAAAGCTACGGGTCAGTTGTCAGGGCCAGTGGTTGTGGAGAGAGAGGCTAGGCATAGTTGCTTACTAGCTCCTGTTCTCTTCAACCTGTATTTGGCAGACCTAGAGGGGACATTGGAAGCCTCTGCATTGGCCATTCCCAAGATTGGTGGCATCGCAATCAGGTGGCTGGCCTATGCCGATGACAGTCTTGTTGGATCACTCTCCAGTTGGTTTGCAATGCCTTTCAATGCCTTGGGTAACTACTCAGTGGGACATTTCTTACTTATTAATAAAAAACAAATCTAAGATAATTATCTTTAAAAGGCCTGGTAAGCAGGCATTAAGTCTAAAGTGGATCTTCGGTGAGGATGTGATAACCATTGATAAGATGGTGACATACTAGGGCTTTACATTTTATTATTTCCCCATACTAAAACAACTGGAGTTGGATCTATTTGGGAAAGTTCTCAAGTTGGCCTGTCAGATGGAACCGCTGGTGAGTTTCTATTTGGCAAATGTTCTCCTAGGCTTGCTATACAGGATAAATACAAAATCCTTGATATGGCAGATAAACTGGGCTAGAGTTGAGTTACGTTTGTGGAAAAAGGTTCTGGGTCTCCCTTTATGTCTGCCCATGACCAGTCTAAGATTTAAATTGGGATTAAGTTCAATGAAGATTCATGTGGAATGGTGCCTTATTTCATTATATAGGTCAATACTAGTTCCCTACTCAAACTCCCTATTTGAGAATGTTGCGATCTGAGCAAAGAAGAATGCTTCTATTTTCTTTTGAACTTGAAACATTTCGCCATTGGGGTCCTGTCAGAATGTGATAGCAAAGTAGAGACCCTAATTGCTAATCCATTGAGCGTAAAGAGGTCTTTGGGGCAAATGGAGTGGAACAATTATCGACAGTGTGCGCAATTTGGTGTTGGCAAAATCATGTCTTCCCATTTACAAAACAATAGGAAGTATCCACAGATGTTTGAGGTGGTTTCTGAGTTCAAAAATAAAGCAGGAATTCTTAAGTGTCTGCCTCAATCTTGTTCCTACTGTAGAGGTTCTATCCAATCGTAAAAAGATCAGGCCAGTCGTGGAAGGCTGTTATCTCTGCAAAGGAGCCACAATCCAGTCACTGAAGCATATTTTGCCGGAATGTGGAGGGTCAAGGGACATTAGGCTGCAGTTCTTCCTGCATCTGGTCTAAAGAGAGAATAGATTGCAATCTGAGATGTGTGTTGTATAGACTGAATCAGATGATTCGAGTACTCCAGACACTTAGATTTGCATCAACAAAAATTTAGTAAGATGTAGCTGTTTGGGTGGATGCAGTAAGGAGGGAAACATGAGTATATATAGCAATAGGATGATCTTTCTTTTTCACTTCTTTTAAAGATATCTGTATATGAATGTATTGTAAGTTATTGGGATGTGTATTTATTGATGATTATAGTGGTCATGGTTTGGAATATGAAGGGGAATGTTTTGTTAGTTTTAGCGCTTGTAATGTTTGTCTAATATATTGTGAAAAGTCGATAGATCGGCTGTAACACAAACAAATAAATACGATGTGGTGTGTTCTGCGCTGCCGAGGACCTTTCTGGTGTTATTTTTCTGCCTGCCTATGATATTATATGCCCTAGTTCCTAGTTACACAAGTTCTTGCTGACAATACTGCAGCTTGTCCTTGTGCACTTTGTATCCCTTCTCTGCCAATAAAGTGAGGAGTTTTACTGAGTCAATCCTATATAACTCTGCGGTTGTGCTGCAGACCAGAAGGTCATCTACATAATGAATCACTGAACTCTATGTTTGTAGGTTCCCTATATCCATTTGCAAAACCCTTTTAAAAATGCTTAGGAACACACAGTACCCTTGAGGCAAACGAGTACGTTGACATTTTTGGCCGCGATCGGTAAATGATGTAAGAGGAATAAGGGTGTAATTGGATGGATAAAAATGCATTTTTGGGATCAATGACAGTAGCTTCTGTGGGATGTTACGCAACATGGTGGCATGATTAGGAATGACTGGGAACTTTGCTTCTACAATTTTGTTCAATGGGTGTAAGTCCTGTAACATCCTCCAATTGACGCTTTCAATTTTTTTACAGGCTAAATTGCCATGTTAATGTGGATTCTGATGGCTGGGGAAGCATCTAACCCTTAGAGAGTTGAAGGTAGATGAGTGAAGGGCTTGAGAAGGAAGGCATTTTGGAATAGAGATTTGGATGTAGTCAAGGCCCAGGCCCAGAAAGCCTTGTCGACAGTGCAAAGGGTCTTGAACTTGATCCTTGAAGCAACTGGGAGCCAGTGGAGAGCCAGTGGAGAGATTTCGGGACTGGAGAGATACGATCCCTGGGTTTGAGTCCTGGGATAAGTCTTGCTGTCTGGGTCTGGATTAGTTGCAGAGGGCAGAGAGTAGAGGAATGCAGATTGAGAAAGAGGCTGTTGGAGTAGTCCAGCCTAGAGAGAACCAGTGCTCTGGAGACAGTGAGCTTCTGGGGGAAAATGAGAAAGGGAAGAGTCCCTTTGGGAATGAGCAGCTGGTAGTGGGACTTCTTGGCGAGGTCCGCCACTCAAGGACCTGATCCGTGATGCCCAGGTTCTCATGGAGTCGATTAATCTAGATGGCACGGTTGACCATGTTGAAAGCAGAGGAAAGATCAAGGAGGCTGCGTACAGAAGGAATGCCAAGTAGAGGTTGAAAAACCAGGGTGAGAGGAAGGGGGCCCTGGGGAACGCCACAGGTATAGAGAGATGTGGTGGAGAGAAAGGGAAACGTTGGACCTTGGAGGGACGGACCAATAAAAAGGAGGTCCGCCACTCAAGGGCCTGATCCGTGATGTCCAGGTTCTCATGGAGTCGATTGATGCAGATGGCACGGTTGACCATGTTGAAAGCAGAGGAAAGATCAAGGAGGCTCCGTACAGAAGGAATGCTGGAATCAAGGTTAGAGAGCAGAACTTCACGGGTGTTCAGGAGAGCAGTCTCCGTGCCTCTGGCAGCTCTGAAGCCAGACTGATGGTCATGGAGGCAACCAAAAGATTTAGAATGGAGAGTAAACTGGGACATAGCCAGCTTTTCTAACAGTTTTGCACAGGAAAGGGGTGATGATGATTGGGTGATAGTTTGCCATGCAGGCAGGAACGGTAGACAGCTTCTTGAGGAGTTGGTGCACAAGAGAGTGCTTAAGGGGAGAGGGGAACATTCCAGTGGTGAAAGAGTGATTACAGAAATGGGCCTAGGCTAGAGTGAAGGTGATGGTTCTGGAGGAGCAGGGGAGCGCCTGTTTGGATGACACTTTTATAGTTCGGACTTGTCAAGAAACCTTGTTAGGGGTTGTCAGACAGAAAAAGGAGAAAGGAGGAAGAGCGGTAGAGATGGACAAAGGGGGGCTTAGAGAGGGAGAGGAAGAGGAGATGGAGGACAGGATGTCCTGAGTTGTAGCAGGGAAGTGAGAGGACAGAGCTTTACAGAGGGCCTGGGAGGGAACAGGAGAGGTAAAGACCACAACAGGATTGACCAGTTCCCAGCAGAATTTAAAGAGTTTGACAATCTTGTTAGAAGCCACAGAGACACAGGATTGAATCTGTGTTCTCTTCTTGAGGAATTTTATTGCTTCAACTAGCATTTTGGTGTGACCAGTCTAGGTATGTCTAAATGTGGCCTGGCATGCTTTACTGTAATGTTATTACGTGTATATGCTGGTCTACATTGTGCAGGCAGTTGGACATGTTTTCATTGTGGCTTGGTATTTTTAATAGCAAAGCATTAATGTTCCTGTGCACTGTCAATGACTTGCATGAATTGGATTGGTGTTACCCTACAAAACAATTGCAAACACTCTGGCTTTTTAGCCAATTTTTCTCAGAAAGTGTGATGTATATTGCATTAAAACACATATTTATATCTTTTTCCTAGTGTGCAGCATATCCCTTCAGCAGCACGTTTGTAGGTATTGCACAAGCGAGATAATCTTGGCCATCCCAGAGTGTGGCACGACCCGTGAGTTGTTGTTGAATTGTAGGGGCCCCCTCAGCATGGCTCGCAGGTGGGCCCCCACATTTTGTGTTATGCCACTGGCAGGGAGAGTTGCTGCTGTGTTGCTGGGGCATAAAGGCAAAATTCGGGCAGTGAATTAAAGGCTGGGCAGTAGGCTGGGGTGTTATAATTGAATGGTGCAGTGGGTCGGCTCCTGCAATCTCCTGAAAAATGACCCATCTTCCCACAAGAACAACATTGTGGTCCTGATAGGGGCCCTGTGTTTCCCATACCTCCCCCTAAGCCTCTATAGAAATGTTCTCTTCCTCTCTGAAAACCTCCCACTCCTCTTCCAAAATATCTAGGTCCTTCTACCCACCCCTGTGTGGGGCCATTTCCAGGCTGCCCTTCCACAGTGTATTACCGCACACTCCATGCTCAGTTTTGCCAATTACCTCTGTACCAACTTTGATTTTGCCCTCTGTCTCTGTTCTGCCCGCTCCTTATCCTTCTCCTGTCTCTGCATACAATAGTGTGTCATGTGCACCTGTATCTCGGGCCCGATTAAGCTTCCATCTCAACCGCCTTGTTTAAATCTGCCTGGACCTCCAAAGAGAGCCCCCTGCACAACACATGATAAAAATGTTTTTGTTCCAAGCTTTCCCAGTTTGTAACTTCCCACATCTCCTGAATCTGCTGTATGTAAAGGGTGAGTTCTCATCGGCTCACAATTTGCTGGATGTGATAGAATTCATATCGGGTCTGTCAGGGTACATGCTCCTCAAAACGTTCCATACCTGTGCTCGACAGTTACTAAACGGGGCGCAATTGTCAGTGGTACTATTTAATATTACCTACTTGTACCCAGCTTTATTCCATGTCTCATTGTCAAGAGAAAGATGAATATGTCATTCATGGTGACAGCCCCTCCCCTGGCCCAATAATGTAAGGGTGAGAAATGCTGTACATTATGGCAACCATACCGGCCTTATCCTAGACAAATACAAGAAGAAATAAACTTGATGTGACAAAACAGTGAGAGCGAAGTCTTGAGCCTGCAGAAATGTGTGACTTGCTGAATTAGCTGAAATACAGATCTGCGCAGGGCAGACAGTGGCTGCCCGGCCACTCTCCGAGGTTACTGTGCAATAAGGGAGGTTTGCATAGCTCCGAAGAGAACAGAAGATAATAATTCCTAAAGCCTAAGACATATTTCTCTTAGATTAAGTAAAAAATAAATAGCCTTTGTATACCAAGTGCCGGTTAATTAGTTTAATACTGCACAAAGGATGGATCAATCCAATATCCAGTGACCAGAGAGGGTAGCAATACCTGCATCAATATTAGCTCAAATCACTGTAAAAGCAGGGTCGATTCATTCAAAATATCATCTTCTCACATGTGACTTATAACTGGAAGACACTGTCTATTTATTAACTCCAGAAACAGATATGCACCTTTCTCGACTCCCCACGAGTTCCTAGAACAGAGGCGCTGGGCAAGGCCAATTAGAAGGCTAGAAGTCCTGGCTCATTGCCTAGGAAAAAAAGGATGGTGTCTTATTTAATTAAGAGAAGCGGCTCCTTGTGTTCTCTCCCCCAACTACTATTTTTGCTCATGTGCTTATGACCTGCCAAGTGCCCAAGGTTGAT
The DNA here is from genome assembly GCF_040938575.1 of Ambystoma mexicanum. Lineage (NCBI taxonomy): Eukaryota > Metazoa > Chordata > Amphibia > Caudata > Ambystomatidae > Ambystoma > Ambystoma mexicanum. The sequence continues at coordinate 398,845,027 of NC_090939.1, forward strand.
AAGACAGATGCCAACCAATCAAAATTCTCAATGTGATGCTGCTTAGAATATGTTGCATTAGCCAATTACCTAATGCTGAGATGATGTCTTTCTTACAATGATCAATGTAGGGGTGATCTAAAGTGTGGCCATTTGATAGTTGTATCCAATGAAAACACTAACCCCTATACATTGCATATGTAAACAATTCCCCTTACCAATACCCGACCCCATAGGTCCTTGTAACTGTGATTTCAGTATAGCGTTAGCTAATACATGGTTTTCGTTTATAATTCACTGCCCTGTATTGAAATGTTTGAGAGCTTGTGCACTTATTGATGTTCTACCTTTATGTGGATTACTAATAAAGCAGGTGTTGCATTTTAATTGGACTATTTCCATTATTTGGGTGCACAATGTCCTGCCCTTTCTGTTCCGCTCGTGCTGGGACTTTCCAGGCGGCACTTCATTGGCACGCTCCACCAGCAGAGAGGCAAACAAGCTCTTTATCTCACCCACAGCCAGGGTCACACTTGCTGTATGTTTCTCTAGGGTGTAATTACACTGGAAAGCTCCTGCATTAAGGGAGGGCATGGTATGCATTACGTGTATATGATCCATGTGGGGCCACAGCACATAATTAGGTTTCCCTGGTCCCTTCTTCAACAATGGGAACTGTGTTCCCTCCTGTTTAATCTTAAAGGCCCTCCCTCACATCTTAATTATGACTGCGGCCATTTGACCAGGCTGCAATCAAAGTCTGCGATTCCAGGGTGTTACCTCCTGCAAGGTCTCTGACTGCCATCTGTCACTGCTCTCCTCTTTAATTCCCTCTATACTTAATAGCTTGAGCTACCGAGGACTGGGGATCATCAACAACCTTGCCATTGATCTTAAAGAGGATCTGTCCCACTCTCCATTCATCGGTACCTATGGGTACGCTCTGCCTCTCCCCTTTTCCTCAGATGTCTGCTCTAGCTCAGCAAGGACTGTGTCAGCTCCTGCTCTGCTTTTTGAAATGCTGCTGTGAAAACATAAAAATCGATATGAGGCTGGGAAGCCCAAAAGAAACACACCAACACAGGTTACAAAGGACATACAAGTGCTTTATTTAAAAGCTACAACAGTTACCAAAGTCAATTGACAAACGGATAGCTATTTGGCTCTCAGAGTAACGTAACAAACTTCAACGAGGGTTCGATGCATTAGTAGAGAGACCGTACATTGGAATACTTGGGTCTTTTATATGTTTTGTCCAGCCCTTGGCCAACCCTCTCGCGGGTTAACCATTCTTGGGATCAGGCCTAGGATTCCTTGCCAGGTCAATCCTATAATTTATGCATTTTGATCAGTTTCGCTGATATAGTTGTACATTTACACATAGGTCAACAATAGGACAAGGTCTCAGTTCGCGACCCCGACAAGTGGCCTGCAGGCATATTAATTATTCGTGTGTGCGGAGGTTACAACGGCCAGAATCTCACTCAGAATGTCATTCAGCCTCCATTTTGATGTTCAGGGTGACTTCCACATTACAAGAGAACCTAAAATGGCGGCTAAATCCAAGATGGCAACTTACATTACTTTCGTTAAGGTCAAGACCTTGCCGCGGAGTCTATTCACATGATATTTTAGACAAGTTGGCGTAGGCCAATACACATTCAATTACTGCGATAGGAGGCATAATATTATTTCAATTCCAACAGACCCTCCTTTTGGCCTATGCCAAGTGCTAATATCATTTCTAATACTTTTGCAAATAACTCCATGCATTGTCATCCATACATCCCGAATCATTGTCTGTAATGTCTATAGCCATTAGGTCATTCATCAGAACCTCTTGTAACACAAACTCTTTAGATGCTGTATCTGGGGCATTTATTCTGTGCCCTATTGTGCTCACTGCTTGAGCACAACATCCCCCTAGCATTACACATATACTTCGTAGACATTGAAAACAGCAACAAAGGAATAGCAGGATCCCCAAAATAACCAGAATGACAGAAAGCACCTTCCAGCCCCAAGATCGTAAAGAATTCCAAAACCAGGTGCTAAGATTCCAATCTCCTACAGGGATATGCACTTCAGAACTAAGGATATGCAAGTTCTGTATTGCTTTAAAATTTGTCGGCGAGGAACCTGGTACGAAAACACAGCAAGCGGACCCCACCAATTTGCATACTCCACCTCGTTCTGCCAGAATGACATCTAATGCCATCAGATTTTGGAGTGCTACCAATCTTATTGCTTTTTGTTCTAGTGTCATATTGTAGAGTATTTCCGTGGTCCGGTTGATCGTTCTCTCCAGTACCCTTGCTAATCCCCTAATGTTCTCAGAGTTTGTTATCTGTCCCCAAAAGGGCACAACTGATTTTGCTATATCTCCCAATACTTGCCCAGGGGTATCTCCATTCTCGTCCCACCGTGGGCGAGCCTTAGAAACCTCCAATGTACTAGCTACAAATACCCCAGGTAACAGGATTCCTAAATAACAGGTTCCCTGCCAATCCTTGGGCAACCAGGGAAATGCTAAACTACCACAAACAAAATAAACAGGCCCCTCTACATACAGAGGCCTGTTTTCTCCAGTCAAATTTACAATGTTCATACAACCTTCAAAATCTCCCATTGGCCGAGTGCCATTTCTTTGTACACAAAAGGGGACTGAATCAGGACTATGATTTATAGAGTAGGAAGGAGGCACGGCGTCCTTATTGCCTATCGGAGCCATTTTAAAGGAAATTAGAGTTTGAAAGGGAAGAGATCGTTTATCAGACGCCCTAATAGAAGCAACATTAGGTTTACTTCTATTTGCAAAAAGCGAGCATCCCAGGGGAGTTAATTCACGTTTCTCAAAATCATTCAAATTAGTTCCATCAAAGTTCCCTGAGATGCTATCATTCCAACGGCCAAAGAATAGTGCTCTAAGAGAGGCATAGCAAGCAGTCGTTAAAGGTAAAAGGTGAATATACCATCCTAGCCCCTTGTTCCCATGTTGCGGTAAATGAGTGCAGATCCAACAATTACTCTTGTTAAAAATAGCATGCGTTGCATTCATTACTATCATCAAAGTGTTATTATGATACTTTCGTCTATGTTGGGAGTCTCTAGGGGACAGAGTGTGAAGGTGTACAGAGGGAGTCAAAGCAGTAGGTACAATCTCAATTGGCAGTAGAGGTTTTAGAGGGTAAATTTCTTCAAAGTACCAAAGTCCTACAGCAGTAATTGCACAAATACCAATTATCATTAACAAAACACAGCAATACGTTTTTGGGGCCCAGGCACATTGTTCATTGTCTAAGTTGGTCACCCCCCTATTCACAAGTCCAGTGCAGGGAGCAGCAGTGGAGGTGGCAGGCATTGCAATTCCTCAATCGACGACCCCAATGTTCGTTGCTGGCAACACTACGGTCGTGCAACTCCTTAGTCCTTCCGAACCCTAGCCAGCAGAATCCTTTGTTTTTTTTCTCCTTTTGTTCAACAGAAACTTTCTTATACAAAAGAAAAACTTTCAATCACTTCTCTTTTCCAAATGCACGGAAAGACCCGTGCCGTAGTTCTATTTTCTTCGTCGAAGGTTGTACCTGGTGGTAACCAAGACTGTTTGATCCGAAAATAAGGTGTCGTCACTTCCTGAGGGAAGCGACGTATCGGAGGCGACGGAAGTCGCAGAACTTGAAACAGTGTTTTCCGGAAGTGATTTTTCAAAAGAGTGCGGAGACTAAATGGACTGTTCCCCATGCTCCACGGGCTCAGAGAAATTCTCTGACGCACTCACAGCACTGTTTGCTACTCCAAGATCAGAGACTGTAGCATCAGCAAGGGGTTCTGCTTCTTCTGTAACGTGTGGCGTCGGGTTAGGAAGTTTCTTGACATGCGTCGCGTGGATCCAGTGTTTTTTCCCAGCCACCCGCACTGCTGTCCGGGTGACCAACAGCACCTGGTAGGGTCCCTTACAGCGAGGAGCGAGACAGGAAGACCTTTCGTAGGCCTTCACCAGGACCCAACTTCCAGGCTGTATATCGCGTCCTGGGCCCGTGAACCGTACAGGTAAAGCTGAGTAAACCTGGTGATAAATGAAATACAGGTTTTTAGTTAACTGGTTCCAGTAGTCTACAAGCAATACATTTTCCATCTCTCTCAGGGCTTTAGGCTTTGGGAGACCCCAAATGTTAGCAGGTCTCCCCATCACTACCTGAAATGGAGAAAGCCCAGTCTTAATTTGAGGTGTGGTACGCATAGCTAATAATACAATAGGTAAGGCATCTGGCCATTTCAGTTTGGTATCGGCACATGTTTTTGCAAGCTTATTCTTTAAGATACCATTATGTCTTTCTACCAACCCAGCACTTTGAGGGTGTCTGGCTGAGTGAAATTGTTTCTCAATATGTAACGCTGTGCATATCTGCAAAATTACTGCTGCAACAAAATGGGGACCATTGTCCGACCAAATTACCCTTGCGAGCCCAAATCGAGGAAAGAATTATTTTACCATAGTCTTTGCAGTGGTCATGGCAGTAGCATCTTTAACGGGGAAAGCCTCAACCCATTTACTAAAAGCACAAATAATTACAAGAACATATTTTAGATTGTTACACCGTTCCATCTCAATAAAATCAAAGTGAATGACATCGAAGGGAACAGAAGGGGGCCCAAAGCTTCCCCTTGGAGTTACTGTCCCCTTCCCCACATTGTGCTGTAAGCAGATCATACAGTTCTGGCCATGACGTCGTGCCGTCTCCAAAATCTTGTTATTGATCCAAACTTGTTCTAACATTTTCGTGATCTGCTGAGCACACACATGCGTAAGACCGTGTGCCATCGTAACCATTGCCAGTACATATGAATCAGGGAGCAACCATTTTCCTTCAGATGTATCCACCCAACACCCATCATCATCTAGTTTCCCCATTCCTTCGGCCCACCTTTTAGACTCTTCTATTGTGGCATCAGTTTGAATATCTCGCACAGACCCAATACCTTCATCCATTACATAGGCATCTTTTGTTTCCCTTAGCGCATAAAGGTCCGTGCTAAGGTCTGTGGCCGTTTGCCTGGCTATCAGGTCCGCAAAAGCGTTCCCTTTTCCCACATCATCTATGACCTTACGATGTGCTGCACATTTCATGATCGTTAACTGCCTAGGGAGCGAGAGTGCCAAGAGCAATTGCACTATCAATGAGCCATGCTGAATCTTGGTCCCATGTGAGGTCAGGAACCCTCTTTCTGACCAGAGCCTCCCAAAGTTGTGAGCCACCCCAAAGGCGTACTGGCTATCAGTATATATATTTACTATACGCCCTTCGGAGAGTTCACAAGCTCGGGTCAATGCTATAATCTCTGCGGCCTGCGCAGAGTTATACAAAATTCTTTTAGTTTCAACAACTGTACTCAACGTAGTAACTTCGTAAGCAGCTGTAGATGTACCATCTGAAAGTTTAAAGCAGGAGCCATCACAAAACAGCTCCCCTTCTGCATTGTCCAAAGGAGTATCTATAAGATCTATCCTGCCCTTCGTTTCTTGTTCAGTGGTATACAGGCAGTCATGTAATTCTTTGTCACCGCAAACAGTGTTTTGCCGGAAAGGTAAGAGTCCAGCCGGATTAAGAACACAACACCTCTTAATTTGAATGTGAGGGGCAAACAGAAGTAATTCATACCTTGTTAGCCGTGCAGAGTTGAGGTGTTCCGTTTGGGTTTTGTTCAATAGGATATCTACAGAGTGAGGTACCATCAAAATCAAATCATGGCCTAGGACCATTCCCTCACTCTGTTTTACAGACGCGGCAGCAACAGCGACAGCTCGCAAACATCTTGGCAAAGCGCATGCGACAGGATCAAGAGCGGAGGAGTAGTAGCCGCACGGCCTATTCTTCCCTCCGTGTTCCTGTGTTAACACAGCCAAAGCACATCCATCACATTCATGCACAAACAATACAAAGGCCTTGTCATAATTTGGAGTACCCAGAACCGGTGCAGAGCATAACGCAGTTTTGAGAAGCTCAAATGATCGTTGATGTTCCGATTTCTATGGCAGTGGCAGAGAAATGCCCTTCTTCGTCAAAGCCAACATCGGTTTTATCACTAGTGAAAAGTTCGGGATCCACAACCTACAGTAAGAAGCCATACCTATTAAGGCTCTGACTTCCTTCTGTGTATTTGGAACAGACATGCCAGAAATGTGTTTTATTCTTTCAGGTGTCAATCTTCTCCCCTCCTTTGACAGGAGGTAGCCTAAATAGGCGACCTCCTGACAACAGTATTGAAATTTTTTGAGCGAAGCTTTATGACCATTTTTAGCTAGATGAACAAGCAACAGTACAGTGCCTTCTTTACAAGCACTTTCAGAATCTGCAGCCAAAAGCAAATCATCGACATACTGAAGCAGTGTACAAGTAGGTGGCAATTCAAGGGTGTCGAGCTGCTCTTTCAAAGCTCTACTACAAATGCTTGGACTTTCAGTATACCCTTGAGGTGCTCGAGTAAATGTAAATGAACGTCCCCCCAAGGTGAACGCAAACAAATATCTACTCTCCTTATGAATAGGAATGCTAAAGAAAGCATTTTTTAAATCCACAACGCTGAAGTGCATAGCCGTAGCAGGGATCATTGTCAATATCGTTGTTACATCAGGCCCAATCGGAAATTGTGGGGCGACGACTCTGTTAATAGCACGAAGATCAATTATGAACCGGTATGGGATTGCATTGTCGCCTTTCTTATATACAGGCAAAATCGGACTGTTACAAAAACTTCCTGCAATCTCCTCGATCACCCCACGATGCACAAAATCGGAGACAATACACTTCAAAGCACGCTCGCCCTCAACTGATATTTTATATTGTGGAATGCGTGGTAATTTAACTCCATGTTTCAAAACTATTTTAACAGGCTCGATCAGTAGTACCCCGACATCATTGTCATCAACCCCCCATAAACATTCCGGGACAACGCTAAACTCAGGAGGCAAAGGTCGAATCAGAAACTGAGAATTAGGAAGTTGCTGTGGCGAAACCGTCAGCCGTACTCCATCAGAGGAACAATGAATTACTGCATTCAATTTCTTTAACAAATGTAACCCCAGCAAATTCTCTCCACAGTTCGAGGTCAAAAGAAAGGGGCAATGGTCCGTAAAGGGACCCAAAGAAACAGACACTGGCGAAGAAACCGGACAGACAATTGGTATACCAGACAACCCTACAGAAACATTTGTTTGCCCTGACAGTGGAATGTTTGGAACCCGAGAATGATCAATGGAGCACTGCTGTGCTCCAGTGTCTATCAAAAACTGGTGTTTCCTATTCCCCACTAATAATTCAACGTAGGGGCCTCTCTGATTAACGGGAATAGGTGAAGGTTCCAAACCCTGCTTCGGGCAGTCCTAATGAAATAAAGTATCGTCGGAAGGAAGCTCTTCAGAAAGGTAGGCAACAGAAGGGTTATCATATATGTTCCTCGAGTCCATACTCGAGGTCTGATTTTCCCGTGAAAAAGGTTGCCGAGGATCTTGCAAAAACTGACCTCTATCAGGGCCCCCTGCTCCAGGGCGGCCCCTAGGTCGTCTACCCATACTCCCAAACGCACTGTTTGACCTTTGTCGAAGGACGGGGCACTGTGCTCGCCAATGACCTTCCTTGCAACAATAAGCACATTGATTAATATTCACAGAACCCAAAGGAGCATTTCCTTTTGGGACATACGGACCTCTGGTCTGTGTCGTGCCTCCTCTGGGGTTTCTAACAATTTGTTGTAATAATACTTTAGTTTTCAAATCTCCTTTCCTCTTCTCTATTTTCTCCTTCTCATTATCAACACGGTTCTCATAATACTGAGCCATGTGCAAAACTTCAGATTGAGATTTTGCCTGCCAAGCGCTCTCAGAGGACATAATCTGTGACTGGATGTCGGGCAACAATCCGCGTACAAATTTGTCCACAAACAACCTTTTCCCAGACTCTGTACCCAAGTCCTGCCCACTGAAGTCAGAAAATACCTGCTCGAATCTATTAAAGAATTTGGTGGCGCCTTCAGTTTTCCCTTGAACACAGGCCGTAAGCTTGTCCAAAATAATTCTTTTCTCTGGAATTATAGTTTTTAATTTTGCGACAATTCTATCAGGTAAAGTAAGTATTACCTGAGGTGGTTTCTCACCAGCTGGTCTTTCCCCATCAACCCTAATCATATTAGCCCACGTATCTCCCAACCCTGGCACATCGTCTATTATCCGAACCTGCTTCCAAACATCCACGGGTAGGAGTACAGGGAATAGCAAGTCAATATCGCTTAAGGTGAACACAGAGGACTGCAAAACGGACTCTATCTCTTTGTAAAACCCTGTCGGGTTTTTCCTGATATCGGGAACTGATTGTTTAATAGTGTTGACTTCCTGTCGTGAAAACGGGACATGAACGAATTGCGATACATAATGCGCAGGGATATCCACAGCGGGTGCACCAGTCCCAGCGTTAGCGGGAATCTCAACCTTTGGGACGAATGTCGGAGGAACCTCTCTCATAGGCAACTGAGATATAGGTACCTCCGACCGCTTACTAAGCAACAGAGCCAGGTCGAGCACTAAGGCAGCCGAAGAAGTGTCGGTCGAAAAAGCCCTTTTACAAATTCCCAATAACTCTATGGGGCAACTAACCTTCTTTCTTACACATTCTTCTTGCAGGTACTGTACCATTACCTGAATTACCTTTCTTTGCATTTCTACTGTATACTGACTATACGTATCATATACTTCATCTGGCGGAATCGATGAATCCGAGATCCATCGAATCACATCTTTGGTACAAATTCGTACTTCCTCAGGTGCCGATCTACGACACGGAAGGAACCGTTTCTGTACATACATACTATCGTCTTCATCATCCTCATCTCGTGACCTTTCAAAGTCCCTCCTATACTCAAACAATCTTTCAACATGACCATATACTTTCTGCTCTGTGTCCCTCGAAAGTGCCAAAGCATTTAGATCTCTTACCCCTTGTGGAAGATCCGAATTTTGTAATCTACCCCACATCACACATAAATGAGTCCCCAAACCTTCGATAAAAACATTTTTCTAGGGAAAACTGTTCAAATTAGATAATGTGGAAAAAACATCAACTTTATCACCTTTCTCCATACAGTGCTTAGCCCATGCAAACAATTCCCGTTTCTTATCTGCAGAAACAGTATTAGGAGTGACAATCTTTGACCCTGCACCTTGATCAACTTCAGTCAATACGGGACAACTCGGGAGCGGAGGTGCAGGTAAATTTAATAAGGGTGCAACTATCGGCGCAGGAGGAAGGGGCGGTGCGATAGGTGGAGGAACAACAACTAGAGGAATAGGAACAATAGGTTGTGCAGGGGGAACAGGAATAACAGTAGGGACAACAGCAGGAATGGGCAGAGCACCCAGGAGAGGATCATACGGAGGTGGCGCAGAGGCACCAGGCCTGCGTTTGTTTAACAATTTTTCAATAAATTCTTCAGAAACATGGAAATCTTTAGAGGGATACATTTTCTGGATTCCGAGTGAAAAAGCCCTATCCATATTTTTAACTGACTCTGAATGTTTCTCCTTATCATATAACAACGCTTTTTCGGCATTTGTTTTATGACGGCATGCATGTTTATCCCTACTTTTAAGCTGCTGCAATGCTTCTTTTTTCCAATTCTGCAAAACATCAAAGGCTGCAGGTCTAGCCTTCTTTTTTAGCAAGACCGATTCTAGGTATTCAATACGGGGGATCTCAAAACTGCCATTGATTGGCCACTGAAATTCGGAGGCATGTCTGGTCTGTCTGTGCCAAATATCATTAAATACTATACTACCAATGCCATACTTACAGTACATAGTACATGCCGGCGACCCCTCCTGTGGTGCCGGGCGGCTAAATTCCAAAGATTGCCGATCGCTGCGGAACAGAGCCCTAAAGCAGCTAGACAATTTCCCAGGCATTTCACAAAAAAATGGTGTTACCTGGTCAATAATTGTGTCTGCAGATACAATACGCCAAATTCAAATTGTCAGGGTTAAATTAAGAGCCGGGTCACGACTGCACCTGACCAAACCTAAGGAGGACTGTACGGTTTACCAAAGAACTTACCTAACAAATTTTACCTTGTGTTTGGTGGTTTCGACAAATCTGCCCGCCTCAGAAAATGGACCCTCGTCAAGATGCCGTGTCAGACCACACGACTATCGTCCAAGGATCGGATCGTGCAGCGCTGCCGAGGTATCCCGTCTCGTTCGGTCGGGCCCGCAGTATCAGACCGTCCGATCCCGGTTCGATAGTCTGCGTCAACCTTCAATGATCCGGCATCAAACTTGAGGGTCCCTATCCGGGCGCCAACTGTGAAAACATAAAAATCGATATGAGGCTGGGAAGCCTAAAAGAAACACACCAACACAGGTTACAAAGGACATACAAGTGCTTTATTTAAAAGCTACAACAGTTACCAAAGTCAATTGACAAACGGATAGCTATTGGGCTCTCAGAGTAACGTAACAAACTTCAACGAGGGTTCGATGCATTAGTAGAGAGACCGTACATTTGAATACTTGGGTCTTTTACATGGTTTGTCCAGCCCTTGGCCAACCCTCTTGCGGGTTAACCATTCTTGGGATCAGGCCTAGGGTTCCTTGCAGGTCAATCCTATAATTTATGCATTTTGATCAGTTTCGGTGATATAGTTTACACATAGGTCAACAATAGGACAGTTTGCGACCCCGACAAGTGGCCTGCCGGCATATTAATTATTCGTGTGTGCGGAGGTTACAACGGCCAGAATCTCACTCAGAATGTCATTCAGCCTCCATTTTGATGTTCAGGGTGACTTCCACATTACAAGAGAACCTAAAATGGCGGCTAAATCCAAGATGGCGACTTACATTACTTTCGTTAAGGTCAAGACCTTGCCGCGGAGTCTATTCACATGATATTTTAGACAACTTGGCGTAGGCCAATACACATTCAATTACTGCGATAGGAGGCATAATATTATTTCAATTCCAACACTGCCAGAACCTGCTTGCAAGCCTTCTTCTCAATTGGTAAAACCACTGGATCTTTGGTAGCACCCCCAGGATTCCCTAATGTCCCTTTCCCATCTTCCATTTGGGCAGAACAAAACTGAAGGTTGATGTACCCCAAGGCAGGCTGTAAAGGATAGGCCCAATATGGCATTGGTGGGGCAGTAGATAATGCATACATTTTCAAAAGCTCTAATACAGACTTGCGTGTACTACTCGGGCCATGGTTTAAAAAATGTACCAGCAGTCAACCCAACCCACTCTTTATGGTACTTCAAAGTCTTTTCCTTATATTGCGGAAGCGCTTCACACATATGTTCCAATGGCTTATCCATGCTATCACAATGCTCCAACCAAGCGCATATGAATGCCTGCTGACACTGTCCTGGTGGGCTCACCTTTAACAAAGAACACCAGATGCTCCTATCTCCAAAACTCGCAATCCTACAAGCAGTTCTTCTCGTTCACACAGCTACTAACAACCTCAATCAAAAAACACCATCACAAACACAAATGCTAAAACTATCTGACACCAAACACCTTTCTCTACACAGCTGCTCATAATACTTACCAACAAACACCTTTGATACACCTAATTGCTATCAATACTTGGCAACAAAACACTGTATTTACACAATGGTCAATAATGCCTGCAATAAAACACAGCTATTTACAATATGATGTTCAACCTTCCTCTGTCCCCTTACCTCAAGTCAATGTCATTAAATCCTACTCACTTTCCCTTCTCTGGAAATAAAGGATATCCCACACAACGTTGCCTTTCCCTGCTTTCGGAGGAACTTCTCCACAATCATCTTTCACTAGGCAAGCCCTCTTTTTCTGCTACAGGGAAGATTCTCCACACTACTTTATCAGCACACAACATCATCTTTCCCCTTCAGATTCATCAATACACATGCAATATTAAACAATGTTATCTTTCCTCTTTAAGAGGAGTTTCCCCACAATACTTCATCAATTCATAAGCGATTCACAAGCAATGACAAAAATGTCAATAACACAATTTTATACAAAAGGTGTGCCTAACTAACTATGTGACCTTCGAGTCCTCCTGATGCTGCATCGGCAGCCAGCACATCCCCTGCCCGGAGCCCCCAAGACAGAAACCAGGCAGACCTTTAGAGAAGCACAGCGCCTGATTATCTCTCCATTTGATGTGTGCACAAACCATTTCCAGAAGGTGGACACAGTGGCTGGGGACAGGCGGCAGCGGAACCCAGGCACCTTTGGGAGGCTCTGGAGATCACGTCGGGCTCACCGCTTTGTAGAGCCTCAAGAAAATCCAAACAATGATGAGAGGGCCCGGATTGTAGAAAACACAACTTTATTGAAAATGCAAAGTAATGGCCAGGAAAGTCAGTCAGTCTCGTGAGACCGAAAATCCGAGAACTCGCCCACTCACATTACAAAGTAGTATTTAAAGTAAAAAAAACAAAATTTGAATAATTTTGTACATGATCTAAACATTATTTGCAGCTACATTCCAAGCATCCTATTGGTGAATGCCTGTATAAGACCAAAGTCGGCATACATTGTACTATTCTAATTGGTTAGTACATTGCCCTATCCTGACTGGTTAGTACAATACAAGGTTACACTTTAGATGTGCATCCCCTTGCAGGTGATCTAATCATGCGCAGTCAGTACAAAGAACAAAATCTGCCATCCCCAGCAATAAACTTAATGCAAGTCCATCATCTTCCGTAGACCAAGTAACTTGCCATCCTGTGTTACTCCCCGCACCTGTAGCTCTCCCACGTGAAAGAATGTCCTTGTTAATATTGTATCTAGAGAAGAACAGAAGGTAATTACCCCATTTCTCAAACTCAGATTCTTAAGAATAGTGCACCATCAAGGACTTTCAGAACATCCCAATATATGTAATTGGGAAAAAAGGTTTATCAAATAACTTACCCAAAGCAAAAAACAGAAATATAAAAATGTTTAAAATTTATTTAAGACTCATTAAAGACACAATTTAAAAAGAACTGGTAAGGGTATCTGAGTAATAAACAGTTTGCAACAAATTAGATGGCAATTCTAAAAACAGAAGTAAAATGTATAGAGGAAGCTTATGGTTGGCTTTTGCCAATAGCTGGGGCCTCAATTTCATGCACAATACTAAACCAACATGGCAGGCTAGTGGCAGGCTAGTGGAGAGTCCTCCATAATAGATTATATGTTTGTCGGCGCCAAACTATACATGACGCTGGGCAATATGGAGGTTCATTCTACAGCATTCAGTGATCATGCAATGCTTTCATGTAATCTGCTGTGGGCAAAAAAAGGTGATGTTCCAAAACATGTATTGTGAATGTTGAAATCAACGTTAAAGGTTCACAAATCAAATGGAATCCTGCAAAAACAGAAAAACCGAAAAATGTAATACTATGTTTTTATATGAGTTTGAATCAAGGACACTGAAGAGTAAATATGAGACATATACACTTGATATATTTAGCGATCATCTTGAGAACGTGTTGCGAAATTGTTGTAAGAATGACTCTCGTGCAACAAAAATGAAATGTACTCATAAACACATATTTGATGCAGAAACTAAACAACGTAAAGCTTTATTAAATAAAGAAATTTGTGAGATAAAAAAGCAAAATGAGCACAGCCAAACAGCAAAAATGTAAATGAAAAGATGTAGGCAACGCTACAAAAACTGGTTAATTAATCATCGATCGTCTATCCAGCAAAAGGATGCCAAAGCCCTTTTTGTAGCCATTAAGGAATCTAACTCCAGACACTTTTGGTCGCTAATAAACAGTACGAAAGTCACACAAATTCAGGTCTCTATGAACACAATAAATGCAAAGCATGGACCGAACATTTCGAAAATCTATATAGGGTATCCGAATCTGCCTTCGATATGATCGACAGACCAACTCTATGGCGCAGGCTCATAGAATTGGGAATTGAAAAAGATCTGTTGGATGTTTTGATAAATCTCTACTCAAAAACAGTGATACAGATTAGATTGAATAATGAAGGCCTCATGTCAAATGTTATAAAGGGATGTAATGGTATAAAGCAGGGCTGTGCACTTGCCACCATTTTATTCAACCTATATGTATCTGTGGCTGGTAAACATTTAGATGGGAGTGGATTGGTATCTTCCAAACTGGGAAAATTAAAAGTGCAATTGGGTGGCATATGAACACGATTTTCTGCTCTTCGATTCTACCAAAATTGGATTGCAAAGACTAATTGATGCGTTTCCCACCTTTATAGCTGAATTGAAACTGAAAATAAATGCATTATAAAATCATAGGTTTTTATCTGGCACTGCGAGGGTACTAGGATTAAACAACAGAGATCTATTAAATATGTAGGCTTTTCCTTTTCAAGCGTGTTGTCTAATAATTTTATCAAAAATTGCCTAAAGCAAAAGGCGTTTGATTCCTGTAAATAGTTGAAAGTTATCGAACGAAAGTATGGGAAATACTCTATGTATGCATATTTTGAATTTTAACGCAAAATATAATTCCTTGACTTATTTACGGTATGAAGTTTCTTCCTGAAATACTAACATTATATTTAAAGTTAATTGAAGCGAACATATGGAGAAATGTATTGTTTTTGATGCCTAAATGTATTCCCATGGAAATTATACGTTGTGAGTTTGGGTTGACCTCATTGAAAAGCTGCATGTTTTGGAAAAAAGCTGCCTTACTTAGGAAATGCTTGACTAGTGATGAAGAATCAATGTATTACAAATTTGCAGATGACAATACAGGAGCCTTCATGCGTTTGTTGAAAGAGGGAGTAGAATGCACATTATTAAATGTATGCCTCTCAATGCGGATTTTCGATGAAAATCCAATGAAAGTGAATTCATTGATAAAAGCATTTGATTGGGTGGAGAATAATGCAATATTACTGAACTCAAAACTGTACCCACAAACTGTGTCGGTCTGGAAATGGTACCCAGAAGCGGAAGTCTATACGTTAAAATATCCAGCAGGTTCATTGAAAAACAGTACAACGCGTTTTAGATCAAATGTGCTAAACACAAAAGAAAAATGCAATATTCGGTATCCCACAGTAGGAGAGTATACATACTGCAGGCACTGTCTGATTCCAGGTGAGAAAGAAACTTTATATCATCTGTTACTAATGTGTCCTAAACTATTGCTGAAAAGGATCGAATACTTTGAGTAATTTGTTGATGACACATCTCAAGTAAATTGGGAACTTTTATGGTTTGTAATGGTGCATGGCAACTCAGCTGTAATGAAAATAAGAACAAATGCATTCCTAAAGAACATCTGTAACTTGGAATAGTATGAAGACAGTGAATGTTTTGTCAGGAAGTCTTTGCATTGTAAACTTTTTTAGGTAAAATGCGACGCTCTCTCAAAAAAAATCTTTTTTTTGTTTTTTCTCTCCTTCAATCATTCCTTGCACATGTTTTTGTTTGATCTTTCTGGATTATGTAGTTAATCTGATGTATTTTAAATTTGTAAATATTGTTTTAAAGTTTTATAAAGGTGTATACAAAACCAAAACAAATAAAGAAAACATATATTTTTTAAATTATGTGCAGAAACTGGACTCAAGTAGCTTGAGGCCCTAACATAGTTATTACTAATTATTAGAAGCACTGTGATCCGAAAGACTGTGTTGAGTCCCCATGAGCCTTTTTATGGACCACCGATGCCTTTGCCCACATCACCACCTGTGAAAAATGCATATTCCAAGCTTCATTTCACTGATGACTATCTCATGGACTATTGCAGGAAACTGATTCATACAATCAGATCTATTTATACACAGGTGAATGATGCTTTGCTGAAGGAACCAGTAGATGTCTGCCATTCTATTTAGCCAGGGGATTCTATTTTGTTGCAGTGTTTCGAGGGAAAATCAGCATTGGCATCCAGATGGAGGGTCCCCTACCAAGTCATTCTTACTAATGGTTCTGCGTTGAATGTAAAGGAGCACCCCACTTGTGTGCATACCTCCAACTGTAAAAGGAGGGTGCCACCTTAAAATGAAGCCTACAATTCCTTGGAGCCACATCATTTGGTGCCTTAGTTACCTATTAGTCACTTTGAATGGGTTTCTTTCCTTAGGGCAGCATAAACTGATATCAATTAAACATGGACCTGGCAGGAAACAGAAAATGTACTGGGTGTTAAATACATCTGTAGTACACTCCTAGCCCTGGTATAAGAGATGTTATATTGTAAGCTGGTAACATGGGACTTTCTTTTTGGGTTGAGACTGGCACTATGGAGTCAATTTACTCCTGAGATTTCTTCCAATACCAGCTGAGTGCTATTCAGGTCAAATTCCATACCCCTGTCAACATCTCACAAATTGCATTTCATACAAGGATTACCTAATCACACTGCCAGCAGAGTCAAAGCCAGTGACCCAACCCCTAAAGTTCTGACTACAACTACAACTCCAGATATTATGGCCTGAATGTTTGCATCTGTCTGGTTTGCCTTTCCATTGTTTTTTCTATTCTGTATGTGGTCGATCTTATTTGGGACATGGGGAGAAAAGATATTGTGGTATGCTGATGATAGTGTACAGGGCCGTCACGATGGGGGTGCAGGGGGGGCAGGGGGGCAAACTGCCCCGGGTCTCGCACTTGCAGGGGGCCTCGTGGCCCCCTCTCCTAAGGAGAAGGCAGCACAGTCTCCTGTGTCCTTTATTTACACGGGGGACTGTGCTGTCACCTCTCTGCCCCTGAAATGATTTTGCTGTTTGTTGCGAAGCCGACCTCTCTACCCCTGAAATGATTTTGCTGTTTTTTTGCGAAGCCGTTCGGCTCCGCAACAAGCAGCAAAATAATGGGAGACAGCAGGGCTCAGAAGTGAGCTCTGCTGCCTCCCGTCATTCAGCTGACAATGTAGACATGCTGAATGACAAGAGAGGACTCCTCTCCTGTCAGTCAATGTGTTCACGTTGCTCACCGTGACCACTCTGACTGATGGGAGAGGAGTTCTCTCCTGTCAGACAGCATGTCCACGTGTCGGAGTGCATGGAGGTAAGGTAAGTGTTTTTGTTTATTTTAAATTAAAAGTGTAAATATGTGTATTTAAATTAAATTAGTATGTATATGTGTATGTATGAATGCATGCATGCATGTTGGTGTTTGTGTCAATGCTCTGTTTGCTTTTATATATGCATGTATGTATGGAGTTGTGTAACTGGTGGATGAATGCATGAGTGAAAGTGTTTTATGTGAGTATGTGTTCAGCCCCACCCCTAAATTTAGCCACCCTGGGGGCCACTTCATTAAGCGGTGGGTTCATGGCATCAGAGGTGCACCTCGGTTAAAATGTTAGGTGGGAGGGGTGACTAACACTTAAAATGTTGGGAGAGGCGCTAACATCAGAGGCTGTGAGGGAGGGGCAAACTTCCTTGTGTGGGGGCACCTAACATCTTTCCACATTCGAATGAGACTTCTGGTGAAGCGTTAATGTTACAAGCAACTACCTCTTGCCTTCATTTCTGAAACATCATACTTAAGGATGGACTGCTGTGAGAATGAGATGTCTCATGTCACCACTTCCCTTCTTCTCATGGCCATGCTAATACCTATGGCAATTCTCACCCAGTTCTTGCCCTCTCCATCCAAAACACCTCCTCACTGGAACTCTTTGAGATAGGTTTAAACACGCCTTACCATCAAACTTTGCCCTCAATGTGCCTGCAAGTGTTTCCTCAAAGGAGTCTTCTGAGAGTTCATGACTTCATTGGAGTTGTAAACACGGAACTGGTGTAATAAAAATGTCTTAATTAGGTCTGCCTTTGGCCACTCGATTTAAAAACACCCTGCATGTCTTTCGCTGAAGTTCTGTTAAAAAAAATTATTGGCAAAGCCAACAGTTTTGGCTTGTGTATAAGTATTAGGCATTTGCTAGACACTGCTGTTAGCTGCTCAGGTACTGAAACCATTTTGCACCGCCACTATCAATGGCCAGCTAATACCAATACAGAAGTGACTTTCCCATGCCTACACGAATGCCCAAACTGTTAGCATTGCCAGTGCTCTTTTTTGTTTACCATTGATGCACAGGACTATGCATCAAGGTTAAAGCAAACATACTACTTGGCTAAATTGGCACACATTGAATGTAGGCCAATCTAGCCAGTAATAACACTTATGGTACACAGTCAGCCTGGATATACTTTCTGTGGCATGGCATTTTTACTGGCTGGGAGTCTGTACAAGGTAATAATGACATATATTGATGCAGCCTGCATGGACATAATTAGAACAACCAGCATGAATATATATTTATACTAGCATATCTCGCGTGGAAAGGCGGCATGAAATGTATTGGAAAATGTTCCTATGCAATGTTTGTGATTTGCAACTATTGGGATTTTCCATGTGCTTCCATACAAAACCAATTGCAAACTGTATGGATTTCTACCTAATTTCACTAAGAAAGTGCTGTAAAATGCATAATTTTAACCCAATGTTTCAAACATTTTCTTGGGCATGAGAACTCCCCTCAAGCAACCCTTCTTTGGTTTGGGCTCCCTCACTGTGCTCTGTGGATCCTGCCTAATTGGCACAAACATTTAAGCCTCTTAAGTTCAGCAATGTACCAGCCTCCACTGTATATCATTTCTCACTGTGTATGATGTGTGTTTTAATGTGCACAGAGGTGCAGGGTGCTCCTTAATGATATGATATGGCATTCATAATGGGCCTGTACACAAGTGTTTCTAGGCGCAACAAGGCAAGGAGGGGGAAACAAAAGAGTAGTACAAAAAACAGATCTTACTAGGCCTCGTGTAATTCAGATCGTGCAAGAGCAGGGAAGGGGGGAGGGGAGAAGTGCTGAGTGTGGGGTAGGATGCAGAAGTGCAGGAACAAAGGAGAAACAAGAGTGCAGCCAACGGGTGGAGAATAAGTGCAAGAGAGCGGACTGTGCGGTTACAGATACAGACTACAAGTGCCAGGGAGTCAAGAGGCAGTGCGTGATTGCAACAGGAACGGCAGGTACCTGGGCCCGAATTCATAGCTTGACCAGGTGACCAGTGCATGGATCAGGCAGGTGATCAGCAAGGGAGAGGAAGAGAGAAGGCAGAAGCAAAGAGACAGGTCTTAAGTTTATTCCGGAACCAGAGATGGTTCTGCTCAAGTTTCAGAGCAGAAGGGAGGCTGTTTCCAGAGGGAGGGTCCAGCCGAAGAAAGAGATCTGCCCTCAACCCTTTGCTTGGAAAGTTGACTGACCCTCAGAGAGTTGGAGATGGCGCACTGAAGAGCTTGTGCCATCCTATATATATGTTTGCATATGATACAAAAGTTAATCTGGCATAAACCCTTCTTCAGTAGAGAAATCTAACTTTGCTGTAGTTGATTTGGAGTTGTAGTAGTAAACCAGATTTGGGATCCTGCACACAAACTCAAGGGGAGATTTCTCGAGTCTCCTGTTTGCGGAGGTGCCTCTGCTGGCCGAGTGCAAAATATTGTAAGGGGGCCTCACCAAATGTTTTGCCCCGGGCCTCACCACATCTTCTGACAGCCTTGATAGTGTATGCATTAAAGTGCGGAATGGTACCTGATCAGCAAGGACATTATCACATGATTTATAGAAGTGTAAATATCCCACAATGAGTGCACCCACACACATGGTGTCAGTAACAGTAAGGTGCTGTATAAATATGTGAATGCAGAATACCAGTCTTATGAAATGTACTGTTTCTCAATAACTTAATTGGCCCCAATGAATCATACAGTCACCAATCGGTTGTGTTCAAATGAATCCCGTGTGTTCTGTCAACACCAGCATGGTGAAATGTTTTGCACTTGCTAAATAATGCAAAAATTGGTTTCCGCATTGCTCAGAATTTGAGAAAGTTACCAAAATAATTTCACTCTGGAATGGTCCAATTAGTGAGATAAGTAGGTCAGGGTATAGTTATGTCAATGTAAATGAAACACTAGGTACCATCTCCTTCACTCTTCCTATGTGTGCCTTTCAACTCACTTATTAGTTTCCAAATTGCTCGAAAGGAGCAGCAATCTGACTGGAGCTCAAAAGAGAAGTACTGTTGTTTAAAAGGGATGAAGGAGCTTTCAAACTGGATTTGGGATGGCGCAAATACAGCCCTTGAACCATAGAGTGTGTACCAGAGCCAAAATCTTAGGGCATCATTATAGCCCTGGAGCTCCCGTAATGAAGGGTGCTGGTACGGGACTGGCACCCTTCATTATGGGAGCGCCGATTACGAGGTTCCCTTTGCTGGACCCTCTAAGGACGCCTGGTAAAACCAGACGTCCTTAGCGGGTCCCGCTAGGGGAAGAATGGGCTAATAACGGGCCATTATTAACAGCGCTGTCATTAGCTCCCTCCCCATTCCTATTGAGCCATATGGGGCTCAAATGGGAATGGGGATGGGTTCCTGCAAGGAGGAATTACCGGGTCCTACAATGTCGGAATGACCCAGTAATTCCTCATTGCAGGAACCCAGTATTGGAGCCCAGTATGGAGGCAGCCCATATCTTGAACCTATGTGGAACTAATCCAGTTCAATCCTGTTCAAAATCAAAATATAACCTTACCATAGAGTTCCTTTCAACTTGCCAGATGAGATAATGGGCCTCATTAATAGAAATTTGGAAAATCCTCCAAATTATCCCCAAACTGTCACCAGTCTCAATTAGTGTTACCGTCAAGTGGTGGTAATTCATTGGGATGGGAATTTTTGGTGGATTGACCTCTTGCAGAATGGCAGAATTATCTCACAGTAAATCCACCGATTTCTTGTGGTAAAATGGGGATTCACCTTCAGCTTGTTTCTGAAGGTAAATCCTCCACTTCACCTCCAATGTTATAATTCACCAGTGAAGGAAAAACAGCAGTAATTCCATTACCACCACCACCAATTCCCACCACTCTTTTCCCACACACCCATTGGGCCTCATTACACGGTAGGCAGTAAGTAACGGTCCTTACCGGCATGGCGCAAATAACATGTCTGTGTAGTAAGCAGCCTGCTAATTGCATGTCATTACGAGTACGTGGGCACGAGCTTTGCGCCATGCCGGTAAGGACATTACCGCCATGCCGTAAAAGGCCCCAAAAAGTCCCTTAGCGGCACCAAGGAAAGCGCTGATAGCACATCCGCCATCCATGAATCCGGCATTAGCGGTAACCGCTAGAAGCAGTGAGCGCTAAAAGCGCTGACCG
Source organism: Ambystoma mexicanum (assembly GCF_040938575.1). Classification (NCBI taxonomy): domain Eukaryota; kingdom Metazoa; phylum Chordata; class Amphibia; order Caudata; family Ambystomatidae; genus Ambystoma; species Ambystoma mexicanum. The sequence goes on from NC_090939.1 coordinate 398,866,225, forward strand.
CTAATAGTGGTGACCGTAAATAAGCGGAACAAGAAGTAGCGTCATCGCACAGGAATGGGAAAGAGCACGGCACCCATCTTCAAAAACATAATCCATTGCCATCCTCTGCCCCCAGGACCTGCACAACACTACAGCTGGACAAACTTATCCCTACAACACCTGAGAATGCCCAAGGCCGTAAAGAAAGGTGCAGCGCGGCTGGGCAAGGAACGCTTCTCCAATGAGGAACTGCAATGTTAGCAGACACACTTGCTGCTAACGCAGAGGTTGTTTTTGCAAACAACATGCGGTGTCCCGCACTGATAAAGAAAAAGGAGATCTGGGCAGAGGTGGCCCGGAAAGTCAGTGCGGTGGGCTCCACCCCCCGGCACTGTAAACGACGTACGCAAGCGGTGGGACGATCTGCGCCTCCGTGTACGGAGTATACTAGCAGCCAACAGGAGCCTGGTCACGGGTAAAGGAGGCGGAAGAGGATCCCCAATCAAGATGCAAGAGTGGGAGGAGACATGTGCCAGCACCATTGGCGTCGAATCCATTGAGGGAGTGGGTGAAATGGAGTGCGGTGTGCCGTCATCATCAGATGGAGGTGAGTGTCCACACAAAACACTGCAATGCAAATCATGAGGTACTCCCCCAAATGCGACCTGGAAACTACCCCATGGATGGAGCCATCACACATACATGTACACAACCCTGCCCATGTGCTGTGCACATCCCCACACAACCACATGCATGCAGCACCTCAGACACGTGTCTCCCAGACTCATGCCTGTATGACCCACCCATCGGCTAACAACCTGTATGGCCAAACTTGAAGTCCAAATGCATAGAACTGCAGCAACAACAACATCTGCATGATGCACGTTGACCCATCACTGATGATATCCCTCTCTTTGTCCCCCACATGCTCAAAATCTGACAGTGAGGAGCAGGACTCTGCGACGCAGGCCCCACTACCAAAGAAACAGGCCAAGGGCATGGAAGAAGGCACCAGGCCCATCACATCGAGGGGTACTGGGAAATCTGGACTGCCGCAGAGGAGCCTATGCCACACATTCACCCACGTCACCAAGGCGTGAAAGGCTGTCAGACACTGTGGTAGCACCCACTCCAGCCATTCCCACCATGCAGGATCCACTTGCACAAGGATCACTGTCCACCGCAAACAGCTCCATTGGCGAGGGAGCTGCCACGGCACCCATGTCAGATGTGGAGGAAATGTACATTTCACCCATGGAACACCACACACCCAGCCTGCAGCAGTCAGCCCAACACAGCCCATGCCCCACATCAAATGCCAGCAGCCATGAGCTGTCTGGTGGTGAGTTTGTGGCAGGGAGCTGGAGTCCCATGGTGTCATCACCTGATGGCGGACACATGCCACAAGCTGCGTCAGGTACCAACAAACGCATGCCCAGAGGCCATGACATGAGCATCACACGACAGCGCCAGGAAGACCTGACTGCGCTGGTTGGCCAGCATGTGGGCGAGGGTGCCCTGGCGAGGGAGGAGTGCAGGGAACATGCCAAGGGCATTAAACAAGCCATTGAAGCCAGCACCAACCGCATTCGCGAAGAATTATCAGCTGTGAGGCAGGTCCTCACACGCATCGCAGATGCTATGGAGAGGCAGAACCCCACCCAGGGACCGGACCAAACCGAGCATGTCCTCCTCTGCCAGCTCAAGGCAGACCAGCCCCCTGCACAGGTCCATACGTGCTATGCGGCTCACAAACTTGCAACCACCCAATGCTGGCAGAGGAGGTGGGAAGTAGAGCCAGCCTGATGTTGGTGACTCGTGTACACTAATGCTGCACTGATGTCGAAGCCATGTTTGGGGGAGTTGCGGGGGGAGGAGGGAAAGGGTGTTTGGGGGAGTTGTGGGGGTAGGGGGAAAGGGTGTTTGTGGTGGGGGGTTCATGCACTTCATATTCTTACAAAACTTAATACACACTTGTGTCATGACAAATCACATGAGTGAACATTTTTCATTGTGTATGTGTGCTTTATTTCCGGACAGTGCACAGTGTTCATTTCCCCACAACACCCAGTGCCCTGATACCCACATCCATTGCAACCTCTTCATCCATGTGTATTAGAAATATTGGTCTATCAGATGCTGGCGCACAGTACATCTCTCCTGTGCATCGCCACCTGCATGACATGCAGCCCCATCTTCTCCCTTCTCATCCTGATCATCATCCTCACCAGGTGGTTGCAGTTCAATGTCAGTGGGCAGAGGCACATTCCGTCTGATGCATATATTGTGCAGCATGACACATGCCATGGTGATCTTGGCCACCTTCTCATGCCCGTACAGGAGTGCCCCACCCGACCTGCTGAGGCACCGAAACCGTGTCTTCAAAAGGCCAAATGTCTGCTCAATTACCACACGGGTACGGGTATGTGCACGATTGTAGTCCTCTTCGTGTCTGTTCTTTGGGTTCCCGACAGGGGTAAGGAGCCACCTCTTTAAGGGATAGCCAGCAGCACCTGCATGGGTGCAACAATGGATTTGTGTAAGTGATTACATCAAATGGAACCAGTACCTATCACACACAAGTCAACTTTGATTTGTGGATGACATCCACATATCTCTACATGCATGGAGGTAATCAAAGTAACTGCAATGTGGGAAGGTGATCTAGTCCTTGCAAGTGTTCATGCACTGTGCATGCCTACGGCTGTTGTTGCCATGTACTAGGTGATGTTTAGTCATTTGTATCCTTTGGTCCTGTCACCATTTGAACCAGAAACCTAGTGATCTGCCATTCCAAACTTGATGTCCCCATGCTGGCATGCAGCACTTCTGTTGTGGTGTACGGGTGAGATTCAGTATAATAGCTACAAGTGATCCCTTTGTATGCACTCAAGGTCGCATTTCCGTTGTGATGCTGTTCAGCGGACATTTCCATTGTCCATATTGGTACCATGTTGCTGCATTGTGTTGTAGAGGGTACGATATGATGATGTGCAGTGTGCATGTGGATGGATATGGCATGGTTGTGGTAATGGCTTAATGTCATTGTTGTGCAGCTTACGTCTTGCATGTAGTTTTCATGTGTCTGGTTCAGTCTGGCCTGCCTTGGGGGACAGTGGTGTATTTCTGTATGGGCGTTGTTTATTCTGTCAACTGATCTCAACCAGTTGGAGTATGCATCTCTCCCCCCCAATCACACCCAGTTGGAGTATGCATCCCCCCAATCACACCCAGTTGGAGTATGCATCTCTCCCCCCCAATCACACCAAGTTGGAGTATGCATCTCCCCCCCCCCAATCGCACCCAGTTGGAGTATGCATCTCTCCCCCCAATCACACCCAGTTGGAGTATGCATCTCCCCCCCATCACACCCAGTTGGAGTATGCACCCCCCCATCACACCCAGTTGGAGTATACATCTCTCCCCCCCAATCACACCCAGTTGGAGTATGCATCTCACCCCCAATCACACCCAGTTGGAGTATGCATCTCTCCCCCCAATCTACTCCCCACATCACACTGCCATGTGCTTGCCATGCTACTCACAGAGTAGCCACGAACGTTGTCCGGCATGCCGCTCCACGTAGGGTGGTATCGTTGAGTTCCGCAGGACCATTGAATCATGGGTTGATCCGGGATATCGGGCACAACAATGTGTGATGATCTTGTTAGAGTCACATACCATTTGGACGTTGATGGAGTGGTATTGCTTTCTGTGTAGGTACACTGCCTCCATGACATGTGGGACCACCAATTCCACATGGGTGCAGTCGAGGGCCCAATGCAACTTGGGATGCCTGCCAGTGAATGGAAGCCAACTTTGGTGTTGGAGATCTCCTGGGCAGTCCATGGCAGGGATATGTGTTCACTTGTGTGCTTCAGGAGGGCATCGAGCACCTGGTTCAGCGTGCATGAGAATACTGGTTGTGATATGCCATGCATCTGCCCTACTGTGTGCTGGTGGCAGTACGGATGTCTATGAGGCTGACAATGTCGTTGTGTATCATGTCCACGATGGTGTTGATGGTATCCCGGTCTAGACGGCACAGGGTGTGTATCTGCTCAGGGGTTAGGTTGGATGGACTGGCTCTGATTCTGGGGATTGGTGGCTGCCTCTGTGGTAAAACTACCTGCACTTGCTGTGCCTGTCTCGCCCTCCTCCTCCTGCGTATCCCCTGTGCTGCCTGTTGTTGTTGGTGTTGCAATGCAATCATGTCCTCCAGCCCCAGTAATGCTACTAGTATTGGAATCATTTTGGTGTGTGAATGGGTGTGGGAAGGGGCGTGATGTGCTCCTTTTGTGCTGGCCCAGTCTCCATTGCCTCCACCTGTGCTGATTGTGTGCACCTGTGGCAGTTGGGAACACTGCACATGGCCCTTTACGGGTGGTTCGCGATGGCGGTCCGCCATGCCAGTATGCGCTTTTTGGGCCTGCTTCATGCCGCTATTTGCATATCTGCTTGACTTGTGATGTACTCCTATATCCGCCATGCCGCTATTGCCGCCATGAAGGGTCGAGCGCGCGCGAAAGTGCCACTATTAGAGGCACCGTTCTTAGCGGTGCCGCCAATAGTGGGTGAGCGGGTCGTAACAGACAGGAGCGGTTAGCGATGCAGGTAATCCTTTACCGGAATCGTTTTTCCGTTACCGCCTACCGTGTAATGAGGCCCATTGACTTTTGTTAGTAGTCTGCAAAACAAAATGAATATTTACAGAGTGTTATGCCAGTAATACTATGCAATTACTGTTCTCCTGAAATAAAAGCAAGCCTCCTAGTGTACTGCCTGTTGCATATCCATCCACACATATTGGGCCTCATTACAAGTAGGGCGCAAAGGGATACCGGGCACCGGTAATGACACCGGTGCCGGTAATCCCTTTGCGCCCTACTAAGAGTTCCCTTTACGCCTTCCTTAATGCCTGCTTTTAGCCGGCGTTAAGGACTGGACCCGCAAACGGACACCGGGGTCAATAACGGTACTGTAATTTACGGTACCGTTATTGCCGCCTTCCCCCTCCCCATTGAGCCCTATGGAGGCTCAAATGGGAATGGGGAATGGTTCCCGGAATGGGGAATTACCGGTCCTGCAAAGGTCGGAATGACCTGGTAAGTCACCATTCTGGGAACACAGACCCGGAATGCGGTAAGGAGGTAGCCATGGCGCTAATAGCGCCATGGCTACCTCCAACCTCGTAATGACCCCCATTGCCTCATTACGATCCTTGTGCTCCTGTAATGAAGGGGGCCAGTACAGGACCGGCCCCCTTCATTACGGGAGCGCCGATTACGAGGTTCCCTTTGCAAGAACCCTGTAAGGACGCCTGGTAAAACCAGGCGTCCTTTCCGGGTCCTACGAGGGGAAGAGGGAGGTAATAATGGGCCAGTTGTTATGTGCCCGTTATTACCTCCCTCCCTATTCCCATTGACCCCTATGGGGGCTCAAATGGGAATGGGGAATGGTTCCTGCAAGGAGGAATTACCGGCTCCTCCTATGTCGGAATGACCCGGTAAGTCCTCATTGGAGGAACCCGGTAATGGAGCCCGGTTTGGAGGCAGCCATGGTGCAAATAGCACCATGGCTGCCTCCAAACTCGTAATGAGGCCCATAGGCCCTCATTCCAAGTTTGGAGGTAGCCATGGCCCCTTTTGCCCCATGGCTGCCTCCAAAACCGGGTCCAGCACCGGTCTGGTACAATGGGGACTTACTGGGTCATTCCGACCCTGGAGGACCCGGTAAATTCCCATTGAACCAACCATTTCCCATTCCCATTTGAACCCCCATAGGGCTCAATGGGAAGGGCGCTAATAACGGGCTCACGAATAGCAGGCCCGTTATTAGCACCCTGGTCCCTTAGCGGGACCTGTAAAGGATGTGTGGTCAGACCACATGTCCTTTACGGTTCCCGCTAAGGGACCTCGGAATTGGGCGGTAACGGATTACGGGCACCGGTCTCCTTACCAGTGCCCGGTATCCCTTACCGCCCAACTTGTAATGACCCCCATTGCTAAGATTATTGACACATGTTTGAATCACTGGGGTTCAGAAGGAATTAAATATATTCGAGATGATTTATTATAAGGTGAAGCAGGCTTTCCAAGTAGACATCTAAAAGCCACCATGTGCACCACTTCTTATGTGATATGTTATGTATGTATGTATGTATGTATTTAGTTTTTGTAGAGCGCCGGTAGCCCACGGGCATCAGGGCGCTTAAACGTACACAACAGATACTACGTGACATACGACATTTAAGAGGGTCTACTATGTTATTGAAACTGCTAAAGAAAGACCTGTAGATAACACTGCATTGTGACTCATAGAGATTTCTATTCTTTTTGCAGGATTGATGATGTGCTATTGGTTGAGATGCCGAAACAGAGGTAATAGTTCCAGTTTTAATGCCCTGGGATGCTGAATAATGATGCTTATTAACCAACTGCGATGTTCAATGATATCTATTAGCACCGTGTGGGTGGGTGCCAGCCAATCAGGAGGCTAGAAATGTGGCTGATACTCCAGATCTTGCCCGAGTTCCAACCCGCCGGATTGCCAGCTCCCCAGGCCGCCATCTTCCCCCACCGATGTCACAGTCATTTTGACCCGCATCCTCCAATCTCCACTTACCTGTTTGCTGCCGCCGTTGCAGCGCATGCAGCTTCTCTCCTTGCTCCATTTGTTTACCATGGAAAGGGAAAATGGGCGCCATACAGAGTGTTGCTTTTTGATTCCATGACACCCATATTTGTATAGTATTTTCTTTCCCTCCACTGAAATGCTGAGAGGCTCCCCATTCACAGAAAGAAAATACTTTCCTGCAAGACCTGTCCCAGCCCCTGGGGTGGGTGCTAATTGCGTTAAGCACCCATCCAAGGGCTGCAGTGGGTGGTAATGTCATGTGACCCTAGTTCAATGCCCTTGATTTGCTCAGGCCTTTAACCTGGGCCGCTAGGCTATTAACACCCATTCCAGTCCTTGGAACTGGTGCTTAACATCATGTTATGAACCAAATGAGTAAGACAAAGACATGAATGCCTGATGGAGATTGAAATTCAGATTGTAATATTTAGGATAAGTAAAGGCCTCTCTGCATTGGCCCCCTTACCATTAAACCTGTATCTTTTGTAACAGGGTGAGGAAGAAGACATGAAAAGTTCCTTTTGGTTATGCTGTGTTGTACTGAAAGGCAAAGGGGGTCTGTGGGAAAAATATGAGAAATACAATTCAAATAAACAAAGCAATCATCACTAACACTAATCAACAAAATAAAGTTGCACAAACCCTTCAGGTTTTTCTTTATTAGCAGACATATAGATGTTCCCTGATTTATTTGACGTTGCAGCTACTTTTTCTTCTCATGTGCCTTTTTTGGGAATTCACTTTGTGATGGACTGAAAAGTGCTTCTTTTGCAAGAATGAGTGCCAAGTTTACCAGCACTCGTGTGATTTCATGAACCAGCAAGAACTGGAAGAGACAATGGGACAGCTCATGAATGGGCAGAAGTCATCATGGGGGTGGAGTACTTACACACCAAACATGAAGTCATCAGATAATGCAGTAACTGAAGGTCGGCACTGTCAATATTCTATGCATGCGTGAAAGGGTTGTATTGTATTGTGAGGGAGCTGCTGATGGTGTAAGTCCTGGAGATGGCTCCAGAATATTCACAGTTTTCTGTTCTGTCAGGTAAACCAGAGACTTCTAGTGTGAGGGGTCTGGAGGGTGGGTACGGTTGGAGTGGTCAGTTCCTGGCAAACATAGGATTGGCTGGCCAGATAACTAATAATGTTACCTTTGTTTTTCATCACACAACATTGATGAGTAAACCTGGTTTCTCTGACAGCTCCCCTAAACAGAAATACAAGAGGCAGCACATCACATGTTCGGTTTAAAGTATAAAGATCTGGAAAATCAAAACAGGATAAATAATCTGATAATCCTGTACTTTATAAAGAAGTCCAGGCTAGGGAATACCAGGAGAGATTCAAAGTGGGCTCCTTTAAAACACTGCTGTGAATAATAACATTGACACTGATCTTCTTAATACAGTATATGGAACATAGGGTCAGTTGCAGTCCTAATCAAGGCAGAACAATCAATGAACAATGTGTGTGAATGTCCTAGGCTTCTAGGTTTGAGATAGTATGTTGTTATATAGCTATCAAAGATAAACCAACAAGGTCCTAATGTATCCTTCACAATATGTGCTGATATCTGTTGAGAGTCTGATGGGCACTACTATGAAAATTATACATTCACTTAGTGAATTATTAGTGGGGACAGGCATCATAAATTGCAGTTTTGAGATGCGTGGCACAAAAAGAGTAGACATAAGCATTGATCTTGACCTTTGCAGAAGAAATGAGCAGCGTAGAAATACAAAACTAAAACATAAATAGCATACAAAATTACACAAATAGGGGTAATGTGTTTTATTTTGGTTTGCAACAATGAATAAACTAATTATAAATAAATATAATTATATCATGGAAAGTAAATGGCTTGAGATGGAAAAGGAGAAGGAATGTGATTACGCAATGTAAGAATAGAGCAAAGTAGCTTTATCTTTCTTTAAGGGATGCATGTGAATCCCTCTGAAATTAGGGTAAATGACAAATTACCATGGATTAACAGTATTTATAATTATCTCTGCTCAGTCCAAACTGAATTTTGGCAATATGAAAAAATAGACAACAATACTTGAGGCTGAATCATGGAATAATTGTGCACCGAAATGTGTGGTGCAAGTGTGAAAAAGCCAACGCACGCGTGCAAATCGCATGCAAGTGATTCATGGATGGCTCAGCGCGTGGCTTTCCCGAGAGCTGTGCCAAATCTGCGCTTACCCTACATGTCACTGCGACTATCCAAACGCTGTGCGCGTCACGCACAGCAAAAGGGCACAACTCCTAGCGCACACCTAAAAAGGGGGCAGAACACGCAGAATTGGGAACAACCCGTGAAAATGTAGCCGTAATGGGGGAAGTACCACTGGGAAATACACGCAATGGCCACACGCTCGTGAACAACACATGTTCATTGAATCGAATAGGGAGAACCTGCGCACGCCAAAAGACAAGCACACGCGTAAATATGTCCTCCACACAAAAGCAGGCGGAAGAGCCCCTCCACAGTATAAAAGTGCGCACAAACAACAAACAAGCATATACAGATACGATGAATGTCCCATTTCTCGCAGCAGTGATCGTGGGACACCACAGGAGGAGGTGAATAGCCAGGCCCCACATTTCTTTTCCCCAGGACCAGCCTTTTTGGGATTCCCGATGACCAGGTCTATGGCAGGTATAGGTTTCCACCTCATACCATCCTAAACCTGGTCACTGAGTGGGAGGATGACCTCACATCACCCACCTTGTGCTCCCAAGCACTGAGCCCCTTGGAAAGGGTGCTCAATGTCCTGCATTTTTTGGCCGCTAGTTCATTTCAGCAGACAACTGCTATAGGCAGGGGTGTCTCACAGCCCACGCAGTCACGCTGCCTAAAACAGGTGTTGGCAATCATGACCACGTGCCCCTCAGTCCGCAGGCAAATATACATGCCCAGAACACCCGCAGAAAGGCAGGCCGTGGTCCAGGACTTCTATGGGGGGGCACCCTTCCCCAAAGTGCTCAGTGCCATAGATTGCACCCATGTGGCCCTACGTCCACCTAGGGCCACTGAGAACATCTACAGCAACTGCAAGCACTGGCATTTCATCAGCGTGCAAGTTGTATGCGATGCCAAAGGAATCATCACATCTGTCTATGCAAACTACCCAGGGTCCACCCATGACAGTTTCATATACAGAATGTCCGCCTGGGAGCCGGGACCTGGAAGCTGGGAAGCATGGCAACACATGGCTCATTGATGAGTACAAATGCCTGTGCACGGGCATGCATGTCACACACAGACAAATACACCAGCCCAATTAATGACAACCATTATCACCTCCCCAGGGGACAGTGCCTACCCTCTGCGCACCTACATGATGACGCCAATATGGAACCCCACCACACTACCCCAGGTAAGATACAACGCAGCCCATATTGCAACCGGGGCCATAGTGGAGCGCACATCCGGAGTGCTCAAGTCACACTTCCGCTCCCTTGATCGCTCTGGCGGCCAGCTACTATGTGCACCCCCAGTAGTGTGCAGGATCATTGTGGCAGCATTTGTCCTGCCCAATGTTGCAACACAGCGGGGACCAGTGGACATGGTGGTGCCCCCACATCCTCAACCAGACACACAGGCGATGCGCATGGGAGGGGAAAGGGCACGTGGTGAGGCAGCCTGTACCCAGCTTGTGGCCACATTCTTTACCTAAACTCCCACCCCAGCGGAGTGCACACAGTCCTGGCACATACCAGGTGACAATTGATGATGACAAAGGGACAGTCAACTGTCACAGCCTTACCACCCTGGGAATGTGTCCACCGAAGTGCTACATTGTTTGCATCCCTAGCTACTTAAACATATCCAATCCTGTGTGACCAAAAGGAACACATGCAAGGTGCATATCCCACCACCTGCCCTGCAAAACAAGGCATTAAAATACTGCTATATCACCCAAACCCTCCCAACCTTCATGATCCTCGTTCGCCACACCGTGCCATTGCATGCAACGGCAAAACAGCTAACCAAATGCACAACACATGACACAATTGTCATGAAGTGCCACGTGAGAAATGTAAACAGGCACTAGACAATTACAACTGCCATGGAATCTGATGAAATGAGTGACCAAAACCTCCCACCATAAAAATAGAAATGTGCCAATAGAAACACTGTGTGCTGTGTGAGTTTCCCCTGCAAGATACCACCCACCAGACAGCACTTTCAGTCCGTTGTGTGTTGGTGAAAGCCCTTGAGCATCATGAAAAATAAGTACAATCAACCAAAAGTACCCTGTGATGCATGTACACAATCAAGGAATTAAAAGTGATCATGCACTGCAGGGGCACAGCATGCCTGAGAAGGCAATTTGGGTGCGTGTGTGTGCATGTTGTTGTCGTTGTTGGTGTGGGGGTGTGTTGTCTAAGTGTTTGTGTCAGTGGGGATATACACTGAATACATGCATGTGAAAAGATGTGACCCTTAGTGTTCTGTATACAGCACATGTGAACATTGCCCTCGTGGACCCCCCAGTGTGTCAAAGCACACCAATCCCCTGACACCTCAAAAGCAAACAGAACACAGGCTCATCCATTGACCAGCAGAACACATCATGTACAGAGTACCCCACATTGACAATGTCAGACAGTGACCAATCACTGTAGCCCAAGTGTCCCAATGTGACATTGGCCCTCATTACAACCCAGGCGTTAAGGGGTTAACGGCGCCGTAAAAGGTGGCGGCGCCGTTAAACCCTTAACGCCTGATTACGAGGTCCCTTTGCGGGTGGCACTTTAATGCCTGCTAAAAGCAGGCATTAAAGTGCCACCCGCAAAGGGACCTAGGAGCTAATTACGGCACTGTAATTTACGGTGCCGTAATTAGCGCCTTCCCCAGTCCCATTGAGCCCTATGGGGCAAAAATGGGAATGGGGAAGGGCCATGGCGGCATGGGGAATTACCGCCCGCCAACCTCGGAATGGGGCGGTAATTCCCCATTCCGCCATGGCGGAGTCGGTAAGTTACCGGCATGGACCATGGTGCTATTAGCACCATGGTCCAACGCCTGGGTCGTAATGAGGGCCATTGTCACCACACGGACCCCTCAAATCATCAGTGTGTGTTGCACAGCCAAAGGATGCACGGTACTGGCTCTAGCAGGCAGTGCATCAACAACATAGACAGGCAAGTCATAAAAAACATCACAAGCAATATGATGAAATGCATAGTCAACAAAATACTCACCAAAATGAAGTGCAAACATGCATTGGAGAGACCATCCGGAATACCCACTAGGGGTGTATACACAAGTAGGACTGAACACTGGCCACAGATATGATGGAAGCCCAATGGCCCTGTGTAAAATGCTGTCACACCGAGCCATCCTTGCGAGCCCATGGAAAGGGGAAGCAGCAGTGGCATATGTGTCAGGACCCCAAGCCACAAACACATACACAAGACAAGCTTGTATGGGCCCAGCTGGAACACACAGTGGATGCTTTCAAATGCCACAAAGCACCACTCTGTCACATGAATGCACAATAGGCAAACAATAATAGAAAAAAAAATGGCCACATACGACACTTTCACCCAGGAGGGGGGAGGTACAGGGTGCACCTCAACACCCACATGTGTTGATGTTGAGATAAAAAAATAAAAATCCTCCTTGGGCTCAAGGCCTGCACTGCCCCACCTGTGTGTCATCATCGTTGTCACCCTCTGGATGTAAACCAGAAGCTGGACGTGGCACAGTTAACTCACCACGCCTATCCGCAGCAATCATGCGGGTCTGGTAAGCCCAGTCCTGCGTGGCTATGGCACATAGGTCTGCATGCATCACATCATGTGCTTCCTCCTGCAAGGACTCAAGTGTATGACAGAGTTCTGCCTGCATGGCCTCACATGACATACGGAGCACCTCCCGGGTTGCACAGAGTTCAGCCAAGATGGTGTTTTCAAACTGCTTGATCCTCTCTTCTGACCGCGTTCTCTGGGTCATCATGAGCACACCCAGAGTAGATCTGAGGGATTGGTGTTCACCCCTCAGGGCCTCCCTGTGTGCCTCTACCTGAGTAGCAATTGCTTGGTGCAGATAGCCCATTTCAACCCGGTGTGCCCTGTCGGAGGTCGCCATGCCCAGCCTGAGTGAGCGGCACGTGGACCTTGTTGCCTGCTACTGGAGCTGCACCTGCCTCGCAGGGATGAGGTTGGAACGGGCCACACTTTCCATGCCTTGAGCCATCATCTTAACTGCTCCCCCCTGTTGCTGCGCAATGGCATACATGACATGCTCCCACTCAGTGGTCCCCGGTGGCGCACGGCCACCGTGTTGCTGGACTCTACACCTGCCGGGCCCAAGGAGCCGTGGTCCTTGCTGGGTTGGCACCACCCACGGCTGCAGGAATGCATCCCTCGGTCGACCTGATGCCCCAGGAACATGAGCAATTGGTGTGGAGGGTGACCATGCGCCCGTAACCACCACATGCAGACAATCCAACACTGCTTGGTCCCTTGAGGGCACTACCCTCACTGCAGGTGTCACGGACAGAAGATCATCCACTGCAGGATCACTCACTGGCGACAACACGTCATGATGCACATCCAACTCAACATTGTGGTCAGAGAATTCATCAGAGCTTGACTCATGGTCAGCCCTGGACACGATGGCCTAGAGTAAAAATGGGTTTTCATGCTATACCACCCCACGACCACCACTGGTGCCAGGTTGGTGACGTAAACTCATCACCATGTCTGGAATTGCATCCTCATCCTCTGCCTCCAGTGCGTCATCACCTGTAATGTAAATAAAAGAAACATGAGCACACATGTCCGCAGCACATACCACACACCTAGACATCACTACATCGACAGCCAACACATGAAGCAGACATGTCACACACAACTCAATCTCCAACATGCATCCAGTGGCATTGCAATGCAAGGGTATCCCGAATGCAGAAATGGATGTGTGTAAAATGTGAAGCCTACACATGTACTGCATGTTGCATCTCACCTGGATCAGATACAACCTCTGGGAGGCACAGATCCAAGCCAGAAATGAGAGATGGCAACAAAGAGATGGCACGTAGCATAAGCATGGCGGAACGCCCAAAAATCCACAGCTGTAAATGAAACCAAACACACCATGACACATGTAATAGGATAATTGACATGCAGCACTCAACATCCATCACCAATCAGACCTTCCAGGATATTGCGACATGAAATGTCAAATTTTGCGGCACAAACCTTCATTTATTGTGGCATTTTTGCAGGACATTTTGTATTATCTGGTGGGTGTAAGATTGCCACATTGTAGGAAAGAGGCAGAATGCAAGGCTAAAAGAGAGTCAGGGTGTCATTATTACAGAACAGTTTTTTTGTTTTGGCTACATTTTTGTTTTGATGTGCATGCCTATTTAATAGTATTAACTAAATTGATCCTTATTAGTTGTAATGCTGAAACTTTTCCCTTCTATGTTCTCCAATCCTCCAAACACCCGCACACCTCTCTCACCAACACACATCACACAGCTCACCAACTCCCCATTACAACTTGCATTCCTGAACCTCTCGCTCTGTCATACAAATACTAATGTGCTATGTCACACTGTCAAGTGACAATTTGCACTCCCCCGCCCCTGCCAAACTCCAAATCATACTCCCAACTGACACCTTACACTCTACAATTCCTCCCGCACATACAGTCCTTCATTCTTTTGTGCTGCTTCTGCATCCTTTCTCCCATTCTATCGCACCATTCACTGATCTTTTTTCCCAATCTACAGCTCACTGCCTATTTCCGGCCAACTGCTTCCTCTCTGCTTTCTGGCTCACTGCTCCCCCTGACTACACGCTCCATCTACTTTCTGTACCACTGCTCGCTCTCAGATCTCTGGCCCACTGCATCACTGCTTCTGCTTTCTTGTGCACTGCTTCCTCCTCTGACCCACTTCCTCCCTCTGCTTTCTTGCCTATCATGTCACATCTCACCCATCATTTTTCCTCTCTCTCCTTTCCCTTTCATAGTGTGTCCATTTTTTAAACATGTAGATTTTGACCATGATCCTCAAAAAATGGGACATTTAAGCCGAGGATATGCTATTTTTAGATAACCCATTTTTGGAAATGAGTAGATCACCCTATTCTCAAAGGCGAACTTTGCATTTCCACGAGGATGAGCTGTAGTGCAAATTGTGCACTGGTCAGCTGCCTTGAATTGGGTTCTGGGTTGTTTGACAGAAGTGTACTTATTTGCGGCGGAATTGACCATAGTCAATTTTGCCGCAAATATATTTTTACTTCAGCCAAGCAACCCAAAATGTACCTTTAACCACCAACCCATCTCCTCCCCTAGTTAACTGCTTGGTCGCTGCCGCTTCCCCTCCAACCTTGTGGTGTTAGATCAGTCCCTCTAATGCAGGACGGATTCGACGCCGCAGGGTCCCTTTTTAGTTTTTTTGTTTTTGTTTTCAGACCCCCAACTCCAATTTTGAGGAAGCAGGGTCACCCCTGCAACACCCACAGCCAAAATACTGAACATAAGGAGCGGGTGACACCCCCGCAACCCCTGCTCCACATGTTTGGTATTTATAAAAATTGATCGAATGGTACCGGCGAAACAGGTCAAATTGTACCATTCGATCAATTTTTGACGGTCAAAATGGGTAGTACCTTGAATAGAAGCTCTCTCCCGACAGTGTTCTGCAAGCTCCCAGCACGTCCACTGCACAATGCGACCCAAAAAACGCATTTCTATCCTGTTTGAGGAACAGAAATGCAAGTGACATAGCAGCGGTTCATACCTTAAAAAAATACATGACCGGGTCAAGAAAGACCCTGGGGGTCATTATGAGGTTGCTGCTACCGTTATTTCTGGACTGGCAAATACGAGTTCTGCAAGAGGGTGCCTTTCAGCCCACCAAGTCTGACTTGGCGGGCGGAAAGGCACCCGCTCGCAGACCTTGATGGATGCACCAGCACTGCTGCACACAGTGCCGGTGCATCTGTCCTCCCCATTCCCATTGAGTGCAATGGGACTCAATGGGAATGGGTATTTTCTTTTTTCCAGCGTCTGGCTGGAGGGACCGCCATAAACAAATTACTCTGTTTTTACCAGCACTGCTACCACCAAACTTGTAATGAGAGCCTCTGTCATGCAGTGGCACCCCCAGCTCCCGTGTGCATAGGGTTGCCTACAATGTCTGCACATTTAAAAGTGCATCTTGCATTTTAAATTGGCAGAAACGCCCCTGATTTACTCAGAGGTGAAAAAGGCCATCTGAATGGACATGCATATAAAATCCACAAGGAACACTTGAATGGGCACATTTTAATGAAATATGCCCATTCAAGTGTCCCTTGTGGATTGCGTAGCGTGGGTTTGATGCTCTTGTCACGCTCTACCCTATTAGAGTAATTCATGATTGAATTGCTATATATTCTAGAAACTCTTAAAGAAGTCACCAATACATTGAATTGTAAATATACATTCAGTTTTATACAGTTTAATGTTATGGTTGTTGGGCTGCTCTTTTTTTGGGCGCAAGTGATGAGATGTGTTTGTGCATTTCATTTCTTGCATTGATAAATTTTGAGAATCTGGCACCCTGAGGATTTTTTTTATTGTAGTTCTTGCAGGCTTTTCTTTTGCAAAAACAGCAGTTTTTGTGCAAAACTTCCTTTTTCCACTGCATTTTGCGCAAAACTGCCATTTTCGCCGCATTTTGCAGGATTGTAAAATCGCTATAAACTAGAGGGTCTGACAAATACAGAGTACATGTGTCACAGGATGCACCTACGCTAGTGTGTTTCAATACAGTGAAGGGGGTGTGCAGTTATAATGTCGAAAACATAATGTCGAATTACAAAAATGTCAAAAAAATAATGTCTAAAATGTTTTTTCAAATGCTTTATTTTTTATTTACATTTTTTTTTGGGTTCCGCAAGTAAAATAAAGGTTAAAACAGAACAAAATTAAAAAATGGGGGTTGTGGGGAACCCCTCCATTTTGAACAAAAAACAAAGAAAAAAAGACATTCACATTTTTTTTTTGACATTATGTTTTCGACATTTTGACTTTCGACATTATGTTTTTAGACATTATCACTATAAACCAGTGAGGGCATGAACATGGGAACATACATGCTGGGTCACTTTGACATTGCAGCATTTCATAGGCATGTTGAAGGCTGGAACATGGTACAGAAGTGGGTGGGTACAGTGAATGTGTACCACCTCAACTTCCAACATTAACACATACATAGTGATGTCAATCCCTAAACATGACGGCAGTGTACGGGCAAGTGCAGCCATCATGTGCAAAGAGCATGCACTGGTTTGCATGGATACAGTGAACCCACCACCCTTTGGGGAATTGCAGGGAGGCAGTGCATGACAATGAAAGGTTTACCAGAGAATAGTGCATTGGCAGACAGTGTTGGCATGTGTCAATTGCATCTTGTAAGTCAAATTACAATACAGCTGATGAGAAATGGACATGAAGCAGGACACATGAGCAACCATCAGTAGTACACCCATACATGCAGAAGCCATGACACCAGTTGAACAGAGGGAGGGGTCCTGTAACAGGGTGAGGCCTGTGCACGACATTGATGAGGAGACCCTAAACATGTTTGTGATGAGGGACTGACCCAGAGTGAGCATTGAATGGATGACCACATACCATGACACTTAAATAATCCTGGAGACGAACCACGATGATCAGCCTGTCAAGGACCCATTGGGGCATACATGGAATGGACATGGAGCATGAATGGGCATGAAAGGGCACTCGTGTCTACGGGGAGCCACTGCCATCTGTACAGTCCGAGTGAGACACACTGCACCAAGGACAAAGTATGTACACCATGGTACGTGGTTTGCTGGACTACAGAGGGAAGTGTGTATGTACACAGGAATGGGGAACAGGCAATTGCAATAGTCCAACATGTAACTCACCAGTGCCATGTTGAAATTAAGCTGCAGGGGGTTTGAGAGGCAAGGAAGCATGTCTGTGAGGAGGACCACCTTGCAGACTGTCCACACACACACGGCACTCATGTGATCATATAGGCAGAGTGCAACAACACCGCAGGCCACATGCAGTCATGTGATTGAGCAGGAATATGATGTGACATGAAATGATAATTAAATCATATCGCACTCGGACACAGGTGTTTCAGAGTGCAACCAGGCAGAAGGAGGGGAACAGGGGAGAAAACAGTAACAACGATCTTACTGGCTCCAGTGAAATTGAGAATGCGCAAGTTCATGGGGAGGGGGGACAAATTGGAGAGTGCAAAGCATATGACAGGACAAGATAAATAATGACAAAATAGGTAGCAGGTGCTCCTCTCCAGAAAGAACATGGCATGGTAACCTGTTCTGAACATGGCATGATAACCTGTTCTGAGATGAGAGTTTGAAGCACACATTTTTTGCTCACTGTACCTTTCACAGATGGGAAATAACCATTTGCATATTAGTCTTTGTCCCGCCCACATGGGCAGTCCAGCACCGAAATGCTATGGCAATTCCTCTCTGAACAAGAGTACCAACAGCAACCCCAAGATAAATAATGAGTAAATAAACAAATACACATGGTGATCCAAAACAGTGGAAGTGCAGCCTGTGAGTGGCCAAGTGCAAGGTTAGTCAGAAAGAGAGTATCTGATAAGTGCAGAAGAAGAGAGGAGGCTGTATGGGTACAGATACAGGCCCCAGTGCGAGGGGTGGCCAGGAGGCAGTGCAGGAGGGTGGTAGGGTGAGCAGGTACCTGGGCCCAAAGGGCAGAAGGTGGCCAGGTGCAGCATTGCTGAGAAAGAAAGCAGATTAGCAGGGGAGAAGAAGGGCAAAGGCAAAGGCAGAGGTGAAGAGAAAGGTCTTGAGGAGCCTTCTGAACCGTAGATAGTTCTCCTCAAGTTTCCAGGTAGCAGGTAGGCAGTTCCAGATGGAGGCCCCTGCAGAAGATAAGGACCTACCACCAGCTTGTTCCTTTGAAAAAATGGCTGACCCTGAAGGAGTTTAAGGCGGAGTAGAGAAGGGCTCTAGAGGGGAGGTATATACGGAGGGATAGTTGAAGGTAAATAGGACCCAGGCCCCAGAAAGCCTTGTGGAAAATGCAAAGCGTTTTAAATGTAATCCTTGCAACCACAGGGAGACAATGAAGGGATTTCAGAGGCAGAGTGATACAAAGCCAGGGCTTGAGGCCTAGGACTAGTCTCCCAGTCCTGTTCTGGATTAGTTGTAAAGGACGGTGAGTGGAGGAAGGTAGATTTAGAAAGAGGCTGTTAGAGAAGTGCAACCTCGAGACACAAAGAGCTTCTGTGGGAAGGAGAGGGAAGGAAGAGTACCTTTAAGGAGGTGCGGTAAGAAGTTTGACTTTTTGGTGACATCATAGATGTGTGCAGAGAAGGAATGTGTGGAGTCAAAGATGACCCTGAGGTCCTTAGCTTCGCTGTTAGGGGCAGGAGGAGTGCCAAGGGAGGTCATCCAGAGAGTGAGGGGAAAAGATGGAGAGGGTGTACCAATGAGGGGGATCTCAGTCTTGTTGGCGTTTAAACAAAGATCATTTGTGGCACACCAATTTCAAATGGCGATTAGGCAGTGAGAGATGAGGGAAGGAGAGGAGGTAGCTGTGGGAAGCCTGAAAATGAGTTGGGTGTCATCAGTATAGCACCGGAAAAAGGTAATTAGGACCCAGGCCCCAGAAAGCCTTGTGGAAAATGCAAAGGGATTTAAATGTAATCCTTGCAACCACAGGGAGACAATGAAGGGATTTCAGAGGCGGAGTGATACAAAGCCAGGGCTTGAGGCCTATGACAAGTCTCCCAGTCCTGTTCTGGATTAGTTGTAAAGGACGGTGAGTGGAGGAAGGTAGATTGAGAAAGAGGCTGTTAGAGATGTGCATCCTCGAGACAAGGAGCTTCTGTGGGAAGGAGAGGGAAGGAAGAGTGCCTTTAAGGAGGTGCGGTGAGAAGTTTGACTTTTTGGTGACATCATAGATGTGTGCAGAGAAGGAAAGTGTGGAGTCAAAGATGACCCTGAGGTCCTTAGCTTCGCTGTTAGGGGCAGGAGGAGTGCCAAGGGAGGTCATCCAGAGAGTGAGGGGAAAAGATGGAGAGGGTGTACCAATGAGGGGGATCTCAGTCTTGTTGGCGTTTAAACAAAGATCATTTGTGGCACACCAATTTCGAATGGCGATTAGGCAGTCAGAGATGAGGGAAGGAGAGTAGGTAGCTGTGGGAAGCCTGAAAATGAGTTGGGTGTCATCAGTATAGCACCGGAAATTTGAGGAGAAAATGGAAATGCAGTAGGCGAGAGTTGCCCGGTATTGATTCAATAGCCAGGGTAAAAGGTTAGACCCTTGGGGAACACCGCAGGTAGGGAGGGAGATAGAGGATAGGAAGGACCCATGTTGTACCTGGGAGGGTCAATCAGAGTGAAAAGAGGTCAGCCAGGCCAGAGCCTGATCAGTGATGCCCAGGTTGTCACAGAGACGATTTAGCAGGGTTGAATTTTAATGTTAATGTTAATGTTAATGTTAAAGGATATGTGTACCGCGCACTATCACCACCAGAGTGGTTGGTTGACCGTGTCAAAAGCAGAGAAGAGAACAATTAGGATGTGGACAGAGGGAGTGTAAGAGTCAAGGTTGGAGAGAAGAACATGTACCGGAGGGGCAGCCGAGTGACGTGCATGTGAGTAGGGTGCATGGGTGGTGATGAGGACAGTCCCAGTGTGCATCACATATCCTGCATGCATCACAACAGGCACGCATCATTGAAGCATTGCATGACTCACACATGACAACCATGTATACATAGCATGTAGTGGCAGTCAGGCACAACACATCACACAAGCCAAGCATACATGTTCTGAACAATCACGCATCAACACTCACCGGATGATGCATCATAATCCATCATCTCTCCCACTCCACGGATTAGTTCTGCCTCGATGAACTCTGCAGCGATCTCCTCATGCTGAGTGAGTGCATCCTCCTCTGGTGCTGGCCCACTGCCAGTCACCTGAGCCATGGCATAATTTGAGGCACGCTTTTGTTTTTTTGCACAGCATCTGAGGTCATTCCAATGCTTGTAGCAGTCTTGAGCTGTGCGCACCTGGAATCCCATGGCATTCACTCCATCCGCAATATGCTGACATTGGACCCAACGCTGAGCAAGCATAGTATGGCACTGTGGAGCCACCAGTATATCGCGTTGTGTGCCGACACGGAGTCCACAAGGAAGTCCAGTTACTGCTTGTTGAAAGGCTCCTTCCTCGACGTTCCGGAGGCTGGAGCCGTGTATGGGGACCCAGCCTCTTGCACAGGAGCATGCTTCCTCCTCTTGGGTGATTATACGGACGCTGAGTGTCCAATGTTGCCCTGATCAGTAGGGCAGTGGCACTGGTAGACTGGACCAAGGGAGTGGTTGGTGGAACCAGGATGGAAGGCCTGGCTTGACTCAGCAGCTGCTGGGTGTTGTTACCAGGACCCAGTGCCACATCTGCCGCAGTGCCAAGGTCTGTGACCAACACAGTCCTGGCTGGCAGACTCACAGCCGGGGTGGTGTTGGCTGCATCTGCCCATGCAGTTACCACCACCTGGCTGCTTGGGGCAGCAGATGTCACCACTGCCCTAGATACATGTGGTTCGGTCACAGCAATCCTGGACACATGTGGCCTTTGCTTCCTGGCCACCTGGAATTCTGTCTGGGAGTCCTCAGTTTCCAACACATCATGCGCTGGCTGACCCTGAGCCTGGGTGGTGGTTGCCACAGCTGCACCTGCAGCTACCACAACCAGTGGGCCCATGACAGCAGATGTTACTGACTGTCAGGTCGTATGGGTGCATGGGTCGGATACAACAGCTGCATCTCCCTGAGCCACAGGGTGTGGCGGCATGGCTGCACCAACACATGGCTGGACATCCTGCCACAGTGGTGCACCCCTCCCTCTTCCCCTCTGCACGTACCCTGGAACCCTTGTCCCCCCTGGTCAGCCCGGCCACGTCCCCGACCACGCACAACACTGGGAGGATGCCCAACTTTGGCGCCCTGTATCTTTGGTGGCCTCCCAACCATGGCACAGATGGTATATTGCCAATGGGGGGTGCACTCAACAATTGTCCTGGGCAATTGGGGTATAGGGGGCAGGGTATGTGATGTTAGACCACTCTTGTGTTCCTGCACGGCTGTTTGTGACCCCTGGTGATAAATGGAGGGTCACGCAATGCTCAGGTACCCCAAAAATGATGATAAACATGCATGCAGCCCCCGGTAGCCCTTGTGCATGGAATAAACCTCCCAAAGTACGCTGTGGCACCCAGGGACACAAAAAACACATACGCGTGGAACACGCGGGCTACTATGACCTCGAAAACAGGTACACGATACACAGGGGCACCCGCAGTGGGAAAAATAGCGTGCCCGACTCACCGTCTGCCTTGCATGGAAAAGAAAAACACACCCGCTTGTGCACGTAGGCAACACCACCGCCAAAAGAAGAAGTACGAACTCCATCCACTGTGAAGTAATCACGTGTGAAACCACAAGAAGATTAAACACACGCGTCGGTCTCCACAAAAAGCATGTACAGCTAACTGTTGCCCGTGCTCACCTTTAACCCATGCCGAGTGAAACGCCTGTGCCATAACATCACTTGCCCGCTTACACGCTAAGGGCCTATCCTCGGATTTCACGCAGTCTCACACTGACATGCTGTTTTTCCACGTGCAGATTCACTCTGTATCAAGCTGGCCATGCGACAACACACAGAAGACCACGCTCCTGCCCAGAAGGCCATTTACCTGCCCCCCAAAGCCCCGGGGAGCACCCTATGAGCCATCTGCTGCTGCCTGCCTGCTGCCAATGTGCCCTGCTATTTGGTGACTGCACATCAGCCATCGCCAGGGGTCCAGTTGCTGTGACCACCCCTGCTGGAACAGAAGACTCCCGACTGGTGTACCATCGCTCCACAGCCCAGCCCCAGGACCCAGTTGCCCACCCACATTTGCCTCGGGGGTTGCCATGTCGGGCCAAACTCCATCTGGGACCAGTGACGACCCCCAGTCAGAGAGGCAGAGTGCTGTCAGCTTCAGTGCAAATGAAGTTGGCAAACTGGTTAAGCAAGTCCTGGGACATTATGATGCCCTATTCACAACATTGTGCGCCAACAAGGAAGGATGGAGGAGGATCTGGGAGGACATTGTGGGTGCCATCAATGCAGAGGGGGTGGCACCCCATGACTTAAAACATGTCCTGAAGCGCTAGGAGGACTAAAGTCCAGGACCCTCAGGAAGGCACTGCGCCTCTTGGACGCAGAGGATGCAGTGGGGTGCGGGTTCTGGCTTATCACCGACCAGATGAGGCTCCGGGAGCGCTTTCGCCCAGCTCTTCACCTCCAGGTCCTCGAGAGGCAGACCCGTCCGAAGTTGAGCGGTAAGTGTCCATGCGTTCTCAATCGACACAGTGCATGTTGAGGTGTGGCAGGAGTGTGCAGCTTGGACATATGTCTGACATGGCCCATGTATGGATGTGTATGTGCAGGGACATGACCATGCTGCATATGAGTCCAGTCATGTGTGGTGCACATCAATGGTGTATGTGTACCGATGCATGATGTACAACTGCATGTGAAGATGCACACATTTTTGCATGCCTGTGCATGTTTGGGGTGTGATAACCACCACGGGTGTATACACTTGCACGCCAAATTCAATATGGTTAGGTAAAAAATTGACAGGAAAAATAAACCTTTGTTAAATAGTTCAAGGTGCGGGGGAGAAAAGCACAGCCTTGTTATCTAGGCTGGATTTATACAAAGAACAAAAAAGAAATCCAATGAGGATAACTGCGTCCCCTGCACACTTTCTATGAGGCCAAATAGCCTAATTAGGTTAGGTAAAGATTAGGTAAAAAGTTGCAGCGTTTATAACAACTTAAAATCTCATATACAAGTAATTTCAATGAAAAGTTCAATAATACATTCGTGTTTTCTTTTTATTTGTATCTTGGTCAGCCCAACGCGTTTCGAGTTACATGCACTCTTCATCAGGGGCAGCATATTCAACAATTATAGGCTACACAATAGAAAAATTACATAGAACATTATAGTAGCATTTTTAGGAAGTATTTTGTTTCAAAATCACATTTTTTACCTAACCATATTGAATTTGGTGTGCAAGTGTATACACCCATGTTGGTTATCATTTGTTTGCCTCCTTGTGGTGGGTTGGTATCTATACAACACACTAGCACCCACACATACATTATGTCATTTTCAAGCATCAGCTCACTTACAGACAAAGCAGCTACCACTCTGGCTTTCTCAGCAGAGGAAGCCAGAAGGATACTACTGTTAATTAAAGATACCAGTACAACAACATCACCAGAAAATAACCCAAAAATTAGAACGCCTGATTAGACATGAAATTTCACAAAAACTTCACACTACTACTCTAGCTCAATAATATCGAGCAAAACGTATTCCAAGGGGCCTCAAGATTTACCTCAGGCCCACCCTCTGTAAAGGAAATAAGGACTTTGTCAATAGATGGGAACACATCTTGAACAAGTGTTCGTTAGACCTAATTCTTCTCACCATTGAAGAGCTTTCCAAATCAGTCACCACTCTACAACAAGAAATTGAAGAGATCTCAACCCAATTATCAAAACTTAAAACAGATGCAGAACTTTCACAGATTCTAGAAGATACCAATAAGAAATTGGAATCCTACAAACAAGACAAAGAACAGTGCAAGATTAGGAAATTCCGCAGAGATACTCTTGATTACGCTCGAGACATCGTCTACTCCTGGCAGGAATTTTATGCGAACAGTCGACCCACACCAAGAAGAGCCCCTAAGCAACCGACAGGAGCAGACAATAATACATAAAGTAGTGAAGTGACTACTGGCAAATTTGAAGAGATAGCCACTACTGTACCTATCCCCAACAGAAGTGACACCACGACACCAGATTTATCTGAAGGGGCAACCAGCAGGCCAACAGCTGCCACTCCACAAATTCCTTTTTTAGGAAACGCAAAGCAAGACGAGGACAGAAGAAAACTACGCCAGAAAAAGAAATAAAGGATAACCTTGTCATCAACATCTCCTCTAAACCCCTTACCTCGGCACAAATTGATACACTTAATCTGGGAATTTCATTCATACCAACTAACTCCACTTCCTTCTTCAAAGAAGAATTCAACATCTTCAAGCTCGTAAGGAAAATGGAACTTAAAGTATTCTTCAACAACATCGAGCACAACATACAACCTAAGAACAAATCCAGATACCTAGAAATGAAAAACAAAAGCAACTTTGATCCCCAGGTCAACCACCCATTAATAAATCTATTTAAACAAAGAACTACCAAGGAACTCAAAATGTTGAAATACTCCCAACCTCAAAAACGGAACATTCGAAAACACCAATTGAAACTCATCCAACAATTGGCAGAGGATAGTAGCCTGACTTTAAAGTAAGCTGACAAAGGCGGTGCCCTGGTTCTGATGGACACTACTCTTTGCGATCTAGGCTGTTCCAAACTGTTGAAAGATACTCTGACCTACACACCATTGGACAGTGATCCAATCCTTGAGATTTCAAATATAATTAAAACTACTGTGGACAAAGCGCTAACAATGGATTTGATATCTGAAAAAACAGCCGACTTTCTGATCCAAAAATATCCAGTGACCCCGGTATTTTATGGCTTGCCTAAGATACACAAAAATGTTCATGATCCACCATTTCGCCCCATTGTTGCCGGGACGGATAGCATTTTCCAACCTCTTGCCATATATCTAGATACAGCACTTCAACCATTGGTACAAGCTACAACAACCTACCTAAAGGACATGACTCATGTTTTGAAAATTTTACAAACATTGCAACTTACGGAGGACAATCTGATACTTTTCACTATGGACGTCAACAGCCTATATACCTCCATTCCGCATTCTGAAGGCATTGAGGCTCTAGAATGGTTCTTATTAACAAATAGAAAAGTTGATATTCAAAAAATCTTTGCATTGGAATTACTCAACATCATACTTTATAATAACTACTTTAGATACAATGGTCAATTCTACCTCCAAATTTCTGGAACATCAATGGGGTCCTCTGTGGCCCCATTTTATGCAAACATTTTTATGTATCATTATGAAAAAACCCACGTATTGGATAATCCACTTTGGAAGAACAAAATGAAATGTTGGCAGAGATACATCGATGAAGTTTTCGGAATATGGATGGGCACAGAAACAGGACTCCTCAATTTTTGGAATGTTCTCAATTCATGTATTCCGAAAATAGGATTTACCATTGAAATTGGCAAGCCATCTGTACATTTCTTGGATGTCAGGGTGGAATTATCAGGCACTATTGTGAAAAGGAAAATCTACAGAAAACCAACAGACGTGAATAGTTGCCTCCACCATACTAGCCACCATCCTAAACATTTGAAGGAAAATTTACTATACAGTCAGCTACTAAGGCTGAAGAGAATTACTTCAGAAACAGACACACTACAGGAGGAATACAACTCTATGAAAAAAAGGTTCTTGGACAGAGGATTTCCCCCCGAGGTAGTTGACAGAGCGATAGCACGAACAGAAACCCAAGAAAGAAGCACACTACTAGAAGGGAATCCTAAGAGAAATGAGAAAGGCCTGATCCATACATTGAGATACTCAAGTCAAAGTTTTCAGATCAAAAGAATTATATACAAAAATTGGGGCCTCATCAAATCGGAAGCACACTCATGGAACTATTTCCGAATCCACCGATGATGGCCTACAAAAGAGGAAAAAATCTGAGAGATCAATTGATAAAAGCGGAAAAGTGATGACGTTCAGCAAACAAAAAACGGGCACTTTTGCCTGTTTACACTGCCAGCACTTTAACAACTTGATAAAAGGCGACCACATTAGACATCCCCACAATGGCAAAAAAATGATGCTAAGAAATTTTGCTACATGTGATACGAAAAATGTAATCTATGTCATGCGTTGCCCGTGTGGCAAATATTATGTTGAATATTATGTTGGTAAAACCAACAGTAAAGCCAAAGACAGGTGGACAGAGCACAAATCCTGTATCAGGACGGAAAACTGCAAATCCCCAGTCTACAGACATTTTCGAGATATGAAACACAACATAGCACAATTGAGGTTTATGGTATTAGAAGTCCTACGACCGCTAAGCAGAGGTGGTAATCTTCCAGAACTCTTTTGGATAAATAAACTGGATGCCCTGACCCCTCTGGGGATCAATGAGGACTACTATTAAGGTCCATTTTTATAAATCCAGCACACATAGTTTCTCTCTGATTACTCACACTTAGAGGTTCCACATATAGGTAGGCTACCAAGGGGTCCCCGGCCTCTATACTGCATCAACACAGGTACTCGATGGGCCAGACTGTTAGCATTAACTTCAATGTCTAGGAAGTTCACATATTATAGTACCTCTATGGGTTAAACTTGCCTAAGTTTCTTATGCTGATATGTATTTTTTCCATCTAATGTATTTAGAGTGCACACCTATGGTCTCGCTTGGGATAGTAATTGGATGCATCTTGTTGTACATCTTACATTTTTATGTTGTATTTGGAATTGATTGAGAAATTGCAATATTTGACTAAAATTGCATTACATTAGCCTTGACACTTTCTGGTTATACTATCTGCATCTTACATGCTGTGGATACATCACCTACACCCGAAAGCATCTGTCACATTGAAAGTGATTACTCAATCCACCGACTTTAATGCCCTTTATCTTATACACAGTAACCTACAAATACAGTATTTTTTCCCATATTTGATCCGTGTTTGTATACTTTCATACACACATGGATACACAAGATCATCACTAGGACTCAATATTCTTGTTGGATTCTCTTCTCCATTTACTTTTTTTTCGCTTCTGTCACTTCATCTACAATATTCGTATGCATCATGGTCCTTGTTTACAGAATAGGACTTCCACTATTTTCCACTTTTTCCATTTATCGGCAGAATTCGGTACTTAGATTTTTTTATTTTTGTTTACGAATTACCGCGCATGCACGAATGACGTCATGGTGAAGTCTGACGCCATTAACGCATGCGCGGATGACGTCATAGCTTTGAGATGAATAAATACAAGGCCGTGGATCCCAGATAATATTCAGCTGTGGTTCCTGCCCCCTTCTGGACGTTCTCTATCTTGCCAGTTTTTATGAAGTAAGTGAAACTATATCCAACTCTTTCTTGCTTTTTCTCTGATATTATATCAGATCAAGCCTTCTAACTATTGGGCCCCCATTTCCATTTCAGACGGGATGATTAATTGCTCATACAAGCTACTTCTTAAGATGACTGTAGTTCCTGTGGCTGCCTGCATCTTTTGATCACTAGCAACAGCCAACAGCCTATGTCTAACCTTTTGAACTTTTTGGTAAGACTGCTACTTTGCTTTCACTATCTTTCTTTAACTATTACTCTATTGTTGTGTACCTTGTTGTTCAGTCTAACACACAGATGCTATCTTCACTCTTGCATTAGATATACTTTGCACTACCCTAACTAATATTCATATTCTTTTAGAGAATCATTATTTTTCTCTTTTCACCATATGGAAATATACCCTCTAAATATATACCCCACACTGAGTACAGGGATTGGACTCACTAGGCCACTTCTTTGCATTAATCCATGCAAATTGATTTTCAAACAAAATACTTCCACAAAAATGCTACTATAATGTTCTATGTAATTTTTCTATTTTGTAGACTACAATTGTTGAATATGCTGCCCCTGATGAAGAGTGCATATAACTTGAAACGCGTTGGGCTGACCAAGATACAAATAAAAAGAAAACATTGTTTTTTAGAAACACAAATGTATTATTGATCTTTTCATTGAAATTACTTGTATATGAGATTTTAAGTTGTTATATTCGCTGCAACGTTATACCTAATCTCCATTAGGCTATTTTGGCCTCATAGAAAGTGTGCAGGGGACACAGTTATCCTCATTGGATTTCTTTTTTGTTCCATGTTTGGGGTGTGACACATGGATTATTGTCCCACCTTCATGTACGTGCACGGTGTACATGTGTGTGTCTGTTTGGTATGTGTGTGACTGTGAGACACCATGGATGCAGGTGACACAGATATCTAGGTACTCGATTGGCAGATATAACATAGTTGAAAAT
Organism: Ambystoma mexicanum; assembly: GCF_040938575.1. Lineage (NCBI taxonomy): Eukaryota > Metazoa > Chordata > Amphibia > Caudata > Ambystomatidae > Ambystoma > Ambystoma mexicanum. Next base: position 398,895,022 of record NC_090939.1, read on the forward strand.
GATTGCACTGTGACAAGAGGTAGAGATGGCCAGATGCATATCTGTCTGGTGGCGTGTGTGCATGTGAATGGCATGCTCCATGATGCTTGTGACATCATGGCACCCTTAGGATGTTCATGCAGTTCCATGTGAATGGATGCAGATGCATGTTGCATGTTCCCTGCTTGTCTGTGCATGTGTGTGGGTTCAATTGACCTGAGTGATGGGGAGTGTGATGGCGTCTGTGATGTTTGACACTGCCACTCATGTGCAATAGTTATGTGTCTAGCAGACCATTGTACGGTGTCCTGATACCTGTGTACTGTCTCTCCCTGCAGCGTCGACTGATGAAGAGGACGGAGACGGCGCTGTGGGGCACAGCGGCAGGGATGCCACCGCCAGCCGGAGATGCAAGGCCATGCCCCCCTCCCAGGTAATAATATCTTCCGGGAGTGAGGGGACTGGTGCCAAGTCCATGCCCGCAGCTGCCGAGGGGAGGTGAGCAGGTGAGCCCACACACGGGCATAGTACGGAAGATGGCATGGAGTCATCCAGGTTGGTGGGGGGTGTGGTTGAGGAGGAGGCTGCATCAGACCCATGGATGGGGCCTGTAGGGGGTGGTTCCACTGGTGCAAGTGGTGCAGTCCAGGGGCAGGGGCAGGAGGCAGCACAAGTCACTGTGGAGGTGCCTGTGTGTAATCCTGCCCCTGATCCTGTGACTGCATCATCCTGCACTAGCAGGATGCCTCTGTCCAGGCCCGTTCGCAGGTAGGGGTTGTGTCTACGTCAACTGACCTTCCTCTACCTGCGGACGAGGCAATCCGTGACAGGGTTGAGCCTGTCATGGTTGGTGTCGCGTTGCGCACACGGGTGATTCGGGATGATGTGCGTGGTTCCAGGCAGGACAACACACATCATTTTGGACACCTCCCCCTCATACCGAAATCCCCCACATACAGAGAATGCAAACAAGACACACTAGTATTACTGACATCAGAGAACAAAAAGGGGCATATGGTTAATTACAGCTGTGTGAAGAAGCAGTGCTTTATTTGGGTCATGAGATGTTTGTTTGTTTGTTTGTTTGTTTATTATTTATAATGCGCCGAAAAGCCCAAGGGTAACATGGCGCAGCAGATACAAGAAATTGCAAGACTTGGTTACAGACAGTAATATATGTACAGGGATGAGTACAGTAATAATATCAATCGGCAGTAGATATAAAATGTATACAGTTAGCAGTTATGTATCCAAGATATAAGCAAGTGTGTGAAGGATAACAGTAGGTGCCAAAATTAAAGATCCCAAAACAATAACAATAACAAGTAGCCAAATTAGAACACACCCAAACTCCAGCAATATAGAGAGGAAGTTGGGAGGGCATTCATGGAAATAAAACAGTCTTTAAATGGAAGCCCAACCCTCACACTTCCAGATTGCAAAAAAAAGATGTGTTCTTATATTGCTATGTAAAAGGAGACTATGCACAAGTTGTGCTGAGACAGAAACACAGTGGAAAACACAGCAGAATCTCATATATATAGTTCAGCACTAGATCGGTTAGTGGCTGGGCTAATGCCCTGGTTTCAGTAAGTTGCAGCAATGGTGCCAGCTATACAACGTTTGGAAAATACAGTGGAAGGACACCCCTCATACTCACTGTCCCACATGCTGTGAGAGCCTTATTATCAAAAACGAAAACCCAGCAATAGTCAACATCGCAGTTAATGAATTATGAATTAATAATGTTGAATGATGCCACTATTACCCCAGTACATTGTGCAGTATTAAATACCTCTTCCAAATTGCTGTACCACCTGATGGGGATTAGCACGCTTATATTGTAACCACACATGCTCTCACCGATCCCATTTGGTAGTAAACCCATTCCAAAGCCCAGATGAGGAGCATTGTGTGTATGAAAGGTGTGTGAGAAATGATAAATGAAAGAGGAATGGGGGTAGAAGCAGCCTGCACAATCTAACAAGTGTTAGAGAATGTGTAAATACAAGGGCTATATTTGGCACAGTTAATTGATTGTCCTCATGCGTGTATGCATGTACCATAGTGGTGGGGGTGCGAGTCAATTAACTTCAGCAGGAACCCCCCATTAACAGTGCAGGAACTTTGCTGAAAATGTTGGGGGGACATGACCTTTAAATGAAAAAGGCCCCTGACAAACGAGTGGGACAAAATGGTGTGACACAAAAGTTGGGGGGACAAACCCCCTTGTCCCCTCCTCAAATTACGCCCATGCTTTAAAAATGAAAGCTATGTGCATGCACTCTAAGAATTGATCCAATTTCAAACTTATCTAGTTGTTGTAAAGCACCACACATCAATTCCTATGCGACGATGGCAGCAAACAGATTTCACTCGCTGGTGCTTCAGCAAGGGGGAGAGTCATCAAAGGCGGAAAAAATTAGGCTTCAGCAGCAAGTGCAGTCAAAAAAAACGACCACATGAAACACTAGAACACATTTCAGTGTTACAAGAGCAAGTGCCAGATTTGGAAAAGAATGCATGGAAAAAGGCAGGATGTTCTCTCCTTTGCGATAAGTTGTGGAATTTGCCTGAAGGATGTTTACTTGTTCCCAAAAGCATTTAAAGAGTATTTCGCATGAAGGTTATACGTAGAAAATGTGTCGGAATGATGAACACGATGATGAGGTAGTGGTTTGTCCCAGCCTTTCCGCAAATTGCAGAACAGCTAATGTCTGCATCAGAATACAGGAAACCCAACAGCAATGTACAGAGCGGGCACACCTTGCCCAATGGACCTCGTTTGCACAACAGCAGTGCAACTGTATTCAGATGCAGAAAGTGGCACTCCTGGAATATGGAGTGGCCATAGTCAATCAACATCGCATTGCACTGCTAGTTGTGTGGTACCAGTGAGTATCCACAGTGACAGACGGTCCTCTTTCATGGGAAAACTAATCCAGGAGCTATACAAAATACCACATATACGACACAAGCTCCAATGTTCATTTCACCCACAATCAGCGAGGTAAGTGGAATGCCAACATAATATCCTCAAAAGGAAAATACCATTATACGTCGTAACTAGCACCAACTTTAATGAATATGACGTATACTGCCAGTAGAATTACGAGTCTAGCTCATTTTTGGAGAATTCAGTTTTCCGCATTCTTTTCTGATTTTGTTTCACCAAACAGATATATGATAAATTGGCATATGGTTTATAATTGGGTGGGTGTAAGGGGGAGGGTGCGTCGAGAACTCTGCATGGGAGCATTTTCATTTGCAGGATTACCTGACTTATTATCTTAGATCTACTGGAGATGATGTCATCATCATCCATGACCTGAGGCGCTGAATGAAGATGAAGGAGCCCCAGCCCAGCTGTGACCATGGAGATGAACATGGAAGTACACAAGTGGGAAGTGCAACGTTGAGGAAGGAGTGTATTCATGCAGTCCATATGACGGTGTTCAAAGGTATGTGGACCCCAAAATACAAGCTAGCAGAATTTGTTAAGGCTGTGTGTGGTATTGTTTTTTTTAAAATCAGGATGACTGAGAAGCACTTGTTTGTTTTGTTTTTTTGTATTTATATAGCGCTACAAACCCTCAGGCATCTGAGTGCTGATTACCAACAGTGTGTGGTGCTCATTTATCGACCTCAGAAGGATGAAAGGCTGAGCTTGGCCCTGCCAGGATTCGAACCTGTGTCGGCAGTCTCTACACTGATGTCAAAGTGAGCGCTCTACTTGCTGTGCAATCTATCTGACCTAAGGAGACGAATATCACTATGTGGTGAGCATACCTAAACTAAAGCCAGAACTATGAATAGGCCTGGGAAACGAGTGAACTCTTTGCCTTACCCCACAAGTGCAATATATTTAGAAGGCCACTGCTGGTCATATAATGACTGTTACGATGAGGGTGTGCTGGGTGGACATGGGAGAGGTTTGATGCCAAATGGCACCCTTATTGCCCTCATACATTACATATGTGAACACCCCAAACAATCATCTCAAACATGATCTAAGATTCACCCTCACCACAATGACTGAGTGCCACACCACCTGGCCGGCAGTTGTGTTATAGAACATTCAATTGAAATACAAAATCATGATATCATTATTCCATGTAGTTTTAATAATTTGAGAAAACTATTGACAGAAATCCATAACTTACCCAATGTTAACAAACATATGTATGATTTGGTTAAATTGCTAAACTCATAGGAAGAACAGTTTTTCGGTTTCGGCGGCTTATAACTTTGCTTCCCCTGGACGAATCCTCACCAAACTTTGCAAAACAAGTATATGGTCAGCTCTGAATTTTTTCAAGGGGGTGAGGAGGAGGGTCAAAATTATAGGGGGTGTCCCAAATTATTTTTTTCATAGACTGAATGGGAAAAAACTTTGCGCACGGCTACAGCCCGAACCGCTGGATGGATTTTCACCAAATGTGCGGCAGGAGCAGGTGTTTGGGTCAGAAAGCGTGCTTTTGTGTCTTTGGCGGGAATCCGACCAGTACTTTTGTTGGAAACAAAAGAAATGGACGTCTCTTAAAATGTGTGATATTTGGGTCTGCTCCGGGGGCCCATTTCCCTGTTCGCTCCACGGACCGAAGTGTCATTGGCCTGCAGTACGGGGTGCTGTCGGAGAACTTTAGATGCAGCTGGTGGTTGGCTGGACGGAAGCGTGCTGTACGTCAACAATGTTTGTGAACCGCTGCCATGATGTCTCGGATTACAGAGCCCTGGAAGAAGGGTCTGCAAAATGTACCGTACGCCAAGAGTTGGCCGCAGCAAGGGAGGGAAAGGGCGGGGGAGTGACAAGTGGTTAATTTGACATATGTAAGTTGATGGAAGAAGACGGAGGAGTGGCTGAAGTATTGGTGCGTATAGCGCGATTTCCCGGGTACCTAGACAACCGAAAACTTTGTGTGGTGATTTGAGGCAACTGTCATAACGGCACAGTAGCTTCTACCGAGAGCAGTTTGCGGCGACCTCTTTCTGTTGTGATTGGTGGCAGGTGATTTTAAGAAGGGGTGTGAATTGCACATGGCATAGGGTGGGTGGGAGCGCAGATGCCTGTACTATGCGGATTGATTGCGGTAGTTGGGGGCATGGTAGCATGAATGGGTGCATGTAGTTGCGGTGGGTCTGTTGAAGGAGTAGACTATTGGGTGCATGGCCGAAGGCCGTAGGATGGAGCCCATGCCTGAAGAGCCGAGGGCTTCAGCTCACCCACCGCAGCAATGCATGTGTGACTCTGTATCCGGTAGAGGGGGTGCTTGCATAGTGTGGCATGTGCAGATTGGTTAAAGTAGGAGCAATGTTGCGAACAGTATGTGGTAAGTGTAGCAATTTATTCTGCATAGGTGTATGGCGGTGTGCAGGTCGGGTAGGAGGGCTGGTGGCAGTGCTGTGTTTGCGGAGTGCCGTAGTTGGTGACATGGTGAAATGGATGGTGCCATTATGTAGCAGTTGAGAGTGTTGAAGGCCTAGACTGTTGGGTGCATTGCCGAAGGCTGTAGGCCGTAGGCCATGCGCTCAAGAGGCTAGGACTTTAGGACACACACGGCAGTAATGCATTTTGGATTCTGCAGCAGTTAGTGGGTGGTGCCCTTATGCAATAGAGCAGGAGGCCATGCTCTCAAGAGCCTAGAGCTTCAGCTCACACACCGCAGCAATGCATGTGTGACTCTATTGGTTGGAATAGGAGCAATGTTGCGAACAGTATGTGGTTAGGTTTACAGTGACACATTACTTTGTGAATGGAAGTGGATACGTACGTACTATGTGAATGAAAGTGCACAGTGGTGCAGGAGACAGTGTTGTGTTTGTACATTGTGGTAAGTGTAGCAATTTTTCCTGTATATATATGGCGGTGTGCAGGTTGGGTAGGAGTGCTGGTGGAAGTGCTGTGTATGTGGTTTATCGTAGTTGGTGACATGGTGAAATGGATGGTGCCATTATGTAGCAGTTGAGAGTGTTGAAGGCCTAGACTGATGGGTGCATGGCTGAAGGCCTTAGGCCGAAGGCCATGCACTCAAGAGGCTAGGACTTTAGGACATACACAGCAGTAATGCATTTTGAATTCTGTAGCAGTTAGTGGGTGGTGCACTGACGCAATAGAGCAGGAGAAGTGAGGTGCCATGCGTGCATGTTTGATTTTGCAGGTGAGGACACTGTCACAACACGGTAACGTTTTTGATGTGTACTTGGTGATGGTGGTGTGACAAGTCATGCAGTGTGGGCACTGGGTGCTGGGTTTGCATACTGTCAGTATCTAATAGGATATGGTAGAAGTGCACCTTAAATGTGCTTGCTTACTATGCTGCGTACTGATTTGTTGAAGTAGGGCCAATCTTGTGAAAAGGTTGTGGGTAGGTTGGTAGTGACACAATACTTTGTGAATGGCAGTGGGTAGAGGTGATGGAGGCTCTGGTATGTTTGTGGATGCTGCTAATTGCGACCTGTTTTCATGAATGGACGCTTTATTTTGTGAGGGAGTTGGGTTGAAGTGCTGCTATGCATGTTATATTTGTGCACAATGTTAGCTGCCACATGGTCGCATGCATGGATTCATAGTGTTGTTCTGGGTGTGGGCAAGGGTGGACCGTTGTATGCATGGCGAAAGGTGTGCTGTGTGCACTGCAGGATCATTGTGGATGCTGACATAGGGCATCCTGTAGGAAAAGTTTCTGGTGGAGGGGCTTTGGAAGCAAAGGGAAAGTGTTCTCAGAGTGTTTAATGGGAAATATGGAGTTGTGTAGAGAAATGATAGTGTGCAATGCCGAGGTTCAGTAAGTGATTGGTGCAGGCGTTTTTGAAAATGTCATAATCGCTAGTAGCCACCGAGTGTTGGAAATTCGAGTGCAAAAGGAAGACATGTTGTGTCTGCTTTACTGGGGCGTGGCACTATCTGTAGCTGGGAAAGTGCACGTGCCACATCATGGCCTTCTGAGCATGCACCCTTCGCAAATGGAACTGTGGGGATTCTCCAATGAGAATTCGAGGGTGTGGTTCACCAGAAGGGGCAGCTGCATATTTACCCAAAGTTTGATGCATTGAAGTTGGCAGAGATGGACAGACGGCGAGTGCTTATAGTCGGTGATACCTTTGTACATAGGCATGCCGTGGAAAGAGGCTTTAATACTGACTTTCAGTTGGAAGGAGTGCAGGCTTTTTGGGGCACAGTTTATGAGTGAGGTTTTGGGTGCATGGATATCCTTTGCAAATGTGTGGCCTATTTTGGTACTCTAGATGTGGTGGTCGTGCATTTTGGAGGATTATATTTGGGGCACATGTTGTGCTCACGTTTGCTCGCTTACTTTAAAAAGTTGATGACAGCTGTGATGCAGACATTTCCTACTGCAAAGGTGATTTTCTCATCGATGACACCAAGAGAACATTGGGAGCATGCCGGTGTAATTTGTCCACAGCCAGAGGTTGGGAAACGTTGGATAAACAGAAGCATGTGCGACTTTATGTGCAGTGTTGGGATGTTCTGCACTGACTATGAAAGCATTAATAACCAGCAAAATCTCCAGTGGTTCCAAGGAAATTGTATTTCTTTTTACTTCTATTGGTAATGCTGTTGTGTTTGCCACTCTGCACGAAGCTTTGCAGAGAATCCTGTAGCAATGTAAGATAACCGTTCATCTTCAGTCGAGAAAAATGTCAGGAGGAGAAGCAAACAGACAGTGAGCAATAGAGAGAAAAACAAGAAAAAAATGTATGAATGCACGTACATAAAAAACACACGACAAAAACAAATATATACAATCCCCACCCCTGTTTTACACCCCCCGCCAAAACTCCCTAAACCCCCTACCCCTGCAGTTTCTAGCACAGTAATGCTGCACATTCCCCAGGACTTTGAGGATTAGACATGGCAGATCCGGCTGTTTTTAGGATGCACATATAGCATTGGCACTGTGGAGGCTAGCCATTGGGCAATGTGGTTGCTGGTTGTGGTGTGTACACAAACACTGTGACAGAAGTCTGTTTGTACAGAAAATTGTAGGAGGCTATGAGGAAAGAGTGCAAGGTAAGTGGCATTTATCCTGTTTGTATGCATGCACTGCACACACTTGCATAACATTACTAATATACATTTGCTGCTGCTTTTGTGGGATCCCTTTTTTGACATTTGTAGTACATGCATTACAATTGGAAGACCATATTGTGAAGTGTACAAGGTACGTGGAAGGTTTCATGTTGTTATGAGTGCAGTGTGTACACCATACAAGTGTGTGAAGGCGCGCAGAGGAAAGGGAGGCGGGACGGAGGCCACACAGAGACATTGATTCCTCTAGGCCAGCTGACATTGAGAGTGCGCAAGTGAATGGGAAGGGGGGAGTGCAAAGTCCAGTACATGGGAACAATGAAAAATAGAAATACATTCAACTACTCCCGGTGCTGGCAAGTGCAAGGCTAAGTGTAGACATCAAGTGGTGGCTGGACTGTTAGGGTTCTAGAAAACAGTCCCCAAGTGCAGGGGTTGGCAGAAAGCCAGTGCAGGGGTGGAACTGTAGGGAGAGAGGTGGCCTGGGGCACAGATTATAGGGTGGGTAGGAAACAAGTGCAGTATACTTTTTAGCCAGGAAGTGAGCAGGGGAGACGAGGGAAAAAAGAAGAAGCACATGGAAAGGTTTGCAGGTGCTTTCAGAGCCTACAATGCTTCTCTTCAAGGTCCAGGGAGACAGAGAGTGTGTTGCACAGGGAGGCACCAGCAGACGAAACACATCTACCACCATCTGGTTGCATGTAGAAGCAACTGGCCCGGAGAGATTAGGAGGCAGATGATGGAAGAGCTGGAGCAAGCAGATATTTAGGAAGTGAGAATGCAATTTATTAAGGCCCTAGGGACTAGAAGGCCTTCTGCATGATGCACAGGGCTTTTATTTTATTGTTTGCAGCCACTGGGAGCTAGTGCAGACATTTTAGTCGAGCAGAGATATAATCCCTGCCGTTCAGGTGAAGGACAAGTTGCACACTTCTCTTATGGATGAGTTGCTGAGGGCGCAGAGTGGAAGCTGGCAGATTTAAAAACAGCCTGTGGCAAAAGTGCAACGTACAAAGCACCACACCCGTGCAAACACTGACCTTTTGAAAAGTGACTGTAGGTTGCTAAAATACATTCAGTGGTGGCTTTAGTGACTTCTTTTTACGAGTAATGTAGTAGTTGGGTTAGTGGGGAACAATTTGCGTACCATTGTGGGAAGGAAAGAACACAGTTACTGTTTCGCTAATATAGTGTATGATATGGGTAAATGAAAACATTGCAAGCACATACCAACAAATTGCCACTTAATTGTAGCAGATGAGAGGAACATCAGTATGCGTTTTAAACATGTAGTGGATGCTTGGAGGCAGATATCGTGCGCAGAGGCACTTATAACAGAGTTCTGACCATACTGCCAAAAGAATGTTCATACCTTTGTTTTGCGGTGATGGGTGCTTATGTGGATGAATGTGCATGTATAACTCCTGGAATATTTCACTGAACTTTCAACTGGACGTAGTTCCCAATAACAGCACACGTGCAGGCTGATTTTGTAATGGTACATATGAAGTCTTGTGGAGAACTGTCATTGTAAGATGGTGAAGTCTTGGAGGGCATTGGTGGATGCGTGTGTGAGCACTTATCAATATTTAATAAGGGAGTGGTGGGAAGAGGATAGTGGAAAGGGAAGAACGACTGTTAATGATTTACTGGGGTGTGGCTCTCACGATACTTTGCGAGGCGCACATGCTACATTCTGCGCTTTTGAACATGCTGGCCAATGGAAATGCGATTGTTGCAATTGTCCAATCAGGTGGTTAGAGTGTGCATCACAGGAAAGGGCGGATATATTTGGTTTTATTACTGTGTGTAGTGAGGCTGGCAGAGATGGTGAGATGCACAGTTTTCATAGTGGGTGATTGCTTTGTGCTAGATCTGCTCCAGTATGCTGTAGAAAGAGACCATAATGGCAATTTGAATTTGGACGAAGTGGACGCTTTGTGGTGCGGTGTCCCTGTCCATTCTTTTGACCATTTGCTTGCAGAATGTCGACGAGTGCACACTTTAGGTACTGTACAGAATATGAATGGCATTTTTGATGGCATGGGTGTTAGTCCTTGCAGTGCATACTGGTGGCACGAGTTATGGTTGCTTAGCTTACCATAACTGTCGAATTTCGGGGGGGTTCAGTTTTACCTGTAACCATAACATCCCTGTAACAACGGTTTTCCATTGAATTTCATAGGTTTTTGCTAGTGCAACTTAACCATAACGTTCCTTTAACAACGTTTTTGTTAGTGAATATATATCAAAATGAAAAATAAGGGAAAGTGTTTGAACTGAGTAGCTGGGTACACGCCTTGTGCACAACTATGGATGTCTTTAGTCATATCACTGAGTGGGCGAAGTGGGTTGACCTATTAATTATATCACATTGCTATTACTATTATGACAGTTCTCTTTGTGATTCTAGTGGTGCGGGAGGAATTGTCAAGAAAGAGAAATCATCTGTATTTGTAATGAATGTATCGTGCATCTCATTGTGAGTAGTAATACACTGAAATACGTTAACTCCTTGGAATAAAGTACAAATGAATCAACCTGGTTGGAAGAAGGGATTCCATATATGATGCAATACAGTATGCATAATGTGCTCATCTAACAGTCTTCTAACGAAATGGTTGTGTTAAGGAAATGGAACAATTCTAAACGCACGCATGTACACAAATACAGCTGGATATGTAACTACAGGGATGCAATGAGACTCAGGAGCAACTACTTGGTGGGAAACAAAGGGTGGCGTGAAGAGGAAGGGCGAAAAGCTTTGCAAGAAGTACCCGGACCATGTACCCGTGTTTATTGTGGAGCAGCGAGCATAATGGCAGCTGGAGCGTGGAGCCCAACAATTATCCTTTAGTTATCCAATGCACAGAAAGACATATTTTCACACATAGAGGTGCCGATGGGAGGTCTGGGGGGCTGTGTGGGAGCAGAGTGATGGAGAGGGCGGGGAGCCGTGTCGTGGTGTGCTAGGATGCGCTTCTCAGCATCGCTGTGGGACCCAGTGTCAGACACTGATACAAACACTGGGCAACCAAACACTGAGGAACTGCATAGTGAAGAGTGGCCGTGCGGGAGCACCATTGACTGCTATAGCCACTTGAATGTATAACTTGAGCACTCCACTCTGGGTCTCTGGCACATCGCTACTCATGACTAGAGGGGCACACATAAAGCAGAGGCACATGGACTCATATACCAACACCCATTCAAGGAGCCACAACATGCGGCCACGTTGCAAACTACTACAGTGGTGGTCGCATATGAACAGCAACATGCAGATTCGATATTGTAAGCAATGCAGGCTGGTTTCTCTTTTTTGAAATCCAGGATGATCTAACAGCTATTTTCATTTCTCTCGAAACCAAACTCAAAAAAGAAAACAACTGCATAACGAATGCAGAATCCAGGATTAGCAACACCTTAAGGTCATCCCACCTTAGTCGCCTTCCTTCCTTCCTCCTTTGCTGCTGGAACAGTGCAATACTTATAATTATAATTAGTTATCTATAAAATGCTTAATACCCAGAGGTTTCTAAGTGCCGACCTGGGGATCGAACTTGTGTTGCTCCGTGTTGTCTTGCTTCCAAGGTGAGCACGCTGCCCCTGAACTATCCTCCCAAAACAATATCCTGCTGCCGACCTGTGTGACTATGTCCACCTGATTTGTCTGCGTCTGTTTTGCTGCTAGGTCACCTGGTGAGTTCATTGTGCATTGTGCAGTTTCTACATCTCTTCTGTCTCCCCGTTGCATCTCTCTGCCTTCTCCCTTCATAGTGCTCTCCATCTCCCAGATCAATTCTAACTGCTACTATATCACCTATCCTACCTGTCTCTTGAACCCTGGAAGGAAAGGTTAAGAAGAGTTCTCCTGGTCTGTAATCCAGGCCTGCCCATCGTTGACGCCTACGTCAATGCTTCTTCCAAGCAGACTGTCACAGACATTCTCATTGTTGTTCCCTCTCCGGACCAATGTACTCCTCACTTGGTTTATGTCCTCCCCCCTTTCTCTTCATCACCCATTAATGGTGGCAGCAGATGGGAACTACTCTTGACATGCTTCTCATCCTCTAGGTGCATCATTAATACCTATCAGAATGGCACTGTCATGGCCCAGGGCTCTCACCCCAACCACCTCCTTCTTGACAGGCATCTTCCATCTCTCTTCAACTTCCTCCCTTCTCCTGCCACTCCTATTTTTGCCATCCCTCTTTCCCCTTCTCCACCAAAGATGGGTGTACCACATCCCTCTAACCCTCCTCGGAAGACCTTCAAAGGTGGCAGCCAGCTTCACCTTGCTACCCTCAACTCTCACTCTGCTGTTAAACAATCCTCTGATATCTGCTCCTTCTTGAAGACTGTGACATTGATACTCTCGCTCTCACCTAGACGTGGTTCAATGCCAGCTCTGTCACTGCTTTTGAAACGTCCTCCCTGAGGGCTACAAGATCTTCTCTCAACCCAGGCCTAACAAGTCTGGAGGTGGAGTTGCCTTGATCTTCCCTGAATGGGTCTCTGCTACTATCATTCCCACTCAGAGCTACTCTTCCTTTGAATGCCTCGTCTGCAGGTGTGGTGTCACTCCAACACTCTCATTGACTCTCAGCACATCTACAGGACTCCTGGTCCAGTCTCCCACTTGCTCCCGGAGTGGTCTGACCTCACCTATTCCCTTCTTGCCTACACCTCCATGCTTCTCATCCTCAGAGACTTCAATATTCACCTTGACTCACCTTGCTCGGCCACTGGACTCTTCCGCAACCTCTGTGACTTTTTTCCCTTACCATTCATCCATCCGGTCCAACGCACTCAGCCAGACATACCTTGGATGCTCTCATCTCAGCAGATATCCCCATCTCCAACCCTCTCACTATACCTCTACCCAGTCTGACCATGCTCTCCTATCCTCTCACCTGGATCTCTTGGGCCCTCCGGCTAAGCCTCTGCCTGCACTGTCAGTCCCCTTCTCCATCATTTGACCAATGAAGTGAGTGTCAGTTGCTGCCTTTGCTACCACTTTCATTCCCCCTCCCATCCCTGCCATGGACTCTCACACTGACTCTGCCCTTGCTAATCTTCACCTCTCTATAACCAACACCGTGGACTTTCTTGCCCCTGTCATGAGGATCCGCATGAAGCCTGCCTCCAAGCACAACACCTGGTATGACTCGGACCTAGCCTCTCTGAAATGCAAGTGCGGAGGTGGCAGGCATCACTCACATCCTCTGAAAGACTAGCCAGCAGCCTGCTCCAAAGGCAATACAGACTCTCCCTCCACTTGAGGAATGGTGCCAAATTCAAGCCTGCATCTCTAGGGCCACTAACAACATGGGAAAACTGTTTAAAATCTGCAAGGAACTTGCCAATCCTACTACAGTCTCCTCTTCTCCCGAGCCATCCCTTACCCTCTGCACTTCACTGTCCTCCCACTTCTGTACAAAAACTCAGGACATTCTGTCCCCACTCCCCTCTACCCCCCTCCCTTGTACCTCCCAAGCTCTCAAGCCAACTTTGTCCCCCCTCTCCCCTTCCCTCCTTTTCTCCTCTTTCCCACCCATAGCCCCGGATGAGGTCTCTAGTCCTCTCAATGAAGGTCTCCTCAAAACAGGTGCTCCCCTGCTCCTCCGTTACTATCAAGTACACCATTGCCAGTCTTGGCCGATTTATGTAATCACTACATTGCCACTGGCATTTTCCCGCTACCCCTCAAGCACTACCTTGTGCATCCTCTCCTTAAAGAGCCCTCTGCCGACCCCTCCTGCCTGGTTTACTACAGCCCTATCTCCGTAACCCCTTCCTTGGCAAACTCCTGGAGAAGTTGGTTATCTCCCAAATGCTTCACAACATGCTGAATCTGCTTGTTGTCTCCACGACCACCAGTCTGGCTTCAGAGCAGCCAGAGGCAAGGAAACTATTCTACTGAACACCCATGATGACTTGCTCTCCAATTTAGATTCCAACTCTCCATCTGTTCTTATCCTTCTGGATCTTTCCCCTGCCTTTGACATAGTTAATCATGCCACCTAGACAAATCAGCTCTGTGACACCCTTGGCATCACGGGCCTGGCACTGGACTGGTTGACCTCATTCTTCTGTGACCAACCATTCCCAGGTGCAACTGGGCCCTTTTCTGTCCCCTTTCACACACTTCTTCCTCTCTCATCCTGAGTGCTTGACTGTTATTAGGCATGGTGTGCTACCAATGATATCGCCTTAATGCCCGTAAGACAGAGATCCTTCTCATTGGGACCGCAGCTCCCTCTTTCTCTCCTATCCTCTGGCCGCCCTCTTTGGGTCCCCTCCCCTCACCCTCTTGTGAGGCAATAAACCTTGGTGTCTTCTTTGACTCCCCTCTCTCTTTCTCTCCTCATATCGCGTACCTTGCTAAGAAGGCCCACTATCAGCTACACCTGCTCAGAGGCATTGTCCCTTTCCTCACCTTCCCCCAGAAACTCAATGACTCCAGAGCTCTGGTCTTCTCTCAGCTGGACTTCTGCCACAGCCTCTTCCTCAATCTTCCTTTATCCTCCCTTTGCCCCTTCAACTAATCCACAGTAGGACTGCAAGATTTATCTTTGGTCTCAAGCTCAGGGAACACATCTCTCCAGCACTAAAATCTCTCCACTCGCTCCCGGTTTCGGCTAGAGTCAAGTTCAAGACAAGTCATAAGCTAATTCGTCATGCTTTGGGTTACTTAAAGACACTTCATATCCTTCTGAGACACCCTAATTCACACTCAATCCGCAAATTGGACTTACCGCAAAAGAAAAAAACGGCTTCCCAGGACATATATCATTTTGTTCTCTGAATTTCACACAGGTATCTAATTTTGGGAGTTACATTTTTTACATATTTATCCAACTGCCAGAAACTTGCATTACGTACCAATTTAGTTTGATAAATCAATTCTGGATTAATAAATGGAAGGGGTTAAGAATTGGGTTCTTTCCCTCAATTTTTGTTATCGGGGGACCAGTTTTTGAACAGGAAAATTACACATTAGGCACTCAAAAGGAAAAACTGGTTACCCCTCACCCTTCCAGAGTGCCTTCCAGCCACTTGGACATTAAACAAGTCATTGTCAACAAATACCTGTTTCCCTGTGCTGAGGTCGTTATATAGGAGTTATGTTGGATTACAGACTTTGAATTTTACCTAGGGCAGAATTTGATCAAAATCTCAGACTCTAGTCAAAGAAGTATGATTGTATGTGAGACTCTGGTTTGAGTCAGTGCTCTCAGTTCACACAAAACAAAACAAAAAGGGGTTGGATTCAGCATTGCCTAGTGGCAGATACCATAGCATATTACACCATACCATGGTGTAGCATGAACTGAGTTGCAATGAAATGTAACCCTTACATAACTCCTACACACCACATTGTCTGTGAGGGCAGTGAGCTCTGGCTCCTTGAAACCCAGCTTATGAAGCCATACCACTAGGACACAAAATTGTCCTCTTCCTGCCATGTCTGGACTCTAAGATGGTGTGGACAGCAACATGAAGTGGGTGATTTTAAGTGGATTGAATTTTTCAGAATTGCCACCAATGAGCTTCCCGTTCCTGCAATGATGCTATTTCCATTGCTGGTAATTCTGGTGTCGGAAATACCAGTGTCAGAAATGCTGGCACTGGTGATTCCAGCAGTTTGGTTTGCGGTATCATTATTTCCTGCACATTCCTGCCGTAAACACCACCATTTTTGTATCGATGCTGGTAATTCCGGTTTATCAGTACTACCATTTTGACGGATGGTATGTGCACGCCCGCAGACTTATAATTTGCCATTCATTCTGTCGGGCTGTCTCCTGGAAACAGTACTAACGGCACACCGGAATTACTGGAATGTATCTGGAAAACTTGTAATGAGGCCTTTGTCTGACTACCCCAACATAAAAGAGTGTTCAGGTATAGAATGACCAGTACACTAATAGCGCGAAGAATAAAAAAAGAAAATAACTAAAAAAACATCAAGAGCAGGAGGTCAATTCTTCTATTAAGCAGAAAAGGGTTAGAATTTACCACTGAGAGAATAAAGATCTGCTATGTGTTAGGAAAATCTTAATACATCACTGTTTACCTAGATGTGCTATTTCATTTAGCTGATTGCTCTTTATTGGCTTTCAGGAACAGCACCATGATGCAGTCTGATCATAGTTTGCGCTATAGAAAAGTCCAAACAGAAACATACAAAGAATTGGCTAAACCAATTTACTTTGTTAAAATGGCACAATAGGCTAATGCAACCCGCTCAGAGTGGCATGAGAATACAATTGGCTAAAGCAATTTATTTTAGTAAGATGGCACAATAGGCTAATGCAACCCGCTCATAGTAGCAACAAACACAATAGATTCATGAAATCCGCTCAGAGTGGCATGAGAACATGATAGTGCAAAATGCTTTTTGTAAACAAAATTGAACTAAAGCGGTAAGCTCCATGTGACACACGAGCACAATGGGCTAATGCAAGGTAATTGCGGTGGCACAGTGACACAAGAGGCTAATGTGGTGCGACAGTGTAGTGGCCAGTCAGTGACATAAATTAGTAAAGAGGACATAAGGCTATTATAGAGGGCGACATGGTAAAGCGTAGTTAGAAAGGCAATGTGCTGATGGTATTTTCAAAATGTTAAGGTCGGCTCGATATAAAGGAGCAAGTAAATGCAGGCAATCAACAGCGTTAGTAGATAATGTGGAACGTAGGCTGGCCACTCAGTTGGAAGGAGGAGTGCGTTCTAGAGGCAATCTGATGTAAGAATGTACGTTACGGTGTAACGCTCAACCGTGTCAATTGTAGATTGTGGAACCAAGCGTAGCGAGAGTGCGCAGGGTAACTGTGAAGTGATTTGCTTACAGTGAGGCGTCCATGGGCAGTATGATCACTTGTCTGGCCGCGTTCTGACGCGGACAGGCGCAGACAGGCCCTTATCCTCTTACCTTCGTCGAGGCCGGCTTCCGCCTGCCGGTTCTGGTGGGGGGGCAGAAGTATCCTCACGGGCCAATCAGGTGCTGGAGGGCTGGCAGATGATGTGGTTACACAGGATACGAACAAAATCTCGGGCCATTGAGCATGCTACTAGTAATGGCACAGGTACCAGCTGCGATTCAGCCTACGGGTTGCAGCCGATCTGGGGTGAATCTCACTCAGGAGGCACAATACCAGTGCTATTTGAAATGTATACGACGTGGGCGCTGGAGATTTCTGTTGGGGCTCATTTGCTCACTAGTAATGAAGTGAGGCTGCTTCTGCTGCCACAGCTGGATGGGTGGTCGAGAGAGAAGGCTCTTGTCTTCTGCTCCCTGCTTCTCGGCTCTTCTCATGCCACTCTGAGCGGGTTGCATTAGCCTATTGTGCCATCTTACTAAAGTAAATTGCTTTAGCCAATTGTATTCTCATGCCATTCTGAGCAGGTTGCATTAGCCTTTTGTGCCATCTTACCAAAGTAAATTGTTTTAGCCAATTGTTTCTCATGCCACTCTGAGTGGGTTGCATTAGCCTATTGTGCCATCTTACTAAAGTAAACTGCTTTAGCCAATTGTATTCTCATGCCACTCTGAGCGGGTTGCATTAGTATATTGTGCCATCTTACTAAAGTAAATTGCTTTAGCCAATTGTATCCACATGCTACTCTGAGCGGGTTGCACTAGCCTATTGTGCCATTTTACTGTAATATAGTAATAAGTATGGCGGACTACCCAATTCCTGATTGCATTAGCATAGATGTATTTATGTCAGACCAGCCTATTCTTACTATATCAGTTCTAGTGATTATATGCTGAACTAGCCCATTTTTACTGTTTCAACTAAGAAAACTAAGCAAACTCATGTCAGACTAGCCCCTGTATTAAATACATCTGCTCATGTGAACACATTTTGTACTAGCCTATTTCTACTGCACCAACTAGTTAATTCATATCAGCCTAGTCGCTCCATGCCTGTACTAGCCTAGGCGCGCCCCCTGTTCACAGTGCCAGTGTCAAACACCTCTGTGCTCACCCTCAAGTACTATGCATACTACATCCACCAAATCACTACTCTCTTCCGCCTTCTTTTGAATTGCTTACTGGTTCACACTGATAGAACCACAGTTGAATATCAATATGCTCCCTACCAAAAATATGGAGCACTGTATTAAGGCAACCTTATTCTTACGAGCACTGAACACCTTCACCTTAGACGCTAATATCAGACCCACTATCTTCCTACCTAAAGTACACGTATCAACTATGGCGCTGATACCCAACCACACCTTTACAAGGAGCACCAAGAGCCACTCCCCAGACCTGCCGTTCACCTGCCCTAGTTTGAAGCTAAGAAACTCTAGAATTTGCACCAGGTTACTCTCTCACCCTCAGCCTGCCCATAACAAATTCTATACACCAAAGGGTCTCCCGACCACCAGCCCAGCCCACCTTAGTAAACAAGAATCTCTTAAACAAGCCAAAATTGATAACACTGAATTAGCCAAATCAGAAACACTGAAACAAGCCAAAGTTTACAATCCTGTGCTTATTAACCTTGCACAACACTCCAAAGGAGCCTTAATTAATGTAAGGTCACTAGTAGCTCACGCCACCGATGGATGAAACAATACTCTCTAACAACTTGGATTTCCTAGCGATAACAGAATCCTGGCTGCACGTAGCAGCAGGCCCATCACTATAATTGGCTATCTCTGACAATTATTCCATTATTAGAGTTGACAGACCCACAACCAGAGGAGGAGGCATTGCCATCATCTTCAGAAAACACACTCAACCTAAGATTAGTCCCCTCACCAACATTATCCTAACGCACAATCCTCTCAGCTAAACTCCAAACTTCACACAAAAGCTTCACCACTATCCACTTAATCTACAGACCTCCTGGGCCACTAGGTGCTTTCGATGAGGATGTCATGACCTTACTCTCCAACAACATCAAAACCACCTCGCATACCCTTATCCTAGGTGACTTTAACCTAGGTTACAATGACCCCAACGACCTCCCTGCAACTACACTAGCCAACACATTGGTTGAACATGGATTCACTCAGAAAATCACCCAACCTACCCATGAGAAAGGAAGGACCCTTGTCTGGGAGCAGACTTAAATTGTAACAGCTCACTAATGGACATCATACCACTAAGTTGGACTGACCCTTATCTCATCTCATTTGTGCTCATCAGAGACACTATTCACAATAAACTCATTATACCTCCTTGCCCCACTAGAAATAAATGCAATATTACAGCAGAGGTAATTATTCCCCTTCTTATCCCAACCCTCAGCAGACTATCGAACGCAAATGACCCTAATGTCTTTGTAGATGCCTATAACTCCTCCATGCTGAAAGCTATTGACTCAGTAGCTCCACTCAAACTGCGCAAAGGGAAACCAAGAGCCCATGTGAATTCATAGTTCACACCTGAGCTAAAAACGCTCTGCCTGGAAAACAGAAAACTTGAAACTCTATAGAAACATTCACCCACATCAGAGAACAAAACCAATCAAATCTCCATCACCACTAAGTACAAAAAAGGGATTATCTGTACTAAACGCGATACCTATAATAATAGGATAAATCAATCAGGCTCTAGTACTAAAGAACTCTTCACCATACTGCGAGAAATTGAGACACCTAACCTACCTACAGACACTTGCCTGAAAGACAAAATATGGTGTACAAACATCCAAAATGCCCCCTCAAATAAAATTGCCAACATACAAACCAAAATAGCAGACAAACGTAGACTACTTACCAACCAAGCCTCCGCTCTGTCACCCACTGAAGCACAAAACTACCACTCACCACCCTCTGCACAGTCTTCCTGCTTCAAACTCTCAAATGTCTCCGTACCTGAAGTACAAAAAATCATAGCCTCCTTAAAACCATCTAATTATCAGGGCGATAGCTGCCCAGCACAGATTATTAAGGATGTGGCCAGAGACTTGGAACCATTCATTACCAAATTTATAAATGCATCATTCTCTAGTGGCATAGTACCCAGTAATCTGAAGGAATCTTGGGTACTTCCACTACTCAAAAAGCAAACCTTAGACCCCAGCATCCCCACGAATTACAGACCGATTACAACGGTCCCATTTCTGCTAAAGATTTTAGACAGGGTTGCATACATGCAAATTCAGGATTACCTCTAGGCCAACACACTTTTGGGAATCCACTTTTGGCAATCCGGTTTCAGACCTCAACATGGGACAGAAACCGCTCTTGTTGACTTAAAAAGCCAGATTGATAACCTTAAAGATAAAGGTAAATTTGCTATCCTGCTCCTGCTGGATTTATCAGCGGCGTTTGACTTGTTTGATCACAAGATACTTTGTGATCACCTGGCGTCAGCTACCCACTTCTCTAAGTCTGCCATCATATGGATTCAATCGTTCCTAAATAATAGGACCATGCGAGTCTTCTCGCCTACCGCAGCTGCTGACCCCATACCCATAACATGCAGTGTACCCCAAGGATCCTGTGTCTTGCCCACTTTGTATAACATCTTTACAAAGCCACTATTTGATGTGCTGGATCGTCTGGGTGTCACCTACACCAATTATACAGGTGACACCCAGATACTCAAACCCCTTACTGGTAACTATGATACAGATGTACATCGGGGGAACGAAATCTACACCATCATTCAGGCATGGATGGCAGTCCATGGCCTATGCCAGAATGATGATAAAACCAAACACTTGCTAGCGGGTTCTACAGCCAACCTAAACAAATCAAGTCCTAGCTATAACACATTTAACTTAGATGGGAATAATATCACCATAGCCAAAGTAGTAAAAACACTTGACTTCTACTTTGATGCCACATCCAATTACAACAAACAAGTAGATATGACCACATCAGCCACTGCCTACACAGGCAAATTGATAAGAGCATGCAGACCTATGCTATCTTCATAAAGTTGCCTCGCACTAGCTAGAGCTCTTATATGCTCCAAACTGAACTACTGTAATTGGCTCTACCTAGGTGTGAAGAAAACAGTAATAAAAAAACTTCAGACTCTGCAGAATAATGCACTCAGAGCTGCCCTTAACATACCTAGAAATGAACACATCTCATCAATGAGAAAACAACACAAATGTCTCTCCATAAATGAAAATATCGAACTTAAAACGCTTTGTCTTACTTTCAAAGTGCTGAACAACACAGCCCCTCCTTACCTCGCTGAATAATTCACCCGTAGATCATCTACACGAATTACCAGATCAACTGACACCTCCTGTCTTACGGTCCCAAGATACAACCTAAAAAGATCCGCTGGTTTCTAGTTTCCAGTACTGGCCTCCCAATTATGGAACTCCCTCCCATCCAACATCAGAGCCTTACAAGCTTTTGACATCTTCAGGAGAAGCGCTATCGCTTGGATCCTCAGTAAAAACAATTAACTAAGACCAGCATCCGTTTGACCTCTAGCCACTCTTTTAGCAAAACTAATTAACTAATGCCAGTGTTTTTTTTACCTCTAGCCCCACTCTGAGCTACCTACTTGTTCACTAGCATTGCTCCTCTGCAACTACCCTCTACCGGCTCTTAGCATATTGTGACTTACTTGGAATCTCTCTCTAAGTTGTATGCACTATTATTTTACAACAGTTTTGCCTGCATATGTAACTGGCTGTATTTAGTCATAATTACGCTTGTACAATATCTTATGTCTTATGTATTTATGCATTTTCTGCCAATCTGTACACCATGTACATGGAACCACTATCTACCTATTCCTCTAAAGCGTCCAGATACCCCTGGGCCAGGCGCACTATATAAATACAATAAACAAACTAACGAACGAAGACTAATGTAGTGTTTAGACCTAAGGTTCCATTGTTATCTTTTGATGTTAAGCACATGCCAGTAAATTTATTTGGCAGTCCAATAATGGTGTTTATCATTGCCATTTGATAATTTATGTCTGAAATGCACCAAGCATGCTTATTTGGGACTTATTTTTCAATGTGTTGTCACATATGGCAATGTATTTCATTAAGAAACCTCTTAAGATACAAAAGATTCCCAGAATCCTTAGATACTCCAATCCCTGATGAGTGGAATCATTTCCTCTGAGAAGACGAGAAAAAAAGTGCAACTGCACCAAATCTGCATGAAACAATACTAACAAATTGAAAATAACTAAGTAATGCTGACCAAGCAGCCTACACAACGTTAAGAGGGTCACTTCCATAATCCTCGTATTACAATTCTCCCTTATTACTTCTTATGCATTGTGATCAATGTATTGTATATGAGATATGCATTCTGATTGTTAAAACCGAAAATACTTATCATTATTATTATCATTATTTATTATTATTATTATTATTATTATTATTATTGTTGCTGTTAGTATTATTATTACTATTACTATTGTTATTGTTGTTACTTCACATTAATTTAATTCATTAAGCAAACATAAGGTTAAGCCAATTTTAGGTGTGTGTGTGTGTGTGTGTGTGTGTGTGTGTGTGTGTGTGTGTGTGTGTGTGTGTAAGAAGTGCCCAATTGTATGATATGATATGGCATGTATAACGCGCCTAGCATGTTTCCTTTGCAGCTTATTCCTCCAAAAGCACTATCAGAAAACAAAAAATGTTAATAATGTTTGGTACTGATAGAGAACTATTCTCTAAGCTTCAAATATCCTGATGAATCAATCATCTAAGAAAGCCTTTGTGTACTGGAAACGTATTGATATTGCAAATCATGGTTTAAGGTGCTTTTGCAATGGAGCCAAATACATTGCTGTTCGTGTTATTACACAAATAAATCAGGGCAATTGTAAAATTACCTAGTTGCAATTTTTAGAACACATTTTTGTTCCAACCAATTGTTCTCTCCCCCAGGGGCATAATGATGCAACTGTAGTCCAAATGAATAATTGCACTGTTGTTCAAGGCCACTGCAATTGCTTTTTAAGTACTCTGCTTTCCCAGTTTCCATAGTCATTTTTCCAGGTTCATACAGTAACAATTTGTCTTTACACGCATACTGCCGTGTTAACATTTTTTGTCTTCATTTTACCGGTTGCTAAATTGCAAAATAATTGGTGCAGGTGTTGAAATTAATATTGTAATAGCGTAATTGCATACTGATGTGACTTGGGATTTAGAGATGGATGCATGTCAAAACAGCTCCACCAAGAACAGAATATGTTTGTGGGGTGTGGAATTTGGGATTTTTTATATATGTTTCATAATAGTGTATCATTAGTAAATTAATCCCGAAGAGGAATTTAAAGCTAAAAATATGGACAATATGGAATGCACCTACAGTGTAATATGGTGAAATATAGGTAAACATTTCAGTCAAACTCACAGAAACACACACACACGCGCACACACCTATATCTTGATATAAACTACTACATTGTACTGTAAGACAGTAGATACACTCTGCCTCTCTTTGTAGAAATGCCTGATATGAATAACTGTTAAACCACATTCTGACTAACATTATCTAGTGTCACCAAAGGATTACACGCCCTGTAAATCATCATGCCCCACTAATTAATGATGACACCACAAGAAATTACACTATCTCTCCATTATAGTTTCCTGCACATAACGGGTGTCATTCTGTCACTCAGAAAATAAGTCCCTATAGTGGTCCATATGTCCCAGAATTCACTCTGCCTCGCACACTGCAAATAAGTATATCATCCAACGTATTTCAAAATGCCATGTGGCACACCTGGAACCGTGTGTCTGTGGGATAGACCCTTATTCACCCACTCATTCACAGAATTACGATTGATACGCAGAGAGTCATGTGAACACATCAAATGACTGGACTTTCCTTTCGATGTAGTTTTGTTGCCACATCATACATTCCTAGAGAATCCGGTGCACCATCTGAGGGCCTTCCTCAAAAACAGGACTGCATGGGCCTACAACCCCCAGGGCGCTACCTACCTCCTGACTGCATGTGTGCAAGCCATTGTGAGCACTCTGATAGACTCCCTGACGGCCATGTGACCATGTAATGTGTTTACAATTACATCTTGCTTTTTGCCACAACCTGTACTCAGCACTCCCAGACCTCTAAAGGTCCTGCCTCAAAGGTGAAGAACACTTTTTCTAAGACACCCAGTCAATGTCCAATGTCTGCATCCTACTTGCATGGCTAGAAGCCATCCTGAGTACTCCAGAGTGTCATGTGGCTCACCTATTCCGTTATCATTGAGCTTGCCCTGGTTGTCCAGCAAGGCATCTTCCAAGGGCAAAGTGTAGGAAAGATACACTACTGTATCAGAAGGTTAAATAAAAGGGCTTAATGCCAGAGCTCCTGGTCAAGCTAGGACATTGTTGTGCCCACATTTTGCCTGAATCCTTCTTCTGCTCATAGGAATACTTTGGGCCACTAACTCTATTTTCATTGTTGAGCTACTGTTACCTCTAAGATCCAAGGAAGGAACATCCCTGTTTTTGGCCTGTTAATTCTCTTTTGATTACCTATATCCCAATTCTATTCCAAGTCAAAACGTCCATGTTGTCCTTCCCACCCTTTTCTCCTGTGTCTTTCTTTTCCTCCACCTACCATCTCCCTCTTTAGCTGAAGCCTTCCATCACTGTCTTCTCGTGCCTATTCCTTCTTCCCTAGCTCATGTACCTTGACTTTGCTCCCTTCCTCCTTGCACTCACTATTCTCCTCTACTTCTATTTCAGCCTAAAGCCACAAATCAGTTTAACATCTACCTCACTCTCATCCCTCCATTTCCCTCCTCTTTCCGGCACCTGCAACCTCAATTGCAATATTTTCATTCTCCCAGAATTCCCATCATCATGTATCTTCTTCGTCTACCGCACAACACCTGCTCCTCTCCTCACCTCCTATTACACTTTCATTGGAATGCAGAATCGCTCGGCAACACTTCTTCCTATATCATTGACCACTCCAACTCTCATCACCATCAACTTTAACTTCTTGCTATCACAGAAAACTGGATCTCCCCTCATGACTCTCCTGCACTAGTTGGTCTTTGCACTGACTCAGTTACATTTACTGATTCACCCTGACTTTTTGGAAAGTATACTGGAGTGGGGTTCCTTATAAATAAGGCCCGCACCACTGTCCCCCTACCCTCTCTAACATAACTTCTGCCTTCCACTCTTCTCACTCTTCTGGCTTTTTATCATCTTGGTTCTATCATCTATTTTTCCCGTACCTGAATCTTCCGCTTCAGACACTTCCCATGGACATATAGGTTGTCATGTTGCATGCCTGTATCATTCCTAAGCCCTCCACAACCACCAGTCTGAACCTAACCTGATCCTATCTGCACACTTCATGTACTCCCCATACAACCAGCCTACTGACTTCAGTGAGAACTCCCTTGAGCTTGTCTTTCCCTTTAAATCACCCTCCTCCTTTGACCTCTCTGTTGTTCCCTCTACCTTAGATAACTCCATCTTCCACCATAACATCTCGTTTCCTCCGCCCTTTACTCTTCCTCTCCCCCTTTTAATGACCAAGTATCAATGCAAGCAGGACACTCTTATGCCTTACCTTGATGATGTGAGGACCACTCTTCTGTCTCATTCCCCTGTTCATGCTTCTCCAATTGATGATGCTTTTTTATGGTTTTAACTATGCACTGATGACTCTTTTGCCAACACTATTTTGCATGCACAGACACATCTTCCCGCCCCTGTCCTCATCATCTGGTCACCACTGAAATGCAATCCCTCAAAAGAAACATGAATAGTGAGCTGTACACCTGGTGCACAACACCCTACTCCACGCACACAAAAATAGCTTGCTGCTATTACCTCTTCACAAACATAATAACATCCCTTTGCATTCAGCTAAGCAAACTTTAGTTTACCCTCCAACCTGTGCTTGCAACTCGCAAGCCAGTATATATTGCCAACCCCCTCTCTGTTAATGGCTTTGTTCGCTACTTTTTCTATAAAATCTCAACACTTCATGAAACACTCACAGCCCTCCCCTCTCATTCCCCTACCTCCTTCAATCAAACACCTCTCGCCCCTACCACTTCTGCTCTAGACTACTTCTCCCGTACCTCTCTCACTGAATTAGCATCCATCCTGCTCAGTGCCAACCCATCTTTCATTAATATCGACCCATTTGCTCCTCAAATGGTGTAAGAATAAGCCTCAATCACCTGCCCTTATCTCTCTGAGCTCTTTAACCTCTCACTCTCTGCTGGAATCTAACATGCCTGCTTTACATCGACAACTGCCTTACCCCTTTTGCAGAAACCCTTTGCTGTTAATAAACTCTCAGCAAAGAATCCCCAGCTTGCCTCCTTCCCTTTATTGATAGATCATTCAGTGAGTAATCTTCATCTGAATTACTAAGTACCTTTAGGATAATAGATTTGTAGATCCATTTCAACCTGGCTTCCATAGTAAACATACCACAGAAACTTCACTCATGCATGTTTCCACATTTTCTCTGATTCTCACCACTCAAAACAAGCCTCTGTGGTCATCATTCTGGGCCTCTCTACCTCCTTTGCCACTCCCTCCATGATCTTAGGTTTAGGAAATCTGCTCTCACCTGGATTACCTCCTACCATGACCGTTGCTTCTTTAAGATCTCCTGGAACTCACAAACGTTGACCCTACCCTCTTAGCGTCCCCAAGGACCAGTCCATGGATCTCTGCTCTTCAGCCTCCATATGTATGCCATAGAAAGACATATCTCATCCTTTGTCTCTAACTGGACTGTCTTTGCTGATGGTTCTCTGATATTTTTCTCTTTTTCCCACCTATACCGCTTCCATCTAGGAACGGACTACAGACTATCTCATTTCAATCCATCACTGGTCAGCTCTCTGCTACCTCATGCTGAACTCTCAAACAATGGAAGTTATCTTTCTCCTTACATCAAAAGCCATCCCTACCTCCTTTCTCCTATCTCGTTCCCAACTGACCTTCTTGCTCCTTTGTCCAAGGCCAGCAAACGTAGGGTCCTCTTTGATAGCAACCTCCAGCTACAAAAATGCATCACCACTATCACCTCAGATTCTTGTATCAACCTTCACAGCATTCAGAAAATACATCCATGTCTTTCTGACCTCTATTTGAAGACTGTAATATCCACCCTTGTGCTTACAAAATGTCACTGTTGATGACCACTGTCGGATATTTTCTGTAAATTTGGGGTTTGGTGGTATTTTCTTACCATCAAAACATGAGCGGTAGTTTGGTGGTAAATTATCCTTGCATTTAGATTGGGTTTGGCCTCATATTATTCTAGTGACCATACCTTATTATATTATATTGTGGAATCTAGTGATATATTATTTGCGGTATTTAGTGCTGATATATTATTTGTGGTATTTAGTGGTGAGCATAGTTTTCTTCCCTGTATTATAACCTCATCATAAAACAAAACCTTCCTTTCTATTAGAGTACCTCCCAGTGTTCTATAGAGAGCCCTGGACCTATGCATATGATAGAAACCCAACACTTTTATGTAGAGCGCCACCTACAGTTTGTGGCCGGTATCACTGGCTTATCTACACCCGCAATCTATGCGCCCTTGGGCATCGCTGACTCATGGACGTCCAGCAATCTATATATTATATTAGATTCCTTCCAAACAACATGCAAGGAAGGCACACACACACACAAATCTACTTTATCACTGAATATTATCAGCGTATTCTGGATTTACCTGAAGGTGCAAACTGACAAATGCACTACTGAAGAGAAATGGACCTCCCTGAACTGTACCACTTTATAGGTATATGAGTATGTGAATAAATTCACAGATGCAAAGATGACACTAAAGCATTTGTTTTTACATATTCGCATTATATTATTTACAAATACAATTCAAAATGATGAGTTCATACCATAAAATATCACATCACATCATCATCTGGAAAACAAAAGAAAGAGAGTACAGAACAAACAAGCATTTTAAAACATGAGGTAATTCTTCCACATTCTGAACATGACGAAGTAAAATGCAGGGAATTTCCTATCCTGTCTACACTGTTATTATAATTCAGTCATCCATGTGACCATGCACAGTGACCTCACTTAACTTATCTCCTTACCAAAAGTCTTTGTTTGAAGTTCCCCCACACGACCTTGCTTTGCTCGCCTCATAAAGACAGGCCCATTCAGCACGAACTGCTCCTGTAATCTTGGGTGTCTGGGAAACACGGCGAGAAACTCTCAAGCCAGCACTCTGTGACACCTTGAACTTCTGTCTTCACAGCCCAGTCAACACAAACTGAATTCTCTCTGTAAGTTTTTCCATTAGCAGAACTCGGAACCGTCCTATTTTGCCTGTGTGGTATGTCTGCAGACATTTTCCTCCAATCAGGTTAAAAGCATGTTTGCAGAATCACCCTTCACTTTTATACAATGGGATCCTTGCTCACTGCAACTGTTTCAATTGTATTTCCTTCCGTGCATACTTTCTACTTTCTGCAACCCATAAAAAAAATGCCAGTGCACATTTAAAAACAGTGTATTTTCACATCATTTTGCACATGAGACTACATTATAATGTTAGGAAGTTAGAATTAGTGTTTAGTAAATGTTAATTAAGTTAGTTAGTTGTATAAATAATGTAGTCTTCTATGTATGAGGTACCAAAAGAAAAATTGGCGCACTTTATTCTCTGCAGTTCCAAGCTGGGTTTTGCTGTGCTATGAATTCTGTACCTTGCATGCCACCAACAACATATTCACACATTACACTGTCAACCCAAAATAACTATATGTGTGTGCCATATTACTGCTGGCAACACACAAAAAATGCCATCACATTTAGTAAAGTGTTATATATTCTTATAAAGTGCTATATATATTACAACATATTCCTTCCTTTTCTGACAATTATGGCTACTCAAATTCACAATTGGAGGAAACCCAAATTGTGCCTCTCTTTTTTTTTAAATGTAAGTGCATTGGGATATCTTTCATTCCCTATTGT
Source organism: Ambystoma mexicanum (assembly GCF_040938575.1). NCBI lineage: Eukaryota > Metazoa > Chordata > Amphibia > Caudata > Ambystomatidae > Ambystoma > Ambystoma mexicanum. The sequence goes on from NC_090939.1 coordinate 398,923,975, forward strand.
TGCCAATATCATAAGCAACATCATCATCTTTACGGACAAAATGATTAACCATCCTCCCATCACTAACACTACTATGGCTAAACCCACCATAGTGCGTTACACCCAGGTTCCCCAATTAAACACTTCCACTTCCATTATACCCAGGCTACTAACTGTAATGTTGTTCTTTCTCAGATTCATCTTAATAGTATGCTTTTCTTTATGATTCAACACAAATTCTACATCCGGGTCTATTGGGAATGTATCCCTTTGAAAAAACTCAATATTTTCTACTTGGCTTTCCCAAATATCATTTGTAATATGGAATAATGTCAAACCCCCAATCGAAACAACTGTATCCTTTGGAACCTGCAAGTAAAATACATTATATTTCAATTGCTTGACAACAAATGTTCCATGATTTAGATGCATAATTGTCATGTTCTTCATAAAGGTGCTGACCAACCATTTATTTTTTTTTTTTTTTTATTTTTTTTTTTTATTGATTTGGTTGAAGAATTCAACCTTTCAAACAGATTATTTACATCATCAATAATTCAGCAAGAATTTCATACATTATGAATCCAAAAATAAAAAAAAAGGATTGGTGTAAAAACGTTAATTTGATATAAAAGATAAAAATGGGAATGATCAAGTACATAGTGTTACAAATGTTACAAATCTTGCATACTCAGCTTAATTGATCAGAGATCACATGATTAACAAATTGTACCAATGCAATTTGAACAGAGGGATTCGCATTGGTCAGAAGGTGATACCAAATTTCTTCGATCGAATGTTCTATGTAAAAATTACATTTTGTGTGGAAGAATTTGTACCTCACATTTTTCAAAGCTGGACACTCAACCACTAAGTGTCTCAATGTCTCAATTGTTTGGTGATTGAGGCAATGTCTACAAAAAGTTTGATCTTGGGGCACCAGATGCCTCCTACCCAGGATCTGTCTCGTTGAACACAAATTTAGCCGGATACGCATCAGCTGGGTTCTCATATAGCTTGAAGGGCATTTGATTAGATATGGTTCTGGGCTGCGCATTTTTTTATGCGAGTGCTTTACTAATTCACAATCCACATATTCTAGGCATTGTTGGCGCGTATTTATCCAGTCATGGTGATACAATTTTAATTTTGCCTTAGTTGGATTCGTCAACAATAATTCTATTGTAATGTCTGCTTTAACTAATATATCTAATACACATTTAGACCATTTTTTTGGGAGTTTCAATTTAGAAGTTATCAAATGGTTAGCTAGCACACACAAAATGTTATGGGATGAGGCACCAATTAAACATTTCCGATAAAGTGAGCAAAATTTCCATAGGACTTGACAAAACATGGAAGTTATTCCCAGTTCATAGCGAATCATTGCAATTGGGGTCGATTGAGGCAGTCTCAACACGCTTTTCCAGAATTGAGATTCAAGCCGGTCCCAAAAGGATCTTAACTTTGGTGCTACGGTCTCAGCTCCATAAATTAGAATTGGAGTCACCTTTTGCTCGAAAAAGGTAATTACGTGAGATAGTGTAAATTTACCATATTTAAACATTAAAATTTTGGCTTGTGATATTAGCGAACGATTTTTTGCATCAAGTATGACACAATATGTATCGTCGTTCAGTGTTCCCGAAAATGGGAGGCCCAGGTATTTGTAGTGAGGCACTACAAGTAGCTCTTGATTGTGTAAGGTCCATGTGAATCTACAGGTTTTTTTGATTACTGATTTGTGGCATACAACAATTTGGGTTTTTCCAAGATTAATGGTTAAATTATTCTCGAGCACATACTCTTGCAATTTGTTTAACAAGTTTTGAAGACCATAAGGAGAGCATGACAGTAGAACGAGATCGTCGGCATAAAGTAGCCATGTCACTTTCTGGGAACCTAGTTTGGGTGAATCGGAGGTTGTAGTCTCAAATTTCATGCCAATATCTAACAGAAAGAAATTGAATAGTGTAGCTGCGAGGGTGCACCCTTGCTTTAAGCCCCGCTCTGTTGGGATAATAGCTGTGAGGAGCCCCTCTAGGGATAGTCTTACCTGCAAAGAGGTGTGGGAATGGAAAAGTTTTATTAATGTAAGGATTGAAGAAGGACACCCTTGTTGATGAAGTTTTTGAAATAGTAAGTGTCGATCGATAGAATCGAATGCACTGCTAAAGTCAACAAAGGCAATATAAAGATTACGATTTTCATTCACATATTTATGCTTGATCAAATTAAGTGTAAGCATATTTGGAGCAGTGCCGATTCCTTTAATGAACCCAGACTGGAAAGGATCTCTTTTGGATTTCTGATATGTCCAATCATTAAATTCTCGCAAAATAATCCGACAAAATAGTTTGCCTGGAGCGTCTAATATAGCAATCGGGCGGTAGCTTTGAGGCTGCTGACAATCACCTTTCTTAAATATTGGAATAATTATGGAGTGTCTCCATGTAGCAGGAATAGATTGTATAGCAATAATGTTTTGAAAAATTTGGAATAAAGCATCCGCCCATAAATTCGGATTGCGCTTGAATATTTTATTCGAGAGTCCATCCTGTCCGGGTGCCTTAGATTCGCTCAGTGTTGAGATAATGTACAGTATGTCGCCTTTGGTGAAGTTAAGATGAAATGGCATAATCTCGTCAAAAGGGGGCCCTACAGGTGATGTTGTGGGCCGCGCGTATATTTTAGTAAAATGAGCGATCCAGCTTTTTTCGGATACATTATGCGACTGTATTAATGTTTGAGGATTAGATGAGACTAAGTTTAGTGTGGACCACATTTGAGCTGTGTTTTGGTTCCGGGTCATGGATAGCATGTTCTCTCCATCTTTCTGATAGAGATTTGCCCGGTAGTGACGTATCCAGTTTCGATATTTTGTTTTAAGGCGGGTCAGGACTGGAATTCTATATTTGATAGGAAGGAGATTAGCTTTTCGCTTTTGTGTGCGAAACTCAGTCTTTTTCTTTTTTACCATTATATCAAATGCGTGATTTCTCAAGGCGGTTTGTCGTTTAGGATAATGATTCCTTGGGGCGAAGTCCTGCATAAGATCATAGTAGCAAACGTTTGGATAAGTGCTACTTAGTCATGAGTGGGTGAATGCTGCTGCTAATGAGCTGGTATAATGTTGTATTGTTGAGTCATGCCATTTGATTCGATTTAATTGAGAATTTGTGCTCAGCACTTCAGGATAAGCAGCTGCATGCTTTAATGGTTTTGCCACGGAGATTGTCCATCGACCAGATAAAAGTAGGTGGTCGCTGTCGCTGCGAGGCAAAACCTTAAAGGTTACTCCACTCATGAACAACTTTGTGTCAACATATATATAATCAATGATAGCTCTTCGTGTACCTCTTTGCCACGTGTGACTTGGTGGAACATCTCTTTCACAAGCTCCGTTTAGCATACAAAAACCCCGTGAGGACATCAAGTCTTCCCATTGAATACGTCTAGAATTTTCTGATGGAATACGTGCGGAAAGAAGATGCACATTAAGATCTCCAGCAATTATGGTGTGTACTATTTCTGGTGTCATTACAATATAATCTAACATACAAGTCATTTCTTTAAAAAAAGTTTCATCTGGGATGTTGACATGATTCCAATAGATATTGATTAAAGCATATAACGTTGAGCAAACAGAAATAATGGTTAGTTGCATAAACGCATTTGAAGAATAAGTTGACATAAGTTCAATGGAATGGCTAATTTTGATGGCAGTTAAAAGGCCAGACATCGGTCTGCCTTTTTCGCCACGTATAGCCGGAGTAAAATGTATGGTATATCCTTGCCAAATTGGGGAGTTAGTGAGCATGGTTTCTTGCAACATAATTATATCAAACTGGTTAAGGTCAGAGCTATAATTGTTAAACAAGTGAGAGTGACCGCAAGAGTTCCAAGAGGCAAGGAGGATTAACTTGTCAGGCAGGTGTTGGCTTAGTTAATTATTTGACACACAGCTACATTTACAGTTGCATTGAGGTACACATTCACCATTTCTCGAGTTAGCCACTATATCGACCTCCAGTGTAGGGCCCTTGTGGGGTTCATTCGTCAATGTCAAGTTAGGGGTGATCAAAAAGCCCATATCAAAAAGTTGATTTTTTGCAGACCATATTATGTTGCGAACTAAACGAGATCGTAATTTAATGCGACTGATTGTTAGAATGTTTTTTTCAATAAATTCAACTTGTTCAATATCGGCTGAACTCACGTCCTCAAGCTCATCTATGTCAGAGAAGATGTCAAGAATACTCTTACGATTTAGAAGAAATTGTGGATGAGGGGCTGGACGACATCCAATGGTCAGTGAGTTCAGATTATTATCTTTTGCTGGGGGTATGGATTGTTTTTTCTCTGGGGCAGATACTTGTTGGATTTTGACTATTGGTTGTGCTATAGTCTTCGATTGGGTTTTGGGCAGTAGTGCTCGAACCATTTCGGCGATTTCTAGCCCATAACTCTCTGGAGAGTTATCCGCAAATTTGCTTTTTTGATTTGGATTGCCATCTCTTCTAGCTTCTTCGCTAGGAGGAATTACTTTGGAGGTAACAGCCTTGTAACAATCGTTTAGATCATGTATGATGTCTTCATTAGGAATGGTTTCAAGAGTCGCATGTGGTTCAAGGGTTCTTTGTCTGGCTCCCAATGTGGGAGCTTGCACAAAGTTAGCCATATAAGCTTCAACCGCCTTTTTGATTTCTGCTTCCCTAGAGGATTGTTCATTAGAAGCAGTTGAATTAGTATGCTCTTTGGAGGAAACAATCTCGAGCATAGGGGGGAACGCCGATTCAATGGGTATCAGAGGGTCATGGCCCTCAATGGCTTCCACTAATCCATCTAGGGGTGAATGAGGTAAAGCGTTAGATGGATAGTTTTCATTTCCTCCTCTCTCTCGTCACTTTTGGTTCAAAAGTTCATATTTTTTTGTAATGGCAATGGACAACTTGCTATTTTTTTTGTTTTTTTGTTGTCTTGGGGTGGTAAGTGCATTAATGAACTGTTTTGCGGAGTTCGAGGCGTCCCCTTTTCTCGATTTTATGTTTTTAGATTTCTTTTTTTCTGGGGCTACAATTGTTTTTTGAGGTGGTTTACCTAAAACTTGACTTATAGGTTGGGGAACAGGCGTTCCTCCCTTAGCAGGTTTAGCAAAGATAGTGTAAATAGATTTATTGCTTAATTCTACACTGGGTGGTAGAGAGTTCGATTCTTCAGGCACAGAAGCCATTGGGTCAAATATAATCTTTTGGAAAAAAGGTACTGCATAAGTGATATCATGAGTCTCTGCATTAAAGCGAGACTCGTCTCGATTGTGACCAGCATCAATAGGGGATAGTGCCTTGTCGTGGTGTTTAATTCTGATGGGAGAGGTGGATTTAGACTCAACCGCATGAATGTCTTTTAAGTTAGACACTTGAGCAACAGTAGCTTGCCATGCCATAATAGACGTGATCTGGGCACTTTGTGTGTTTAACTTTTCATTAAGTGATTCGAACAGTTTCACCAGTGTGTTCATAGTTGTGTTCATAGCTTCCAATGCTAAGCCCACAATTCTATTACTCATTTGGGGGGACTGCGAATCTCTAAGTGCGGTTTTTCTGATTTGGGATTCTCTATTTAGTGTGTGCCTTGGGGTGGGATCTAGAAATGACGGGGAGGAGCTAGGCTCTTCCATGCTAATATTAGAAAACATTTTTGGAGAGAATGATAATTTTTCTGAAATAGTTTGTACTGAATAACTAGTGTGCATAGAGTCTAAATCAATTACCACTAAATCGGTTTTGTCGTTGTTGAGGTTTTTGTGATCCGGAGGCTGATCACTTATTGAAGTTGAAGTTATGGCATTAGAGGTAATATTATTTGAACCAGCCAAAAACAGCATTTCACACTCAGGCGTTTGAAGAGACAGATCAGTTAACTCTGCTGTTTTTGGATAAACAACTCCTGCGACATCATGTCTTTTTCCCGCCTGATTAGCAGGGTATAACAGGTTCATTCCTCTTGTTGACTGGCACGGAGGATTACAAGAGTCCACCATGGCTAAAATCGTCGATGGGTTCGCTGGGGGTGGCTGTTTTGGGGTGGAGCAATTTCGAGAGAAAAAGCTTTTTAATGAGTTAGTCCTATCTTTAGATTTCAAAGGGTTAAATTCGTCTGTTACAGATTTTACTGGCATTCCAGTCCGTAGAGAATAGGGTAACTGAGTCATTTTTGGGCGGGGATAGGATCTAGCAACTCAGTAATTACAGGTTAGCTGAGGGGGTAAGTGAACACAGTAGGTGAACACGATCGATACAGCAACAATAGTATGCAAGATCGCTAGAAGCTGCTGCGAGCGCGAGTGCGAGCTGCGCCGCGGCGAAGCGGCAAAGCGGGACTCACCGGGACTCGCTCGGGTGCGCGCGCGCGGTGCGCGCGGCCAGGGTCTTAAATAGGCCCGCCTCCAGCAGGAATCAACACAAGGCCTAGGTAAACATAAACAAGGTTTAAGTATAATATAGTCCGCCTTGTATAAAGTTTATGTTATGCAGGAACGTCAGGTTCACCTGCTGGGCGTTGAAGTTTTCAGCAATCCAAAAGTCCAAAAGTCCAAGATCCAAGAGTAGAGTGAACTGCAGCAGCATGCAGCGTGCAGCGTGTAGCGGCAAAGCGGGACTCACCGGGACTCGCTCGGGTGCGCGCGCGCGGTGCGCGCGGCCAGGGTCTTAAATAGGCCCGCCTCCAGCAGGAATCAACACAAGGCCTGCTGGGCGTTGAAGTTTTCAGCAATCCAAAAGTCCAAAAGTCCAAGATCCAAGAGTAGAGTGAACTGCAGCAGCATGCAGCGTGCAGCGTGTAGCGGCAAAGCGGGACTCACCGGGATTTTTTACCTTTTTAGCTTGTGCTAACTCCTCACCACCCAAATTGCTAATGACCACTTCACATCCCCCTGATACACCTGGATCAGATTTCAAACCACAAATAGCATCTGTAGCAACAGGAACAAATGGTTTACCTGGACACATGTAATTTTGTTCTTCATATTTTATACATGTTTCCATGTTCGGGATCAAGTACACCTCAGGCTCCCATGACTGAAATGCCACCACCTCTGGAGTCTTCATTTTTATATATTTTCCTTCTTGCCAAAATCCCACGTTATGTACCCACTTAGTTTGATAAATAAGTTCAGGAGCTATGTATGGGATGCATCACAAAAATCCAATTTCCATTCTTTCCAAATTCACATATAGGGGCAATGCATTGCCCATTTCAAATGCAACCTTTACCTGTACTGTATCAATCTCTCTTTTGGTAATTCTTTCTATCATTTGATGAACAATATCTTGTGAAAAAAAATATAACGGTATATGTCCTTGAATTAACTGGGAGATTGCAGTTTGGACCTCCCTCATGTAATTTGTCAACAGTCTATCAACATGATTTATTACATTAAAAATGTCATTCAATATTCGGTCATGCTTGATTATTAGTTTAGTACTATGTTGTATAATTTCAGCCTGTTCATTTAGTATTACTGCAGTTACGTTGACAAATTTCACTTGTTCATCCAATCCACCTCTAATTCCATCCAAGGTCTTTTGGATCATTTCCAGATCGTAAGTCAACTGTTGTGCTTTAGCACTCAGTGTCCCTACTGAAATAGCATTGGCTGTTGACATTTTAGTACCTATTACAGCTCCAATAATAGACATTACCAAAGGAGGCCACCAGCATTACTGCTACTCTCTTTCCCCCCCTTTTCTTTATAGCTGCTGAATTCACAAATGTCTTGTTAATTGCATTAACATATCTCTTATTGTCTGCTTAGGATCCTCTTTTCTTAATTCTGGCCACTCTTTAGTCTGATCGGTAACGTTTCAGTTTTGTTAAAGTGTTTTTCCATCAAACTATCAGGATTCATGGGTATATATATATATGTTCTGAAAGATCATCCTTCTATTGCCCAGGTGCTTCTTCCACCAAAATGCCAGATGATGGTCCGGGCTCAATGATAACCTGTGCTTCCATAGTTTGGAGATTCCATGCAATCATTAACAATGTTATCCATGTCGTTGGCGCCATCAACAGTGACATCCGTTTTATCGACTTGGTCTTTGCCCCCGCCCGGGGCTTTTTTTGAATTTCCTCCCATGGACTCCAGGACTCCATCATCTCTTGTGTCCTCCAGTCCTGCGACCTAAGACCTCAAAATATAGATCAGTCGTTCTAAATCAAATAGAAAAGAGACATATTAAGTACATAACATAATACCACTTCCACGCTTTCTATCATAAAAATATCCAAAACATTCCACTTTCTTCCGCTGAAATTAAGCACATGTTAGAGAGAAAACAAACATATACACAACACCATTATACATCAAAATATATCTCAACATTGCATCATAATATTTCAATCTGCTTCAGCCTCTTTTGTCAATGTTTACCATCTATGGTAAACATCTACCTTTATCTCTCTAATAATGACCATAACTATTTCTTTTTTTTGATGTGGGATACTATGAACACAGTCATCGTGTCTTCCCTTCCATGTCTTCAGGGTACTTAAGTTGTTTCCACTTGCTCAAGTCTCCTGACTTCATGTTTGGGATGACAGGGCTTAATTTGATTAACATGAACAAATTGCTCAGTTACCATTTGACACTCTGTCTTCAATATTTTGTAAACCACTGAGACACCTTATCTACAATTTGAAAAGGCCCCTGCCAGGCCGCCAGATCTTTAGAATTTTTATGTTTACCTTTTCCAAAATGAAATTTATATACCTGATCCCCTACATTATACTCTTTCACTGATGTCTTTCTGTCATAATATGATTTTGCACTGTCAGCAGCCCTTTCCAAATTCCGCTGCACAAAAGCAAATGCATGTTGTAAATGCTTCCTCAGTTCTTCCATATATTTGTGAACTGTAGATGCGTTTACAAGTGTCTGTTCATGTGTCCTGTATAATAAATGTTGTGGTAATAGCATCTTCCTTCCTGTTACAACCTCATGAGGGCTGATATCTGTTGCTTTGGCAGGAGTCGATCTGATTGCCATCAAAACCAGGGGTAATCGTAAATCCCAGCTGGAACCTGCCTCGGCTACAAACTTCTTTAATATCTCCACAACAGACCTGTTGCAACGTTAAATATTCCCTGAAGAGGCGGGTCTGTATGCAATATGCAATTACCTTTTCATCCCCAGTATCTGCCACACTTTACTCATTACAGCGCTTGTAAAATGACTTCCTCTGTCCGATTCTATTCTTTGTGGTAACCCAAATCTTGAAAATATATGATTTACCAGTAATGTAGCTGTGGTTTGCGCACTACAATCTGGCGCAGGAATACACTCTATCCATTTTAACATCAAAAAAACCACGCTTAAGATATAACGGTTCCCCCTGCCCGACCTTTTTACAGGCCCTACATAGTCTATTTGCAAATCTGACCATGGAAGGGTTAAGCCTCTTTTCATCAGCAGAGCTCTATGCATTGGTAAAACGGGTTTAAATTGGGCACATACTAGGCACGCCCTAGTATATAATTCCACATCTTGGGACATATGTGGCCAAGAAGCATAATCTTTTAGGATCTCTAACGTTTTCTGTGAACCTCTGTGTCCTGTAGTTATTACATCGTGTGCATGGTGTAACATTAGTCCTCTGAACGAAAGGCGTACCACCCACTGTATTTGTCATGTTATGGATTCCCTGATCATGAGTCCATCCTGTAGTCTAATTTGTTTTTATTCTTTAACAATACCCTCAACTCTTCTTTTCCTGTACAATCATTCTCAGTTAAATGATTTTGTTCAGGATCCATATAATGATTAAAATAGATCCCCAAAACTGGATCATCTTTTTGTCCCTTAATCAGATCTTGATCTGGTGTATCATAACTCCATTGCACTACTGGTTGTTCTACCTCTTTTGGAGCCTTAGAGCGTGTAACTGCATCTATCTGTATTTCCACCAATTAAATGTTCAATAGGTAGCAATTCTCCCATCACAGCCCCAATTTTGGCTAAATGATCTGTTTTATCATTTCCCTCCTTATCTTCTCCTGGAGTTTTTAAATGTCCACGAATCTTCCTCCAGTATACTGTTAAATCATTCTCTGACACTAATTTGTCTATGGCCTGTATCATTTTTCCTTGTTTGAGGGGCTTTGCATTGTATGTAATCATGCCTCTTGCTTTCCAGCCAGGCAACTATTCCACAAAGCTATTTCGTAATCAGAATCAGTCACCAGGACAATTTCACTGAATTTATTATCAACTGCAGTAGTAATTGCTTTATAAATGGCTGCCAATTCCGCTACCTGACTACTCCTAGCCCCAATTCTCATCCCTATACTAGGAATGTCTTCACATTTCAACCAGACATTTCCTATTCCTGATACCAATTGTTTATTACTGTCATTTTCAATGTGAAAGGCACAACCGTCAACAAATACAGTTGGTACATTCTTGCATGTCTTTTCATCAAAAGCTTTTTGTGATGATTGTTCAAACTCCTGCAAACTAGATTCCACCTATACTTCATCTGATACACATTCAACTGCACAGACATGTAAATCGGCGAATCCTTGTGCAACTGGGATCTTTTTATTTTGGCCATACCTCACTTCTACAGGAAAGCCTTGTAATGCTAATGTCCATGAAGTAATTCTGGACTGTGCTAGATTGCTTGACCTAATCCTTTTATTTTGTAAAAACTACAATGGTTGATGATTTGTCTCAATAATTACCTTTTCTCCTTGAACAATGGGGCGGAAATGCTGCAACGCCCACACAGTGGTCAAAAGGGCATTTTCACATTCACTGAATTTAATTTCAACTTGAGAAAATGCCTTACTTGCATAAGCAATGGTTTTGTGATTCAAATCATGTTTTTGAGATAACACTGCTGACATACATTGTTCAGTGAAACCTATTTCTATAAAGAAATCCCTATTTTTTATGGGGTATGCTAAACATACAGTTTGTGGCCGGTATCACTGGCTTATTTACACCAGCGATCTATGCGCCCTTGGGCATCACTGTCCAAGCAATCTATATATTACATTCAGTAAATATTCAGTAACAAAAACTTTGTTAAAGGACTATTAAGGTTTCAAGTAAAACCGAAAAAACCCTGAAATTCACCAGTTATGGTAAGCTAAGCAACTATGACTCGCGCCACCACTGTGCACTGCTAAGACTACCACCCAGGACATCAAAGATGACATCACAAATGTCATTGATGACATCACTGATGACATCACATGTCTGGCTACCCCTTTTTTCCTTTAGTGACATATCTAGGCCACATGGTTTCCTTCAGTAAAAGTCAGGAACTAAACATTTAAAAGGTACTATATTTGTAGACTTATCCTTCAAGTATGTTCTTACAGTAATTCCAGTCACATCATATGAAACATATACATAGGGGAAGACACAGGCTTGAAAGACGGCAATCCTTGCTGTGCATGAAGATAATCAGTAGGGTTATCAGCACTTTCTGATAGTTCTGTTGTTTTTTTATTACTGCACTTTCCCTGTATATGCTCATATTTGTATACATTGTACTCACACTATTTTCCTTAGGGTCCAGTCACATCATGTGATACATATACATTGGGTAAGTAGCAGCGTTGAAACAGAGCAATCATTTCTCTGCATTAAGATAATCAGTTAGGTTATTAACACTTTCTGCTACTACTGCTGCTTTTTTGCTTACTTCACTTTCCCTGTATATACTCATATTTGTATGTGTTGTTTTCTCTTTGTGTTTTGTCTGTAATAATGCAATTATGTAGTAAGTGGGTTCTATTAGCTACTTATCACATGTTTCACAGTACGTAAAACTCTAATAAGAAAGCAGTTATCATTTCACTATTCAACATGGCAACATTATGAATATTGCACCTCCATCATGTATGCTGCACACAATACCTATGTTTCTACATGAGTAGCTTAGTATATTGGATAGAACTTCATAATAGAATGCTATTTATATCAATGCATTGCCTAATGCACTAATTAGCACACGATATTTATTCCAATGATCCTTGACACTTTTTTGTCAACATTATAATAAGAATCCCTTGTACAGAATTTTCATGAAAAGTAAATGCACATGTGATGTCATCAGTGATGTCATCAATGACATTTGTGATGTCATCTTTGATGTCCTTGGTGGTAGTCTTAGCAGTGCACGGTGGTGGCACGAGTCATGGTTGCTTAGCTTACCATAATTGGCAAATTTCTGGTTTTTTTTGGTTTTACTTTGTAAAAGCAAGAGGAAATATCGAGGCTTAGTACCACAAAAGGAAATACACCAAACGCGGGCTTACAAAGATTCACAGATCTTTATTCTATTGCCCAGTTTACAAAGAAACAAATCAGGTAGCTATCTGGCCCTCAGTACATCACAGCAAATACCAGCCCTTCAGAGTGAGAGGTACTGGACATCTGGACATTCGTACATTTATACAATTCAATAATAATGTCCAGCCCCTCTGCAAGTTAATAATCAGTGGTGTAGAGTTTGTGCCGAGTTTGCTTATGGTTCATACGACAATATGCACACGGATTACATTTGGTTTACATTCAAACAAGTTACAATGGCAACGTGTATTCCAGGATTTAGCAGTAAGCCTTAGCGTATATCACTTCACATTGCACTTCAGCCAGTGTCCACGTTCGACATTTGCTTTGTATTGTCTTCGATGTATGTTTGTGGATGAGGCTTATTGGTGCAGACAATCCTAAAACCACAAGTCATGTATGGGACAAGGTCTCTTTACCCAGTCTAAACATTCGGCCCACGGACAGTCTAACCATTAACTATGTGCAGAGGTCGGGAAGGCTCGGTTACAAGTTGGAAACACAGTCCACCATTTTAGAACACAGAATTACATGTGAACAGAAATCAAAATGGCGGATGATCCTAAAATGGTGGCGAAGTCGATCCAAAATCGGAACTTTTGAAACGCGGTTTTCTTTGCAGAGCGACTGGGCTTAGGCCAATATATATGAGAAAGGAGGCACAATATGTTTTCCTGTTTAACAACTTGGAACCATAACCTCCCTTTAACAAAGTTTTTTTATTGAATTTCATAGGTTTTTAGTCACGCAACTTTACCATAACATATATAGAAGTAACATAGAACATAACGAACACCCTGTTAATGATTTTGATGTCCGCTGACGGTCACGGACGACATCAACACTACCCAAACACGCAGGGGGTATCTGAAATTGTTCTATCAGACCATATAAACACTGCGCAAGTTGAAAAAGCAGCACATAAGCACATTATATATAATTATAAATAAGCAGTGGAACCTACATATTTAACACATCAACCATCCATTGAAGTACGATATGTAATAAAATTGATTATACCATAACAAAAAAGATATACCTCCAACATAATTACCTCACAGAAACTGCAGAGCTAGAAGCAACAGTAGACCTACACAACACAACGAATACAATTTACCAGAAACTAGTAAGTAAACTTCATTTTTTTAATATATTGCTCTACTTTTTGTATGAGGTACAGTCTAATTAATATATTTTAGTTATTCACACAGAAATGTGCAGTACTTTGGAGTGGCTAGAAGAACATTTTCCACATGAGGAAATGTCTGAAGACAGTGATAATATTGGTAGACACTTGTCTATACAAGCAAATTAATAATCATCTCCTTATGTGTACTTAAAATATATATATTTATTTTTTACAGACCATACAAACATTGAAAATGTTACTCCAAAAGACACATTGGAAAAGACTCTGGAACGGATTGAACAGAAAGTAGACATGCTTAAGGAAAATTTCAACAGTTTGAAACAGTTAATGGAGGACCACATAAAATAAAAAATTAAGTACCATTGTCCCACCTGTGCCTGTGCCCCCTCTCCATGTCCCAGTGAACTATCCCCAAACCCTCAACAACAAGATAAATGTTTTGATGAGACTTCCATCCCACCAATCCTCTGCAAACCCCTAATTCCCCTGTTTTTGTATCAGTTTCTGCTTCCCCCTCTGTATCATAATTTGTCTATATGTATATAATTCAAAAATGTTATGTTTCTGTTAATGAAATTCTTTGTGCCTTATTTTTTTTTAAAAACAGTTAAAATGTCCACAGACAGCGCGCCTGTCCGGCCTGTCCGTAATAAACTAAATCTGGATGTCCTAAGGACACTACACCTATCCGTACCTTTCGCAACCAAGATGGAACTGTTCTTAGAACACACCAGCTGTCTGGGATGTCCATAAATTAAAAAAATGGGGGTGTCCTAAGGACACTATACCTGTCCGTACCATTGGCAACCAAGATGGAACTGTCCATAGAAAAAGCGCAGTGTCCGGGATGTCTGTAGTCAAACAAAATGGCGGTGTCCTAAGGACACTATACCTGGTTGTACAGTCTGCAGAACCTCTACGCACATGCGCACCACATCCGTAAGTCCTGCGAAAATCGCGCCTGTCCGTAACTGTTCGTCTCACTTGTGTCACACTTTTAATTAGTTTCAGGACCCGAACACTGTCCGTAGAACACCCGCATGCATGCGCACGACCGCTCCTGTGCACATGCTGTCCTGCAGACATCCATTCCCTTTGCGGACATGTTCCCGACGTCATCATGTGACCGCACCCACGCTGAGTATGTGTCCTAATTTGCGGACTCTGTCCTGTTGCCCAACATTTTAAAAGAACTTATTCAGACAATCCAAATTATTTTACAATAAAAAATCACCATTTCACATGTCCCAGACAATTGCCCTGGCTTTCCACACATTTTTTTTACTTTTTGAATGCTTTTCAGTGTTCGATATGTTCTCGAAGCGCACCCCTCCACCCCTATAAAAGGCCACACCCCAGAGCTGATCTTCATTGTACTTCTGGCTATTGCAGATTGACTTTTGCTCCCTTTGCTGCTCTGGCTGAGATTACCTCATCAACCCTAATGGCTTTCATGGCTGCTGTTGCTACATCTGCCTCAGCACCACCCCCAAACCCTCCACCACCACCACCACCACCTCCCCAAGGACCTGCAGAGGGGAACACGCATAAGGATGTAGAGAACGAGGATGAAGAGGATGAAGAGAATGAGGTCGAGGAACTCCCTACTACCTTCACTCGCCGGGATTCTTGGGTGTGGCGGTTGTTTACCGTTTATAGTAACGTACCAAAAGTACATGCGAACAAGGTCACCTGTAATCAGTGCAAATTGGTGCTGAGTCGTGGGAGACGTGGTTGGTACAACTTTGGTACGACATCCATGAAGCGACACCTAACTTCATTCCACGGTGCGGACATTCGCAAGGTTGTACCTTGTAATGAACGTAGTAGGTTGAGTTCCTCTACAGTATACTCCGTTTCCACTCCTCTCCCCACAAGAGATACTCCTGTGGGAGAGCGCATCCCTCCAGCTGCTTCACAGGCCATTTGCGATGCTGTTGACCCTTATCTTTCAAGGGTCACAATGTTGTGTATGTACTGCGACGCAATACTCTGCAGGGGGGAGAGTTTTCGAAGTGCTTTCGAGACTACGGTCATGGACTACCAGAAGACCTGCTACCTACCTAAATAAGGCTCACCCTACATCTTCTTCTCTACACCTGCCCTTTCTAATCCCCGTGGTCGGTGTCCCTTCCTTACCCTCCTTTCCCCTCCTCTCCTAGTGTGTCGTGTGTAAAAAAGCACAAAAAATATAAAACAACAAACATTTAAAAAAGGCTCTTTTCAGAGCCGCCTTTCACAGTTTAATAATAGAAGTATCAAATAAACAGTGCAGGGCCCTGCACATTTTTTAAAAGTACGCGGACAGTCTTAGGACAAATACAATATTGGTGTGCGGCCCTAGCAAAACCAATGCACTTTTCTCTGGAAGTAAGTGGTGGCTCTGAAAAGAGCCTTTTGGTGGTGTGTTTGTGTGTTTGAAAAACTTGGATTCATCAACATCTAATGCACAATAGATGACTGTAATTCCAAAAAAGGTTGCAATGCATTTTGTACATTTCTAAGAAAAATCTGATTGCCAGCATATGTAAGATGGACTCCATCTCTGCGAAAAATGAATGTGCTACGAAACTTTCATTTTGAAAAGAGGACATGCCAACATCTCTTAGAAAGGCACAAACAGCCTTATTGACATTGCGCCTCTCTTTCTCCATTTGTGGACCAAATGAAGAAGAACGCAGCCACATTTGTCTTTGCGCAATACGAGAAAAAATTACTTGGGAATTTGGAAACATGTCCATGATCTACTCAAGTCCTTCTTTCAATGCAAATTGCAAAGAAATTCCAGAAACATGTCCTAAACTGTTCCCTCCACAATGAATTATGATTATGTCTGGATGATGTTCTGTCTGTAAAGTAGCACAGAGAGGTACCAAGTCCAGCCACTTCATTCCACGCACTCCATGCCAGTACACTTCCACATGAGGGAATCCAAGATCTACAGATACATCACAACGTTCTGCATGCACCTCCAACCAATGTATCCATGAGTCTCCCAAAATCCAGATAATCTGTTTTCGAAAACACACAGCCATAGCTATCTGTTCTTCTCTCAGGAAAAAGACATTCTCACAAAATCTCTCCTTACACAACACACCCACTAAACTTTACTGATCAATCCCTAGCTCCGCTCATTCTCATTTGCATGCCTCTCCACCCCAGAATACCTGTATGTAATATGCACTGTCCGCAGACTACCGCCATGTCCGCGGACATATAGAGGATCTGAGCATGGTGAATGTACATTTAAATAGTGTGCCTCATTTCCCCTTTGAGGTGGGCTCTGAAAAGAGCTGTTTGTTTTTTTTTTGTTTGCAGATGCCTGACAGATACCTGTTATTTTGTATTTTTTGGAGGTTTTTTCTTCTTATTTTACAACTAAAATCTTCACATAATCTTCTCCAAAGCAACCCTTACATTCCAAAACAGCATGGCATTTCCAAAAAAAGATAAAGAAACACCATCTGCTTCAAAATAAGCAGCATTACTCAAAACAATATTCTCATTGTTACAGAAAAACATACCAGCTCTAAGCATGAAAGCACACTTTCCTCGATTGACTGCACACCTAGCAATGTTTTGCTGAGGACAAAAAACAGAACTATTGTCCCATATTGCCCTAGGTAATAATCCAGAAAAAAATATTTTTGCATTTGGAAGGATGCTGATTACTGCTTGAACCAACTGTTCCAAATCTGCCAACAAAGTAGGGGAACTCACGTAGCCCAAATGGAAAGCACCATAGTGCAGAACTACCAGATGGGGACTGTTCATCCTATGCATATCTTCACAAACTTGGAGAATTGCCTCTGCATTGCAATCAGGCACTGCGCTCCTCACCACCTCTACTCCTCTAACATCGAAAATTGTTTGCCACATGCCTGCATTGAGAATACTGCTGTAAACCATGGACAAACATATCTCCGAGCACCAACATCCTGACTTTCTCCACCTCTGCCATCTTCACTACACACACTCTCTTTCCACACAAATCCACAACGGCAACATCTGATTGGCTGATCCCTAAACTCCCCTTTCCATGCTGGATTTGCTGGAAAACCCTGTATGTGGCACGCTCTACCCATGGACAGCCCGGTGTCTGTACGGCACGTAACTCTTTGCCAGCCCTTCTACACTTTCCACATCACTCTCGGTTCCATTCCCCCATTGGATACAGCTAAGCAGTCACACAACCATCCACCAATCACATCCAAGACCCCTACATCTAACTCCATCATCAGAGTTCCGCACTTCAAATGTACTGTTGATCACTCTGAACACAAGTCTCATATCATTAGAAAGCACCTTCTACAAAAACTACTGTAAAAGTCTCGAATATATCTACTTACAGCTCCATGCATATCCACATGCATGATTACAAACTACAGGTATGTATATTTTATTCAGAGTACATGCACAACTCTTATGAATCCATAGTGTGTCGTGTGTAAAAAAGCACAAAAAATATAAAACAACAAAAATTTAAAAAAGGCTCTTTTCAGAGCCGCCTTTCACAGTTTAATAATAGAAGTATCAAATAAACAGTGCAGGGCCCTGCGCATTTTTTAAAAGTACGCGAACAGTCCTAGGACAAATACAATTTTGGTGTGCGGCCCTAACAAAACCAATGCACTTTTCTCTGGGAGTACAGAGTAATGCCACTAAATCTGCAAAGCTTATACATACATGCCAACGCTCCCGATTTAAGCGCGAGACTCCTGATTTTTCATTGAAAAATCACACTATTTTTTACTGCCTCCCGCATAACCTATACATACATGCCAACCCACCCGATTTACGCGCAAGACTCCCGATTTTTCATTGAAAAATGGCACCATTTTGTACTGTCTCCTGCCTAAATTAATGCTAATCCCAATGCAATCCTATGAGAAAAATAAATGTATCAGATTGCTGTGGTGAAATCTCCCTCTCAGGTGCTCCCGATTGTTGGCATGTCTAGTATTAAAATGAAATTATTCAAATTTTTCCCATCTACTATAATCAACTATCACTTCCAAATCTGTCTGCTATGTACAACACAGCTGTAAAAAAACAAGTGAATTTCATTAACTTAAAATTCTACTCATTTGCAAAGCATTTTGAACTAACATACTGTAAATAAAATATAAATGCTGCACATAGTCAAAGGAAATGCATGCATACACTATGTTCAGATATCAAACAAGAATACTACCACAAAAACATAAAAATCAACGTGTACATTAACATCAGTGCTATAAACACACAAAATTACTAACTTCTTTCTTTTACAATTGCAGTGAAGACCACTCTCCTGAAAATCAGCAGCATCTACAAACAACATATCCGAAGAAACCTGCTCATTCCACAAAAAAAGTGTAAGTACAATACTACCTTTATATTCTTACTGTTCCTCAAAGACACAGTGTGGTTCATTCATGTAATTTGCGCACCAAAAAAAACATTGATTTCTGAACCATTCTGCCCACAAATCCCCATTTATTAAACAGAGATTAGCAGGCAAAAATGGCACACAAATCCCTGTTTTTTCGGAACACAAATAACATACTGAACCCTTAGAATGTTAGTATTACAAAACAAAGAACTGTTTTAATTTTATACCATTACGTTTACAATTAATGCTTCTCCTTACCACTAGCTCACTTTCTACTCTCATCTGAACCGCAGTGTAGTAACACACAAACAGAAGAATAGCCTTCCCAACTCATTGTAACTGCCCAATGCACAATCACACACCACCACATACATCTTTCCCATCAAACTCCTACACTCATGCACACAGCACACATACATTGCAAAACAGACCAACCCATACCTTCTTTTTTTTTCAACAGACCCCAAAGAATGCCTACCAAAAAGCAAGTCTGTATAAAACAACGCAGAAATAGAGCAAATGAAAATAAGTGTCCAAAATAAGCATCCATCTCTACCAAAGTTTGTAAAAAATGTTCAAACAAAACAGCTAATGCAGACATTTAGCAAAACAAAACAAGCTTCTATTACAGAAACTTTGCCTCCTCTATCAAAATGTAAAACAAAACAAAAAATGCTTAACAAGAATTGGGCTGCCACTACTGCTAAAACTGCTCCTATAAATCTTGATATACTAGCAAGTAACCATACCAAAAAAAAGTATTTTAGCAAAAATGTTCCGCCATAGAGTCCTTCAGAATCTTATAAAAACAGGAGTGAAATCATGCACAACCCTTAAAACCTACCGTAGAAAATGAATCCTAGAAGCTCTCGTAGACAGTGCAATCCTTCTAAAAAGGAAGTTATTTATTTTAGTTTTAAACAGGTTGAAACCACTAACAAAATTAAGTACTAAACTACAAAAAAAGGTCTCAATAAACAGAATGTCAACAAAATAAATTCTTAAATATCTGTGGAGGTGAATGGAGTCGCACCACGACCACAGAACCATATTTTAATGAAGAAGCATACAAACAAAACCAAACAAACACAATTGCCATCCATAGCAGTGGGCAAGGTTATGAAAACATTAATAATACCATAATGGAACAAGAAACACTGCTTACAAAAATATCCCCGGAAAACTCACAATTACCTCTTCATTCAACTGAACCAGAACGTCCAGTATACAAATGGCCGTGCACGTCAATGTGTAACATTCCCAACAAATCTTTCAAATCTTTACGCCAGTTGCTCAATCAGTATGTGAAAGGTAAAGACATAATCAAAATTAAAGTGCTGCAAAATATGGATACCTGTCCAGTGCGCAAATACACAGGACTACAAGGACATTCATTAGCCTGCATTTCAGGACCTATTTGCAAAAGCACCTTCCGTGATATCAAAATGATATCAACACATCATTCAACTATAAGAAATGTAGTCTATAAATTGTACTATGCTAAAAGTCCTGCTTTAGAACTAGCCAATTTAAATAACACTCTTCTACAAGAAGAAATCGTCGTATCCAGAGAAAATATTTTGGAAGTGAAAGCCAGTTACAAATGCAATAGCTTTACAACAGACTAGCAACAATTCTGCACATGGCAAACTTCTACTACACACATACAAAAAAGAAATACTAAAATTTAAAAGTACATCCGCTGAAGTACCAAACCATGTGTGTGTGTGCGTTGCCGCAGAACTTTTTACAAAAGTAACACAAAAACTATAGACGTAACATACAAAATAGAAGACAATGAAGATTCCAAATGGTTTGAATTAGCTCTCTACCTTTTAGCAGAAAACAAATACGAAATAACTGACCCCTTAATACTTTGCAGTTACTGCACTACAAAACTTGACAACAATCAAATCTCCTTCACGTGCTATCACAAATAACTTGGAAATATTCCCACTACCAAAACCCCTGCAACAACTCAATTTATATGAGAGCATCATAATTCAAACAGTACATCCATTTCAAGCAATAATACGCCTTCAACCAAAAACAGCAAAATTACCTCCCTCCGAATTGGTGAAAGGCATTTGTGGCAAAGTAGTTTATTTACCATTAGATCTGACAGAAAATGTGCATACTCTAGGAGTACAACGTCCAATAGAGCAATCTTTAATTGTCCTAGTAAATGGTGTACTAACAAAAGACAAAATAATTTGGCAACAACTCGTGGACTTACATAAAGTTAGACAAGCCTTGCAATATATAAAATACAGTAATGAATATTATAAAGAAATAAATATTGAAGAAAACTTAAGGGAAACAACTAAAATAATTGATGAGTCACCAGAAACTGGTCAATTTGAACTTCTAGATCCTGCTGCAGTATCCAATATTTTAGACCATTATACAATTCATCTATTACACTCTAATGACACCATAGATGATGCACTAGAAAAGTACCAAATGTGACAAACTAAAGGATCGCCAATGAGCATATGGGAAAAAAGTATAGAAGCACATGCTTTTCCTCTACTATTTCCTATTGGCAAAGGAGGAAGGTACGATGATAGACCCACTCAGAAAACAGCATCAGAATACCGCTCATTACAAATGTATTCTGTAGATCCTAGATTTAGACAAAATGTGGAATACATATTCCACCTACTCTTTGAAAGTGAACTAGCAACTCTATGTTTCGGAGTTGCACACATATTGAAATCAGGAACCCACTTTCAAAATATGTCAGCTACGCAATTCATACAAAAAGTGCAAGAAAAATATGATGTTTTAAAATCAAGCATTACAAATCTGTTTGCAAACATGCGTGGTACAAAAGAATACTGGTTCTGACATCACAGAGATGTACGTTGTATGATCAGAAAAGTTCCTCCCCTGGGAGAAGTGCAACACTTCTTTTGGAGAAAAGAATACCAAGCCAGAGGAGCACCACATATCCACATGCTTTTATGGATTAAAGATGCTCCTAAATTTGGTCAGGACAGTGATGCCACTGTTTTGCAGTTCATCCAAAAATATGTCACTTGTGAAATCCCTTCACAAACGAGACATAGTGACCTCCATGCCCAAATTGTAAAATTTCAAAGACACAAATGTGGCAAATATTGTCACAAATACTAAAACAAAGGGAAATACTACACCAAATGCTGATTTGGTTTCCCTAGACCAGTTACAGAAACAGGTGAAGTGAACACCTTCATGTCTTCAGTTAGACATAGTGTTAAAGGTAAATAACCTAAGAACACGTATTACATAAAAAGAACAGAAGAAACAAAATATATCAATGATTACAATGATATCATTGCCCTCTTATGGAATGCAAACATAGATGTGCAGTACATTGCAGACAATTCCACTGCAGTTGCACAATATGTTACAGCCTACTTAACAAAAGCAGAAAAAACAGCTTCAAGACCTCTGGAATGACATATCATCAGACAAAACACTATCTCAGAAATTGTACAGCTTAGGCATAAAAATGCTCTCTCATAGAGAAAGTGGCTCCTATGAGGCTGCAGATCGTTTAACCGGTACTGCTGTATGGAAAAACTGAAAATATAGTATGGCTAAGCCTTGGTCCGGCTAAATCTAGAAAAAGAGTTCTCAAATCATATGAGGACATAGAAACAATAGCCAAAAATGATCCAAACAGCCAAGGCATTTTGAAACACAATTCACTAGACACATACTATCTGAACAGGAGTACCACTTTGGAAACCATGTGTCTATGCCACATAGCCCAAAACTTCACATACAAAAATAATATAAAACCCAATAAAAAAAAGGTAGATATAGAGTGACAGATTGTGAAGGCAGCTTAGTGAAACTTACCAAACAAAGCTTAATTAATCATATGAAATTATCATTAAAAACTCCTCAACAGAAAGAACTATATTACATGTCCCTGCTACAACATTTTAAACCATGGAGAAAAGAAGAAGAGATACTAGATAACTATGACTCCTATGAAGACGCTTTCAAAGCAAATGAAAGCACTATCACCGATGTAAACTTTACAAAGTACAAAACAATGTTGCACAATGAACAGCAACACAAAGAAGAACTCCAGGCCCAACTAGATAAGGACACTTCCGACAGTAGTCAACCTTCTGTAACAGGAAGCCAAGAAACACTGGGACAGCCACTAATAGCAAATGAGGCAGAATTAGTTATGACAGAAGTACAAAACACCATATGTCACTATGAAGAAGATAAAGAAGACTTAACTGTACTACAATCAAAACTTAACAAAGACCAGCGCACCAGTTTTGAAGAAGTAACAAAAGAAATTGCACATGGTGTACAACACGAAAATAAAGAATGTACCTGTCAAAATTACAAACCTATACTAATATACGTCAGTGGTGAAGCTGGTTCTGGCAAAACATTCTTAATCAAAATCATCAGCAAGTTCCTTCAACAATTGACAAACAACAAACTGTCAGCTGTTGTAACTGCCCCCACAGGTTTAGCTGCCTGCAACATAGGTGGTGTCACTTTCCACTGATTACTACTCCTTCCAGTAGAACACCAAAACAAATGAGACTATTACAAACTTTCTACAGAAGCTGCAATGGAACTACGCAGAGTGTTATAACAAATGAAAATGCTACTAATAGATGAAGTGAGCATGGTCTCCAACATAATGTTGGCTTTGATTCACCTCAGATTGCAAGAAGTACTTAAAACAAACTGCGAAGAACTCTTTGGAGGAAAACACATTATTGTTTTCGGAGATCTTCTTCAATTGACACCAGTGAAAGGTGAACCTATTTTTAAAACCTTAGGACACAAACTCTGCCGTGAAACATTTCCAATACAGAGAATTAACACAAAACATGCAGCAATCTGCAGATCTCACTTATGCCAACATCCTAAAAAGTATAAGAGTTGGTGTATTATCTCAGGAAGCACAAGCAATATTGAAAAACCGGCACATCCGTGCACTTTATGGCGATAACTCATGTGCTACTGATGTTATGGAACAACAAAAATGTCAATTGTATGTCCTTAATGCCAACTCTTGCAAGCTGTTCCAAATTCAATGAATCAATGTTGAAAAAAGAAATGCAACCAATAATTGAAATTTGCTCCACAGACAGACTGGACGTAGATGGTATGACACTACCCATGTGTCAACAAGCCACAACAAGACTAAGGGCCTCATCACGAGTTTGGCGGTAACCCTTAAATCCGGCGGTCGCGCTATTACCGCCGGATTTAAGGGTCCGCCAAATCAGGGCTTCGGCGGATTTCTCCCCAGCTCTGAGCTGGGGGGAAATCCGCCGAAAATTCGCGCTATTACTGTCGGCGGGAAATCCGCCGGCGGTAAGAGCGCGAAAAATCCCCATTGAGCTCAATGGGGAATGGGGCATTCCCGAATGGGCTCAGTGGGGAATGGGGAATTCCATTAACGCCAAACCCGTGATCCGGCGCTAATAGCGCTGGGGGGTTTGGCGGTAGGGCCAATACCGCCGGCGTTACCGCCCTACTCGTGATGAGGCCCTAAATACGTTCGAAACAGCTGGTTTGGAGAAAATATAAAAATTATTCTTAAACTGTAGAGTAATGCTTAAACGTAACCTTGATGTGGAGCAAGGACTAGTAAATGGAGCACTGGGTACAGTTGTTGGCTTTCAAACATACCCACGTGACAACAACATTCAGTTTGTCAATATTCTCTTTGACAAACTTTCAGAAGTAAAAAGGATAGTGTCAGGAATCAGGGTTGGCACAGGCGTGGAGTGCTAAAATACGCCTATTGAGACATGTGCTGGAAGGATAAGGAAACTTCAGTTCCCAGCATCCTTTGTGTTATTTTGTAGTTTGGCCCGTGCGCGCCTTGACAGCTGTACTGCATCAAGAATCAAGGCAGCTTAAACGCAGGCAACGGCGGTGGGCAGGTGTGGCTTATTGTTGATTGGGAGCAGGAGTCAGGCTGCCGCATTCGGCAACAGGAGGAAGGGTCCGCGTGCGATGAAACGAGATGCAGAGGAGGAACGCTTGATCGCACGCGTTCACAGTGCGGTAGGAGCAGGAGGGGCGCTGAGTAGTCGGCAGAGACAACGTTTGCTGTTCTTTGTCTGGGAAGTCCCACGGGGCTCCCAGACTCAAGATAAGTACTTGTGAGGGCAATATATTTCCTGAACTGCTTGGAATGATTTACCGCTGTTTCATTATTTGTCTGGGAAGTCCCACGGGCTCCCCAGACCTGAGATAAGTAACGCCCTAATCACTTTGAATTCAATCCGTATGAGAAACGAAAGTGTGTTTGTTACTCGTATAATTCAAGAACTTTGCCAATCTCGTATGGGTTAATGCAGGAAGTACTGCATATGGACAGCGACATTTCACTAGTGCCAGGAACTAAAGGAAATGCATTTATGTTGTATGTTGCTAACGCTGCCCGAAGGGCCATGTGTATTGTCTAATCATTTTGGGAAGCTTTCCCTTATGTGTGGTCATATTGCTTGCTTATGTGTTGTATGGGAATGATATTTCAGAGTAGGATACAGTACATGTATTAAGGTGTGTTATTCAGGAATCAGGTATATGTTAATTGTGCAGTTGATTGTTCTGTTCATTCTATGCGAGTTAGAGTAGGGTTTTTTCCTGTGTTTCCCCAGTCCCATCCACCTTAGGAGTTTCCTATTCCTCTTTCCGGTGTTCCTAATTTCCCCTCCCTATCCACAACCTCTCCCTAACCCCTCTTCCCCCCATTGGCTGCCACGTGGCGACCTGTTTACTAACTCAGGCGCCTGTGCCAACCACGGTGGGAGGGTCGAGTTCATTCGGCTTCCGTGGTTCGGGGGAGAGTCTCGATCTCTCTTCCTTCCAGTTAGTGTGATTGTGACAGATGGGGCGCACAACAGCTCGATTCCTTCTCTTCAAAAACATGCATTTATGCAGAGAACAATTGTCTCTAACTCTAGCATATGCAGTCACCATTCATAAATCCCAAGGTCTTACCCTAGACAAAGCATTGATAGATATTGGTAACACAGTCTTTAAAGAAGGCATGAACTATGTAGCACTATCACGCTTACGTACACTTGAGGGCCTATTTCTAATCAACTTTGATGCAAGTAAAGTAAACGCTGATATTCCTTGCATTTTAGAATACAATAGACTACGTTCACTATACACCCCCCATCTAAAAACATATCCTGCTCCACAAAAAGGAAAATGCTGTAAAAGAAAACTAATTCAAACTGAAATGCAACAGGATCTGACTGCAAATCCTCCAAAGAAAGTAAAAGAAGCTAATACTTCATCAATTACCACAACCAAAGAAGAACCTATTAGTCAAAGTAACTCAGGTACTTCTTCAAAGAAGCAACACACACTCCGAAAAAATGACTTGGACACAGAACTATCTGGTCCATTCAAATTTTCAAATATAACTGGTGTAAGTTGCTACGCAAATGTAGCAATGACTATTCTATTTCAATTGCCACCAATTGTTGACAACATTTACTTACACAGTACAGATCAATTGTGTTTGCAAATGTCCTTCATAGAAATGCAACAAATAATCCTGACAACACATAGTGTTCACAGAATAAGACAATAATTGGACTACTGTGCTGGAATGGTGAAATTCACTATAAACTCACAGGAAGATCCACAATGTACTTACTACAAGTACTGGAAAACAAAAACATACTTATAAATGAAATCTTCCAGATTTCATACATGTGTAAACATGCATGCACTCTCTGCAACAATGTGACACAGGAACAAATCCCTAGTGAGCGCTTTGTATAAGTATCCATGCCTAATTGTGAATCCATTCCATTTCAGCAACGTGTACAAAATGCAAACCATGGTAGATTATGTACTACCTGCAATTCAGATAATCGCTCCACCATACTAATACAAACACATAGTAACTACATAATACTAATGCTTCTACGTTACAATGCAGATGGTACCAAAAACAACTGCAAGCTGACTGGATTCACACACGGTCAATTATCAATTAGTAAGAAAACCTTCACAACAATAGGTATAATCTACCACGCAGGAGCCACAATCAATGCAGGTCACTACACTGCATATATAAAAAAGAAATGTGGATGGTTCCAATGTAATGATAGTACCATTACGCTAAAGCAGAGATCACCGGCAAATCTTACAAACGCTTATTTAATCTTCTTAAATCCAAAATGTGATGACTAATCTGTACTTCAACATTTAACAAAAATTCAATTAAAAAACTATTAACAGTTAGAATACGCCAATAGGTATCTAAATGGCCCAAGATTCTATAACAACCAAACAGATAAATGAATACCACTAAATTATAACAAAAAATAGACAGAATACGCCAACAGGTATATAACTGCTTCAAAAATCTGCAACAAGCCAACAGATAGAACAACAGCCAGAAACAAGTGAACACTGAAAACAAACAAACAAATAGACTGTAGCATAACAAAAAAGTTTTTTTAATCCGACATGGATTTTTTTTTCCCACAGACCCAATGAGTTGAAAAACAAACACAGAAACTGAGCAAAATGCACAGTACACTTGTTTGTAAACTAAATATAAGGGTAAAAAAAAATTGAAATGTCTACTATGCAATATAATAAGTCTTTATAAAATACATACACTAACATGCTCCTTTCTTTTATCAAAGAAATTGAAAAAGAATATTTCCCCAGTTACCAAACTCATTTAAAAAATATATTGAATCTCAACAAATCAAACAGTAAGTATAATTTCAAACATTTGATAGATATTCGATTGTATGGGTGTGATCTATGGCTGTGATATGCTGCAGTGGTTGTGGCCAGGGCCTAGACTCTTGGGTGTATAACCTATGGCCTACGGCCTTCGGCCATGCACCCAAGACTCTAGGTCCTGGCCACAACCACCGCAGTATATCACACCCATAGATCACACCCATAGAATCAAACATTTGAACTGTCTATATCGGCCCACCCATATCACACTTTCTTCATGGTGACTTATTACTTCAGTGCATATAACTTCAGTCTTGAGTGCATGGCCTTTGCCCATGCACCCAAGACTCTTCGCCCTGGCCACAACCACTGCAGCATATCACACCCACAACCACCACACCATATGACACCCATGCTGGCGTATAACTTCAGTACTTATAACTTCGGTCTTGACCACCTGATAGATATTCAATTCTATGGGTGTGATCTATGGGTCTGATATGCTAAGGTGGTTGTGGCCAGGGCCTATAGTCTTGGGTGTATATCCTACGGCCTACAGCCTTTGCCCATGCACCCAAGACTCTAGGTCCTGCCACCCCCACCGCAGCATACCACAACCACAACCACTACAGCATATCACACCCATGCTGCCTTATAACTTCAGTGCTTATAACCTTGGTCTTGGGTGCATGGCCTTAGGCCATGCACCCAAGGCTCTAGGTCCAGGCCACAACCACCACAGCATATCACACCCATTGTGGCTTATAACTTCAGTACTTATAACTTTGGTTTTGGGTGCATGGCCTTTGCCCACAACCACCTGATAGACATTTGATTCTATGGGTGTGATCTATGGGTGTGATATGCTGCGGTGGTTGTGGCCAGGGCCTAGAGTCTTGGATGTATGGCCTACGGCTTGGGGCAATGCACCCAAGTCTCTAGGCCCTGGCCACAACCACCACAGCATATCACACCCATGGTAGCTCATTTTCAGTAATTACAAACATCCCGGACAGTGCGGGCATGGCAAATACATCAGTAGCACCTGCCACCTAAACAAATACAGTATTTCACCCATCTCTTACTCCCTAAACCTGCCCAAGCACTCTTGTACACCAAAAAACTCCCCAAAACTGCATTTCGCCTCTGTTCGCCGCCGCGCGGTCGGCGGATCCAAGATGGCGGGCGCATCGGAACAATCTGACACACATCGCGCTTCACTCCAGCCAATCTACGGACATGACACAAGCCAATTAGCCAATCGGTGTCCTGCCCACGGAGCGAACAGGGAAGTGTTTCCGCGAAGCGGACCTAGATAACACTATTTTTTTTAGACCTACTTGTTGATCATTTTAAACAAAACTACTGGACTGATTTTCAGCAAATTTACAAAGCTTTCGGGGCCAAGCCCCTGCCGCAAATTTGGTGAAAATTCGTCCAGCGGTTTGGGCTGTAGGCGTGCACAAAGTTTTTCCCCCATTCAGTCTATGGGAAAAAAAAGAGGTTTTGGGACCCCCCTATAACTTTCCCCCCCCTGGACCAAACCTCACCAAACTTTACACCATTCAGAGTGGGTCATATACTTTTTTTGCAAAGTTTGGTAAGGATTCGTCCAGGGGGAGCAAAGTTATAAGCCGCCCAAAAAGTGCTCTTCCTATCTTCCTATGGAAACAGCAATTTAGCCATAACTACACAGCCACTACTGTGGCTGTGTAATTAGATTCCTTCCAAATAACATGCAAGGAAGGCATACACACACACACACATCTGCTTTATCACTGAATATTATCAGCTTATTCTGGATTTACCTGCAGGTGCAAATTGACAAATGCACTACTGAAGAGAAATGGACCTCCCCTGTACTGTATACTTTATAGGTGTATGAGTATGTGAATACATTCACAGATGCAAAGATGACACTAAACCATTTGTTTTTAGACATTCTCATTATATTATTTACAAATACAATTCACAATTATTAGTTCTTACCATAAAACATTGCATCATCATCTGGAAAACAAAAGAAAGAGAATACAGAACAAACAGGCATTTTAATACATGAGGTCATTCTTCCACATTCTGAACATGACAAAGTAAAATGCAGGGAATTTCCTATCTTGTTTACACTGTTATTATAATTCAGTCATCCATGCGACCGTACACAGTGACCTCACTTAACTTATCTCCTTAGCAAAAGTGTTTGTTTGAAGTTCCCCCACATGACCTTGCTTCGCTCGCCTCACAAAGACAGGCCCAGTCAGCACAAACTGCTCCTGTAATCTTGGGTGTTTGGGAAGCAAGGCGAGAAACTCTCAAGCTAGCGCTCTGTGACACCTTGAACTTCTATCTGCACAGCCCAATCAACACAAACTGAATGCTCTCCGTAAGTTTTTCCATTAGCAGAACTCAGGACCTTCCTATTTGCCTACGTGGTATGTCTGCAGACACTTTCTCTTCCAATCAGGTTAACAGCATGCTTGCAGAATCACCCTTCACTTTTATACAATGGGATCCTTGCTCACTGCAACTGTTTCAATTGTATTTCCTTCCATGCATACTTTCTACTTACTGCAACCCATAGAAAGAGAAAAATAAATGCAAGTGCACATTTAAAAACGGTGTATTTTCACCTCATTTTGCACATGAGACTACATTATCATGTTAGGAAGTTAAAATGAGTGTTTAGTAAATGTTAATTAAGTTAGTCAGTTATATAAATAATGTAGTCTTCTATGTATGAGGTACCAAAAAAAACATTGGTGCACTTTATTCTCTGCAGTTTCAAGCTGGGCTTTGCTGTGTTATGAATTCTGTACCTTGCATGCCACCAACAACATATTCACATGTTATACTGGCAACCAAAAATAACTATATGTGTGTGCCATATTACAGCTGGCAACACAAAAGAAATGCCATCACATTTAGTAAAGCGCTATATATTCTTATAAAGCACTATATATATGATAACACCACCCATTGATCTTCCTCTTTCATCATTCCTCCTTCTTGACAAAGTCCTCAAATTTGCTACCCACACTCTTTACAACCCACCAAGATCCTCCTCACTTCTACCTATCCTACTAAAGAACACCATACCGGCTGGGACTCCATGCACAGCTGCTCGCTTTACAAGTTCCTTCTAGCAGTGTACACATCTGTCAATGAATGTGCTCCTCTGTACCTGGCTGACTCTACCTCAGTCAAATCACCATCTCCTTTCCTCCACTTCCCCTCTGCACTCAACCACTCCCGGTGCCTCATATCACATCCTCTCTTTCTCCCTACTCGCCCCTCTCAATTGGAACACTTTCCCCTTCACAATTAAAGCCAGTCTGACTGTGGATCTCTTGAAAGCTACGATTATACATCCACGTACTTGCTAAAGAGATAGCTCTGCCTGCCCTCTCCCCCATATTTCCTACTTGACACCACCACTCTCTCCAGTGCCACACAATAATTTAGTACTGTCATTTTCTATATGTTTTCAACTGACCTCTTTTGGTTGAAGCACTTGCACCCCTACATGTTAATGTTTTATGTGTATGTCACATTTTCCTTATATTTGTAATGCTTGTTTTGTTTTACTTGGCCCTGTTCTATGCCCCTCTTTGTTCACACCCTCATAAACTGGCTCACTGTTTGTTCTCATCAATGAATGATTGTGCATGCACTCTTGTGGGAAGGCCTCTGCCAATAGGCAATTTGTTATTGTAAGGTATTCCTGATCAAAATTGATATTCTTGTTTTTTTCCAAAACTGCCAATACAAAAGCTGCCTTTGATAGAGTTTTCTCAAAAGTGAGGCCTAAATGTCACAAATCGAATACTGCGTCACTCAGTTCAGAACACCCCCCACTTAGTATAGCATGACTGCTTAATTGAAATTCTATGTAATTCAGGCTCAAATTAAAATGTATTTCATGCCAAGGCCTTACACATGTTAATAATCAGAACTTGCATTCAATGTACATCAAGACATTTAAAATAGACCTGCAAATTTACACAGTGTAATACAATGAGCCGAAAGTATAGCCTATTGCTAGTCTCTCTTCCAAACTATTATAGCATAGCCTCTATGGAACACCACCTAATGTGTTAAAAAGAAACCATCATTTTAATCATTGCACTATAGCCCTTTTAAATTCACTTTAAGAACAACTGCCTAAACTATTGGATGATGATCTCAATCCAATGGCAACACTGTTTTCATCCTATACATGTGAAACTGAGCATGCACTGTGAAGACTATGTAATGTAAATTGGAATGGTAGCTACTTTGTGGTCACATTGGATGTAGTTGAATTGTACACCTCCTTCAACCATGAATTTTCCAAGGATGCCATTACCTATTTTTATGACAAATAATCAGCCTCATGCTATAACACGCATCAAATGATCCTAATATGGAAAGAAGATTAAAACAACTATTGAAATAATTATCTTAATAACAACCACTTTAGAATTACATACATATAGCATGTATAGCAAAAACCGCTATAACATGTCTTGATCCCAGTATTTTTGTACACAAAGGGAAATTGGAGACCAAGATCTTTCAAAATACTACTGAAGCAAACATTACCTTACACAGAAACATCTGTCATAGGCGTAATGTCTATTCCGATTGGAGAATTCAGAAACATTGCCTATTGGTAAAAGGTTTTGGGACAGAGTTTATGATGAAAAAGCCATTAGAAAGGCAACAGTATTAGTTGGGATTCAAACTTTAGCAAAATTAATGACACCCAACATTCAGCAGGTGTCTAAGCAGTCTCTTCAAATAAGGTTTGAAACCAGGTAATTCTCTCAGTTATTAATTTAAAAGTGGTTAAATTAACATTGGGAAGTGGTTCCATCAGATCCAGAGAATCTTCCCTTCATTGGATATACATACTTAAAAATGGCACCCAAGACATTTAAAATTGCAAAAGATATAATTCGACACACTTGGCTTAATCAAGAAAAGCATAGCATTTCCAATGTGGAACATGCAACAATTGAAAATATGCTTATCATGGCATGAAAGACTATCAGGTTAAATAGGGCAATACAATCAGAATCAAACAATTCATGACCTGCAATAACATGCACGTTGTTGATGTTATATTGTGTATGTGATTGTATGTGTTTGTAGAAAGCTGAATATTGGAAGCACAGAGAGCAAATTAAAAGAAAGAATAACAGAACAATTTAGGTGCCTAAGAATGAAGGAAGAAAGACATGCATTTGGCGAACACCTGAACCAAGAACATCAAGGAGCAGATATATCTGGCATAATAGTTTTGGAATGTTCAAAATCTTTTGTAAAGGAAAGAGGGGCAACCTAGAATGTGCTGACGTAAAAAGGAAGCAAAGCATCTTTTTTGATTTCAAATATACAAAGTTTGGCAAGAATAAGGACAAGAAATTTGATTAGTTCCTATGAAATCAGTTTATGTTAAGTGAATACAAACGACACACCATTTAAAAGTAATATTTATTTTTAAAACACATGTTGTTTGTTTAAGTTGTTCTGTATAATGTATACTATTCAGAAACTGTCTCTGCAATTCAAAACACAGATCATGGTGACATCTGGGAAACAATACATACAGTAAGACACCGTCAAGACTCATTCTAGCAGTAAAAGACACATTTGCATATTCAACATTAAGACAAGTGTGGTGTTAATCAACAGTAAATTTAAATTCAAGTCGATAATGATCTTGGTAAAGGGTTATATTTATTTTCATGGCATTAAAATAGTGGTTGGTACTGACAATCCAATTGCAGTGTACATCCATACTTTTAATCGCATGCTTTAAGACAAGGAGAAATTGATTTCATTATGTAAACCATCATATAAAACTGATTGGCGGAGTGCCGTTTAAATATGGCAGAACTTTAAGCCTTTACGAAATCCATCTTTGATATCAATTGTTTGTATTTTTAAATAAAAACATGGTTAAGATTGTGCCCTTTTTTCAAAGAATGCTTCAAATACAAATCAAACATACCAACCTGTTTTGCCATCTTCTAGGCGAGTTTGCATTTCAAGCATTTGATTCAGAATTACAATAATACTTTTACTAGCAATCCCAGTAATAGTTCTTTTTCAGTATACTTACAAGTGTCTTATATCTTTATATTGTTCTTACAGGCTAAAAGACCTGATCAAAAAAAAGTGACCACTAGGCAATTTTTCCAACTCAAAAACCCAAGCCAATGCAAAAAGAATGAATACTTTGCCACAATGTGGATGTCATTTAAGAGGTTAAGACATTAAATTAGGTAGCTTTTCAATTAATTGTGATTTCTGGTGTCAAAATAATAAAACTAATTTAGCATTATGAGAAGGCACTCTTTGATAAATAGCATGTAGATATGTATACATTTCTTCCAGATGCTATGCAAGCTTAACTGTGAAGAAGATATTGCAGTGAAGTAAATGTTTGTGTCAAACACAAATGGTCTATTTTTAGACGTTATGAAATATTTGAATCAGAAATATACAATATGATTGTGATTAATCAATAATACACATTCTTACACTCTAATATCTTTCCTTTTAGACCCTAATGAAGAAGATGGAGTGGGAAAATAATTCCACCAAATGTAAAACATGTGTTGGTATAGGGAGAGTGATTCAGAAATCCAATGTCAATAATACATTCCTTGTAACATTTAAAAATTCTGGGTGCTTGATGACTTTCTTGCAATACATAATTTAGAGAATGTATTGTAAATAGTGTTTCTTTTGATGTATTTACATATTGATGATCAAATGTATTATTACTAATTTTACATTATGTTGTTAATAATCTAAATATAAAGCAAATACTAAAAAGAAACAACAAACTATTTTCTTGTGGTCGCAGTTCAAACCTATATATCAGTGCATGTGTTTACTAAATGGATTTGATATCTAATCCTGTGTTGATTATAACAGGCATATGGCAATTATGGATGAGTAGCCCCTGGTTAAAACTGATTTTTGATTATGTGTCAGCATCGGGTGGAGGGTTGACTAGAGTGGCCACATTACTCTATGCCACTTAGATGCCTGTTTTCTAGTCCCTTGTAAATCCTAGAAATATCCCAATTGGGGGAATAGGTCTAAGCCACAGCTGCTTCTTTACGCAATTGATATGCAGAGAGAAAGCTCTTGCGTTATGCCCTGCATCGTCTCATTTGTTCAAATCCTTGCTTCTGGCACACTTCATTCCGTATTCCTGTACAGTAATCGTTTGTTTGGTATCAAACTAAGAAGCTAGATGTATAAGTACCAGAATGCAATTTTGTCATTAGAACTAGTTTAGCATTACACACCTGACATGAACTAATTTGAGATGTCTTTAATCTTCTAGCTGGGTTATACACGTGAAAGCCACCCTAATGTAGTCGTTGTTTGATGTAGGCATGCAGCTTGTTGTTAGGCATGATCTGCATACAAGCAATAGACAGAAGACCTTTAATGTGAAGAAATATTTCCAAAGGCATGCCACAAGCACATCAAGGAGATGTTGAGTGTCTGGGGAACTTTGCTAACATTATTAAAGGAATGGTTCGCCCAAATTTTTTTATTTCAAAAATAGACATTTTTTTTTTCGAAGTCCCTATGTAAAATTTTGAGCAATTCAAGCTCAAAAATGTGCAAAAGCAAGCACATGGGCGCATCCATTTTGTGAAATGGATGCCCGCCTGTGCTGGCTTTTGCTTTTGCGGCACTAATGAAGGAAAAGCCAGCCAGCTGTAGTAAACAAAAGATACCACTGGGTGGCTTTTCCTTCATTGGTGCCGGGACTTGGAGAACGCGGACCGGAGACTACAGGCAGAAAAGCTGCAGCTGCATCTCGGTAAGTGTTTTTTTTTTTTTTTTTTAAATAAGCACTAGCTGCGTTTTTTTTTCTATGTTTTCCGGGCTGGAGGAGCCGGGAAAACTTAGAAATAAAACCACAGCTTTAAAAGCGTTGTATTTATGTTTGCAGTTGCTTTTGTAGCGACCGCAAACATAAATACAACGTTATTGTGTTTGAAAACGCTGTGTTTTTTCTTTCTAAGTT
The DNA here is from genome assembly GCF_040938575.1 of Ambystoma mexicanum. Classification (NCBI taxonomy): domain Eukaryota; kingdom Metazoa; phylum Chordata; class Amphibia; order Caudata; family Ambystomatidae; genus Ambystoma; species Ambystoma mexicanum. The sequence continues at coordinate 398,959,589 of NC_090939.1, forward strand.
TCTCAGCTCCTCTGAGCCTGAGAAACTTAGAAAGAAAAACCGCAGCGTTTTCAAACACAACTGTGTTGTGTTTCTGCCTAAATCTGCTTTCCCATTTGGGGCTCTAGGGCTCTCCGTGGGGAGCCCTAAAGCCCCAAATGGGAAAGCAGATTTAGGCAGAAACACTGCGGCATGTAAACACAACCGTGTTGTGTTTCTGCCTGCCTTTGCTTTCACTTTGGGTCTCCGGTGCTCCCCGGAGACCCAAAGTGATAGCCACGGCAGGCAGAAACACAACACGGTTGTGTTTGAAAACGCTGCGGTTTTTCTTTCTGAGTTTCTCAGGCTCCTCCGAGCCGGAGGAGCCGGAGACACTTAGAAAGAAAAACCGTAGCGTTTTCAAACACAATAACGTTGTATTTATGTTTGCGGTCACTACAAAAGCTACCGCAAACATAAATACAACGTTTTTAAAGCTGCAGTTTTATTTCTAAGTTTTCCGGGCTCCTCCAGCCTGGAAAACTTAGAAAAAAAAACGCAGCTAGTGTTTATTTTTATAAAAAAAATAGCACTTACCGATATGCAGCTGCAGCTTTTCTGCCTGTAGTCTCCGGTCCCTGTCCTCCGCGTACAGCACCAATGAAGGAAAAGCCACCCAGTGGTAGCTTTTGTTTACTACAGCTGGCTGGCTTTTCCTTCATTAATGCCGCAAAAGCCAAAGCGAGCACAGCGGCGGGCATCCATTTCACAAAATGGATGCCCCCATGTGCTATCTTTGAGCTTGAATTGCTCAAAATTTACATATTGACTTAAAAAAAAATGACAATCGTTTTTTTTTAATATTGCCTATCTATTTTTGAAATAACATTTTTGGCCGAACCATTCCTATAATGAACATATAGAGAGCCAGTTCTGTTCCTTATCAGGGAAGTGGAGTGCTTTTCTACTTTAGTGCTTCTACACATGCACAAGGCCACAACACCAGCATTACTGAGGTAGGCATCCATGCTGTCATGTGTTTTTCTTTTATAGCACAGCTGCCCATGTCTGTTTGTGGCTTATTGGTGATTTAGCTATAGCAGATCTAAAGTGAAAGAGAGCAGGTTACCGGAGAAAAGGATTGGTTTACATATTTTTACAGAATAGAACGTTCTCTCTTTTGCTCATGTTGGAAAGAGTTCTGCATTCCTGCTTCTATGACCAGGAGGGGAGCAGTCAGGGGCGTTGCTAGGGGGGGCCAAGGGGGCTATAGCCCCTGATCTTTTGGTTGTAGCCCCGGATAGAATCTCAGGAGCTACAGCCAAAAGACTAGCTAGCCCCCAGTCCCAACAGTTCCAACATCAGCATAGCCCCGGGTCTTTTCCAGACCTAGCAACTCCCCTGGGAGCACCCACAAGGTATTCTCTTGTATCTAGGAACAATTAAATGCAGGACGGAGGATGATTGTAGTGTGTGTGATGGGAGGAAGGGGGGTAATGGTTGAATTTTGTATGAAGAATTGTAGTTCTCTGTTTGTATAAAGCCAGACGGATTTAAAGTATATTTGGGATTTCACTGGCAGACAGTTTAGTAACGGCAGCAATAGAAAACAACTTAAAGTATTTTAGACACGCATAGTTCTGTTGTGTCAAAATTACACGGAAAAGTAAAAACATTGGAGAATGTGTCTCTGCATTTTAAGGTTAAAATAATATTTTTTTCACTGCAGCTGCAAGCTATGAAAAATAGTGATCTGCATCAAACAGCTCCTCAAGGTCCTGAACCAAGCTAAAGTCCTGGAGCATTCTCCCAGTTCCTATGACCATACATTATATGGCGAGGCCCTGTGAGAAGTCTCCAGAAATAGGATAATTGTTTTTGGGGTTCATTTTGATGTTGTTCCTATAAAAAGGACGCATGGTCCTGTTAAGGACTATGTGACCCACCTAAACCCATCTTTTGTTGGATCTGTGTTAGTGTTCTTTTGTTGTTTCCTTCCCTGTGTAACCATGTGATCCTCGTTGTCGATCCTCCCTTTTTTCCTCCTTCTCCAGACCTCTTTTCCACCCCACAACCGCCCACCCTCCCCCGATTGGTCCAGCTCCACCAGGAAGCACCCTTATATTAGGGCCCCATGGCAGACATGCCCAAGGCAGCCATCTGAGGGCCAGAGTCAAAGGGCAGCTCGCTTGGGCAGCTCCCTACTGCCTGTTTGCCAGCTCACCCTGGTAACCTTACTGCTACAGACAGGTAAGGTGGTAGGAAAAGAGAGCTCGGCCAGTGCTGTGCATCCAAAATATGGCCACTATTTTATTACTTTATTCATTAACATACAATTTATACCACTGTGTTGAACCTTGCTGTGCTCCAAATCTAGCCAATGTATTGCACTTAAACGAATGTGGAGGGTAGCCAATGTATTGCACTTAGATGAATTCCAAGGGTAGACAACGTATTGCACTTAGATGACTTTTGGGGGCAGCAAATGTATTGCACTTTGATGGATTCTTTGTGGGCGCACATGTATTACACTTAGATGAATTCTTAGGCTAGCAAATGTACTGCACTTAGATGAATTTTGAGAATACCCAATGTATTGCACTTAGATTAATTTTGAGGGTAGCAAATGTATTGTCCTTAGATGAATACTTTGTGGGCAGCAAATACATTACACCAAGATTAATTCTTCGGACAGCCAATTTACTGCACTTTGAATTTTGAGAGCAGCAAAGGATAGCCAATGTATTGCACATAGATGAAGTTTGTAGTGTTGACACTGTATTGAATACTGCTGCCCTCTGAATCATGACTCTGTGCTGAAAGTTTACTACACTCTGACGCTTGCCACTGTACTAACCAGCCCTGCTTCTGCTCCTCTCCTGAATACCATCTAATTACCACGCGTGCCGTAAAAGCACTGCCAGACATGAAACCCACAAACCACACAGCTGCCACACAAAAACATCCACAAACAACAAACAATCCCAGAAACTAGGTCTTACCCCTCCGGACACAACACGCTAGTGCATACAATCAAATCACACTTAGAAAGCAGACATTCACAGACACCAGTTCCTCAGGGTTCTGCAAGCATCAACAGAAAAGCACAACCTCTACCCTATCCCTATTCCTCACTAACCCAACCTGTCCTCTTTCTTACAGAGCCACATGAGCACCTGGAGACCATGCAAATGGTAACGGTGCACTGTACAAGTCAACATGAAATAGCTAGTTGCACATTAAAATTTAAAATAAATAAATAAATAAATAAATAAATACATACATACATACATACATACATACATATTATTATCAGTGTGGGTCATCCTGGACACCTGTGCTGCTTAAAGTGAACATAGTTGTTTCTGAAAACTGGCTGTGCAATTATTTATTTATTATTACTATTAACAGGAGATTAATAAAATATGTAAATGTGGAGCAAAACCTGGATATCCTAAAAATAGATATCAGAATGTTGACCCTTATTAGTTTTTGCTAACAGTATCTAGTAATGAGCTCACCCCAAAAGAGATATATGTTTAAAAACTAACATCACTAAACCCTATCCGTTTAATCAAGTAAAACATTGAAATAGATCAAATCCACCATCAGCAGTTGCTCTGATCTTGAATGAAGATGTAGAAAAGGACTGTATGAACTTTGAATGCAGTTGAGATAGTCAATTGTGAAAACATCGAACAGCTATGTTATGCTTATATCCAGGAACAAAAGTTCTAGAATGTAACCAAAATACATTGATTAAACAAGTCTGTGCACATTGGATGGGACTGCCATTTATAAAATTGCAGCAACAGGCAACCCCCAGGAATTGGTTGATATTGATATTGATATTCTATTTCTATTGTGGTCGCACACACGTGTTTCAGAGCGCGACAAGGCAAGGGAGGGGAACAGGGGAGAACAAAACAGTGATCTTACTAGGCCCAGTGACATTGGGAATGTGCAAGTGCATGGGAGAGGGGTAGGGGAAATGTGCATGGAAGGGGGGAGAAGTGGAAAGTGCGAAGCAGATGAGAAACAGATAAATAATAATAAATAAATAAATAAATAAATAAATAAACAAATAATAAAGGCAACAAACAGTGGTAGTGCAACCAGCAATTTGCAAGTGCTAGGTTTAAGGCAGCAGACAGGGTAGGTCTGATAAGTGCAGGAACACAAAGGGGGGGGCTGTATGGGTACAGATACTGACCCCAGCGCAAGGGGTGGCCCGCAGGCAGTGCGGGAGGGTGGCAGAGTGAGCAGGCACCTGGGCCCGGAGGACAGAGGGTGGCCAGGTGCACAGTGCCAAGAGAGAACAGATCAGCAGGGGATAAGGGGAGCGAAGGCAGAAGAAAAAAGGAAGGTCTTGAGGTGCTTCTGGAACCAGTGATGGTTCTCCTCAAGTTTTAGAGTGGCGGGGAGGCTGTTCCAGAGGGAGGCCCGAGCCGAAAACAGAGATATACCCCCAGCTCGTTTCTTTGAAAAACGACTGACTCTGAGAGAATTAGAGGTAGAAGAGGGAAGAGATCGAGAGGGGAGGTATTTGCGGAGGGATAGCTGAAGGTATTTTGGACCCAGGCCCCAGAAAGCTCTGTAGACAATGCAGAGGGTTTTGAATTTAATCCTTGCATCCACTGGGAGCCAATGGAGAGATTTCAGATCTGGAGAGATACGATCCCAGGGCTTGAGGCCAAGGACAAGTCTTGAAGTCCTGTTCTGGGTTAGTTGCAGAGGGCGTAGAGTAGAGGCAGGTGGATTTAGAAAGAGGCTGTTACAATATTACAATAGTCCAAACTAGAGAGAACCAGAGCTTGGGATACCATGAGCTTTTGGGGGAAGGAGAGAAAAGGCAGAGTACCTCTGAGGAGGTGCAGTAGGAAGTTTGACTTTTTAGAGACCTCAGAGATGTGGGCGGAGAAGAAAAGGTTGGAGTCAAAGATGACCTCGAGGTTCTTAGCCTCACAGGTGGGGGTAGGAGGAGGGCCAAGGGAAGCCGGCCAGAGAGTGAGGGGAAAGGATGGTGAAGGTGTGCCAATGAGGAGGATCTCAGTCTTGCTGGCATTCAGACAAAGATCATTGGAGGCTCACCAATCTTGAATGGCAGTTAGGCAATCAGAGATGAGAGAGGGAGAGGAGGTGGCCGAGGGCAGCCTGAAAATGAGTTGAGTGTCGTCAGCGTAGCACTGGAAATTTGAGCAGAAAATGGCAATGCAGTGGGCGAGAGTTGCCAGGTATTGGTTGAAAATCCAGGGCGAGAGGTTAGACCCTTGGGGAACACCACAGGTAGAGAGGAAGATAGATGATAGGAAGGACCCAAGTTGATCCTGGGAGGGTCAATCAGAGAGGAAAGAGGTCAGCCAGGACAGAGCCTGATCAGTGATACCCAGGTTTTCAACGAGATGGTTGAGCAGGATGGTATGGTTGACCATGTGGAAGGCAGAAGAGAGATCGAGGAGGATGAGGACAGAGGGAATGTTAGAGTCAAGGTTGGAGAGCAGATCTTCACGGATTTTCAGGAGAGCAGTTTCTGTGCTTCTTGCAGCTCTGAAGCCAGACTAGTGGTCATGGAGACATCCAAAAGAATAGGAATGAAGGTTAAGCTGAGAGATGGGCAACTTTTCCATGAATTTGCCCAGAAAGGGAGTAATGGAAATTGCACCAGAAGTTCATGTTGCAGAAATGATAGGAAGGAGTATGTTGATGGTGTTCACAATATGCTTTTTCATTGAAGTGATGAGTGCTTGGTGGATCCCTCTTTAGATAGATCATTAATTAGTAAGCATTTGGGCATCACTATAGCTGAGAAGTGCATTGTCAATAGCTGGCAGCAGCCCTAGATATCCCCTAGTCTACCAATAATAATGGCCTCTTTCCTATATACATTATTTAATGTCATAAAAGAACATAGACTAATCCCCCAATGTTGGAGAGGAGCAATGCAAACTATTTCCCTATTAATGTAAGGTGACTGCTATGACATTTCAAATGACTATATCATCTCTTTAATATATGCTATACCTAAATTCTATGGCAAACGTCCATTACAGAGAATTGGGTTTTCGGCAGTAGAGAATGGTGCACTGTCTGTCTTTCAAACAAGTTTAACGATAGGAACTGTTCAGATGTTTCACATTTACCTTTTGCACGTAAAAGGTGAGGTCTTTTTCAAGCAGCCCTTACATATTGTGTATGTCTTTTTTTTTGTTTGAGCTTTGATGCCTTACGGCAGTGCAGAATGTGCCAAAATTTAGCAAGACAGGTAGTACCAGATAATCTACTGACTCCAACACAAAATCTCTAAACAGACACTCATGAATGTTTATTTCATGGCATTGGTTGAGAATTCCGGGAAATCCCTCATTATCAGAATCCCACAGAGCTTTAGAGGAAGCACTCTCTCAAGTAGGCTTCTGCTTGTTTTCATGGATGAATTAGGTTTGCCAAATGCCCAGAGGTGAGCTCTTAGAATTACAGAGGGGCAATGGGCCTCATTGCAAGTCTGGCGGTAACCCTGCCATTGTTACCGTTGGGTTCCCATTCCCATAAGAATCTATGGGAGTGGGGACACAGAAGCACCAGCACTGTTGCGAATGGTGCTGTGCTTCTGTGACCGGTCTGCCCAACATGGCCGTTGTGCCCGGCAGGGTCAGTCCTGTCCGTCACAGTGGCCATGGCAGGCAGACTCAGAGTCTGCCGATCCGGAAACAAGGGTGCCAGGGAGCTTACCGGCACCCTTGTTTCCAGACTGTAAAAATGTGTAAATGTGCAAATGTGCAATGAGGCCCAAAGTCTCTATTCTCCATAGAGGCTCTGACATTAACCTTGGAAAAATGTGGTCACTATCTTGAACTTTAGAGAACAGCTGAAGGGATAGGATGTTGTATTGTATTTATTTGTATTTATTGGTATTTATTAAGTGCCTTCCCCAATGTGCTGTACAAAGAGAAAGAAAGGTAGACAATATTAAATAATGAGTCCATTGACAATCAAAATGTTTAAGGTGATGACAGGTAAGAGAAAAGATGAGTCAGAAGGCATGAGCGAAATATGTGAATGGAGGGAGAAGCGCAGATGTCAGGTGGCAGTAAGTTCCAGTATTTGGGGGTGAGAACAGAGAAAGAACGGAAGCGTGAGGGAGCAGAAGGAAGTTTGGTAGAGAAGATGATGGTGCTGAGAGCGGGGAGAAGGTGAAAGTGAATAGAAGGAGAAATTAGATAGGCCGTAGCCAGACCATGATAGCACTAAAAAAAAATACAGAGAAAGTTAAATATAAGATGGGAGTCATAGGGAAGGAAAGAGATGGAGAGAAGACAATGGGTAATAGAAGAATGAGAAGGAAGTGCAAAAAGAAGATGAATTGCAGAATTGAAGACTCAGTGTAGATGAGTGAGATGGGAGGAAGGAAGTCCAAAGAGCAGAGCAGAGCTGTAATCAAGGCGAGAAAGAATATAAGAAGAAATGAGAAGTTAAGCTGCATGAAAGGATAGGTAAGGACATATTTTGCGGATATTAAAAAGAAAAAAGAGGCAAGTGCCGTCTATCAAAGATATATAAGAGGCAAAGTTTAAGGATGTGTCAGAAATAACACCAATGTTTCAGCAAGAGGATTGGACGGTTGAGAGAAAGGAAGGGGTGAAACAGGAGGAAAGTATCGAATTTTGGTTTTTGGGGGATTGAGGTGGAGGAAGTGGGAATGTATCCAATCCTGGACAGTGGAGAGGCAGTATGAAACAGAGTCAGGGAGAGAGTCTGTAAAAGTGGAAAAAGAGAAGACAAATTTGTTAGTGTCCGCATAGAAATGATGGAAAGATTGACCGATTCAATGATAGAGAATAGGGGTATTGTGTAGATAAAAAAAGCAAGGGGCCCAGCACTGAGCCTTGGGATAAACTTGGGGTGAAGAAGTATGTCTTGCCCCCAAATACAGAGAAAGAATGATTTGAGAGATTGTAATGGAACTAGCTAATAATACAAGTTGTATCATTATTTGGACAGGAAACACATATTAGTGACTGAACCTTATTTGAACCATAATGGTTTTTCCCATAATTAAGCAATCTTAAATGTTATTTATTTACTTATTTATTTCATACATATGCATTCAGCCAACACAGGCGTTACATAGCTCTAATCAAATAGGACAGCATTAAAAGTGTTACAAAGATAAAACAGCCCTACACTAAGTACCACAAGACAGCTAAAAAACAGCTGTTAAAATATGCCATCAGATAATTGCCTAAATATTTGCAAACATAGACCATGCAAATTTATCATATGTCCTTTTAAACTTTTTTTACACATTTTGTTAACATATTCAAATATTTCATTCATAGAGTGTCAAGACTCTCACAGAAACCGAGAATATGTTCAACTGTTTCAATTTTTAAAATCCCACTTAATCTACACCACTGACTATTTCTTACAATTCCACGTTTAGCACCATCTATTTCCAATGTATCAGATATGTTAAATTTGAACAGTAGATATTGCCTGGTTGATTTACTATCTGGGAACGGAGACAAGTATTTGGGAATTTCAGAGCATCCCAGCCATTGTTTTATAAATGTACCACTGTTAACCTTTATTGCCAGATGTAGCATGTCTCTTCATTTGCCTGCCTCAAGTATAACATATTTTAATTGGCAGTTAATGTTGGTGTGTGTTAGATTTAACCACTCGTGTGCGCTCTCCTTGGCCTTTTTAAGATAATTAAATCTAGGGTATCCCAGTACACAAAGTTTATCACTGTTATCAATTCCTCTGAATGCTCTCAATAATTCAACAATGCTAGTGTCATCATATAAGGTGCATAATTTGGCATGAAGCATTGCGGCTTTGTATTCCATAGTGTCGCCTATGCTACATTCTAATAGTAGAAATTGACACAGGAGTGATGTAGGCAATCTGAATAGAACTTTTAAAATGTTCCCTTCAAACCTATGCAGTTCCTGTTTGAATTTTTGCTCCCCATATTTCGGCACCGTATAGAATACAGGGGACAACCTTAGCAGAACATAACAATAAGATGGTACTTAAGGAACATCCGCCTTGTGTTCCAATAAAGTGACTTAATACCATAGTAATGTTCATACACTTGCTTTTGTTCTCGATTCACGGTTGGTTCCAACTCAACCTTTGATCTACAACAACACCCAGATTTCTGTAACCTTCCCCCAGTACAGAAGCGCACATGTTACTACATAACTACATGTTTCAGTATAGATTTAGCATTTTGAAAGAAAGTTGATCCATAATTCTACCTGTCCAGGAATACACTGGGTTATATAGATCAGAAACCCACTGCCCCAAGTCCTACATGTCTCAGAATGCAATATATCTGATTATGTGAAGAAAATCCCACCAGATTACATATGTTAAAAAGCAGTCTGGCTCAATTAGAACGGATGGCCTATTACAACTGCATACTACACAATACCCCCTTACTCTGTATGGAGGAAGTATACCTCAAACTGTACTACAAGACCCAGGATGTTCTCTGCCTAACCGAACAGGGGACTGTGACAACCATGTTGTAGAAACAAGTCTTGTTCTATGTTGTGTTGGCTGGGGATGCCAGGGGCCCCAGCCGTCATTCACACGTGCGCTCTCACACACTCGCACAATGAGCCACGCCGGAGACGTGTGACTTTCTCGGGTCCCCGGCGGCAACTGCCAGTGGACCGTCTTTTTTATCAACTGCGCATGCGCGAGTCTCGATCCCGCTCGCGCATGCGTACATTGGCATATTCTCTACGCAACATTCTGTATAAAAGACCACTTCATTACATGTCCCAAATCTGGTCAATGTCCCCCTGCACAATTTGTTGATGTTTTTTTAGATATGTTCCCAAAATACCCCCAAATGCCATCCCAATCTCTGTGACTTGCCATCCAAATCTCAAGATCTTCCCTTAAATATCTTTAAAGTTCATAATAAAATTGGCTGATGTTTCATCAAAATAGTGTTATATATTGAGGATAGTGCTCACAGAATATGTACTTTATTAAGATTGCTGTGGATACTTAGTGTTGTAGCGTGATGCAGCTGCCTTCTGTGGTTTGCTTTCTGTGGAAAAAAAAGTGCAATTGGTTAAGCATGATAGTTGAAAAGCTGTAGTGGTATACTTTACTTTACTTTCCTTTCATTTATTTGTAACTTGCAGCAATGGACCCGGAGGCATGATGGAGCTAACATAACAAAGAAGACAAAACACAAGAACAATCAATCAAAGCCAGGAGGGGAGTCTCAGAGATGTAGGGATGCTAATGTTAAGCGAACAGCCAGGTTTTTAGCTTTTTTTTAACGGCTCGAGTTTCGGTTCGAGTCTGAGGTCCAACGGGAGGCTGTTCCATGTGGCTGGTGCTGCCACTGAATAGGCTCTCTTTTCAGTCTTCCTGGATCTGCTTTGTGGGATGACTAATATTTTGGAATTATTAGATATGAGAGTTCTCGTATAGGTCTTGATCACGATCAGTTCTCTCAGGTAACAGGGCAGAGTCACCTGTAAACACTTAAAGGTAATCAAAAGGAGGCAAAAACAAATTCTCGCCTCCACTGGCAGCCAATGCAGTGCTCTTCTAGCTGCTGAGACCTGATCACGTCTCGCGAGACCCATTACCACCCTCATGGCCCATTCGGAATCACCTGGAGGCGGTCGGTGTCAGCTTTGCTGATGCCAGTCAGGAGGTTACAGCAGTAGTCAATTTTTGCGCCTACAATGGCTCTAGCTCGAATTTCTGCATTGTCCTGCATGATAAGGGGATGCAGGAGGGGGAAGAGTCTCAGGTAGTAGGCTGCTCGTGAGACCACTCTCCCCACATGGGCCTTCAAGGAGATGTGCTGGTCAAAAGTAACCCCTAGGGATTTAACTTTCTTGAGCGTGTTAATCTTCACGGCACCAAGTTGAAATCCCCCATATGCTGGACCCAGCTTAGATAAGGTACTCAGTGACCCCACGATCATCAGCTTGGTCTTGTGTAGGCTTTATTATTCCTGGCTTCATCTTGCGCGTGGGAGCCTGACAGTGGGATAATACACTGGGTATCATCGGCAACGTTTGTGAACCATATCCCTTTCCGCTCCAGCATGGCAAAGAAGGGAGCGTGAAAATGTTGTAAAAGCAGGGGGAGAGGCTTGCTCCCTGGAGGACCCTATATTTAATAGGCATTGCAGCCATCTCTGCAGTCTCAGACCAGATACTGTTTACCCTGTTGTGAAGAAACGAAGCAACCCAGCAGGAAGCTGCTGGGTAGAAGTATGCCACTTCTTCGAGATTGGAGACCAACAGAGTGACGCCCCGGATCCTCCTTATCTGCAGAGCTGGGAGTGGGAAGGCATTGCTTTGTACAACATGAACGCCCACTTTTCAAGGCATGTATAAATACAGCAGGGGGCGCGGACTGCGCGCGTACACAGAAGCAAGTACCGCCAAGTACTGCTTCGCTGCTGGACTTCGGTCTCCCGTTGTGGATAAAGACTCTTTTCTTCAAGGACTTGCTTAAAAACTACTTTGCCCATCAGGCATTGCTTTGTACAACGTGAATGCCCACCTTTCAAGGCGTGTATAAAAACAGCAGTGCCCGCACACCGCGCGCGTGCTCCGAAGCATGTACCGTCAAGTACTGCTTCGCCGCTGGACTTTGGTCTCCCGTTGTGTTTAAAGACTCTTTGCTTCAAGGACTTGCTTAAAAACTACTTTGCCCATCAGGTGAAAACCTTTGTACAAACTGACAAGTTATTTTATCACTGTTACACTGTTATATGTCCTAAAATACTGTATTTACTTCTGTTTAGGCATTGCTTTGCACAACATGAACGCTCACCTTTCAAGGCGTGTATAAATACAGCAGGGCTTGCGCACCACACGCGCGCACCGAAGCAAGTTCCATCAAGTACCGCTTTGCCGCTTAGCCGAAGAAGCTGCGGCACTGCAGCAGAGAAATATAGTCTTAACACTAGCCATTCTTTAAACGCTAACTTTCATTTGACTGTATCACGGCAGGTTAAGTTTATTTAACACTCTTGCTCGCACCTGCTCCCACTTCCACCTGTGAGCAATTACCCGAGTGATAATTACCTCTCTGCACGGTTAGCATATTTTGGGAGTTTCGTTGCTTCTCATGTGTTCCTATCCGCTTAAATCCAACATGCCGGATATATCTGAGCCCCCGCTAACTCCAATGACTAATCCATCCAAATCGGCTGGTAAAGCAAAACGTATGGCCACTCGTAAAACTATAACACTCACGCCTGTGTCTAAAACACCTCTTTGTAATCAAGATATACGTACCTTTTGTGCCGTACCACCTAGTAATGATCAAGTATCCGCTCTCGACTCTATGCGACCGGAAGGATCTCTTAACCTGAGCACAGAAAATACACAACAGTTGCAAAATAAGGAACAAACTATTTCAGACAATACTATCTTACAAACAGTAACATCTCCCTGTTTGAATCAAAAACCATCGGCTCAACTATCCTTTGTGGCAGAAGAGGTGAACAACGATGAAGTGTTTACAAACGTATCAATACACGCAAGCATTACGAATTTGAATTCGTCAGCAGGGTCAATATGACCCGACTATCAAGCTCCTTGCTCAATGGATTCCAGCGTATCGCTTGTAGCCTCTTTTATTCAACCAACTCCACGACGCCGACTCACAACCACAGAACCATCAGTTACATCTGCTAATAATGGTTTACTTGAAATCACTTTAACATCAGTAAACACAACGATTTAAAGTCTACACAGGATGTTTGATTCACTTGAACAAAAAATAAACCATCAATCTGTGCAAATTGAAAAAAATGTTACTTCTATAGAGCTGCACTCTCATTTGATGAGCTCCCAGAATTTCACTATAGATCAAAATACAAGTTCAAGAGGCAAAAATCTGCAGACAGTTCCAACAGAATTGGTTGACTTTACATCTGCTGTACTAATTTTTTCTCAAATAATACGACCTGTGGAAAGCTCTGATCTTGCTAACATAGATCCTAATTCATCATGGATTAGCTTTGATAAATTACCATCCAGCCCGCAATCATCGACTGTGGTGGAAACGTATGATGTCTTTAGTAAACAAGCTTGTCAAACGAATCACCCGAGACATCTTATTTCGAAGCCACGTCAGATTATTCCCAAATCAAGGTGTGCAGGCAAGGCGAAAACACGATTTCCAACGATTGACCTTACACAAAAACCAACAATTGAAAATATTCAAATGGCTGCTGATAAACAATTGGTAAATACAACAAGCCAAACTTGTGTACTCTCAAGTGAGCCACAATTGACAACTCTATCTATTCCAGCCCCCATTCAAACGTCAATTACAAAAAATCAAGTTACAAGAGCTCAGCATGAGACACAAACAGCAAACTTTACGGTGCAAACTGCAGGGCATGTACCGCTTGATCACTCACTGTTGAAAGCCTTGGTAGCGCTTTCAGAAGAAGCGAGGGAAACTCAGCCTGACACAACTGCAACTGTCAAACTGTCAGGAATATCAGGATCAATGAAAGCTCGAGTGTTCCAATAATGCCGAGACCGAACTTACATTACATTACTGAACGTACGGATCAAATTAAAGCAGCAGTTGATGAATACTTATTCCAACGCTTAAACAGCTACAACATGGCTAATACCGTGAAGGAGATAAGTCGGGAAACTTGTTTACAAATACATGATGATAACCAAACCACAGAAGCGAACTTCGTAAAATCAATACAGCAAAATATACAACGAGCAGCACAAGTTCCAAACACGAATTACGAAGTACACAATTGCAAAACAGTGACTTTCAAAAAATAATGAATGAGACACATGAGAGACAACCAAAAAAGGAAACAAATAAGAACAACTTCTGGGATTATCTTACACTTATATTTAAATGCCGGAATGCACCATATGCAAAATACGATCTATGCAGATTGAGTGTTCTAAATGTCTTTGGTGAATTGCATGAACTGGAAGACATTACATCATCAGACATAGATCAGGTGAAATGTTTGTGTGACAGTAATCTCTCAATTGTGCGGCTATGGATAAAGACTGGCCTTGTGTTAAACACCTTATGGTGAGCAAAAATGGCACTTTTTGAAATGGGCTTCTTATTAGCTCAAGATCCTGAAAGAACCTATCATAGTAATAATATCATAATCATAAATCATCACAAAAACAAGATCAATAAGCCAGACAGCCACAACCGGAATGTCACCGCCCTTTTTGTAAATTGCCACCAAAGGCATAATCACTATTGACCATAAACAAACAAATGGTTTTGCTAGCCTCATGGAATTCCAGAGGTCTTAGGCATTTACAAAGCAAAGAACAAAACTGTATGAATGATTTTGAAATTGTGGTCCTCCAGGAAACCTGGATGACGGGGGCTCCGATATGGGATGATCATGCTGTAGCACATATACCAGCAATTTTTTCAATAAAGGGACGACCGACATCAGGCCTATTAGTTGCGGTCAAACTCAGTATGGGCTTTAAACTACATGTATGGGCATCACCAAATAGCTTCATGCAATTAATTAAAATTTCAAGAGACCATGTTGATACTGCTCTAATCAATCTGGATAGAAACCCTGCCGCAATCTCTCATAACATTTTCTACAAAGATCGGTCTAACCAAACATCACAACCACCATAATCGCAGGTGATTTTAATTTACATAATATGACAGCAAACATGAAAAATAACTTTCAAGAAACCATCAGGAGGCAAAACTTCATGAAAGACTGGAATTTACATACTGCGAACGGATCTCTACCAGGAGATATACCATCCCAATCAACCTGGCAGAGAGAAACGTCCGAAAGTTCCATTGATTACTTATTTCTGTCTGAAGATCTACTCATGGCCCTGGACAAACATCCTATCACAACAGTCACATTGGATGAGTCCAAACTTAATAATTAACAATTCCTAGACATGCCTGGCAAAATATTTTGTCGGCTGGTGGTGAGGGACTTTAATCGTTGGACTCTCGACGCACAACAGCGAGGCCCGAACCAGACAGGATTTGTGCCTGGTATGGGGACAGCCATAAATTTGATTACTTTAAATGCTTTAAAAAACAAGCTCATTATACTAAAACATCTATGTACTTTGTGTTCATTGACTTACAAGCAGAGTTTGACTCTGTTTCAAGAGTCAAACTAATTAATAAGCTTATTGAAGCCAGATGTCCCTCTAGCCTAATTAACATAATTTATTCTTACACTCTGATACCTCTGTACGAATCAGACTTTCAAAAATGGGTCTGTTGTCCGCCTCCATTAGAACTGCAAGAGGTCTAAAGCAAGGCTGTATACTTGCATCAGCCTTATTCAACTTCTTTATTCAAAACATCAAAAAGATCTTTAAAGAGGTAGAGTCAGACTCCTCAAAATTGAATAATGTGGCTACACAAGCCCTGTGGTATGCTGATGACCTCGTACTCATTTCAAAAACTCCAATTGGGCTTCAAAAGCTCTTAACAGCTTTGACACAATATTTTGATCACAATGAACTTACAATAAATTTGAATAAGTCACAAGTTGTTCAGTATGTTCCCAAAATCACCATGAGAAATAGAATGGCTTTGAAAATCAAATATGTCAGTTTAGAAATCGTACATAATTATACATATCTAGGTTTGGCCTTTGATGATGTTCCAACTGCCCATACGCAGAATCTAATTGTTGTAAGTAAGGTGACCCCAGCCATAACACAAACCAGATCAACATTGTATAAATGTGGCTAATTTTCCATCTCTCCTGCTATTCAATATTGGCATAAAAAAAATCGCGCCTACACTGTTGTATGGCCTCAAAACGGGAACCTTCATGGAAAACTCCTTCTTTGAAAAACTAGAAGTTTTGGCGACAAATTCTAAGAGTTCCTTTATGTATCCCAGGCCACTGGTTAAGATATGAGCTGGGTCTCACATCCTTACACGCTATATATCACTGGCAATTATGTGCTCTGTTTCGAAAATGTTTAACGTGTGATAGGAATAACACCCTGCTTACGATAGTGGCAAATTATATGTTTCATTCTAAACATTGTTTTATACAAGAATGGATAAACAATGTTATAGCAATATTGGCTACAGCGGAAGTCCAATTAGAGGCCTTGATTAACAACCCTGACTTTGCCAAAAAAGAGAATCTTCATGCAAGATTGGATAGCCACTCGTACAACTTGTCTTACTTATAAACATTTCAATTCACAAACCTTCCAAGACAAAAAAATTGGAGTAACAGAGACATATCTGTGCAAAGCACCAAACCCAAAAATATGTACAGCAATCCTACGTCTGCGCCTGAATCTTTGGCCTAAGCCGGACGTTTTAGCACAGCGTAAACAACTTCGTCAGGAGGATAACTTTTGCCGATTTTGCAACAATTTATCCGTCAAAGAGACGCTTGAACATCTTGTAACAAAATGTCATGCTTTTTGCAAAACACATGATTGATATGTCATATGTATTACCAGAATACAGATGGTCAAAGATATTAACGACACAAAATATGAGTTTATATGTAGCCACTATTGGCTTTCTTGATGCTTCAGATCTAGAAGTGCTGATTAGCATGTCTGAATTAAGGAAATGAATTATCCTACTTTGTAATCTGGAAATAATTTATTAGGATGTAATTCAACAGGTGCTAATCAGGCTCTATGTAATCGTTGATACCAATTGGTGTGTTAATGTTTAGTTGGGAAGCGAGCACTGTGGTTAAAGTTATGACTTTGAAACAAGCAATGTAATTTTGAATGTTAAAAATGTTTTAATCAAAATGTGTAATGCTCACCTGGTATCCACGGGGACGTCACTCAGCCTGTTCTGACCTCTTACGACCTCAAACCCTTCCCTGGAGTCTACTCGACTGAAGACTGGGCCTGAAAGACAGGATTGGTAAAGTTTAACTCCCTATTGTCTCTGTGTGCTTAAACCCCTTCTTCCCCGGGTCCAACCCTTCCCTTTGATCCACAGCTCACCTTGTTTTCTTGGAAAGTGTGCTCTCCGTCCTGCTTTCAGTGCAGGGGCGTGTTGATTGATGCAGGCTCATTTCTGCCTAGTTACTTCACTGGCAAGAGTCCGACAGGTAAGTGTAATGAGTCTTTTGAACAGTTCTCTAACTTTGTTCCTTTCCTTCCTTAGATGATGGCCGGAGTCCAGGGATGGCGACGTGCTTCTGTGATGAGTAGCGCTGAAGGTGAGTGAGAGCGCGATGCGTAATGTGACCCTTTCGTATTTGTATTGAACTGAGTTCTTTTTCTGTGTCTTTTAGGAGCCGCAACGTTTTCAGCGTGGATGCCGGTTATGAAGAAGAAATGCGGTGAGTAGGCGCGGTATGCGGCGCCTCTAGATGTTTTCACACTAACCTGGAGTGTCTTTTCCTTCTTGCAGATGGATGAGAAGTTCCGGAGACAGAGTTCCCCCAGGTCGCCTGGATTCAGGTAAGCGCTTGAAGCTCGTACAGTCTTTAAAAATAAGCGAAGATTTGCTGAATGCTTACCAATGCCTTTTTTCTGTTCTTTTCCCTTTTTCTTAGGAAACGGCGTACTGGGATAGAAATGACACCGCCAAAGATGCCCGCAGAACAGAAGGAGCGATGAATGATGGGCAGAAGCGCCGCAAGGTAAGGCTGTTCCTAACAGTGTTCTTGTTCTTGCAGGAGTTGAGCGCAGAAGAAAGATGCAGGCCTACTGGAGACTGATCCGAACACGGTGAGTGTCACGCTGCAGGTGCAGAAAACACAAAGCATGTTTCTCAGCCTGGACGTGGCTCAAATAGTCTCTGGGTATCCTAGGTGTCTCTGGGCTGAACCACACCCAAAAGACTAGACTGCACATGCAGTTCTGGGAACCGAAATATGTGAGGGAATCCATCTTGTCCCCATCAATGCACTACAAGTCCAATTCCCCAATGTTATCCTATGGGAGTGAGTGAGTCTGGTGCCACAAGCGCCAAGTCTGATTCCAAGTGGGTCTTTGGAGGGATGGAGGGGCCCTTGAGGGCCATGTAGGTGATCGTGGCCTGGTTCCAGCCTGACATCTTGGAGGGCTGGGGACATGAGGGGCAGGAATCATGACAAACATCAACCGTTTTTTTTTTATTGTGATTTTGATTTTTTTCTTCAATTGTATACCTCTATTATGTTCATGTCTTCTGTTATTATATGTATTTTAACACATTTTGTATAAATTGAAATGTTGAGTAATCAGCTAAATCAATTAAAAAAAAAACAGATTGTGGTCTACCATGTCAAAAGAGGCAGAAAGATCCAGGAGCATGGAGGTGAGATCTTTGTCGGTGTGTACTAGGAGCCTCGATTTTATTTGCAACAGTGGCGTTTCGGTGCTGTGGCCAGCTCCAAATCCCGATTGTTGACAATTTAAGATGGAGGAATTGTGAAGGTGAAGAGCTACCTGTTTGTATGCAACCCTATCCAGAATCTTCAACAGGAAGGCATTGTTTGTAATAGGCCTATAATTCAGAGGCTCTTGCTTTTGGAGATCTATTGTTTTAGTAAAGGGGTCACCCAAGACCATTTCAGATCATCAGGCATGATGCATTCCCTAAGTGATGCATTTACAAATGTGAGTATTGCTGCGAGGTTGGCGGGAGGACATGTTTTAATAATGACACTGGAATACAGGTCCCCTTTGCAACTAGTGGTCTTGAGATGAGCCACTACCTCCACCAACTCCTCCAAGGAGATCGGGGAGAAATAGAATTAAGAAACTGTAAGACATTTTTTAAATCCCTCGAAGCTTGATTTAGTGGCCTCGTTTGAGGCATCAACTTTTTTGCTGAGTATATTTGCCTTAAAACCCTGCAATTTCATAGCCATGGTATCCTGGATACTCTGACACCAGGCCGTGTCTTTGACCACTAAGCCTGAGTCCAAAGCTGAGGTAGACTCTTGCTCCTTTAAAATTTTAAAGAGTTCTTTAGTCTCCAACTTGGCAGAGATGATCCTGTCATTAAGAACATTTTTCTTTGCTTCCAGTAAAGCAGCTTTATAAGCTCTAACGGCCCCTTTGTATCCAATGAGAAGGCTGGAGATGCGATTGCGTTTCCAGCTATAGTAATGCTTGAGCATGGTAGATTTAAGTTTCCGGAGAGCAGGCAAAAACCAGGGCTTACTTTTTAACAACGCTCTCTTTTTCTTTATTTTCTCGGGGGCCAGGAGGTTAGTAATGTCTGCGAGAGTGGTGGTGAGAGCTTTAGACATTTTCAGCACTGAACATGATGATGAGAAGTTGATGGCAGTGTTCAGCAGAGGGCTGTTTTTTTCCAAAGTAAGAAGTCTAGAATGTCTGCCCCTAAAAACAGGCAGGTCTTTGCTTCTGTTTTTGACAGAAAAAGCTGATTGTATGGAAAAGTTAATAAAATGGTGGTCAGACCACGGACAGGGTGTGACCAGGAGATCCTTAATTAACACATTGGTGGCCAACACCCAGTTTAAGGTGTGCCCAAGACAATGTTTCGGAAGGCGATTAGTTTGGTCGAGGCCCAGGTTGGCCTGGGCTGTCTCCAATTCTAAACCCCTTTAATCATCCAGGTGGCATAGCCAAAAGATAAAATCGACCATAACAATAAAACTAGAGCGATGTTTTAAACAGGACAAAATATGATTAGATAGTGCTGTAATAAAGTCTTCGGTAAGAGAGGGGGGCCAAAAGGTTGAGCGTAGCCTCGGAATTGAGTTCGATTTTGACCTGAATGGACTCAATGCCTTCCATATTTGTCCTGACTTTTTCCCAAACCGTAACATGGTATTTGAAAATCAGTGCCACTCCCCCACCTCTACCCACTATCCTGTCTGCCCTCAGCATTGAGTATCCCTCTGGGATGGCCAATTTGACGGTAGGACCTGCGGCGCTGTGTGTCCAGGTTTCAGTAAATGCACGAATATCCATGTCCATGTTCTCATGTATACAGTTTTTAATATACATTTTCTTTTTTTAGACCCTCATAAATAGTACATCCTAAGTACTATGTTTGTTACAACATTAGTGTATGGCACCCCGCTGTTGTTTTCACTTTATTTAAGCATTGGGTAATTGGGAAAAAATATGTACTGTAAGAGTGATAGTATGTTTTGTTTGAAGTATGTTGTAGTTGAGGGATTGCATGTGAAATAGTCACATGCCTGTTAACATACTGTAACTACATTAGAGGTTAGAAGATGTTTTGTCATATAACAATTTAGACATCGTATTTGAAGAGCCTTGCAATTAAGGGTGTTTTTGAAATAGTTAGATACCTGTTGGCTTATTGTAACTAGATTGACTTTACAAAGTGTTCTTGCAGTATTATGGATTTAGTTAGATCCTGCTGGCATATTCTAACTGTTAATTGTGCTACAGTTTAGTGACTAAATTTGGGTTGTAGGAATATTAGGTAGGCATTTGTTAAATTTGCTGGTAATCTATGTTATGTGGTAACAGAGGTATTGTTACATTCACACCAATGACTTTTTCTTTTCACATATGCAGTGTAGGGTCCTGAAGTAGGTGCAGCACTAGAGTGGTATCTTATACCACCTGTTGTAAAGGTTTTCTTTCCAAGTGATACTTGGCCATGTGTGAAGTCTGTAAGCTTACAGTTGTTTTTGGTACCATCTGCATTGTACCTTAGAAGCATCAGTATGACACATTGGCCATCTGAGTTTATTTGTATGGAGGAACGATTGTGTGAATTGCAAAAAGGGCATAATATGCCATGATTTGCATTCTGAAGAAGCTGGTGAAATGGAATGGATTCACAATTTGGTATGGATACGTATGTACATCGTTTATAAGGGATGTGGTCTTGTGAACCATGGTTTCAGAGAGTGCACATATGTTTCCACATATATGAAATCTGGAAGTTTTCATTTATAGGAATGTTTTTGGTTTCCAGTACTTGTTTAAGTACTTTAGGAATGTGTGTGGCTATTGTGTGTTTATGGTAAACTGTACCATTCCTGCACAGTAGTCTAGTTCTTCGCTTGTACCTGTACCTGAGACAGTGTAATTGTTGTCAGGAATATTTGTGGCATTTCTGTGAAGAACAAGCATTTGCAAACACAACTGGTCTCAGACGTTTAAGTAAATGTTGTGAACAATTGGTGGCAATTGAAAGAGAAGATTAATTGTCTGATTAGCATAACAATTTACTCCAGTTGTGTAATTGAATTTAAATGGGTCAGAGAGTTCTGTTTGTGGATCATTAGATCGGCCTGGAGATCTTTGGGAGAAGAGAAATGTGTGTCTTTCTTGTCTGATGGATGTGAACCTGACTTTGTACTAAATAGTTTTGTGGTTGTATTGTTTTTTTAGTGACTTTGTTGGGAAATCTGCTATAGCTTCTGTTTCCATTACTTGTCTTTTGAAAGGTTAATTCTTTTGAGGCACAGAGTACACATGTAGGTGGGGGGGTGTATAGTGCCCGTAGCCTGTTGTATTACCGGATTCAAGGAATGTCAGCATTGCATCAAAGTTAACTAGGAATAGATCATTGAGTGTACGCAGATGTGAAAGTGCTACATAACTAATACCTTCTTTAAAGACTGTGCATCCAATGCCAATCACTGCTTACTCTAGCATTAGACCTTGTGAATAGTGACAGCATATGCAAGTGACAGAGAAAATTGATCTCTGTGTACGTGCATCTTTGAAAAGAAGGAATATCCTATTGTTCGGCCAATTTGTACAAACTCTATATATTGACAAACTGAATGTTGTTGTCATACCAATATGTTTGGAAGCCAACAACTGTACCAATTACTCCATTGTCTAAGCCTTGTTCTATAACAAGGTTACGTTTTATATTTACTCTGCAGTTTAGACACAAAGTTATTATTGTCACCAATCAGTGTTGGAGATACATTTTTCTAAGCTATTTAGTCATGCTGTTGCTTGTTGACACATAGGAAGTGTCATGCCATGCACCTCTAGTTTGTCTTTGGAGCTGATATGCAGTATAGGTTGCATTTCTATTTTCAACCTTGTTTTGTTGAATTGACTATAGCTTGTAAGCGTTGACATTAAAGACATACATTTTAGATGTTGTTGCATTATTTGTTCCATGACATCAGGAGCCGATGTGTTTCACCCATATAGTTCATGGATTAGTCTACTAATTAGGATGGAATTTGCATATTTAGTAAGCAGCCCAGTTCTAATGCTTAAAATGTTAGCATATTTGTGGTCTGCAGACTGGCGCATGTTTTGAGTTAGCTCTTTGTAGTGAAATGTTTAAAAAGTTAGAGCCTGTTTTTCATATTTTTGCAACTCCATGACATAGAGTTGTTAGTACACTTTCGAAGAGGAGGTGGAAAATGTATTCAACATGTTGCATGAATCTGGGGTCTTCAGAATACTTTTGTAAAGAGTGATAATCTGATGCACTAATTTGTGTGGACCTTTCATCATATCTTACTCCTTTTCCTGTAGGAATGAGTAGAGGAAAACAACATGCTTCTACATTTGTTTTCCCATATGCTCATTGGGGATCCTTTGACTTGAACATTTAATATGTTTCTAATGCATTGTCAATTGTGTCTTTGGAGGGCACTGGGTGAATGGTATACTGATATAAAATGTTGGCTGCTCTAATAGGATCTACACGGTCAAATTTGCCAGTTTCTGGTGACTCTTGAATAATTTGGGTGGTTATTTTAGGTTTTCCTCTATGTTTATAACTTTGCAGTATTCATTGTTTTCTTTTAGATATTTTAGGGCCTGTCTAACTTTGTTTAAGTCAACTAGTTTTTTCCAATTGTTTTTGTCTTTTGTTGGCACACCATTAACTAGTATAATCAAAGAATGATCTATTGGCAGTTGTAGTGCTAGAGTTTGAACATTTTCTTTTAGGTCCAATGGTAAATATACTACTTTCCCATGGTTGCCCTTTAGTTGCTCGGATGGAGGTAATGTGGCTGTTTTTGTTTGTTTGCTCGGAATCTGTGCACAGCTTGTATTATAATGCTCTTATACAATTTATGCTGTTGGAGACCTTTTGGAAGTGGGAATTTTTCTAAGTTATAAGTGAGAGCACTTGATGGCATTTGGTTATTGACAAGCTTTGTGTTGATGTACATTCACACTCTTGAGCGGTTAGTTATTTAGTATTTACCTTCTGCTGATAGATATAAAGCTAATTGGAACCATTGAGATTCTTCATTGTCTTCTATTTTGTAAGCTAGATCTATTATTTTTGTGCTTTCTTTATAAAACTTTCTGCGGCAACAGACACATATTTAGGGGCTGATTCATGGAAATATTTGTGCTGAAAAATGGGGATTTGTGTGCCATTCTGCCTGCAAATCCCTGTTTATCAAATGGGGATTTGCGGGCAGAATGGCACACAAATACTTGTTTTTCAGCGCAAATAATTCCTTGAATCTGCCCCTTAGTCTGGTATTTCAGCAGATGTGTTTTAAAATGTAGGTATTTCTTTTTTGTATGTATTTAATAGGATGTTCGTGTTTATTAGGTTTTTCGGTAATGTTTCCTGAGGGTACAGAATTCTCTAAGTCACCTTCAGTTCCAAAGTATTTATGTTGGATGTGCTCTGTTTCTTGAAGGAGTTCTTTGACTGTTCCATGAAGGAGAATGTTATTTAAATTTTGCAGTTCTACAGCAGGACTTTTTGCATTGTATAGTCGAAGCACAAGATTCCGTATAGTGGAATAGTGTGTCGCTAACATTTTGATGTGGTGGAAAGTGCTTTTGCATGCAGTTCCTACAGTGCAGGCTAATGAATGTCCTCACAGACAAGTGTGGCTGCGAATTGGACAGGAGTCTATTGTTTGTAAAGTTTGTATTTTACATTTGTCTTTTAATTTTACATAGTGATTGAGGAATTGCCATAAAGATTTAAAGGATTGTTGGTGTACATTACACATTGAGCTGCATGTCCATTTGTACACTGGATAGTTTACTTGGATGAAAGGAGCATTTGGTTCAAAGTTTGTAGGGATTTTCTTTCTAGAATCGCTTCTTTTGCCATAATGGTTTGATCCACCATTTCATACAATTGCAATGTTTTTTGTTGTTCTTGTTTATAAGCTTCTTCATTGAGGTATGGTTCTGAGCTGCGTATGTGCACCCATTCTCCATCACAGAAGTTTGAAAAGGTCTCTACTGCACATGTTTAGAAGTACTTGTTATAATTTATTGATTAATTTAGTTAGTGGTTTCATTCTGTTTAAAATCAATATAAACAATGATCTCTTTAGTAGAAAAGTGCTGTTGATTAGAGGTTGCAGGATTACTCTCTTGCAGTAGTGTTTAAGGGGAGATCTGGAATTTCATATGTTTTTATAAGTTTGTGAAGAACTCTACGGTGGAAAACATTTTGTAACTTTATTTTTTTGGATTGCTTTACTATGACTATGTTAAAACTGGTAGATAGAGGATTGGGCTTGTTAGTAGGTGCACTTTTCTTTGTACATAATTTGTTACCTTTTGTTTTTGCCTACTTTAGTCGTGGTTGGTTTAGTTCTGATGAATGAGGTTACTAGCTCTTTTGTTTTAAGTTTTTTTAATAAATTGTTTTAGAGGTGGATGACTATGTGGTGTGCTTTTAGTCTTATCTGGTCTAGTTTTTCTTTCATTTCTATGAGTTACTGTTTAGTAGGCATTTTGTTGTGTCTGTTGGGAAAAGAGAAAGGTTGTATTGGGATATGCATATGCATGTATGGTGTATGGGTGTGTGGGTTTGATTGTAGAGATGACTAGAGTACTTTTTGATTGTGAGGTGGTATATCAGGTGTGGTTGGAAAGGTTGTAGGAATACGTGTGTACAGAGGTGTGATGGTGTTGAGTTAATGAGGTAGGCAGTGGTAGTGGGATAGAATATGCATGTTGATTGTGCTGGTTTGAGGAACAGAGTGGGTGTTGCAATGGTGGTGTGCAGATAGGAATATTAGGAATGTGCATGGTGGAATATAATGGGCTAGAGTGAAAGAAATATTGGTTTGGAAAAAGAAGTCTGGGTAATATATATATAGGCACTGGGTTTCTATAATAAAATACATATACCTGGTCCATTAATGTACTTTGTCGGAAGCAAAGGATATTTGTTTTTTGGTTTTGGATTGCAGTGATGTGTTTCTTTCCTGTAATTGTAAAAGAAATTTAGTGGGCATGTGGTAATGGTGAAGTACTGTTAGGAAGGAAGGGTTACATTTGTAATGGAATGCTTAGTGGTGGGGAAAAGTTAATAAAATTGGTGGACGGTTGAAAATGGTTGCATTTAGGGGAAAAAATTAAGTTTAAGAAATGTGTATGTGCATTTGCAGAAGCTCTGTAAAAATGTGTAAATACTAAAAGTTGATGGAAATGATTTGTAATACACTTTAAATGGCAGTTGTTGTGTATACGTTTAATGTGTTAGGAGTAGATGAATACTTGCCAACATGATGCATTATAATCTGTAGGTGTTTATGTAGTCATGGAGTTTTTGTTTGCATTATGGACTTGTAGTTCCACTTTTACTATTATGCACTTTGGAGTACAAGTCACAGAATGTAGAGAAAGAAGTAGGGCTGCATAAGCAGCTGAAGATTGGAATGGGTTCTGTTAGGAAGTTTGTATGTACTGTTAATATATTAGACTGGCACACACTGAGTGCCAACTACAAATGGTGTAAAAATCAATGTTTTGTGTTTTATGAAAAAGTGACACACTGCTGCTGGAAATATGCATTTTTCAACTTTCTTAACTTTCTTAAAAAGGCTCTCATAAAAATATTTAGAAAAGAACAGCATTACATATGTATATTTGGAATACATGTCACAGTTTGGAATTGTGAATTATAGTCATGTTTTTTCCTTTGTATTGTGGGACTTGTATAATGGGCATTGTCAATTGGAACTGAAAGAATGCAAATGAAAAAAGAAAGACTTAAGAAGCATGTATACATTGTAATGTGCGATGTTGGGATGGCTGCATGTGCTGCCAAGATATTAATTAAACTGTGAGATACTAAGGGGCATTTCAAAATGGTGTACAGGTCTAATTTATTTGGTGTTCCCTTATTTTGTGGAAAAGTGACAAAGTGCGGCTGTACATGCACATATGCATTTTTTGACTTCCATCAAAATGCGTGTAAAAATCATCTTGAAATGCAGAGCATTGTAATTGCTGCTTCATGTGAGCAGGTGATGAATGCTGCACTGCATGGCATTTGCAAGAGTGGTTAAAATGACAATATGCCTATTGCAAAGCTATGGTTAAGTTGGTGTTTCCATAGGAAGAGCACTTTTTGGGCGGCTTATAACTTTGCTCTCCCTTGACGAATCCTCACCAAACTTTGCAAAAAAAGTATTCGGGTCACTCTGAATATTTTTGCAAAGTCTGGTGCGGATTCGTCCAGGGGGGGCAAAGTTATAGGGGGGGTCCCAAAACTTTTTTTTTCCCATAGACTGAATGGGAAAACATTTTTGCTCGCATCTACAGCCCAAACCGCTGGACGGATTTTCACCAAATTTGGACCAGGAGCAGCGGCTTGATCCCGAAAGCATGCTTTTGCAAATTTGATGAAAATCCGTCCAGTAGTTTTTTTTTCAAATGACCAAAAGTAGGTCCAAAAAAATTAGTGATATCTGTGTTCGCTCCGCGGACAGTGTCCTGATTGGCCAATCGGCTTGCGTGATGTCCGCAGACATGCGACGTGTTCGCTGATTGGACGGCGTGGAGCGCAAAGCGCATCAGATTTTCGGTAGTGCCCGCCATATTGGAATCGCGGACGTCCGGGTACAGCGCGGTGAAACTTTGTTCAAAATTTGTATTTAGTAGAGTGTGTTGGTGTGTAGGAGTGTTTGGGGAGGGTGGGAGTGTATGAGATAGGATGAAAGTTGTGTTCTTTATGGGTTAGACGTTCTTTTTGTGTTCAATTTGTCTGCGGACATCACAGGTGTTCTGAAATGTTCTAAATAAACTGAATGGGGGGTGTTCTGAGGACTCAATATGTGTCCGTTTTGTTCGCTAGCAAGCTGAAACTGTTCTAAGAACACTCGCGGTGTCCTGAAATGTTCGCAAATAAACAAAATGGGGGTGTCCTGAGGACGCTGTCCGTATTGTTCGTTGTCAAGTTGAATGTGTTCTAAGAACACTCGCGGAGTCCTGAAATGTTCGCAAATACACAAAATGGGGGTGTTCTGAAGACGTTGTTGAACACTCGCTGTGTCCTGAAATGTTCGCAAATATGAATGGGGGGTTGTGGCTGGCAAGTTGAATGTGTTCTAAGAACACTCGCGGTGTCCTGAAATGTTCGCAAATAAACAAGATGGTGGTGTTATGAAGACGCTTCTAAGAACACTTGCGGTGTCCTGAAATGTTTGCAAATAAACAAAATGGGGGTGTTCTGAGGACGCTGTCCGTATTGTTCTCTGTCGCGTTGAATGTGTTCTAAGAACACTCGCGGTGTCCTGAAATGTTCGCAAATAAACAAAATGGGGGTGTTCTGAAGACGTTTCTAAGAACACTCGCGGTGTCCGGGGAATGTTCGTAGGGGGTGTCCTGAGGACGCTGTCCGTATTGTTCTCTGTCAAGTTGAATGTGTTCTAAGAACACTCGCGGTGTCCTGAAATGTTCGCAAGTACACAAAATGGGGGTGTTCTGAAGACGTTGTCGAACACTTGCTGTGTCCTGAAATGTTCGCAAATATGAATGGGGGGTTGTGGCTGGCAAGTTGAATGTGTTCTAAGAACACTCGCGGTGTCCTGAAATGTTCGCAAATAAACAAAATGGGGGTGTTCTGAGGACGCTGTCCGTATTGTTCTCTGTCGGGTTGAATGTGTTCTAAGAACATTTGCGGTGTCCTGAAATGTTCGCAAATAAACAAGATGGTGGTGTTCTGAAGACGCTTCTAAGAACACTCGCGGTGTCCTGAAATGTTTGCAAATAAACAAAATGGGGGTGTTCTGAGGACGCTGTCCGCATTGTTCTCTGTCACGTTGAATGTGCTCTAAGAACACTCGCGGTGTCCTGAAATGTTCGCAAATAAACAAAAAGGGGGTGTTCTGAAGACGTTTCTAAGAACACTCGCGGTGTCCGGGGAATGTTTGTGGGGGGTGTCCTGAGGACGCTGTCCGTATTGTTCTCTGTCAAGTTCAATGTGTTCTAAGAACACTCGCGGTGTCCTGAAATGTTCGCAAATACACAAAATGGGGGTGTTCTGAAGACTTGTCGAACACTCGCTGTGTCCTGAAATGTTCGCAAATATGAATGGGGGGTTCTGGCTGGCAAGTTGAATGTGTTCTAAGAACACTCGCGGTGTCCTGAAATGTTCGCAAATAAACAAAATGGGGGTGTCTTAAGGACGCTGTCCGTATTGTTCTCTGTCAAGTTGAATGTGTTCTAAGAACACTTGCGGTGTCCTGAAATGTTCGCAAATAAACAAGATGGTGGTGTTCTGAAGACGTTTCTTAGAACACTCGCGGTGTCCTGAAATGTTCACAAATAAACAAAATGGGGGTGTCCTGAGGACGCTGTCCGTATTGTTCGTTGTCAAGTTGAATGTGTTCTAAGAACACTCGCGTTGTCCTGAAATGTTCGCAAATACACAAAATGGGGGTGTTCTGAAGACGTTGTTGAACACTCGCTGTGTCCTGAAATGTTCGCAAATATGAATGGGGGGTTGTGGCTGGCAAGTTGAATGTGTTCTAAGAACACTCGCGGTGTCCTGAAATGTTCGCAAATAAGCAAAATGGGGGTGTCCTGAGGACGCTGTCCGTATTGTTCTCTGTCGAATTGAATGTGTTCTAAGAACATTTGCGGTGTCCTGAAATGTTCGCAAATAAACAAGATGGTGGTGTTCTGAAGACGCTTCTAAGAACACTTGCGGTGTCCTGAAATGTTCGCAAATAAACAAAATGGGGGTGTCCTGAGGACGCTGTCCGTATTGTTCTCAGTCAAGTTGAATGTGTTCTAAGAACTCTCGCGGTGTCCTGAAATGTTTGCAAATAAACAAGATGGTGGTGTTCTGAAGACGCTTCTAAGAACACTCGCGGTGTCCTGAAATGTTCGCAAATAAACAAAATGGGGGTGTTCTGAGGACGCTGTCCGTATTGTTGCATGTCACGTTGAATGTGTTCTAAGAACACTCGCGGTGTCCTGAAATGTTCGCAAATAAACAAAATGGGGGTGTTCTGAAGACGTTTCTAAGAACACTCGCGGTGTCCGGGGAATGTTCGTAGGGGGTGTCCTGAAGATGCTATTCGTACTGTTCGATGGCAAGTTGAATGTGTTCTTAGAACACTCGCGGTTTCCTGAAATGTTCGCAAAAAAACGAAATGGGGGTGTTCTGAGGACACTGTCCGTATTGTTCGTTGTCAAGTTGAAAGTGTTCTAAGAACTATCGCGTTGTTCTGAAATGTTCGTAGGGGGTGTCCTGAAAACGCTGTCCGTATTGTTCGCTGGCAAGTTGAAAGTGTTCTAAGAACACTCATAATGTCTGCGGACATTAAAAGTTTCCATAGACCATAGTTGAAATGTTTGACTCTATGGATGTGATATGCTGCGGTAGTTGTGGCCAGGGCATAGAGTCTTGGGTGCATGGCCATTTGGCCATGCACCCAAGACTCTATGCCCTGGCCACAACCACTGCAGCATATCACATTCATATTTGCTTATAACTTTGGGTAAAAAACAAATGTATAAGGAACAAAGGTATTAGATACTATGGATGTGATATGCTGCTATGGTTCTCCTTATTATTGTATACTTACTGTTTGGTCTAGTAACCGGAGTACATGTATTTCTTGTTAATTTCTGTGATAAAATAAAATAGCATGTTAGTATTAGTATTTTATAATGACTTATTACATTGTATAATGAACATACTTTTTTTTTTTGGACCCTCATATTTTAGTAGATTACAAATCAGAGTACTGTGCAATTTGCTCAGTTTCTGTATTTGTTGCTAAAATCATTGGATCTGTGGGAGAATAAAAATCCATGTTGGATTAAAAAAAAACCTTTTTCTGTTATGCTACAGTTTATTTGTTTGTTTGTTTTCAGTGTTCACTTGTTGTTTCTGGCTAATGCTTTATACTTTGGCTTGTTGCATTCTTTGGAGCAGTAACATATTATTTATTTGTTTGGATATTATAACATTTTGGAGCAGTTAGATACCAATTGGCGTATTCTAACTGTCTATTTTTTTGATATATTTTAGTGGTATTGATTTATCTATTTGTATATTGTTAAATTTTGGGACAGTTAGATACCAATTGGCGTATTCTAACCGGGTATTTTTTGGTGTTATTTAGTGGTATTAATTTATCTGATTAGTTGTTGTAGAATCTTTGAGCAGTTAAATAGCTTTTGGAGTATTCTAACATTTTATATTTTTTTAACACAAGTTGACTTAGGGTTTAAATACAGTTTAGTTATCAAATTTTGGTTTTAAGAACATCAAATAAGCGTTGTAAGATTTGCTGGTAATCTCTGCTTTAGAGGAATGGTACTATCATTACATTCAAACCATCCACATTTCTTTTTTATATATGCAGTGTAGTGCCCTGAATTGGTTGTGGCTCCTGCGTGGTAGATTATACCTATTGTTGTGAAGGTTTTCTTACCAAGTGATATTTGACCATGTGTGAATCCAGTTAGCTTGCAGTTGTTTTTGGTACAATCTGCATTGTAACGTAGAAGGATTAGTATTATGTATTTACTATGTGTTTGTATTACTAACGTGGAGCGATTATCTGATTTGCAGGTAGAGCATAATCTACCATGGTTTGCATTTTGTACAAGTCGCTGAAATGGAATGGATTCACAATTTGATATTGATATATATATGAAGCGTTCATTGGGGATTTCTTCTTGTGTCACATTGTTGCAGAGAGTGCATGTATGTTTCCACATGTATGAAATCTGAAAGATTTCATTTATAGGTATGTTTTTGTTTTCCAGTACTTGTAGTAAGTACATTAAAATCATTGTGGATCTTCCTGTGAGTTTCTAGTGAATTACACCATTCCAGCACAGTAGTCCAATTGTTGTCTTATTCCATAAACACTATACATGTTGTCAGGATTGTTTACTGCATTTCTGTGAAGTACTAACATTTGCAAACACAATGGGTCTGTACTGTGTAAGTAAATGTTGTCAACAATTGGTGGTAATTGAAATAGAATATTCATTGCTACATTTGCGTAGCAACTTACACCAACTATATTTGAGAATTTAAATGGTCCAGGTAGTTCTGTATCTAACTGCTTTTTTTGGAGTTTGTCTTCCTTCTTTAAAGAAGTACCTGGTTTACTTTCCCTAATTGATTCTTTTTTGCTTGTGATACTTGATGAAGTATTAGTTCCTTTTACTCTCTTTGGAGGATTTGCAGTGGCATCCTGTTGCATTTCTGTTTGATTTATTTTTCTTTTATAACGTTTTACTTTTTGTGGAACAGAATATGTGTTTAGGTGGGGGGTGTATAGTGAGCGAAGTCTATTGTATTCTAAAATGCAAGGAATATCAGTGTTTATTTTACTTGCATCGAAGTTGTTTAGAAATAGACTGTCAAGTGTACGTAAGCGTGATAGTGCTACGTAGCTCATGCCTTCTTTAAAGACTGTGTTACCAATATCTATCATTGCTTTGTCTAGGGTAAGACCTTGTGATTTATGAATCGTGACTGCGTATGCAAGAGTTAGAGAAAATTGTTCTCTGTGTACATACATATCTTTGAAGAGAAGGAATCTAGCTGTTGAGCGTCCTATCCTTTTTACTTCTCAAAGTTTGTCAAAGAGTATATTGACAAACTGAATTTTGTTGTCGCGTGGGTATGTTTTGAAAGCCAACAACTGTACCCAGTGCTCCATTAACTAGTCCTTGGTCCACGTCAAGGTTACGTTTAAGCATTACTCAGCAATTTAAGGATAATTTTAATATCTTTTCTAAGCCTGCTGTGTTTGAGATTGATTTTTCTAAACTATTTAGTCTTGTTGTGGCTTGGTCACACATGGGTAGTGTCATACCATGTACATCTAGTTTGTCTGTGGCGCTAATTTCCATGATTGGTTGCATTTCTTTACTTAGCATGATTTCATTGAATTTGAAACAGTTTGCAAGAGTTGGCATTAAGGCCATACAATTGACATTTTTGTGGGCTAATTGTTCCATAACATCTGTAGCACATGCATTATCGCCATAAAGTGCATTAATATGCCGGGTTTTCAATATTGCTTCTGCTTCTTTAGAAAGTATACCAACTCTGATACTTTTTAAAATGTTGGCATAAGTGAGATCTGCAGATTGCTGCATGTTTTCTGTTAATTCTCTGTATTGGAAATGTTGCCAAAGGTTGACATTTCCAATGCTGCCAACAGTTTTAAGGCAGAGTTTGTGTCCTAATGTTTTAAAAATAGGCTCACCTTTAACTGGTGTTGATTGAAGCAGATCTCCAAAAACAATAATGTGTTTTCCTGCAAAGAGCTCTTCATAGTCTGTTTTGAGTACTTCTTGTAATCTGAGGTGAAATAAAGCTAACATCAGGTTGGAGACCATGCTCACTTCATCTATTATTAGCATTTTCATTTGTTTCAATACTCTGTGTAGTTCCATTGCAGCTCCTGCAGAAAGTTTGTAATAGTCTAATTTGTTCTGGTGTTCTACTGGTAATAGTAGTAATCAGTGTAATGTAACACCATCTATGTTGTAGGCAGATAAACCTGTGGGGGCAGTGACAACAGATGACAGTTTGTTGTTTGTCAATTGATGAAGGAACTTACTAATGATTTTGATTAGGAATGTTTTGCCAGAACCAGCTTCATCACTGACGTACAGTAGTATAGGTTTATAATTATGGCAGGAACATTCTTTATTTTCATGTTTTACACCATGTGCAATTAGTTTTGTTACTTCTTGAAAAATGCTACATTGCTCATTGTTTAGTTTTGATTGTAGTATAGTTAAGTCTTCTTTATCTTCATACTGACACATGCTGTTTTCTACTTCTATCATAGATAATTCTGCATCATTTATTATTAGTGGTTCTCCCAGTGGTTCTTGGCTTCCTGTTACATAAGGTTGACTACTGTCAGGAGTGTCCTTATCTAGTTTGACATTTCGCTTATTGAGAAGTCTTTTTTGTAATTTAGTTATTAGTTTTGTTAGTGGTTTCATTTTGTTTAACAGTAAAATAAATAACTTTCTTTTGAGAAGAATTGCACTGTCCATCAACGCTTCTAATATCTCATTCCATGCTAGAGGGTCACGACCCAGACACCCGCCGCGAGAAGAGTTTGTCCATTTACCAGACGACCAGATACCCTGGTACAGGAACATACGGATGTGTCCATCTGCCTGCCCAGCAGCCCGCACTGGCCATGCCGACACCTGCGGCACGGATCAACTAGACTAAAATCTACATGTTGTTAGAGATGCCATGACGACCTAGACAACGGGAAGCACATCTGTACAAATATACACACTGAACATTCCCACACCAAACTACACGAAGAATATACTCAGTGCTATGACGTAGGCGACAGGCATATTCACGGACGTGCATCTTTATTATTTTTACATAGGCTTTCAGAATGCAGAAACGCAAGACGCGTCATGAACTCATCTATAAAGCTTGCTCACGCTTCTCTTGAAACCCGTTACAACCATGAGAGGTATAATGGAGACACGATACTGATCATGGAACTATATGCTACTATAACCTAAAGCACCTATGCACCAAACGGACTACTTATGCACCAGGCCCGAGTAGGCCTCAAACAAGAGCTCCCGTGGACATTAACAAAGCAAGAGTCAGGTTGCTGATCCTGCAGAAAGAGCCCGGTGGAGCAACCAGCCAAGGTCGCAATGTTGCAAACCCACATTCCAAGAACAAATCATCAAAGGCACGATGTTGCAACCTCGTACTCCGCGCACCAACGTTAAAGTCACACCGGCAAATTAAACCAGACGCGCAGTGGAAAAACAATATTAATTGTGCAGAATTCTGCCTCTTTCACGGTCTCCCCCCACGTGACCAAGCCGAACCTGACGAGATGCCAAACCCAGGAAAGAAGAGGCGTCTGGATCTCTCGCTACGGGACACAGGCAGATACACATGAAAGGCTCAATGGACATCTGCGACAGTGGGAGCGGTCAGCCTTCCAGCTATGAATAAAACCTCACATTGTCTGCACGTACCCGTAGTGAAACATTGTTGCAACTTGCAGGTACACCGAGAGCTGGGAACAGCGGTGGTCCCAGGCTGGGAAGCTCACGGGCGCACCAATCAGAACATGGGGCTCCTATCACTGACGCCAGTAATGTTAACCAATCCCCAGGAGTCTTCATGTAACAATTCTCATGTATCTAATTGTAGGGACAACCCAGATATACCACCTGACTACCCTTTGTCCACTAACATCGTTCTCTATATGTGTGCTATACTAACCCTACCACTCGAGCAACCAATTAAGAGTGGCGATAGGTTTTTTGTTAACTTTCTGAAGTGACGCAAGTAGCGCGTCATAATACAGTAAAAAGGGCCTGCGAGCCCCACGATTGTGTGTGTGTCAGGACGGACGCGTACGCTCCTTGACCCATCCCTGCCGTTTTGTCTAATAAACAGCAGAGTCACCTTGCTCCTTGTGTGTGTCTCATACTCTATCTCATCTGGGATATACACGGGAGGAGTTGGGGCCTCCCTGCCTGGAGGTCTGCGGACGGCCCGGCCGACCCCGGCAGAATTTCCCCCCGACACTGGGTACAGTTGTTGGCTTTCAAACATACCCACGCGACAACAAAATTCAGTTTGTCAATATACTCTTTGACAAACTTTCAGGAGTAAAAAGGATAGGACGCTCAACAGCTAGATTCCTTCTCTTCAAAGATATGTATGTACGCAGAGAACAATTTTCTCTAACTCTTGCATACCTTCATAAATCACAAGATCTTACCCTAGACAAAGCAATGATAGATATTGGTAACACAGTCTTTAAAGAAGGCATGAGCTATGTAGCACTATCACGCGTACGTACACTTGACAGACTATTTCTAATCAACTTTGATGCAAGTAAAATAAACTCTGATATTCCTTGCTTTTTAGAATACAATAGACTTCGCTCACTATACACCCCCCACCTAAACACATATTCTGTTCCACAAAAAGTAAAACGTTATAAAAGAAAAATAAATCAAACAGAAATGCAACAGGATGTCACTGCAAATCCTCCAAAGAGAGTAAAAGAAACTAATACTTCATCAAGTACCACAAGCAAAAAAGAATCAATTAGGGAAAGTAAACCAGGTACTTCTTTAAAGAAGGAAGACAAACTCCAAAAAAAGCAGTTAGATACAGAACTACCTGGAGCATTTAAATTCTCAAATATAGTTGGTGTAAGTTGCTACGCAAATGTAGCAATGAATATTCTATTTCAATTACCAACAATTGTTGACAACATTTACTTACACAGTACAGACCCATTGTGTTTGCAAATGTTAGTACTTCACATAAATGCAGCAAACAATCCTGACAACAAGTATAGTGTTTATGGAATAAGACAAAAATTGGGCTACTGTGCTAGAATGGTGAAATTCACTAGAAACTCACAGGAAGATCCACAAGAATTTCTAATGTACTTACTACAAGTACTGGAAAACAAAAACATACCTATAAATTAAATCTTTCAGATTTCATACATGTGGAAACATACATGCACTCTCTGCAACAATGTGACACAAGAAGAAATCCCCAATGAACGCTTCATATATATATCAATACCAAATTGTGAATCCATTCCATTTCAGCGACTTGTACAAAATGCAAACCATGGTAGATTATGCTCTACCTGCAATTCAGATAATCGCTCCACGTTAGTAATACAAACACATAGTAAATACATAATACTAATGCTTCTAGGTTACAATGCAGATGGTACCAAAAACAACTGCAAGCTGACTGGATTCACACATGGTCAAATATCACTTGGTAAGAAAACCTTCACATCAATAGGTATAATCTACCACGCAGGAGCCACAACCAATTCAGGGCACTACACTGCATATATAAAAAAGAAATGTGGATGGTTTGAATGAAATGATAGTACCATTACTCTAAAGCAGAGATTACCAGCAAATCTTACAAACGCTTATTTGATGTTCTTAAAACCAAAATTTGATAACTAAACTGTATTTAAACCCTAAGTAAACTTGTGGTAAAAAATATAAACTGTTAGAATACTCCAAAAGCTATCTAACTGCTCAAAGATTCTACAACAACTAATCAGATAAATGAATACCACTAAATTAGACCAAAAAATACACAGTTAGAATAAGCCAATTGGTATCTAACTGTCCCAAAATTTAACAATATCCAAATAGAAAAATCAATACCACTAAAATATATCAAAAAATAGACAGAATAAAAATACCAATTGGTATCTAACTGCTCCAAAATTTTATAATATCCAAACAAATAAATAATATGTTACTGCTCCAAAAAAATGCAACAAGCCAAAATATAAAGCATTAGCCAGAAACAACAAGTGAACACTGAAAACAAACAAATAAACTTTAGCATAACAGAAAAAGGTTTTTTTTTAATCCAACATGGATTTTTTTTTCTCCCACAGACCCAATGATTTTAGCAACAAATACAGAAACTGAGCAAATTGCACAGTACTCTGATTTGTAATCTACTAAATATGAGGGTCCAAAAAAAAAAGTATGTTGATTATACAATGTTATAAGTCATTACAAAATACTAATACTAACATGCTATTTTCTTTTATCACAGAAATTAACAAGAAATACATGTACTCCGGTTACTAGACCAAACAGTAAGTATACAACAATAAGGAGAACCATAGCAGCATATCACATCCATAGTATCTAATACCTTTGTTCCTTATACATTTGATTTTCACCCAAAGTTATAAGCAAATATGAATGTGATATGCTGCGGTGCTTGTGGCCAGGGCATAGAGTCTTGGGTGCATAGCCAAATGGCCAAATGGCCATGCACCCAAGACTCTATGCCCTGGCCACAACCACCGCAGCATATCACATCCATAGAGTCAAACATTTCAACTATGGTCTATGGAAACTTTTAATGTCCGCAGACATTATGAGTGTTCTTAGAACACTTTCAACTTGCCAGCGAACAATACGGACAGCGTTTTCAGGACACCCCCTACGAACATTTCAGAACAACGCGATAGTTCTTAGAACACTTTCAACTTGACAACGAACAATACGGACAGTGTCCTCAGAACACCCCCATTTCGTTTATTTGCGAACATTTCAGGACACCGCGAGTGTTCTAAGAACACATTCAACTTGCCATCAAACAATACGAACAGCATCTTCAGGACACCCCCTACGAACATTTCAGAACAATGCGAGAGTACTTAGAACACATTCAACTTGACAGAGAACAATACAGACAGCGTCCTCAGGACACCCCCATTTTGTTTATTTGCGAACATTTCAGGACACCGCAAGTGTTCTTAGAACACATTCAACTTGCCAGCGAACAATACGGACTACGCCTTTAGGACACCCCCTACGAACATTCAAGGACACCGCACGTGTTCTTAGAAACGTCTTCAGAACACCCCCATTTTGTTTATTTGTGAACATTTCAGGA
Organism: Ambystoma mexicanum; assembly: GCF_040938575.1. NCBI lineage: Eukaryota > Metazoa > Chordata > Amphibia > Caudata > Ambystomatidae > Ambystoma > Ambystoma mexicanum. The sequence goes on from NC_090939.1 coordinate 398,997,149, forward strand.
CACCGCCAGTGTTCTTAGAACACATTCAACTTGCCAGCCACAACCCCCCATTCATATTTGCGAACATTTCAGGACACAGCGAGTGTTCGACAACGTCTTCAGAACACCCCCATTTTGTGTATTTGTGAGCATTTCAGGACACCGCGAGTGTTCTTAGAACACATTCAACTTGACAGAGAACAATACGGACAGCGTCCTCAGGACACCCCCTACGAACATTCCCCGGACACCACAAGTGTTCTTAGAAACGTCTTCAGAACAGCCCCATTTTGTTTATTTGCGAACATTTCAGGAAACCGCGAGTGTTCTTAGAACACATTCAACTTGACAGAGAACAATACGGACAGCGTCCTCAGGACACCCCCATTTTGTGTATTTACGAACATTTCAGGACACCGCGAGTGTTCTTAGAACACATTCAACTTGACAGAGAACAATACGGACAGCGTCCTCAGGACACCCCCTACGAACATTCCCCGGACACCGCGAGTGTTCTTAGAAACGTCTTCAGACACCCCCATTTTGTTTATTTGCGAACATTTCAGGACACCGCGAGTGTTCTTAGAACACATTAAACGTGACAGAGAACAATACGGACAGCGTCCTCAGAACACCCCCATTTTGTTTATTTGCGAACATTTCAAGACACCGCAAGTGTTCTTAGAAGCGTCTTCAGAACACCACCATCTGGTTTATTTGCCAACATTTCAGGAAACCGCGAGTGTTCTTAGAACACATTCAACTTGACAGAGAACAATACGGACAGCGTCCTCAGGACACCCCCATTTTGTTTATTTGCGAACATTTCAGGACACCGCGAGTGTACTTAGAAGCGTCTTCAGAACACCACTCTCTTGTTTATTTGCGAACATTTCAGGACACCGTGAGTGTTCTTAGAACACATTCAACTTGACAGAGAGCAATACGGACAGCGTCCTCAGGACACCCCCATTTTGTTTATTTGCAAACATTTCAGGACACCGCAAGTGTTCTTAGAACACATTCATCTTGCCAGCCACAAACCCCCATTCATATTTGCGAACATTTCAGGACACAGCGAGTGTTCGACAACGTCTTCAGAACACCCCCATTTTGTGTATTTGCGAACATTTCAGGACACCGCGAGTATTCTTAGAACACATTCAACTTGACAACGAACAATACGGACAGCGTCCTCAGGACACCCCCATTTTGTTTATTTGCGAACATTTCAGGACACCGCAAGTGTTCTTAGAACATTTTCAGCTTGCTTGCGAACAAAACGGACACATATTGAGTCCTCAGAACACCCCCCATTCAGTTTATTTAGAACATTTCAGAACACCCGTGATGTCCGTAGACAAATCGAACACAAAAAGAACGTCTAACACATAAAAAAACACATCCTATCTCATACACTCCCACCCTCGCCAAACACTCCTACACGCCAACACACTCTACTAAATACAAATTTTGAAACAAAGTTTCACCTCGCTGTCCGTGGACATCTGCGAATCCAAGATGGTGGGCACTACCGAAAATCTGACGTGCTTCACGCTCCACGCCATCCAATCAGCGAACACGTTGCATGTCCGCGGACATCAGGCAAGCCGATTGGCCAATCAGGACACTGTCCGCGGACTGAACACAGATATCACTATTTTTTTTTACCTACTTTTTGGTCATTTTTAAAAAAAACTACTGGACGGTTTTTCACCAAATATGCAAAAGCACGCTTTCGGGACCAAGCCGCTGCTCATGGTCCAAATTTAGTGAAAATCCGTCCAGCTGTTTGGGCTGTAGACACGAGCAAAAAAAAGTTTTGGGACCCCCCCTATAACTTTGCCCCCCCTGGACGAATCCTCACCAAACTTTGCAAAAAAAATCAGAGTGACCCAAATACTTTTTTTGCAAAGTTTGGTGAGAGCGAAGGTATAAGCCGCCCAAAAAGTGCTCTTCCTATGGAAACACCAACTTAACCATAACTACATGGCCACTACCGTGGCCCGTGTAATATATATATATATATATTGCACGGCCCACTGTAGTGGCCGTGTAGTTATGGTTATATTGCTAATCCCATAGAAAGAGTACTTTTTGGATGGCTTTTAACTTCGCTCCCCCTGGATGAATCCTCACTAAACTTTGCAAAAGAAGTATACGGCCCACTCTGAATTCTTTTGCAAGGTTTGGTGAGGTTTGGTCTGGGAGGGTCAAAGTTATAGGGGGGTCCCAAAAAACTTTGCTCACGCCTGCAGCTCAAACCGCTGGACGGATTTTCACCAAAATTGCGGCAGCTTAGTCCTGAAAAAGTGCTTTTGTTAATTTGGTATAAATCCGTCCAGTAGTTTATTTTTAAATTACCAAAATGTAAGGCAAAAAAAAATAGTGATATCTATGTCCGCTCCGCGGACACATTTCCCTGTTCGCTTCGCAGACAGGACACCGATAGGTTAATCGACTTGCGTCATGTCTGTGGACACGCAATGTGTTCACCGATTGGCTGGATTGAGGCATGAGGTGCGTCACATTGTTTCAATGCGCCCTTCATCTTGGATCCACGGACATCCGTGGAGAGCGAGGCGCCAAACAGAGGCAAAATGCAATTTTAGGAAGTTTGTTGGTGTGCAGGAGTGCTTGGGGAGGGTTGGGAAGTAAGAGATGGGTTAAATACTGTATTTTTTTAGGTGGCAGGTGCACTGATGTGTTTGCCATGTCCGCAGTCTTCATGGCTGTCCGTGGACATAATAAATGCACTACTAGCTATTTTACTTTAGTATGATATTGGTTTTGGGTTGTTAGTAGAGCATTGATTTAATTAATATCCTCTATAAGCAGCCCACATACCACAGTCAAAATGTTTGGTAGCATAGGTGTGTTGTGCTTCGGTGGTTGTGGCCAGGGCCAAGAGTCTTGGGTGCATGGCCGAAGGCCATAGGCTTTCGGCCATGCACCCAAGACTCTAAGCCCTGGCCACAACCACCGCAGCATAACAGACCCATAGAATCAAACACCCATCAAATATCCACAACCCAAATGTTTGTCTACTGTTTCATTTGTAGAGTTTGTATGTGAAGTTTTGGCTAGCTATGCAGTTAAGATTGTAGAGTTTGTAACAAGGACTGTGTCATAAGATACCCTTGGAAGTAAACATTTTGGATTGTGGTGTATGAGTGTGTACATTGTCTTTGAGATCTAATGGTAAATAAACTACTTTGCCACTAATGCCTTTCATTAATTCAGAGGGAGGTAATTTTGCTGTTTTTGGTTGAAGGCGTATTATTGCTTGAAATGGGGGTACTGTTTGAATTATGATGCTCTCTTATTGCTTGAAATGGGGGCACTGTTTGAATTATGATGCTTTCATATACATTTAGTTGTTGCAGGGGTTTTGGTAGTGAGAATAATTCCAAGTTATTTGTGATAGCACGTGAAGGTGTTTGGTTGTTGTCAAGTTTTGCAGTGCAGTAATTGCAAAGTATTAAGGGGTCAGTAATGTCATATTTGTTTTCTGCTATAAGGTAGAGAGCTAATTGGAACCATTTGGAATCTTCATTTTCTTCTATTTTGTATGTTATGTCTACAGTTTTTGTGCTACTTTATAAAACAAAAGTCCTGTGGCAACACACACATATGGTTTGGTACTTCAGCGGAGGTACTTTTCAACTTTAGTATTTCTTTTTTGTGTGTGTTTAATAGAAGGTTGCTATTTGTACAGTAGTTGCTAGTTTGTTGTAGAGCTAATGCATACTGTAAGTGGCTTTCACTTCCAAAATATTTTCTCTGGACATGCTCTATTTCTTCGAGTAGTTGTTTGGCTGTACCATGTAGAAAATTGTTATTTAAATTGGCTAGTGCTAAAGCAGGACTTTTAGCATAGTAGAGTTTATGGACAAGATTTCTTATAGTTGAATGATGTGTTGATATCATTTTGATATGATGGAAGGTGCTTTTGCAAATAGGTCCTGAAATGCAGGCTAAGGAATGTCCTTGTAGTCCTGTGTATTTGCCCACTGGACAGGCATCCATATTTTGTAGTAGTTTCATTTTGAATTTGTCTTTGCTTTTTACATACAGATTGAGGAACTGGCACAAAGATTTGAAAGATTTTTTGACAATGTTACACATTGATGTGCATGGCCATTTGTAGACTGGACGTTTTGGTTCAGTAGAATGGACAGGTGATACTGAGTTTTCTGTGGATATTTTTGTGAGCAGAGTTTCTTGTTCCATAATGGTGTTATTAAGTTGTTCATTCCCTCGTCCACTGCTATGTATGGTAATTGGGTTTGTTTGCTTTTATTTAAATGCTTCTTCATTAAAATATGGTTCTGTGCTCGTGGTGTGACTCGATTCACCTCCACAGATGCTTAAGAAGCTATTTTTGTTGATATTTCATTTAGTGAGAAGTCTTTTCTGTACTTTTGTAGTTAGTTTTGTTGGTGGTTTCATTCTGTTTAAAACTAAAATAAATAACTTCCTTTTGAGAAGGATTGCACTGTGTAGGATACATTTTCTACGGTAGGTTTTAAGGGTTGTGCAAGATTTCTCTCCTGTTTTTATAAGGTTCTGAAGGACTCTGTGGCAGAATATTTTTTGTAATGGTTGCTTGCCACTATATCAAGATTTATAGGTGCAGTGTTAGAAGTAGTGGTAGCTGAAGTCTTGTTAATCACTTTCTGTTTCGTTTTACATTTTGATAGAGGAGGCAAAGTTTCTGTACTGGAAACTTGTTTTGTTTGTCTTAATGACTGTATTAGCTGTATGGAACACTCGCAATGGATTAATATCCTCTCTAAAACGTATTCATCTACATTCCAGGTATCGGCTTGTCCAAAGGGCGACATTACAGGGCTAACAGTATCTGACATACCAAGTAGCAGCACTACCATGCCAGTTACCACCCTAAAACGCCTAAGGTAAATGAGCAGAACCAATCGCTTACACCCAGAGAATGCAATTATTCTATTTGACTAGAGCTGTCTAAATAACATGATGTTATTTACCTTAATTACAGGTCACTATTGATGAAACGGGAGTAACTATCACTCCACTTGAATAGCCATCATTCCAAATGGTGAACACATAGTATAGATATGTCATATACTAATATTAAGGCCATGACTGGACAACTTCTGAAGATTAGTACACAGATGAACTTCATTGTTTGAAAAATGTAACTTCATCCATTGAAAATTCTAAAGCACATTGCTCCTGAAGAAGAGAGACACATTCTCTCGAAACGTGTTGTGCTGTCTTTATTCTTTATTAATCATCTGTACTTTTTTTTCAAAGTCTGTTGAATGTTGACTTTTGAATTGTGAATCTAACAAGATTGAATTGTTAATTTCTTTGTACTGAAAATAGATGTATGAGATTAATACATTGGACATGAAATACATTGATGAGTCTTTTTCTTGAAATGATACAAATGAGATTCTTGAATTTCTAATATTGAATGTATCTAAATGTCAAATTAATACTAACTGGTAATTATTTCTAGTACTAATAGGTGTTCAGGGGACGGAGGAATCATGTCCCATGAGTTGTCCACTTTCTTTGATACTTCTTTTTGACTTCCGATACCAGAGTCATACTTTTCTCCCCCGCACCCTTGACTTATACCTACCTCCAGTGAGCTTTAGGAGCTCCAAACATCAGAACTGTTACCCTTTTAATATTTCTTCAATAGTACAAACACAGGTGTGTAAATTATAGGCCTCTAGTATATAACTGCGGTCATTGCGGTCAGGGGGCCGCGGCCTGGCTGGAGGGGATTGCATCAGGGTTTGCTCGGACATTCTCATATGAGCACATTTTGGCAGGGCTAGAGACTTGCTCCTTTGAAAAATGTTTACGTGATTTGCTGTGTGAAGAGGAGATGGGCTGAGCTGACAGGTGATATGGCCTGGCTGTGGGAGTCGATGGGAGAGTGCGAAATTCTCCAGAGGAAGAAAATAAATCTGTAGAAATGTGACCTGCATTGGTGAATGGTAGCAAATAATTCATATGTTTTTCAAAAATATTTGTAATGCCACTATGGTCTGAAGGGCTATTGGCTCCCATTCTGAGTGAAGGTCAGCAGCATTGAATTTTTGTTTCAGAGCTAAGCAAACGCACGCATCGTACACAGTATAAGGTTCAATTGTTTTTCGACCCTTGAAACAAAGGGAGGATTCCGAAAGGAATGCAGGAAGGGAGGGATGTAACACTTTCAAATATGATAAGGTTCAACATTCCAAAACTGGACAAAGGAACATGTAATTTGATTTTATGAAAATTTGTTGACCTGAGCAGAGTTTCTGCATTACAGCGATAGAATGGAAATGCCGAATATTATGTAGGTTTTACTTTCGACGATTTTATAGATGACCTAGTCAATTTATCATTCGCCGACCATTATTGGTGGCTTACATTGTACTCGGTTGTTGTTTGTGGCATATTGCAACGACACACAATTACAACTTGTGTGTGTACTTGGCTTTGTCCTGGGCACATGGGAAGTCCAGCATCGAGATGTGTGTAGTCCACTAGTGGATTCCCCCAGGTTCCACAAACGGGTAATTCCGCACTAATATTTAATTAAAATTCTGTCTATGTGTTCTTCTTGACCTGAGCAAGATTGTAGCGTCAGCCTCCGTGTCCCATACTCTATAGCACTAACGTCTGAAGCAAATTGAAGAGTACTTTCCACGTTGTTTTCTTTGTGTTCCAATTGTTTCACGTCTGTGTTTATCAATAATTGTAACACTGGGCCAAATTAATGGTTAAAATGATAAACTGCAATAAAAATCGGCTACTGAGACAAATTTCTGTTATCTTTTTTAAACAGCTACATCTTGCCTTTCTGCGATTGTCATCGATTCCAGTTACCAACTGACGTTTTTTTTAACTGTCAGCTGCAGATACATGTGAATGGGTGGATCACAGTGACTCTTTTTTGGGACGATCGCCACAGGCCGATATGCCCTTACGTGGTACCAGCGATAAGGAGCAACCTGACATCGTTTACGGTGGCCTAGCACCAAGCTGATGCCAAAGCCTTGCGATTCACAGTGTGTCCAATGCGCTTCTTATACCCAAAAGGAACACCGCGTGATTTACGATATACATTTGTGGATCGAGAACGAAGAAAAAAATTACCTATTTGCTTGAATATGGCAATTGCTGGATGTTCTTGGAGCGTTTATTGTGAAATAAAAGTACTTTAGAAATTGTACAGTTTTGCTATTTCCTTTAAAATTATGGTTTTATATTCAAAATTGGGACGCGCTGTGTTGTGAGATGATGTGTGTTGATATTCCGGGTTCTGCGTCAAGTAACATTAACACATATGTGATGACTGGGTGCATTTGGCTACGCTTTCCAGCACCGTCCTGGACATAGGGAGAGAATATCCCTAGGTTTGGTGATATCAGCCTCAGGGTTGGGGCATATAGTCCACCTTGGGTGATGCGGCAACGGATAAGATTATCACAAGATGGCCGTGCCCTGGTGCCTAGTTCGCAAGTGTAAAAAAGAGGAAAACTACGGTAAGGTGCATAGGAAATGTTTGTACTATCGATCAACTTATGCTTAGAAGCACATGCCCGAAAACTTGGGACAATAATATTTCTGAGCGCACTATTCTTTTAATATATACATTTTTTGATGCATTCGCTGCAGATGATTTTCTAAGGTCTGTTTCTGTATTATTTTTAATGTCTGTACAAAAAAATGGTAAGTACACATAAAGTAATGGATAATAATTGGTTTATATAAAGAAGTGTAGTGTCTACCGTTAGTATCACTGTTTTCACTTATTTCATCAAAAGGAACATTTTCTTCCAGCCATTCCAAAGTACTAGACATTTCTGTGTAAAACGAAATATGTATATATTATTTTTACTGTACCTAATACAGAACGTTTATAAATATATAAAATAAATGTAGTCTACTCACTTGTTTCTTGCTAAGTTTTGGTGTTACTGCTGCATAGGTGTGCTGCTGATATTTGTTGTGCAGTTTGTGTGAGGTAATTCTGTTGGAGGGATAATTATTTTGTTTTGGTATATTGCATTATGTTGCATATGTTATGTAATTGGAAAGTCGGTGTGTTACATATACAGTTTCCACTTCTTATTTATTATTGAATGTAATGTATTTATGTGCTGCTTTTTGAACATGTTCAGTGTTTTTATTCCATGATACAACAATGTAAGATAGTCCCTGAGTTTTTGGATAGTGTTGATGTTGACCGAGTCTGTCCGCGAACATACGCATGGTCAGCAAACATCAGACCCACTAGCACAGTAGGGGGTTCAGTATGTTCTATGTTATATGTATATAAAGTAAGAGAATCCTAGGAAACATTTATCCAATGTATATTGTCTATATCTATATTCAGTGAACAAAAACTTTGTGAAAGGGACGTTATGGTTAAGTGGCGCTACTAAAAACCTATGAAAATCAGTAAAAAGACATTGTTGAAGGGATGTTATGGTTCCAAGTAAAACCGAAAAACCCCAGAGATTTGTCAGTTATGGTAAGCTAAGCAACCATAACTCGTGCCACCACTGTGCACTGCTAAGACTAAGACCCAGGACATCAAAGATGACCTCACAAATGTCAGGCTGCCATGGCAAGGGAAGAGGGGCTGTGCATGGAGCCCTGCCTTCTCTTTCCATGTTGGCTGTCTTGGAAAAGTATGTTCTTTCCTACAGCGGGACGCTTGCAGCGTCGCCGCTGTAGGAAAAATAATCGTTCCTTCTTACAGCGGGACGCCATAGGCGTCGAGCTATAGGAAGACAAATCTATGTTTTAGCACCCTGGGTTCCTGCTTTGGGAACCAGGGGTGCTAATAGCCTTTATCCCCCATTTCAGGGGCTGCAATGGATGATAATGGTCCGTAGTCCTCCTAATTTATTTATTTATAACGCACCAATGCCCGCAGACATCAAGCTGTGTGGTTACAGCGTTTGTTAAAGAAAATGAGGTGGAGGAAGACAGCTTACTACTTGCTGAGAAAGGAACAACCTTTCAGAGAGCATTGGAGTCATTGGATTTTGTGTGGCAGCGCATGGAGTTGGTCCGTTAGGAGTACAGTCCAAGTAGTGTGCGACTGAGTACAAAATTGAACATGCAATAAAAACACTGAACATGTTCAAAAAGCACCACATAAATACATTGCATTTAACAATAAATAAGAAGTAGAAACTGTATATGTATTCACCAACCATCCACTGAAATAGCGTTTGCAATATAATGGAATGTTCCAAAACAAAATAAATATCCCTCCAACAGAATTACCTCACAAAAACTGCACAGCAAAAAGGAGCATAACTACACAGCAGTAACACCAAACGTTTGTAAGAAACTAGTAAGTACACTACATGTATTTCATATATTTATAACCTTTCTGTATTAGGTACATTAAAACTAATATATATTTTTTTTTACACTTGAATGTCCAGTACTTTGGAATGGCTGGAAGAAAATTCCCCACGAGATGAAATGAATGAAGACAGTGATATTAATGGTAGACACAACATTTCTCTATATAAGCTTCCTGTCTATTTAACACATTTATTTTTTAACAGACCACACAGAAACTACAAATAATATACCAAGACAGACATTATAAAATACACTGCAACAAATGGAACTAAAAATGGATATGTTAATGAAAAATGTAATTCTTACAAAACAGTTTGTGGAGGACCACATTCAAGAAAGCATTAAATATCACTGTCCCACATGTACCTGTTCCCCCTCTCCATGTCCCAGTCAACTATCCCCAAACCCCCCCAGCAAGAAAAACGTTAAGATGAGACTTCCATCCCTTCCTCCCGTCCCATACATCATGTCCAAACCCCTAATTCCCCTGTATTTGTTTCAGTTTCTGCTCCCCCCTGTCTTTCGTAATTTTTATACTGTTATACAATAATAACATTTTAAGTGTGTTCTTACTATATGCCTGTGTCTTATTTATTTTAAAAAGGCAGTCAGGGTGTCCGCAGACAGCACAGGTGTTCGGGATGTCCGCAATTAACCAAAATGGGGGTGTCCTAAGGACACTATAGCTGTTCGTACTGTTCGTAATTAAAATGGCGGTGTGCTTAGAACACACAAGATGTCCGCCTGTCCGTAATTAACCAAAATAGGGGTGTCCTAGGGACACTATAGCTGTTTGTACTGTTCGTAATTAAAATGGCAGTGTCCTTAGAACACACAAGATGCCCGCCTGTCCATAATTAACCAAAATGGGGGTGTCCTAAGAACACTATACCTGCTTGCACTGTCCGTAGTTAAAATGAGGGTGTCCGCAGGACACCAAATCCATCCGCATGTCTGTAACTATTCAAATTAGGGTGTCCTATGAACACCCCCCCTGTTCATAATGTCCGCAACCAGAATTAATATATCCGTAGAACACATATCCCGTCCGCCTGTCCGCAAAGTTTTGACACACATTTATTTTATTCGGCGACATCATCATGTGATCGCACCCACGCTGAGCATGTGTCCTCATTTGTGGACACTGTCCGGGCCCCCAAACATTTAAAAAGTGATTTTTTTAGCACTCCAAGGTATTTTCCAGTAAATGTTCACCAGTGCACATGTCCCAGACAATGTCCCTGGGGATCTACATCATTTTTGGAATTTATTTAGCCCTTTCTTGGTGTTCGATCTGTCCGTGGACAGCGCAGGTGTCTGCAGACCACGCACCTGTACCCCTATAAAAGGCCACACCCCAGAGCTCATCCTCATTCTGTCTTTCTACTACTGCAGATTGACCTGCTTTTGCTCCTTTTGATGCTCTTGCTGCTTTTGCTTCAGCCAACCTGATGACATCCATGGCTTCTGCTGGTGCTACTGCTGTCTCAGCACCACCCCCACCACCTCCACCACCACCACCTCCCCAAGGGCCTGCAGAGGGGGACAGGCATGAGGATGCAGAGGAGGATGAAGAGGATGAAGAGGATGAGGTAGTAGAAAGTCCCTACTACTAGCACTCATTGTGCGTCTTGGGTGTGGCGGTTATTTACCACTCTTGATGGAAAGCCAAAAGCTCATGTGACCAAGGTGATCTGCACTCAGTGCTGCATGGTGCTGAGTCATGGCAAGCCTGGTTTGTATAGCTATGGTACTACATCAAAGAAGCGACACCTAAGGTCGTCCCACGGCGGGGCTATTCGTAAGGTTGTACCTTGCGATAAACGTAGTAGGTTGAGTTCTTCTGCAGCATTCTCCATTTCTGCTCCTGCCACCACAAGAGATACTCCTGTGGGACAGTGCATCCCTCCAGCTGCCTCACAGGCCATTCATGATGCTGTTGACCCTTACCTTTTGAGGGTCACAATATTGTGCATGTACTGTGACGCAGTACTCTGCAGGGGGAGAACCTTTGGAATGCTTTTGAGACTGCAGTCAAGGAGCATGAGAAGGACTGCCCACTACCTTAATAATGCCCCTACCTTCCTCTCTACACCTGCCCTTTCTTACACCCATGGTTGGTGTCCCTTCCTTACCCTCCTTTCATGTCCTTTCCTTGTGTGTCATGTTTAAAAAAACCCAAAAAATATAAAACAAAACTCCCAAAAAAAGGATATTTTCAGAACCGCCTTTCACAGTTAAAAAATATAAGTGACAAATAAATAGTTTCAGGGCCCTGTTCATTTTTTAGAAGTCCACAGACATTTAATTTTTTGGGGGGTACTGCCCTATCAGAACCATTGCACTTTTCAATGGGAGGAAGTGGTGGCTCTGAAAAGAGCCTTTTTGTGGTGTTTTTTTGTGTTTCAAAAACTTCAAATGGTCAACACCTACTGCAAAATGAATTGCTCTAATTCCAAAAATAGATGCGATGCATGTTGTATATTTCGCAGAAAAATCTGATTGCTAGCATAAGTAAGATGTACTCCATCTCTGCGGAAAAATGTGTGTACTACAAAACTTACAGGGCGATTCATGGAATCAACGTGCGCCGAAAAAACAGTGCACGCGTGCGAAAACGTGCGATTCGCAGTGAAATAGCGAAAATTGCAGTGCAAGTGCGATTATCGCAGTGCAAGTGCGATTATCGCACAGAAAACATCGCACATCTATTCATGGAAGTCCGTGCACACGCAAAATGTGGGATGTGCGCTGAAAAAGTGCACGGCGCACGCTGGCGCACAGGTCACCGAACGCCGTGCGATAAGGCCACAGCGAATTCGCACATAGCGCAGCGCACATAACAAAAGTAGGCGTAACACGGGGCGTCACACGCAGAATGGGGAACAACTCGTGAAAATGTGGGCGTCACGGGGAAAGTACAGGAGGCAAGCACACAGAACGCCCACACGCTCGCCTACAACACGTATTCATGGAATCGAATAGGGAAAAACAGCGCACGGCCAAAGAAGCGCACAGGCCCATACATGTCCGCCACACGAAAGCAGGCGGTAGCGTCCCTGCGCAGGAAAAAAATGTGCGCCAGAGAAGGCCCACACGCGATCGGGCCTGGGGGAGCGTGTGCATGTATTCCAGGGGTGCGCAAGAAGTTCCACACGCGATTTGCCTGGCCGGGTGTATTTCAGGGGTGCGCAAGAAGTTCCACACGCGATTTGCCTGGGCGCGTGCATTTCACGTGTGCGCGAGAAGTTCCACACGCGATTGGCCTGTGCGCGTGTATTTCAGGGGTGCGCGAGAAGTTCCACACGCGATCGGGCCTGGGGGAGTGTGTGCGTGTATTTCTCAGGTGCGCGAGAAGTCCCACACGCGATTTGCCTGGGCGCGTGTATTTCAGGGGTGCGTGAGAAGTTTCACACGCGATTGGCCTGGGCGCGTGTATTTCAGAGGTGCGCGAGAAGTTCCACACGCGATTGGCCTGGGCGCGCGAGAAGTTTCACACGCGATTGGCCTGGGCGCGTGTATTTCAGAGGTGTGTGAGAAGTTCCACACGCGATTGGCCTGGGCGCGTGTATTTCAGGGGTGCGCGAGAAGTTTCACACGCGATTGGCCTGGGCGCGTGTATCCCAGGGGTGCGCGAGAAGTTCCACACGCGATTGGCCTGGGCGCGTGTATTTCAGAGGTGCGCGAGAGGTTCCACACGCGATTGGCCTGTGCGCGTGTATTTCAGGGGTGCGCAAGAAGTTTCACATGCGATTGGCCTGGGCGCGTGTATTTCAGAGGTGCGCGAGAAGTTCCACACGTGATTGGCCTGGGCGCGTGTATCCCAGGGGTGCGCGAGAAGTTCCACACGCGATCGGGCCTGAGGGAGCGTGTGCGTGTATTCCAGAGGTGCGCAAGAAGATCCACACGCGATTGGCCTGGGCGCGTGTATTTCAGGGGTGCGCGAGAAGTTTCACACGCGATTGGCCTGGGCGCATGTATCCCAGGGGTGCGCAAGAAGTTCCACACGCGATTGGCCTGGGCGCGTGTATTTCAGAGGTGCGCGAGAAGTTCCACACGCGATTGGCCTGGGCGCGTGTATTTCAGGGGTGCGCGAGAAGTTTCACACGCGATTGGCCTGGGCGCGTGTATTTCAGAGGTGCGCAAGAAGTTCCACACGTGATTGGGCGCGTGTATCCCAGGGGTGCGCGAGAAGTTCCACACGCGATCGGGCCTGGGGGAGCGTGTGCGTGTATTCCAGAGGTGCGCGAGAAGATCCACACGCGATTGGCCTGGGCGCGTGTATTTCAGAGGTGCGCGAGAAGTTCCACACGCGATTGGCCTGGGCGCGTGTATTTCAGGGGTGCGCGAGAAGTTTCACACGCGATTGGCCTGGGCGCGTGTATCCCAGGGGTGCGTGAGAAGTTCCACACGCGATTGGCCTGGGCGCGTGTATTCCAGAGGTGTGCAAGAAGATCCACACGCGATTGGCCTGGGCGCATGTATTTCAGGGGTGCGCGAGAAGTTCCACACGCGATTGGCCTGGGCGCGTGTATTTGAGGGGTGCGCGAGAAGTTTCACACGCGATTGGCCTGGGTGCGTGTATCCCAGGGGTGCGCGAGAAGTTCCACACGCGATTGGCTTGGGCGCGTGTATTTGAGGGGTGCGCGAGAAGTTTCACACGCGATTGGCCTGGGCGCGTGTATCCCAGGGGTGCGTGAGAAGTTCCACACGCGATCGGGCCTGGGGGAGCGTGTGCGTGTATTCCAGAGGTGTGCGAGAAGATCCACACGCGATTGGCCTGGGCGCATGTATTTCAGGGGTGCGCGAGAAGTTTCACACGCGATTGGCCTGGGCGCGTGTATTTCAGAGGTGCGCGAGAAGTTCCACACGCGATTGGCCTGGGTGCATGTATCCCAGGGGTGCGCGAGAAGTTCCACACGCGATTGGCCTGGGCACGTGTATTGGAGGGGTGCGCGAGAAGTTTCACACGCGATTGGCCTGGGCGCGTGTATCCCAGGGGTGCGTGAAAAGTTCCACATGCGATCGGGCCTGGGGGAGCGTGTGCGTGTATTCCAGAGGTGCGCGAGAAGTTCCACACGCGATTGGCCTGTGTACGCGATTCCATTGGACCAAAGGCCCTTACAGCGCAGGCGCGTCTGTGACGTGACACGCGCGGGCGTGTCCCTGTACCCGGGGGAATGTTACAAGACCAAAAACTGCACGTCCGAGTGTCAGCCTGCGTAATTGGAGGATAGTTCCTCAGTGCGTATACGCGGAAGTGACGTTGGACGTGTGGTGCGGTTTAAAAGGTGCGTGTAGTACGTCATTTCCTTGTACGTGCTTCCCGTGGAGAGCGAGTGGGTGAAATCTGTACTTCTTGTCGGTTCACACGCGATTTACTTCACAGCGTTTCTAGTTCGTACTCCCTGTTAACTCTGTCAATATTTTTCTGATTTTCTCTTCGACCTGTTTCCTTAAACAGCATTGACTTCTCCTTTTGTCCTGTCTCCTCAGACAGTTTACAATTCTTCTTTTGGCTGGGGTGTTGCCAACGCGCACACGCGCGTATTTTTCACGCTCTTTTCCCAGGCAGACGGTGAGTCGAGCACGTATTTACCAACTGTGCTAGCCCCGTATGTAGCGTACCCCTTCAGAGGTCATTGTAGGCTGCGTGTGACACGCATACGTTCATTTTTGTGTTTCTGGGTGCCACAGCGTAGTGCAGGTTCCTTTTCCCACGCACGTGGTCTACGAGGGGTCGCGTGCACGTCATTTTCTGTTTTAGGGGTGCCTGTGCGTTGCGTGACCCGTCATCTTTCCCCAGGGGTTCCATACAGCCTTGCTAGAGCACTTGGGTACGAATTCCATCTAGTACCCTACCCCTTTGACCCCCAATTGCCCAGGACAATTGTCCACTGCAACTCCCATACGCACAACTCCATCAGTGCCATGGCTGGGAGGCGAGCAAGTGGTAAGGGTGGCAAAGGTGGCCGAGCCTCAAGAGGTGGGTGTGGTGGGCGCGGTAGGGGACGTGGCCAGGATTTGCAGACTCCCCCTAGCCCCCCACGTGTGGAGGACCAGTCAGGGACACACATCCCCCCCCCATGGTTGAGGGAAACGTGGCTGACACCATCCCTGCTCAGCCCTTGTTGGACCGGCCTGTTGTGGCACCTGACCTAGCACAGGGTGACTCCCAGGCTGACTTCCAGGTCGCCAAGTCTAGACCACGGGTGGCGGCGCAAGCCAGTGTCACCAGGCCACGTGGTACAGGGGCAGCCATGTCATCTGCTGTCCCGAGTAGGCGGGGTGGGGAGGCTGCAGGGGCAGCTGCAGCTCCGTCCACCCCAGCTCTGACTCCCCAAGCAAGGACAGTGTTGGTCCCGGTACATCAGACTGAGGTTCCCCCTGCCATCATCACACTTCAGCTAATGCCTGCAGAAAGTCATGTGGTCAGTGTGCCATCGCACACTACTACTACACAGTCCACCGGTGCTCCTGCCCCTAGTGTCCAGAGCGGCGTAGGGCACTCCGGATCCCCACCACCCACAAAAAGAAAGAGGAAGAGTGCTTGTCCAGTACAGGCTGATGACCCCGACACGGCTACACGGTCCGGCACGCCAAGGAAGCCTAGCTTCAATGATGCCGAACTGGATGCACTTGTGCAGTATGTGTCCGAACATGACGCCGAAATGTTGGTCACTTCAGGGTGTAGGATTACACCTGCTCGACGTCAGGCACACTGGCAGTCCATCGCGGACAGCATAAGTGCCCTTGGGTTTATGAGGCGCACAGCTGTTGAGTGCTACAAGCGCTGGAACGACCTTAAGCGTAGGGCTAAGAAAAAGCTGGCCTCAAGTCATGCCGCAACTCTGGTGACTGGAGGTGGGTCTCCACAAGAGGACATAGAACTCACTCTACATGAGCATGTTGCTGGGACCTACGTCACAGAGGAGCAGATCCAAGGTGTGGGAGAACTGCCAGATTACAAGGCATTGTCCGGTGAGTGCACATGCATGTGTGTGTGATCCATGTGTATGTTGTTTGTGGGAGGGGTTCTGGTTGAGTGCCAGGTCAGGGTGTGTGTGCCTGAGTGTTTTGGCCCACCCATGTGCTTCATCCAATGCATTCGGCGCCCCGGGATTTGGGTATTACAGTATCCCTTCTGGCCACAGTAGGCGTTTTGCACTACATCGCGCCAGTTGCCCTTGAAGTGGCATCTTGCTACAACATTGTTCCGTATTTAGCTGTGTTCATTCAGGCTGATTGTAGGAATTCACCTGGTTCTACTGCGCATCACTCTGCCCTATTGTCACATATATGACATGCCTATGGTACATGCCATCTGTGTGATGGCATGTGTCATGTATGTGTATTGGACATGCCACTCACAGGCCAATGTGTGATGGCACTGCTAGCCAGCATGCAGCTGATGTGTTGCTCTCCCATCTTGGTGTCATCAGTGTCTGACATTTTCCTCCCCTTCCAACTCATGGACAGTGCATGCATGGGAGGGTTATAGTCATGTGGGACATGTGTAAATCAAGTACTGGTACTGTAGCTTGTCTGGCCTAATAGCGTGCCATGGTGCTAATGCCTGTTCCCATTTTTTGTCTTTCATGTTTTTGCAGAGGATGACGCACCTGATGCTTTTGAGGGAGAGGAGATGGTGCAGGCCCAGGAGGGATCTGAAGCATGACCAGGCACCAGTGGGGGACGTGGTTTGGTGGTGGGGGAGAACCCTCTCTTGCTGCAGGCCATACTGTGCAGGGGTGTCCCTGGCTGCACCTCCCCAGAACTCTTTTCAGGTGTTGATTCGGATGAGGCCTATGTGGATTCGCAGGTATGTGTTCATGGAAGGGATACTGTTCTGTCCGACCCACCTGCACCAGGGGTAGAGCCCACTATGGGGATATCAGTGTTGGTAGGTGCGCCTGTGGTGGTTACGGATGCAGGGCCACACTCCGCAACATCTGATCCTGTTCCTGGGCCAGCAGTTCAGAGGGGAAATGCAGTCCTGCAGCCTCAGGCAGTGCCGACACAGCAAGGCGCAGTTCGCCTTGCCCCAGACAGGTGTGGTGCCCGCCAACGCGGTGGCCGTCCGCCACCAGGCAATACCGCATGGGAGCAATCCATTTACGGTATGGCCAACCAACAGGCAGCATCATCAGAAATGACCCCCCAGAAAGCCAGATGGAGCTACTACAGCAGGCAACAGACTCCATTTGCCAATCAGTCAGGGAGGACATGTTGGCATCCAACAGGGACAGACAGGCGTCCTTGGACAATCTGAGGGAATCAATTTCTATAGATGCCCAGGGACAGAGGGAAGCCCTGAGGGCAGAGGTCCGGCACCTCAGGCAGACTCTTGTGGACCTTGAGGCTTCCACTGTCACCAGGACGGAACAGCTGCTGGAGCGCATCACCCGTACGCTCTCAGCAGAGATGCAGGCAACTCGGGCGGAGGTCCGGGCAACACGTCGGGTGTTGCATGGGGATCTCCGCACCATATCCCTCCAGAACGAGGCCTTCCAGACCCGCATGCTTGCTGCCATGGAGGACCAAACTAGGGCTTTGCGTGGGCTGCCTCCCATAGCACCACCACCTCCTGTGGCAGCAGCAGCAGAGGTTGAGGAGAGCGAATCCAGCAGTGAATCTCCCACTATTTAGTAGCCGTGCAGGCCATGAGCCCATGGAGGTGTTTTTTTTTCGCAACATTCATGCAGGTGGCTGTTGGTGGGCACCCTGTCCTCGGACCTCCTGGGTGGCCTCCCCCACCCCCCTGGCCCACACATGGCCATTTTTGATTTTTGATTTTTGATTTTTTGTTGCAGTGTGTTGCCTTGTGTGGCTCCCGTGGGCATCCACTGTATTCCGGCTGGGCACATGCAGGCTTGTCCTGAGTTTGGGTTAGATGCTTGGGTTTGTGAGACACACACACCTCCTGCTTCCCGTTTCCATGGGCTTGCAAAAGGTGTGCCCAAGTGACAGTGAATTACACAGTGACGTTGGACTCCCATGAGCTGTGTGGGCAGTCTGTAGTCAATACTGTGTATACATTCCTAGTGCATATTGTTGTTGTATTGTGCACTGCATGGTGTATTGATGTGTGCTTGTGCATCCATGTCTCCCTCCTAATTTGCAGGTTCATTCCTCATGTCTTCACAAGGCCGTCCACTTTGGAGATGGAGCTCATGTTGTGAGCAGTGGACTTCCAGATGTGCGTGGCAACAACACTGTACAGTTAGAGGTGATGGATGTGCTGGCATTCTCATGTTGTAAGACTACGTATCCTTTGCCTTAGTACTGTCATGTTTATGCTATGTCGATTGTATTGTGGTAAGTATTTGGTCATGTGTGTTGTTGTTTCTACATTTATGTGGGCATATTGTGTGTGGACAGTTTCCATTAGGGACACTGTACTTTGTGACACGTGTCATGTTTGGGGGATGACTTTGTTTGCTCTCACATGGCATGTCATGCCATGGTGTGTTGGGTGGCGGTGCTGGGGAGGGGTTGGGTGACATGGCACTGTTGTCATGTTGTGTCTTGCAAGGGGGTAATGATTTTAGCAGCATAGAAGTGTGTCTTTTGAACACAGCATTGGTGGTGTTTGTGTAGGTAGGGAAGCACACAATGGAACACTTCCAGATGTACAATCTCAGGCTGGTATGGTTGTGACAGTTGACTGTCCATTGACACATCATAATTGTCAGTTACAATCATCATTGATTGTCAGCTGGTATGTGCCAGGGCTGTGTGCACTCCACAGGGGTGTGATTTTATGTGAAGTAATTAGCCACGAGCTGCGTACGGGCTGCCTCACCCCGTGCCCTTTCCCCTCCCATGCGCAGTGGGCATGCATGTGGTTGGGGATGTGGGGGCACCACCATGTCCATGGCCAGGCCCCGGCGTGTTGCAACATTGTGCAGGACACATGGTGCCACTATGATCCTGCACACTACTGGGGGAGCGTATAACAGCTGCCCGCCAGAACGGTCAAGGGAGCAGAAGCGTGACTTGAGCACTCCGAATGTGCGCTCCACGATGCCCCGGGTTGCAATGTGGGCTGTGTTGTATCTTACCTGGGGTGGCGGGGTGGGGTTCCGAATTGGCGTCATCATGTGGGTGCTGAGAGGGTAGGCACTGTCCCCTGGGGAGGTGTTGATGGGTATCATCAGTGGGGTTGTGACATTACTCAGTATCTGACATGCATGCATGCGCAGTGGCATTTATACTCACCGAGCAGCCATGTATCGCCATGCCGCCCAGCTTCTATGTCCCGGTTTAGGGTAGACATTCTGTAGATGAAACTGTCGTGGGTGGAGCCTGGATAGTTGGCGTATACTGAGGTGATGATTCCCTTGGCATCACATACTACCTGGGCATTGATGGAATGCCAGTGCTTGCGGTTTCTATAGATGTGCTCAGTTGCCCTGGGGGGACGTAGAGCCACATGGGCGCAATCAATGGCACCTAGCACTTTGGGGAATTGTGCCACCCTGTAGAAATCCTGGGCAACAGCCTGCCTTTCTGCAGGTGTTCTGGGCAGGTATATGTGCCTGCGGACTGATGGGCGTGCAGTGATGATGGCCAAGACCTGGTGTAGGCAGCGTAACTGCGTGGCCTGTGACACCCCCCCCCACTATGGCACTTGTCCGCTGAAATGATCCAGTGGCCAGGAAGTGCAGTACATTGAGGACCTTCTCCAGGGGGCTGAGTGCTTGGGAGCACAGGGTGGTTGATGTGAGGTCATCCTCCCACTCACTGACCACGTCGAGTATTATGTGAGGTGGAAACCTGTACCTCCCATACACATGGTTATCAGGCATCCCAAAAAGGCTGGTTCTGGGTGTAAAAATTCTGACCCGGACTATCCTCCTCCTCCTCCTGCGGTATCCCACGGCCACTGCTGCTAGGAACGGTATGTTCATCCTGGCGTCTGAGCTTGTTTGTTGTTTGCGTGCACTTTTATGCTGTGCGGGTGGACGTACGCCTACTTCCTGCTGGCGTACGTGTTTCCGGATTGGCCACATTCGTTTCCATGAATACGTGTTGTAGGCGAGCGTGTAAAACTTCCCGCGCAGCCCTGGAATACCCGCACCCAGCCCAATCGCGTGTGGAACTTCTCACGCACCCCTGAAATACACTCACACGCTCCCCCAGGCCCGATCGCGTGTGGAACTTCTCGCGCACCTCTGAACTACACGCGCCCAGGCCAATCGCGTGTGGAACTTCTCACGCACTCCTGAAATACACGCACACGCTTCCCCAGGCCCGATCGCGTGTGGTACTTCTCGCGCACCTCTGAAATACACGCGCCCAGGCCAATCGCGTGTGGAACTTCGCGCGCACCCCTGAAATACACGCACACGCTCCCCCAGGCCCGATCACGTGTGGAACTTCTCGCGCACCTCTGAACTACACCCGCCCAGGCCAATCGCGTGTGGAACTTCTTGCGCACCCCTGAAATACACGCACACGCTCCCCCAGGCCCGATCGCGTGTGGAACTTCTCGCGCACCTCTGAACTACACGCTCCCAGGCCAATCACATGTGTAACTTCTCGCGCACCTCTGAACTACACACGCCCAGGCCAATCGCGTGTGGAACTTCTCGCGCACCCCTGAAATACACGCACACGCTCCCCCAGGCCCGATCGCATGTGGAACTTCTCGCGCACCTCTGAACTACACGCGCCCAGGCCAATCGCGTGTGGAACTTCTCGCGCACCCCTGAAATACACGCACACGCTCCCCCAGGCCCGATCGCGTGTGGAACTTCTCGCGCACCTCTGAACTACACGCGCCCAGGCCAATCTCGTGTGCAACTTCTTGCGCACCTCTGAACTACACGCGCCCAGGCCAATCGCGTGTGGAACTTCTCGCGCACCCCTGAAATACACGCACACTCTCCCCCAGGCCCGATCGCGTGTGGAATTTCTCGCGCACCCCTGAAATACACGTACCCCGCTCCCCCAGGCCCGATCGCATGTAGAACCACCCGCGAGCCCCTGAAATACACGTACCCCGCTCCCCCAGGCCCGATCGCGTGTGGGACTTCTCGCGCACCTCTGAAATACACGCACACGCTCCCCCAGGCCCGATCGCGTGTGGAACTTCTCGCGCACCCCTGAAATACAAGCACACGCTCCCCCAGGCCAGATCACGTGTGAAACTTCTAGCGCACGCGTGTTCCCGAAACCCGTAATACGCGTTCCCCGCTTTGCGTTTGCTGTTTGCCAGTCCGGTAAACTGGTACAGGGTTGGCACGGCCCTTTGCGATGGTTTTGCGATCTTGATGGCTTTTCCTTGCGCAAGGGCGTTCTTGGGGGCGTAACTGGCGCTGCTGCAGGGTCGCTGCGCCACTCTGCGCCACGTCTGCTTTTGGAGGCGAGAATCCATGAATACGCTGTGCGCGGAAATTGATTTTATCGCACGCGGCTGGCGCAGACATTCGCACGGGCACGCTGTGCGCCAGCCGCGTGCAACACTTTTGAGAGGAATTACATGAATCGGCCTGTTAATGTTTTCATTCTGAAAAGAGGACATACCAACATCGCTCAAAAAGACACAAACAGCCTTGTTAACACTGCACCTTGCTTTCTCCATTTGTGGCCCAAATGAAAAATAATGCAGCCACATTTGTCTCTGCGCAATACGGGAACAAATTACTCTGGAGTTTTGATACATGTCCATGACTTTACCAAGTCCTTTTTTCATTGCAAATTGCAAAGAGATTCCAGACACATGTCCTAAACTGTTCCATCCACAATGAATAATAATAATGTCTGGATGACGCTGTGTCACCAGAGTAGCACAGAGAGGTACCAAATCCAGCCACTTCATTTCATGCATTCCATGCCAGTGAACATCCATGTGAGGGAATCCAAGATGTGCAGGCACTCCACAGCGATCTGCATGCACCTCCAACCAATTTATCCATGAATCTCCCAAAATCCAAACAATCTGCTTTCTGAAACACACAGCCTTAGCTATTTGCTCTCCTCTCAGGAAAAATACTTTCTGACAAACTCTCTCCTTACACAACACACCCAGTAAACGTTATTGATCAATCCCTTGCTCTGCTCAGTCTCATTTGCATGCCTCTCAGCCTCAAATTCCCCATATGTAATACGTGCTGTCTGCTGACAACCGCAGTGTCTGCGGACAAATCGTAAAAACTGAGAGTGGTGAATGAAAATTTAAATAGTGTGCCCAATTTCCCCTTTGAGGTTGGCTCTAAAAATAGCCTTTTTTTGTTTTCTTTTGAAGATGCTTCAGAAACACCTTTTATTTTGTACTTTTTTTTTTTTCTTATTTTCCTCCAAAAATCTTCACATTAGCTTCTCCAAAGCAATCGTTATGTTCCAAAAGAGCATGGCATTTCCCATAAAAGATAAAGACATGCCATCTTCTTTAAAATAAACAACATCACCAGAATCAATGTTCTCATTATTACAAAAAAAACATGCCAGCTCTAAGCATGAAAGCAAACATGCCTCGGTTAATTGCACACCTAGCAATATTTTGCTTCGGACAAAAAACAGAACTATTGTCTGATATTGCCCTAGGTACTGAACCAGAAAAAATAACCTTGGCATTTGGAAGTATTTTCATTACTGCCTGAACCAAGTGTTCCAGATCTTCCAACAAAGTAGGGGCACTGACATAGCCCAAATGCAAAGCACCACCGTGCAAAACAACTGCATGTGGACTGTTCAGCCTGCCCATATCTCCACAAACTTGTAAAATTCCCTGCACATTGAAACCAGGCGCAGTGCCCCACACCATCACCACTCCTTTAACATCAAAATTGTTTGCCACATTCCTGCATTTAGCACACTGCTCCAAACCATGCACAAACATATCTCCAACCACCAACACCCTGACTTTCTCCACCTCTGCCATCTCCACTACACACATCCTCTTTCAACATAAGCCACAACCTCAACACCTGCTTGGCTGATCCCTACAGTCCTATTTCCATGCCAGATATGTTGAGAAGTCCTGTATGTGGCACGTCCTGTCTGCGGACAGCCGCAGTGTCCGCGGAGTACGTAACACTGGGCCAGCCCTTCTACCCTTTCCACTTCACTCTCTGCACCATTTCCTCATTGGCTACTGTTAAGCAGTCACACAACCATCCACCAATCACATCCAAGAACTCTACATCTAACTCCATCATCACAGATCAGCACTTTATATGTACTAGTGATCGGACTCAGTACAATTGGGCTGTCACTGCAAAGGACCTACAGCAACACCTACTATACAACTCCCTAAGATTTCTACTTGCAGATTCATGCACATCCACATGCATGAACATAGACTACAGGTATGAATATTTTCTACACAGTACATGTATAGCTCTTCTAGGAATACATATAAACAGAGTAACTGCCACTTACCCTGTATAAACTGTAAAATTAACTTACTGTAATTTCTCCCATCTGCTATGATCAAATGTCACTTGAAAACCTGTCTGCTCTCCAAATTTTTGTTTACACACACAACTATCTAAAAAAAATTATTTCATATTAAAAGATGGGAGAAATAACAGTATAATTATTGAAAACGGCTGTCTAGTGTGGTATACAATTACCCACAGCCTGGATGAGTACATGCATCTTCATTCATGCCCACAGACAGACAATATCATTAGAAAGGCTCCCAGCTGAAACAACACCACTGCCTCTACATCAAATCATTCTGCTTTATTTCCCACACCTTCACAAATGCATACATTGCATGCTTTTCTGTACAATCGCTGCCATTTACCCTGTAAAAATAGAAAACAATGCATATGATTATTTCTTCTATCTCCTAACATCCAATAACATAGCCTTGAAAAAACAAATGTGCTCTATATGTTTACTATTATACTCATTTCTAAAACATATTCCACTAACAGATTCTGAGTAAAATATACAGGATGCACATAGGCAAAGGAAAGTGCATGTGCACACTATGCTCAGTTATCAGAAAACACTACTACTACAAAAACAAAAAAAATCTATGTTTACATTAACAAAAGTGCTATGAACATACATATTCACTAACTTCTTTCTTTTGCAATTGCAGTGAAGACCACTCTCCTGAAACGTAGCAGCGTCTCAAGTTCAAACAAGAACTTAGAAGAAACCCACTCTTTCCATACAAAAAAGTAAGTACAATACTAACATAATATTATAACTGTTACTCAAACACACTAACATTTTAGTATTGTAGAACAAACAAGTGTATTAACCCTCTACCATTAGATTTAGTATTATTGCTCCCCTTTACCAGATGCATAATTTATATTGTCATCTGAAGCCCTGTATAGTAACACACAAATACAAGAATAGCCTTTACAACTTGTTGTTGCTGCCCATTGCAGAATTACAAACCTCCACAAACATCCTTACCATCAATCATACTCAGACCCCGACAACCTTAAGGACGCAAGGGTAATCCCATTGCTTAAAAAACCTTCCTCATACCCAAGCATACCCACTAACTTCAGACCCATAATCACGGTCCAGTTCCTGCTCAAAATCTTAGACCGTGCAGCATACCTGCAGATCCAAGATTACTTAGAATCTAATAATCTTCTAGGTTTTAGACAATCTGGATTCCGTCCCAGAGACGGGACGGAGACAGCTCTAATAGATCTCAAAACACAAATAGAAGTCTTGAAGGACAAGGGCAAACTAGCCATGTTAATTCTCCTCGACCTCTCTGCAGCATTCGATCTGGTCAATCACCAAATCTTATGCAGGCACCTCCACTCTGTTGCCCACTTCTCTCCATCAGCCACGGCCTGGATCAAATCCTTTCTGAGTAATACATCTATGCAGGTCTTTTCTCAGTCCGCAGCTGTCACCTATACTCTATAATGTCTTTACTAAAGCTCTCTTTGATGTACTTGACTATCTGGGTGTCTCCTACACAAACTACGCAGACGACACCCAGATACTCATTCCCATTGCTGGAGACTACACAGTTGACACCAAGGCCCTGAACGACGTCTACCTGGTCATCCAAGCCTGGATGGGCCAACACCAGCTATGCCTTAATGACGACAAGACGGAGCTCCTCATCCTGGGTACTACGCAACGCCTTAGCAAACTTGAGCCGTCCTACCAGTCGTTCATCATTGACGGCAATACCATCCTCGTTTCAAACTTCAAACAGCGGGGGGCACAAGCTTCCCCGTCCTTGCCTCCAAGCTATGGAATGCCCGCCCTACCACCATCAGATCTGAAGATCCGTTAACGTATTCAAGTCCAAAACAAAATCATGGCTCTTCAATCAGCATTGAAACATGCTCTGCACACCCCAACCCTACTAGCATTAGCCCACTTATCTCGCCTGCTGTACACTTTCTTTCTCTATGTCTCATGTAAAATATCTGCTCTGTAAATTATGTATTATTGTTACACTCGTTGATTATTATGTATGTACATTTGCTTCGTGCTTAAAACTATGTATGTTTATATGCTCTGTATGCAACTCTTCACAAGTTGCGGCCTGATGCCTCCGGGCCTTGATGGTGCACGTTACAAATAAAACAAATACAAAGACACTCATGCACAAAGCATGCATACACTGCACAGCAGTCCAACCCACACTTTCTTTTTTTCTCCAACAGACCCCAAAGAATGCCTACCAAAAAAAACCAACTCTGTAGAAAGCAACGCAGAAGTAGAGCAAATCAAAATAAAAGTGTCCAAAATAAGCATCCATCTCTAGCAGATTTTGTACAAAAATTTCAAACAAAACAGCTAATCCAATCATTAAGTGAAACTAAACAAGCTTCCAGTACTGTAACTTTGCCTCCTCTATCAAAATGTAAAACAAAACTGAAAATGATTGCAGCTACCACTAATGCTAACACTGCACCTATAAATCCTGATGTAGTGGCAAGTAACCATACCAAAACATATTTTACAAAAAATGTCCACGACAGAGTCTTTCAGAACCTTATAAAAACAGGAGAGAAATCATGCACAACCCTCAAAATCTACCGTAAAAAATGTATTGTAGAAGCTCTGATAGACAGTGCAATCCTTCTCAAAAGGAAGTTATTTATTTTAGTATTTAACAGAATGAAACCACAACAAAACTAACTACTAAACTACAAAAAAGACTTCTCAATAAACGGAATATCAACTAAAATAGATTCTTAAACATCTGTGGAGGTGAATGGAGTCACACCACGAGCACATAAACATATTTTAATGAAGAAGCATATAAACAAAAGCAAACAAACCCAATTGCCATACATAGCAGTGGACGAGGGCCTGAAAAACGTAATAACACCATTATGGAACAAGAAACTCTGCTCACAAAAATATCTTCAGAAAATTCAGTATCACCTCTCCATTCCGCTGAACCAAAACGTCCAGTCTACAAATGGCCGTGCACATCAATGTGTAACATTGCCAAAAATCTTTCAAATCTTTACGCCAGTTCCTCAATCAGTATGTACAAAGCAAAGACAAATTCAAAATGAAGCTACTACAAAATATGGATGCCTGTCCAGTGCGCAAATACCCAGGACTACAAGGACATTCATTAGCCTGCATTTCAGGACCTATTTGCAAAAACACCCTCCATCATATCAAAATGATATCAACACATCATTCAACTATAAGAAATTTGGTCCATAAACTAAAAGTCCTGCACTAGCCAATTTAAATAACAATCTTCTGCATGGTACAGCCAAACAACTACTTGAAGAAATAGAGCATATCCAGAGAAAATATTTTGGAAATGAAAGCAACTTACAAAATGCAATAGCTTTACAACAAACTAGCAACTACTGTACAAATAGCAACCTTCTATTACACACATAGAAAAAGTAATACTAAAGTTTAAAACTACATCTGCTGAAGTACCAAACAATGTGTGTGTGTATTGCTGCAGGACTTTCTATAAAAGTAGCACAAAAACTGTAGACATGATGTACAAAATAGAAGATAATGAAGATTCCAAATGGTTCGAATTAGCTCTCTACTTTATAGCAGAAAACAAATACGAAATGACTGATCCCTTAATACGTTGCAGCTACTGCACTGCAATACTTGACAACAACCAAAATCCGTTATGTGCTATCACAAATAACTTGGAATTATTTTCACTGCCAAAACCCCTGCAACAACTCAATTTATATGAGAGCATCATAATTCAAACAGTGCACCCATTTCAAGCAATAATACGCCTTCAACCAAAAACAGCAAACTTACCTCCCTCTCAATTAGTAAAAGGCATTCATGGCAAAGTAGTTTATTTACCATTTGATCTTAAAGAAAATATACACAACCTAGGAGTGCAACGGACAATAGATCAATCTTTAATTGTCTTAGTAAATGGCGTACATACAAAAGACAAAAACATTTGGCAACAACTCGTGGATTTACATAAAGTTAGACAAGCCCTGCAATATCTAAAAAACAACAATGAATACTACAAGAAATTAACATTGAAGAAAACCTGAGAGAAACCATTGAAATAATTCAAGAGTCACCAGGAACTGGTCAATTTGAACTTCTAAATCCTGCTACAGAATCCAATATTTTAGAACATTATACAATTCATACTTTAAACTCTAAAGACACTGTAGATGATGCACTGGAAACGTGCCAAATGTGACAAGCCAAAGGATCTCCAATCAGCATATGGGAAAAAAAGTATAGAAGCACAGGACTTTCCTCTACTCTTTCCTACTGGCAAAGGAGGACGGTACGATGATAGACCTATTCAAATAACAGCATCAGAATACAGCTGGTTACGGATGTATTCTGAAGATCCCAGATTTAGGCAAAATGTGGAATACTTATTCCATCTACTCTTTGAAAGTGAACTAGAAACTCTATGTTATGGAGTTGCACACACATTAAAATCAGGTACCCATTTTCAAAATATGTCAGCTATGCAATTATTACAAAAAGTGCAAGAAAAATATGAGGTTTTACAATCAAGTATTACAAATCTTTTAGCAAACATTTGTGGTACAAAAGAATACTAGTTCCGATGTAACAGAGATTTACGCTGTATGATAAGAAACCTTTGCCCACCCACTTGGTTTGTTGGTTTGTTACATTAATTTGTGCAGAATATGCAAGGGAAGATTTACACGATTTCCTACGCATAGCAAACAAAAACAAAACAAACATAGATATGAAAACACCAGGAGAACTCTGCTCTCCAGATCCTGTAAATGTATCAAGATATTTCCATCATTGCTTAATTGCTATGCTACACTTTATATGTAATAAGACTGTTCCTCCCCTCAGAGAAGTTCAACACTTCTTTTGGAGAAAAGAATACCAAGCTAGAGGAGCACCACACATCCACATGCTATTATGGATTAAAGATGCTCCTAAATTTGGTCAGGACAGTGATGCCACTGTTTTGCAGTTCATCCAAAAATATGTCACTTGTGAAATCCCTTCACAAACAACACATAGTGACCTTCATGCGCAAATTTACAATTTCACAAATGTGGGAAATATTGTCGTCGCAAATATAAAAACAAAGAGAAATACTACACCAAATGCTGCTTTGGTTTCGCTAGACCAGTTTCAACACCAGGTCAAGTAAACAACTTCATGTCTTCAGTCAGTCCTAGTGTCAAAGGTAAATCACCTAAGAACACATATTACATAAAAAGAACAGAAGAATCAAAATACATCAGTGATTACAATGCAATCATTGCCCTCCTATGGAATGCAAACATAGATGTGCAGCACATTGCAGACAATTCCCCTGCAGTTGGACGATATGTCACAGCCTACTTAACCAAAACAGAACTTCAGGACCTCTGGAATGATATATCATCTGACCAGCCCTCCAGCAGAGTGCTTCCACCTTAAAGTAGGCACCCTGCCTATTTTCAGCTCCCTTGGGTAAAAAAATCCTACCCACCGAAAAGCGTTCCATCTATTCCCACAATTGCATGTGAGCTGTGCAAATTCATTTTTTTCTGAAAAATCGAGCTACAAAGCACATTTCGAGCGTTATTACTGAACCACCATTGGAACACACGAGGTGCTCCTGATTTAACATGGCTGCCGACCTCCTATCTGCTAAGAAGGTGACCACATGATCTGCATGAGAGCCCCCATTGGCCAACTCCACCTACAGAAGGCCAATCACGTTCCGGCAGGCGAACGCCGGCCCTCACCCGAAGGATCCTCACCATAAGGATCTTTCCTGTCTGGAGCCTGTCCAGAGGCGACCGAGGCTAGGGACAAGGACCCTGCTCATACTCCGGTAAGCTTGCCCTGACCCTGCAGCTCGCCCACCCTCCCCAAGAAACTAGCCTACCCACCCTTTGATCTCGTCATGCTGTGCACCCTGCCTGTGCCTTTCTCCTCACTCACTTCAACCTGCATGCTGCCTCTGCGACTACTTCACGTTACACAATTGCCCACATATTTGGTTTTGTTTGCATTGTGGACTATCTGCCCTTTATCTAGATGTTGCATCTGCATTTGTAATGCATGTGGAAGAAACCAGCCAGTCAAAACCTCATTACCACTCAACTTATATTCACTGCTATGTGCTCACCTCTCATACGATCTCACAGCTTAGACTATCAGACTGTAAATGTCTGCATCTGCTTCACTGTGCCCCTGCCTAGCCTGCAATGAGCATTGCTGTTAAGACTAGTTTATCACACTCTGCATTGCCGCCATTGCGATTGCCTCTATCCCACCATGCCTTTGACAATGCTTTAGCCGCTGCCCCTTACCATAGCCTTGTGAACCGTAACCACTGCATTTAGCCTCTTGTGTCTGTCACTGCAGTTAGCATTAGACACTGTATTAGCCTTTATGTGCCTGATATCGCATTTACCATCGACACTGTATTTAGCCTTTTATGCCCTGATACTGCATTTAGCATTTGACACTGCATTTAGCCCTGACATTGTATCTAGACTCTTGTGTCTGTCACTGCAGTTAACATTAGACACTGTATTTAGCCTTCTGACCCTTGATACTGCATTTAGCCTCTTGTGCCTTATCACGGCATTTAGCATTTGACACTGTATTTAGCCTTGTGTGCCCTATTACTGCATTTAGCATTTGACACTGTATTTAGTCTTATGTACCTTAATACTGCATTTAGCCTTTGTGCCTTGTCAATGCAGTTAGCATTGACATTGTATCTAGCCTTTTGTGCCTTGTCACTGCATTTAGCATTGGACACTGTATTTAGCCTCATATCCCTTGATACTGCATTTAGCATTTGACACTGTATTTAGCCTTTTGTGCCTGTTATTGCTTTTAGCCCACGGTGGTAGGGTGCAAAATGTTGCTAACCCTAGACTCTTCTTGCATACCGCATTGGTCTCTCCGGCTGCAGCTCACCTACTGGCTATCACTGTATCTTAGATCATCAGCCTTATTGTCTCTTCTACTCCTGATTCTGCCCTTAAGCCCCACTAGTGCTCAGCAGCACTCCTGGCCCACACCACACAATAACCACTCTCTCCCATATTATCCACCTGCTTTACTCACCATGGCCATACCCAACCCATATCTGAACGACCCAGCCCTCTGGCTCCATCACTTTACCACTAAACTCACACCGAATCGCCCTTGAAGCACCATCACCAGAAACTTGAGACTTGGCTCTAGACGTTGTCGTGTACTTACCATTCAGTCCACGTACACAGTCAGTCTATCCACACAACCGACTCAGCCTATCACCACCCATGCCCGCAATTTGAGACTAGGCATGAGACTACATAGGTCACCTACACACACCTATCCTCACGATAGCAGCTTCCCCAGACCACATCTTGCTTCTATCCAATCATCTCTGATCCAGACTGCACCCGCTTGCACTCACTGGAGCAAACCATGCACCTTACACACCAGAAACCTGAGACTAGCATCCAGACTCCACCTTGGGACGTGCCACCTGGGCCCTTACCCAAACTCCAAATTCCCACGACCAGCCACCTACCAGACGCTAACACACACCCCCAAACCAGCACCGGACACAAACTTAAACCCATCACCACCTCTGACTTCAGGCCATATCAAGGCAAATAATAAGAAACTCATTGGTGCTCTGATCAATGCCCGATCCCTCGTGGATCATGCCCTTGATATTGCTGATATGATTACTTCTGATAATCTCGACTTCCTTGCTATCACCGAAACCTGGTTGCATACTGCATCTGGTCCTGCTCTCTCCCTTGCATTTCCAGACAATTATTCCATCATTAGACAAGACAGGGACTCCAATCAATCCAAGGGTGAAGGAATAGCTGTTATCTTCAAAATTTCACTTGAATTTAGGATGATGCCTATCATGCAGATTCTATCTGCTGAACTCCTATCTTTTAAGCTACCCATCTCTCCCAACCAAACTATCACAGCACATCTCTTATACATGCCCCCTGGCACCATCACCTCATTTATTGATGATTTATCTTCCATTCTTTCCTCTAGCACCAAGCCCAAATCACAAATCCTTCTACTTGGTGACTTTAATTTAGGCTACAAAGATGTGAATGATCACAAAGTGACTGACCTCCTAAACACTCTAACTGACTTTGGTCTCACCCAACACATTAAAGAGCCCACGCATATCAAAGGTCGCACGCTCGATTGGGTCGCTGACCTAAACTGCAAGCCTAATTTGATCTCTGTGAGCCCTTGCCTGTGGTCAGACCATTACAAAATAACCTTCGCTATCAACTCCAGCCCTCAAATTTGTAAACCCAATCTAGCCCCTGCCATTCAAAACGGCAATAAGAAGGATATCTCGACCGAGAAACTCCTTCCCATTATCCTCCCTTTACTAAACACCTCTCTGACCAACAGCTCAGAATCTACAGTCCTAGTGGATATCTATAACAAAGCAATGCTTAAAGCACTCGATACTATTGCACCGCTCAAATTGCATAAACAGAAACCTCGTTCTCATTTGAACTCCTGGTTCACCCCCATCTCAGTGATTTACGCAAAGATTAAAGAAAAGCCGAGTCCCTCTGGAAAAATATACCCTCCTCTGTCAACAAAAACAACCTAACCATGGCTACCGCTACCTACAGAGCTGCTATTCTTGCAGCCAAAAAAGATGTCTACAACAAACGCATTACGCATTACGCAGGCTCAATCAAACATGAAGGAACTCTTCAAGATCCTCAATCAACTAGAGTCACCTGTTGCCCCCTTAGTGACCTGCTCACCTGACGCTGTCTGGTGCTTGAATATTCAAAAGGCACTGTTAGATAAAATTGCCTTTTTGCAAGCAAAAATGAATGCTAAAAAGAACATCCTAACCGATCTCACCTTGAACTCACCTCCGCCTGACCCCCCAGATCCCAAGCGCCCGATAAAACCTTTCAGCCTCTCACCGATGTCCATTGAGGAAGTGGAAAATATTATCAAAAAGCTTAAACCCTCAAACTGTCAAGGCGACTCCTGTCCGGCATCCATCATCAAGGAAGCTGCGCATGACCTTGCACCATTTATCACTACTTTCATAAATGGCTCTTTTAAATTGGGCATCATCCCAGATAACCTCAAGGATGCTTGGGTTATCCCATTAATCAAAAAACCTTCCCATGACACAAGAAACCCCGCAAAATTATAGGCCTATCACTACGGTACGATACCTACTAAAAATTTTGGACCGCGCCACATACTTGCAAATACAGGACTATCTTGAATCAAATCAATTACTTGGTCTGCGTCAATCTGTCTTCCGTCCCAGACATGGCACAGAAACTGCCCTATTGACTTAAAAATGCAAATTGATGACCTGAAAGATAAGGGCAAGTTGGCACTCATCCTCTTGCTCGATCTGTCTGCAGCATTCAACCTGGTCGATGATAAAATTATGTGCGACCACCTCAAAATTTCTGCACACTTCTCGGACTCCGCATCATCTTGGATTAGTTCCTTTTTAGCTAATTTAACCATGAGCCTCAGCAGAACTTGCACCCGTCCCTTGTGGAGTCCCCCAAGGATCTTGCATCTTCCCAACACTATACAATGTGTTCACAAAGCCCCTCTTCGACATACTTGACCATATGGGTGTCTCATACCCCAACTACGCTGATGACACCCAGATACTCATCCCTATCTCTGTTGACTTTGCTTGTGACGCAAAGGCACTTAATGATGTCTACCTAATGGCTTGGATGGCCCATCACGGGCTTTGCCTCAATGATGATCAAATGGACCCAGCATATAAATCATTCACCATAGATGGCAACATAATCAAAGTGTCGAACGTAGCTAAAACCCTAGGTGTTTATCTCGACCCTACTCTATCGCTAACTAGACAAACCAATGCCCTAGTGTCCGCCTCGGCCTATACCTGTAAACCCTTCCTGAACACTGAGAACTGCATCATCCTAGCGATAACACTAATCATGGCAAAAATAGATTATTGTAATGCCCTCTACCTAGGGACTAGCCAAAAAAACATTGACAAGCTACAAGTTACACAAAACAATGCCATCAGGGAAGCCCTCAACATCCCGAGAAGATCTCACATTTCTGACATCAAACGTAACCTTCACTGGCTCCCCGTCGCGCAGCGAATATCGCTCAAAACCTTAGCTTTAACATACAAGGCTCAGAATAATCTGGCACCAGCCTATCTGACCAGCCGGTTCTCACAACATTTTGCGCATAGACCGCTGGGATCAGCCTATGTCAACACACTCTCTATTCCTAGATTCAAGCTACAATCTGCTTCCCTGTCCTTGCAGCTAAACTTTGGAACACCACCACCCCCTGCACACTCAGATCAGAACCCACGTTCCACTCCTTAAATGGTGCACCCTATAGTACACCAGCACTTCTTTCTTGGTCTAACTTTCATGTTCTCTTGATTCTCTCTCTCATTTGCAGCCTTTACTTTAGATTCTAGAACCTGTTATACACTACTGAAGCAATTATGTGTAACCTGCTCCGGCTTGTCACTAGCTGTATCATTGTAAGTTTTATTGTTTCTCCTTTGTAAGCCTGTTCCCTTTGCTTTCCTGTAACGACCTTCTTGTAACCACGCATCCAGATGCCTCAGGGCAAGGCTGCACGCTACAAATAAACAAATACAAATACAAAACACTATCACAGACACTGTACAGCTTAGGCATAAAAATGTTCTCTCATAGAGAATGTGGCTGCTATGAAGCTGCAGACCGTTTACCAGTACTGCCTTGTATGAAAAATCTGACAATATAGTATGGCTAAGTCTTGGTACTGCTAAAAAAGAGATCTCAAATCATATGAAGACATAGAAACAACAGCCAAGACATTTTGAAAAACAATGTACTAGACACATACTACCCAAACAGGAGAACCACTTTGGAAATCATGTGTCTCTACCACGTAGCCCAAAACTTCACATACAAAAATAATATTAAACCAGATGAAAAGAAAGGTAGCTACAGAGTAGCAAATTGTGAAGGCAGTTTAGTGAAACTTACCAAATGCAGCTTAATTTATCAAATCAAATTGTCATTAAAAACTCCTCAACAAAAAGAACTATATTACATGTCCCTGCTACAACTTTTTAAACCATGGAGTAAAGAAGAAGAGTTACTGGATATGTATGACTCCTATGAAGACACTTTCAAAGCAAATAAAAACACTATAACAGACGTAAACTTTACACAGTACCAAACAATATTGCACAATGAACAGCAACACAAGGAAGAACTCCAGGCCCAATTAGAAGCGGACACTCCTGACAGTAGTCAACCTTCTGTAACAGGAAGCCAAGAACCACTTGTACAGCCACTAATAGCAAATGAGGTAGAATTAGCCATGACCGAAGTAGAAAACACCATGTGTCAGTATGAATAAGCTACAGAAGACTTTGCTGTATTGAAATCACAACTGAACAATGAAGAGCGTAGCATTTTCCACTAAGTATCAAAACAAATTAAACATGGTGTGCAACATGAAAATAAAAACTGTACCTGCCAAGACTACAAACCTATACTGCTATACATGAGTGGTCAAGCTGGTTCAGGAAAAAACATTCTTAATCAAAATCATCAGCAAGTTCCTCCAACAGTTGACAAACAACAAACTGTCAGCTGTTGTAACTGCCCCCACAGGTTTAGCTGCCTACAACATAGGCAGTGTCACTTTACACAGATTACTACTTCTTCCAGTAGAACACCAAAACAAATTATACTATTACTATTACAAAATTTCTACAGAAGCTGCAATGGAACTACGCAGAGTTTTGAAACAAATGAAAATGCTACTAATAGATGAGGTGAGCATGGTCTCCAACCTAATGTTGGCCGTGATTCACCTCAGATTACAAGAGGTACTCAAAACAGACTACAAAGAGCTCTTTGGAGGAAAACACATTAATATTTTTGGAGATCTTCTTTAATTGACACCAGTGAAAGGTGAACCTATTTTTAAAACCTTTGGGCACAAACTGTGCCGTACAACTCTTGGCAGCATAGGAAATATCAAGCTTTGGCAACATTTCCAATACAGAGTATTAACAGAAAACATGCGCCAGTCTGTAGACCTCACATATGACAACAGGCACATTCATGCACTGTACCGCCATAACTCATGCGCTACTGATGTCATGGAACAATTAGCACACACAAATCTCAATTGTATGTCCTTGATGCCAATTCTTGCAAGCTGTTCAAAATTCAATGAAACAATGTTGAAAAAAGAAATGCAACCAATAATTGAAATTTGCTCCACAAATAAACTGGACATACATGGTATGACTCTACCCATGTGTCAACAAGCCACAACAAGACTAAATACCTTGGAAAACGCTATCTCCAACACAGCTAGTTTGGAGAAAATATTAAAATTATATTTAAACTGTAGAGTAATGCTTAAATGTAACCTTGACATGGAGCAAGGACTAGTTAATGGAGCACTTGGTACAGTTGTTGGCTTTCAAACATACCCACGTGACAACATTCAGTTTGTCAATATTTTCTTTGACAAACTATCAGAAGTTAAAAGGATAGGACGCTCAACAGCCCTATTTTCAAATACATGTATGTAAGCAGAGAACAATTTTCACTAACTATAGCATACGCAGTTACCATTCACAAATCACAAGGTCTTACCCTAGATAAAGCATTGATAGATATTGGTAGCACAGTCTTTAAAGAAGGCATGAACTATGTAGCACTATCATGCCTACGTACACTTGACGGGCTATTTCTAATCAACTTTGATGCAAGTAAAGTAATGGTGATATTCCTTGCATTCTAGAATACCTATCCTGTTTCGCAAAAAGCAAAACATTGTAAAAGAAAACTACTTCAAACTGAAACGATACAAGGTCTCACTGCAATCCCTCCAAAGAAAGTAAAAGAAGCTAATACTTCATCAAGTACCACAACCAAAGAAGAATCTACTGCTCAAAATAAGCCTTCAGCCATGCACCCAAGACTCTAGGCCCTGGCCCTGGCCACAACCACTGCACCTTAACACACTGATGCTACCAAACATTTTGACTGTGGTATGTGGGCTGCTTATAGGGGATATTAATTACAATCAATGATCTACTAACAATCCAAAACCAACATCGTACTAAAGTAAAATAGCTAGTAGTGCGCCCAGCATTTAATATGTCTACGGACAGCCGCAGTGACTGCAGACATCGCAAACACATCAGGGGCACCTGCCACCTAAACAAATATAGCATTTGACCCATCTCTTACTCCTCCACCCTCCCCAAGCACTCCCACACACCAACAGTTTCCCAGAAATCACATTTTTCCTCTGCTTGCCGCTGCGCTGACCGTGGGCGCATTGAAACAATGTGACGCACCTCACCACAGCCAGCCAATCAGCGAAAACGTTGCATGTCCACAGACATGATGCAGCAGATTAATTGGTGTCCTGTCCGCGGAGCGAACAGGGAAATGTGTCTGTGAATTTCTTGAGATCTACTTTTTGGTCGATTTTTTTAAAAACTACTGGACGGATTTGTGAAAGAGTTCAAGAAAACATTCTTTTAAATATAAGCATACCTGTACTATACTTTCTTAGATGCAGATCTTGTTGAATCTGGAAATAGAAATCTTGGGCAGTTGCAAAGTAGTTTTGATGCAGATGTCTTTTATTAACAGGAGATATGTACTCTGAGAGTTCAAGTGTCCATATGAAGTGTTAAAGAGAGATGAAAGGGTTAGGTGTAGAGGTTTTGGATGTGATTAGTGGATGGACGTGTGACTCTTTGAAAGCAGCCCATGAGGGAGTGTTAAGAACATGGAAGTGGAAGGGGTTGAAGGGTTGCCATCTGCAAGTGGGACCGCAGATACCGTGGCAGTACGCGGATGGCACTTGCCACATCCGGGTCTTTTGTGGATGCCTTCCATGGGAAGGGAACTGTGGCAAGTAGCCAATCAGGTGTGGTGGGTGTGGTGTAAAGGAAGAGAAGGTAGCAAGAGTTTTGTTTGCAGGAGTTGTGAGAGCAGTGATAAAGGTGATGTGTTTGAGAAAGCAGAGTGCGTGGATTATGGGGGACTCTTCAATTCAGTCATTGAAGGTATATGCTGATAATCATGGCATCATTGGAACTATTGGATTGGCTGTTGAAGTTTCCTGGCATGCAGTTTGTAGTTCAAATATTGCAAGCTTGCTTTCATTTTATGAAAATATGGCTCTCTTCAAATATCCAGATGTTATGATTGTCCATTGTGGAGGGCACCGTTTGGGGTTTGTGGTTCCAGTGTCTTTGCAAGTTGCGCTGAAAATTGTTTTTTAAAAGCCTAAGGCAACTGTTTCCTGCTGCTCAAATAATTTTTACAAATATAAATCAGAGACGCACATGGGGATGCCCAACACAGTTTTTCAGTCCTCAAATTGACCAATCAATAATGATTGTCAATAAAGGTGTATCTGCTTTTTTGTATGCTTCAGGAAGTCATCTTTTGAGAATGGTAATATAAATTCTCAGGATGAGAATATTTTTTGTCCAGATGGAATTCACTTCACAGATGTCGGAAATGCAATTTTCCTATATAAGGTAAGGAATGAATTGAAGAGGTTTCCGTAAGGATAAAAAACAAAGGCAACAACAAGAAAAAAAGGTGTTTTTTACAACGCCCCCAAAAAAGGTTATTTTCAGAACCACCACTAAAGATTAAATAACTTACATTGGCCCTCAATACGAGTCCAGCAGAAACCGTTCCGGAAAAACCAGCAGGTAGCCGCCAGATCCGTAATGATTTACCAGTGCCTGACTTGCCAGAATAACCCAGCATTACAGCCCCAGCAGTCCGGTAAGTCAGGCGCCGGTAAAATGTTGATCCCCATTCCTGTGAAGTCCCATACAGGAAAGGGGACAATGGAAGCACTGGCACCATTAATAATGGTGCAGGTGCTTCTGTGAAAGTCTGCTGGCGGGTGCCATTCTGCCAGCCAGGATCAAACCTGGCAGGCAGAACGGCACCCGCCAGCAGACTCGTAGTTTGGCGATCCAGACTTACCGGCACCACTGTTTCTGGACCAGAAAACTTGTAATGAGGGCCATTGAGTTTAATTTCCCTCCCTGCCCCTTTCAAATGGCATGGAGAGGGGACTGCAGTGGCCGTGGACAGTTTAGGTGTCTGCGGACATTGGGGGATCAGCCAATCAGGTTTCCTGGCTGTTGTGTACAGGAAGAGAGGGTTGCAGGAGTTTTGTTAGTAGGAGTTGTGAGACGATTTAAAATGGTCATGGTAATGTGTTTCTGCAGGCAGAGTGTTTGGTTTTTGGGGACTCTTGGGTCCACTGGGTGAAGGTGTATGCTGAGCATTGTGGAATAGCTGAAAATCTTGGATTTCCTGAATTATAAGTGTTCTGGTACAGAATGCACAGCATGAAATGGGTGGACTGTTTGTGCAAATATGGTTCAATTGAAGCATCCGGACATTATTATCATTCATTGTGATGGAAACATTTTGTGGAAGGGGACTGGAATCTCATTGCAGTTTGCAATGAAGGAGAAATTGGTAAAGTTGAAGGAAAAGTTCCCTAATTCCAAAATAATTTGTTCACAAATTGCAGAGAGACAGATGTGGATGCGTTCCAGATCACTTGGTCTGAAAATTGAAAAAGTCAATAAAGCTGTGTGTGCTTTTGATTGCGATGTTGGCATGACATTGTTCCATAATGAGAACATCAAATTTTATATGGCCAACATTTTTCGGTGAGATGGAGTCCATCTAACGTGGGTAATCAGATTTTTGTGGAAAACATTCTAAATTCTTTGATGCAGTTTCTGTGAAAGTGAGAATAAATAATGAAAATCAGTGAATTGTTTTCTTTCTTCAGTTTGTAAAAGCAAAAATTAAAAAAAAATATATATAAAAGCCAAAAACCCCAAAAAACAGTACTTTTAAAAGCCACCTTTTTGAATGAAAAACAATTGCACTGATTGCAATTGTCCCATGTCCGAAATGTTGTACATGTCCGCAGACTACCGACTGTCCACAGACTATGCGGGTTGCGCGGTGGCCTGTGCTTTTTTTCTCACTTCTATGTTTTAACTATGAAAGGTGGCTCCTGAAGGAACCTTTTTTTATTAGTATTATTTTGGCATTTTTTCTCAGGAAAGGGGAGTTAGGGGAGGGAAGAGGGAAGGGGCACCAAGCACAGGGATGAAGGGGCAGGTAGAGAGAGGAAGATATTAGGTCGTGGTGGGGGTGCTTGGGAAGCAAAGATGGCCATAGGAGATGCCATTGCAGCAGGTTTTCAGATATTTGCAAAGCAGGCATTCTCCAGATGCTTTCTCCTGGACAGCCAGATTGAGAAGGAGGGAAGTAATGGGTGAGCCCCCTTAGACGAACCGTGCGTGGTCATTTGTCATGTTCAGGGACTACTGAGTTGAAAATTGGCATTGGAAAGTTGTAAAAAACTGCCAGGTCAATGTAGTATGGGCCTCCAAACGGTGCAAGATAAAAGTTTCTGCTTTAAACACCGTAGATTGGCTGGAAATGCACTTTTAAACTGTCCGCGGTCTCGGACACCATCCGCAGATGGCACCGTCATCTTTAATGACCTGGGTTAGCAGTGCACGTAGGTGGCGCGAGTTATGGTTGCTTAGCGTACCATAACTGGTGAATTTCAACTTAACCATAATGTTCATTTAACAAAGCCTTTTCAGTGAATATACTTATAATAAAAATCTATCAAATTCAGTGGGAAAACATTGTTAAAGGGATATTATTAGTTACATGTAAAATCGAAAACCCCCAGAAATGTGCCAGTTATGGTCAGCTAAGCAACCGTAACTTGCGCCATCACCGTGCACTACTAAGACTTACACCCAGGACTTCAAAGATGACATCACCATTTTATTATACCCGTGTCTACTAAGGATACATGTGCGGCTTCGCTACATGACTGGAGAGGCGGCAGTAACCCGCATGTCTGAAATAGGCCAATAGAATGTCTGCATCCTTCGATATGGAGATGCATCTTTGCACCTGATACTGCAGCCAATGATGTCATGTGCTGCAGATCTGCGCCTACACATGACTTGTACGGGGGTCAAGGATTCATCCAATCAAATGTTGCACTGTATCGACACGATATGCTCACACCATTCAACGACATCCACGCATGGTAGACTGTCCAATCAGGCGGCGTGGCAGCTTGTAGCCGCAAATGATCACCACAACAACAAAATCATACTTTCCATCAATCATTGCTTTCTGTACTTGCAAGTGAAAGGTTTTCTGAGTAACTACAAGCACTTTTGGCACTTTACCCCTTAATCTCCTCATCCTTTTTACCTAGTTTTCCCAAAATCCAATTTTCTTTAGTCTTGTGAATTGTTTAGATTTTCTATTTTTTGTTTTACTTTTTTCATGTTTATTCTTCTATATTCTCCTCCCCACTTGGACATTGCATCATGTCTGACCATGACAGTAGGAGCAGTGAGGATGAGGTTATCCTTTGGGTGGACAATCCTTCACCACCAAGGAAGAAGCACACAGGCATGAAGATAACTGCAGACAGTTGTTGCTTCTTTAAAGTGAAGGAACACCACTCCAGGAAAAAGGTGGAAGAGGTACTGGGCACCTTCTGCAGCAAGTCTCTATGCCGTGGCACTTGCAATATTCTGTCTCAAAGTCTGGGAACAACAGTAATGATTAACCATCTAATGAGAGTTAACTGGGCTAATGTCGATGATGAATATCGAAAATCCCATGAACATCAGAAAAGAAAAATTCATGGGACCCATTCTTTGAATAGATGAAGATCAGCACCACCTTCAGAACCTCCATCCACCAGTACAACAACAACGCCAAGTGCAAATGAAACGTCTATATCAGCAGTGGTATCCTCTACACTGACTCCTTTGTTGCCAACACACGATCTTCCCAAGATACAAGTCATGTGTAAAGGATGCTGCAAATGGGTAGTCAAGGGAGATGCCTCAATTGAGCAATGGCGAAAGTTAATCGCTCAACAGCAGATTACCTGTCATGCTTAGTATTTGTTTCGTGGCAATTTTACCCCACTTTATTTTTCTTTAAAAAATCAAAACAAATTCAACAAAATATATGTTGCATTTTATTTTGTTTCCCTTTGTTAAATAGTTCATCCTTATGATTTTCCTCCCCTATTCCACACACCTTCTTTCCATCCGCCAAAAAATAGATCAAATTAAGCACAGACTGCTTAAATATATTGCAATATCTATTGTAATTTTTTTAATGCAGTTTCAGTACTCGAAATTGTCAATTGTTGCCTATAGCTGCAACTATCAGAGCCGCAAGTAAAAGCGCTCCAGTCATTGCGTATCTTAACTACACGAAACAATGCTGCTATTGATTAGTTGGTATATTCCGCATATACGTCTTACCAAATACCTATGTCTTTTTTGTCTTTCTTCCATATATGAAGTCTGAAAAAAAATTGGTACTATGGTGTCAATCATAACAAAAGAAATACAAAATTAGGTATGTTTTTATTTCTCATAATGATACTAATAGAATACTGATTGTATTTCCAGCATACAAACATTACCAAGTTGTGTTAATCATGCTATAGAGGATAAAAATCTTTTCAATGGAGAAAAAAAAACATTGTTCTGTTATTTAAAATACTTAATATTTAAGTTAAATGAACGACTTTTTGCATAAGCAAATTCAAAAAATAATTGCCTACAACATTCATAGCTGATACACCAATAAATGCATTTCCCTACAATGCACATATCTTACAATACTTTACACAGATTACTTTATGCTACATGATAACTGATTTACAGATCAGTTATGCAACCTTCACCAGGAAACAAAGACATATAACATAACTTTGTCTCAGTTTTACAAAGAAATAAATGAAGACATGCCACGGGAGGATAGCTCAGGGGCAAGGCGCTCATCTTGGAAGCAAGACGATGCAGAGCAACAAAGGTTCGATCCCTGGGTCTGCGCTTAGAAACATCTCGGTTCTAAGCATGTTATAAGTAACCAATAATACTTATGATGCCAACATTGTGACATTATTTTGAGTATTGATCTTTTAAAACTACAGCCATACTTATATTATAAATATTAGATAGACAATAAAGACTGTTGGAAATAAACATATTAACACTTAGCAAAAACGACACTAATAACGTAACAAATGTCATTGCCCTACTTCTCATAAAATCTGTGTGTGTCCTTTGTTTGGCCACCTACACGCATGAGAAGTTCATAATGACATTTCACATTATACACATCATATCTAAAAAAAAACGTAAAACTACTAATTATTATGTAAACTTCTGTTAGCACTGATACTGCTACAAAGTGTGGACAACCTTCTTTAATATATAACAATGAATTCTAAATTATAAAAATGATATCTACATTGCCATTTCAGATCAGAAGCCCTTGAGTTAGTAATAGGACTAACCCACATAAAAGAATATGGTATGGGAAGAGCCTTCCCCAATTGCGCAGCTGCATGCTGGAACAAACTCTCACTCAGCCTCAGGCTGGAGACTAACTACCTTGCCTTTCGAAAGAAGTTAAAAACCTTTCTCTTTAATTAAAACTATTATGATGTAATTCCCGCTATCTCTTAATCTGCTACAATTCAACTGGTAAATGTAACTGTCCTGTAATTACTGTTTGTCTTCCATATTTTGTCTTTGTCTTATCGTAAGCGCCCTGATGCCAGCGGCACTAAATAAATAAATAAATAAATAAATAAATAAATGGCATTACTTCTTTCATAATTTGGTGTGTGTCCTTTTTCTGGTCACCTGCACACCTTAGAAGCTAATCACAATTATCTTAAACCTAACATGCAAAATGAAACAATATGCAGAGTTTAATGACTGAATA
The DNA here is from genome assembly GCF_040938575.1 of Ambystoma mexicanum. Taxonomy (NCBI): domain Eukaryota; kingdom Metazoa; phylum Chordata; class Amphibia; order Caudata; family Ambystomatidae; genus Ambystoma; species Ambystoma mexicanum. The sequence continues at coordinate 399,040,780 of NC_090939.1, forward strand.
GATTGTCCGACTTTTCTAAAAACTCCACACTGCATATAAAACCTATGTATACATTTAACAAAGTAACCTATTCAGTAAGTTATTTTTATTTTGTATTTTAATTACACTATACGTTTTTGTATCTACAACCTACTGTTTACTTGTTTCATATGTAAACAGTCAAGAGCGTCTACACTCCCTCATACTCAAAATAATTTTCATGGAACCATGTATGTAACCTCACACTTATAGGGAACACTTCCACATATTAAAATATACAGTGTTTTACACAAAACAACAGAAGTAGAAGATTGCATAATGCTATTTGATCTTCTAAATTAAATAGTGTTCATAATACTTCCTCTACAATTATTTTTAAAAAACATCCTGGTAGCAAACCATGTCCTACTTTACATAAACAACTTATTAGCCTTTTTTTCTGTTTCAAATTTGTATTTTGCATATTTATATTGCACAGAATATTACACATATATTTCAAACTGTTGCTTCTAACACCATTAAGGAAACATTCTTTAACCCCTTTGGCAATTTAGCTTGGTGTGTGACAATAGAGTCATTACAAACAAGCCAATCTACTTCTGTATGCAGGCATGGCATGAAAATCCCGATTCAATGCGTGCCCCATCATGAAAAATAATTGCTCACCTTTTAAAATGTTCTTACTAACAGAAACTTTACTATTTACAAAATGCATTATTGATGTTTCAATTTTCGTACCATCTACATTATATCTTTGAAACATAATCAATACATTCTTATTAAAAATAAGATTTTGCAGTGTTGATTATAAATTACAGTCACTGCATTGCCTGTTTGGAATGCTTTAGTTACAAGATCAGAAAATGTTACACTTTTCTGATCAGGCACATGCAGACACATTTTTAACAAAGATCTGAAATAGAATACTCTTTCTTACATTTTGGACACATATGCTTCCACTCATAACTAATTCCAACATACTTATCTACATTAACAGTTTATTTCACTAATATCTCAAAGACGTTCATAAAAATTCTTGACTACCCTCCTGTGTATTTTGAGAAAATTGTTCATTTACATTTGCCACAGCTACTACATTTCAGATGGACATTGTCAAATGTAAACAGTGTGAATGTTCATGTACAGACATTGTAAGAAATGAAAGTTCAACACATAGCTGCTTCTCTGCTGTTGAAGCTATTTCTTGCATCAATGGAGTAATTTGAAGCTACATACACAAAGCTGTATTGCAATAGCATTCAACTCCTGTTTCATTAATAAAGCTACAATGGCATTATGTTACAGTCGAATTACTATACAACTCTGTGAAATTACATTGATTTTCACTCTTACAAGGACTGATTTCATTTGAATGTGCTTTCACTGACTCCTTACGTTTCCTGGATGACTGCTTCACAGGTACCGGTGTACGGTTCAGGTGAGGAGCATACAGTACACGCAACCTATTGTATTCTTCAATACAAGAAATGTCAGCTGTCAATTTCTATATTAAAATTCCTCTTCAACATTACTTGTGCATTGATGCACAGTTTTAAAACTCCTTCCAGCCCTGCAGTTTTGGAAATTGAATTCTCTAGTTGACCTAATCAAGCTTTTGATCTCTTATCCAACTCTAAAGACATAACATGACCATCTAAAACATCACATGATTTTATCTCTACAATATTTTGCTTCTCTTACAGTAGAATTGCAGAGTTAAACTTGTTATACTCTGCAAGTGTGCACATCAAAGCAACACAAAACATGTTGTTTTCATTAAGAGTCAACATGACATCAGGTGGACTGCAAACTACATGAGTCTTCCATTTAAGACTGCTTTCACCCGTGCCTACTGGAACATTTTATTTATTACATATAAAGCTGTAACATGGCAAAACATCTGTGATGAAAAAACTGCGATACACTTAGAGGGTCCATAGAACACAATTCTCCCTGTGCATGTTTTCTATGTTGTCTTTCTCTGCATTACTTTCCTGAATCCACTCTGCAAGATAATCCCAACCATACTCAGTGCAACTTAGAGTCACAAACCAGGTTGGAGATCCCAGATTTCTGATCATGCATCTAACCTCGAAGTGTCTCCTATACCAATATCCTTGAGTTCCTCTCATAAGTGTGCTGTCTAAACTTAATTTCACCTGTTGCAGCATCTCACATGCAGAAATATTTTTAAATCTAGTTCTGGTCTGAAGTGTATGAGCGACAGCATAACATAATGTTGAAAATTCACGTTCATACAATAAGTGAAAAATATATTCAACATTGGTGCACAATCGTGAATCTTCTGAATACATTCTTGTACAACGATATTCTGAAGCAGAGATTTGCACCTTACGATCATCCAATCTTTGTGCTCCAATAGAAACACCAATGCGTATTTCACTTTTCTAATATCGATAAGCTGCTGCCAAATCCTCTTGTCTTTAGTGGCAACTTCAGTTAGTAAAACAAACATAGAATCTGCAATGTCATGCTTCACTCCTAGAGTATTAACATTTTCTTCTAAATTCAGAGGTAAATACACAGCTTTGCCTCTCACACCTTGTACTAATGACTTCTTAGGAAGATTTGACATCTTTGTTTGCAGTCAAACAATAACTTGAAAAGGATGAACAGACAGAGTACACCTACCCGATGAAGGAAATGTAGTGTTCCTTCATAACATCAAAACAGTACTCCTGATGTGCAAAAGTTCTACCCTCAGTGTACACCAAAACTGTCCTTTTAAGGACTCCTCACCATACATAAATACACAAATACAATAAATAATAACTGCAACAAATTTTTATTATACCCGTGGCTACAGTTAATTTACTTTTAACTTAGCTGCCGCTACTACAAAAAAGTCAGTTTAAAGGGAGACTGACTTCATGTTTTATACTACAATCCACTTAAATGATAATTACAGAAGAAAACTACTTATGTAGTAATGTAAAGTAACTGAAAAATAAGAATCGTGAAAAAATACATAACAGTAAACATTGCACACCCACACAACATAGTACCATAAGTGAGAATTCACAACCTAAAATATATTGTGTGGCACATCTAAAACTGGGCTACAATTGCTCCTTTTTATATTCATTTTGTTAAACTATTTTCTTCTATCTTTCTCCAAAGTCCCACATGCTGAAAAGTCTGAAAACACACATCCAAAATAAAAAATAAAACACTCTCTAGTACCCACCAAATGACTGGCCATGGCCAGTGATTTTTCATCCCCAATGTCACTATACCTAAACAAAGAACTTAATAAAAATATAAAACACTCACACCCCAAACTTTATTGCTGCGGCTACCGAACTACACATTCCCTTGGCAATCTGTAATCCTTTGTAGCGCCAGATATAGATGCAAATATCAGCAAAACGGCTGAAAAAGAAATCTTGCCTGTCCCCACCACCTGAACCTCACCAAGTGGCCCCCTCGTCTGTGGCAGCTCCCCCCATGGGGGTTGGGGGTGGTATTGGGAGGGCGTTCAGCTGGATAAATGAGGAGGTATGGCGGGGGTTTGTGGGCATGATAATATGAGACTGAATGGTCCTAATATGTGCAATTTACTTCATAGGCAAAGTTAATGTTGGTACTGGGGAATCCCCACAGGAATTAGTGGTAAGGGGTCAGCGGAGGTGGATGGGACTGGTTAGGCCAGGTATTCATCATGGGTTTTAGAGTAACCATGTACAATATTTGAGGGCTAAACTCGGCTGCAACGCGATGCAAGTTGGGATCCATCCTGAGGAGTGAGAAACCAGATTTTCTTAAGCTTCAAGAAACACACATATGTAGGAAAGACAAATTGCGTGTTAGACTACAATATTATCATTGATATTTCAGGCTACCACAAATTAGAAAAAAGCATGGGTTCTGATAGCGTTCAGAAATAATCATGAGATGGTGATTTTGAGTTCTATGAGTGATAAGCAGGGGAGATACATATTTGTTAAACTGCATGTTCGGAAGGCAGTATTTATTGTAGCTACGGTGTACGCACCTAACTCTGTACAGGAAAGTTTTCTGAAGGCAACATTGGCAGCACTCGAAAAAAAATAGCTGAGGGGCATGTCATATTGACAGGGGATTTCAATATAATATGGAATGCGGAGATTGACAGTAGCCGATTGGGATACACAGCACAGGGCACACGATCACAACAACTTAAAGACAAATTCACACAACTGGGGTTAGTAGATATGTGGCAAGTTAATAGGTGTAAGGAGGTGGGATTCAAGTTCTACTTGCACATTCATAATATTCAGTCGCATATAGATTATATTTGGGTATCTGCCAGATTGGCGGGACGAATCAGGTATGTTTCTATGGGGGCAATATTGACCATGAGATCTCGTAGTAGGGGGCTCGGGCAATGGGTATTACCAGAATGGATCGTAGCAGATACGGTTTTGTTGGGGATGAAACAGGAGAGAAATAAGGCCTATTTTGCGGAAAATGCGATGGTGGATACCTCCCCGGGCATATGGTGGGTTGCCTTCAAAGTGGGAACTGATTGTACGTAAAGCCCTGAGGGAAAAGATGATTTGGCGATTGGAGGAGAACTTAGAGGCAAAACTTAAGAACATTACACCAAACATTGGTAATTAGCCTAGGAGGGACACAATGAAAACTTATAGAGCAGTAAAAGGACAGCTCGAATTATTAAGGGCAAAAAAGGAGGAAAGGACCCTGCTTGGAGCTAAACAGCAATATTATTATTATTATTATTATTATTATTATTATTATTATTATTATTATTATTATTATTATTATTATTATTATTACTATTTATTAATACAGAGCACAGCCACCCAAACGATTCTAGAAAATTATTGAAGGGGAAGAGGAAAATGTGACTGACATGGAGGGAATTATAGAGTGCTTTGATAGGTTCTATGGTGCTCTGTATTCATTCGATAGGCGCTGGGATGGTCCGATGATTACATAGCGGGCAAATGTATCTATTTGAAGCTGCCTAGACCAGACAGGGAAGATTTAGAGGAGGACATTACTGAGTAGGAAGTTAGTGCAGCCATAAGAAAAATGTCTCTGGGCCCGACGGCTTTACAGCTGGTTTTTATAAGAAATATTAGTGAATTTTGGCTACCCACTTAGCGAGATTTTATAATTCCTTTGAAAGAACTGTGCACATTACAGCTTCCATGGATGAGGACAAACTGGTGGTATTCCCGAAACCGGGCACAGACCCAACACGGTGCAGGTCTTATCACCCAATAGCGCTAATCAACATTGACGCTAAAAAATACACTAAGATATAAGCCTCTTGGTTGGTTGATCAACTTCATTTATTAATAGGGCCCAATGACGCAGGGTTCATTAAGCAATACCAGACTTTTGATAATACAAGGAGGGTATGTCATCGAATAGACAAGGTAGAACTGAGTGAGATTCCAATGGTGCTTCTCGCAATAGATGCCAAAAAGGCATTTGAGCGGGTAGAAAGGCCCTTCCTTTTTCAAACAATGAAGAAAAATGGGGATTGGTGAACGCTATCTTCGTAGGATACAAGCAAATTATCATACCCCAACCCTCTGCCTCACCGTCAATGGCCAGCTCTCTGGTCTGATCCGAATAGAGAGGGGGGCCGAGCAAGGGTGCAAGCTGTCTCCCTGGCTTTATGCATTTCATTGGGAACTTTCATGCAGCGTATACAAGAAGCAATGATCATGAAAGGGGTTCTTTTTGGGGGGTCGGCATACGAAATGATGGCATTTGCTGATTATATGTTGTTGACTATATCGGAGCCCACAGAATACTTAAGGGTGATCGCCTCGGAACTTCCCAATTTTGGTACGCAGAAGAAAACATTTGATATTTAGGAATTCACATCATGAAGTCTGTGACAATGCTACATGAGCCAAATTATGCTCAGCACCATAAAACCCTTGGAGTGGACCTGCAATGGTGGAACCCTCTACACATATCGTGGCTGGAGCGTATGGCTTCGATAAAAATGGAAACCCTACTGCACTTTCTCTCTTACTTTCAAGCTTTGCCAGACTCTATCCCGCAGAGTTTCTTTAAGTCACTAAATCGCCTTTTATCCACATCTTTATGGCATAATAAAACACTGTTTGTGGCCTTCCGAACCTTAATGCCCCCAAAGAATAGTAAAGATATGGCCATTCCTGATTTTAGATGTTACTATTGGGTAGCCCAATTGAGGGTTCGGAAGCAGTGGCTCTCAGGGGAAGATAGTTAGCATTGGGTTGCTATGGATAGAGCAGTGGTGGGAGGTCCATTAGATGAGGTTTTATGGCTCACTAGGGCTGATCATCCTCTAGTATGAAGGTTTTGCGAATAACCACACTCGTGGGCTAGGTATGGGATGAAGTGGTGAAGTAGAAGCATATATCAACTATTCCAGGTCCTTTTACACCAATATGTGGGAATCCCCAGTTCATGCCCGGGATGGAGTTGAGAGCTTTTGGGAAATGGAGGGAGGCGTGTTATTTAAGGTTTAAAGACTTAATGCATGGCCAAGAAATGAAAACATTTGAGCAATGTAAACAATCCTTTGACCTTTCAGAAAGGGATCGGTTGTGTTATTATCAGCGTCGGCACTGGGTTATGTACCCCCTCAATAAGTGATCTGCTGGTAGACAGCTCACTGCATTTGAAAAATATATCTTGTTGCACATAGGTGACACGGATCTTATCTCTACATTTTATGCTTTGCTCTCTGAAGGGGTCCCCAGGAAAAGTGGTCAGACATGTGCAAGTGGAAAGGCACCTTAAACCGTCAAATATCTGAAGAGGAATAGGAGATACTATGGTACAATATCGAAAAGCTAACTCGATCCAATCAACTAAGGGAGATGTGGTACAAAATCCTCACTCAATGGCATTATATTCGAGAAAGGCTCAGAGTGATGTATACAGAGACATACTGTGACATCGCCAGACTGTTGGCGTAAGTGCAAGGGGCATGGGGATTGGCTCCACATCTGGTGGTCCTGTCTGGATTTGAAATTATTTTGGGGCCAATTGTGTATGACAATGCAGGTGGTGTTAGGGCCAAATACACCCATGGGGCAGCAGAGTGTCTTCTGGCCCTTTAGTCAAAGGACATGGCTCCACAATGAAGGACACATAACAAGGCATTTATGGTATTGACTTTGGCAGCCCTACTTGTGATTGCTCGGAGTTGGAAGAAAGAGGCTGCCCCCAGATATCATGAGTGGCTAAATAAACTATGGCATGTGTTAGCCATGGAATTGATTACGTATTATGTAGAGGGGGAGGACTGAAAGTTCAGGACAGATTGGGTTACATTGTTGGAATACTTGAAGGATGACTATGGAATTGAACTGTGCCTGCAGAACATTCAGATTTAGTACATTGCCTAAGGCCTCTCTAATGCATGGTAATAACTGTGGATCTCCCACTGGTGCTACCTATTACTATAGGAACAGCTGATAGTGGGAAGGGGAGATGGTGGGGGATGGGATGGGAAGGGTTGGGGGAATTGTTATGTTATTTTGTGAAATGACATTACAAATAATAAACAAAAATAGAAAGCTGTAGTCAGTGGCCATGGCTAAAGGAAATAGCTAGTGCCCATTAATATGCTAGAATATACAGTTGCCACGGCTGAAGACTGTGGCAACTGACTAGTATTGTGTTAAAGACCATGGCTAGCGGCTGGTTAGTGTATATAATATACAGTTGGCACTGACGAAGGCCATCGCTTATTGAATTTTATAATTTTCAAATATACAGTGGATATTGCCAAACATTTACAAACTGCTCATGGTCAAAGGCCATTGCTAGGGGCCCATTTATATATTAGAATATATAGTGGGCACAGACAAACATTGTGGCCACTGGCCAGTATTGTGCTAATGTCCAGGGCTAGTGCCAGACCAGTGTATATAACATACAGTGGACATGGTTGAAAGCTGTATCAGCTGGTAAAGGCCAAAATCTAAGATGGTACCCTGTTAGTGTTTTAAAAAAACAGTGCACATGGGTCAAGGTTGTGACCACTGTCCATAACTGAAGGCCATGACTAGTACCCATTAATGTGTTAAAATATATAAGGCCATGCTTAATACCAGTTACTGTTGTAATGTAATTAGTGATGTCATCAGTGATGTGATCTGAGATGTCATCATTGTGGTCACAGGCTGTGCAAAAGGGGCACAAAGCTAAGGTGGTTTAACTGAATTTCAGGGGTTTCGTTGTGTTAAGTTCTCACCTTAACGTCCCTGCAACGTAAGTTTTTTTCTTGAATTTCAAAGGTTTGGTTACAATGTATTGCTAACATTAACATCCCTGCAACTACAGGTTTTTCCTTAAATTTCAAGTTATTTTTACAATGTGTTGCTCACCTTAACGTCCCTGCTACGACAGTTTTTTTCCTTGAATTTCAAGGGTTTTATTGTATGCATAATTGACATTAATACTACAGACAATTGGACTAATGAAAATTATGTATCATGTGTACAAAGTATAATAAAAAGCAATTGTGCACCCATATTCCCCCAAATAACCATATTCTTAAAAGTGTTTCTTTCCATATTAATGTAACTTTTAAAAGTGTTTGCAATATTATGTACTGTTTACAAATAGAAATGTATTACATTGTTACAGTAACTGTGTAGAAAGAGTACAAGCAATATATCTTAAAACACATTTTTACAACACTACTGCCCAAATACATGTACGTATGTTTAAAAAAAAAATAGTTTAATAACGCATCTGCAGAGGTGGTTTATTAGCAACATGGCGGCAGCTGCATCAACAGAAGGCCCAATCGGTTCGAAAGTTCAGTTGATGCAGCTGCACAGCTTTGTGACTCTTTCTGCTGGCCAATCGGATTGTGAGCTCCTATGTTGCATAGCTGTGTTAACAAACGAGCCAATGGCACACTGAGATGAATGGAAGCGACTACGCCCACGCCGTCGTGCAACATCTGAACATGAAAAATCAACCAATACCATGTCGAATTACATTGATGCAGCTACGCATCCACGTGTGTCACACTACAGCCAAACGTATAGCGTGCTGCAGCTTCCCACCTCTGCGTAATTGTTAGCCATGCCCAAAGACCATCCAATCGCACACTCAGATTGATTGACACAGCTAAACCCATGCCATATCATGACTTCCACGCATAAAATACTGTCCAATCAGTGGGTGTGGCAGACTGTAGCCACAAATAATCACCACACCCACAAAAAGACATTTACATGTGTCATTGACTTCTATACTTGCTTGTGAAAGGGTTTCTGAGTAACTGCAAGCACTTTTGCCACCTTATCACTTAAAGTCTTCATCCTTTTTACCCAGTTTTCCTTTGTCTTGTGATTTGTTCAGTTTGTCTATTTTTCATTTTTAGAGGCATTATCTTTTTTGTGTAGCCAATTTGATTAGTTTACATATTTCTCCCAGGTTGGACATTTCAAAATGTCCAACCATGAGAGTAGCACCAGTGATGAGGGGCGTGGCCAGCACGCATGCTGTAAGGACAGGCTCCCGCGGAGCTCCGTTCCGAGATCCTTGCAAATCGAGCTAGTATCGCTATAACTGGTCTGCAAACTTACAAAACCAAATAACATCGAAGGGGAACCGATTACCGACACTCGACCCTGTTCCTGGGGCGAACCGGGGCAGGGAAGGCCGAAAACATGAAGCTGGATGCTGAGCCCCTGGGACCCACAAGATGGCGGCTCCCACCGCGGAATAAGAACGAAGCTAGAGAGGCCTAAATTACCTTGCGGAGCGCGCCAACAAAGGACTCTCTCCCACACCGAAGCCGACGCGGCGGGCCACTCGTTCCCCAGCTGCGGAGAAACCACAGGGACTGAAATTCGAGCCAGGCGATACCGGCGTTGAAGGCACTCCGGGGAGCCGTCGCCGCGGGATGAACGAGGGCTGAAGAGACGCACTCGTGATACAGTCGAGCGGAGCTGATGGGAAGATTGTAGAAACACTGGGCGCAGTGTGCCAGCATATAACACAGTAAGTGAGGCGGAAAAGAATCGGGGAACCCCCCCACCACCCAGATTTGGGGCATGGGTGCGGGTGCACAATGGACCCCACCTAACACGGCCAACCAATAAGCGGGGGTGGCCAACTTGACCCACGGACCCTCCACCCAAAGACACGAAAACCATAATGCAAACCAAGAGCCGCAGGGAAGGCCTGCATAACTTGCGGAACCGGACCCGGCATAAGAGACTGTGGGACCGGACACCGGGGATGTCTCCCCCCAAAAATTAACCGAAATTGCTTACGATGGACTCCTTCATGACAGTCAGACCTCAAAGACAATCACAACAAGACCGGGAGACCTCGGAAGAGCCGCCTCAACAAGAAGAGGACCTCAAACACACGCAAGTCCTGCAGGCAATAGCGGCCCTCCGCACATCAGTCGAAGGGAAGATAGAGGAGGTGAAATCGGACATACAGCTCATGCATCAGGACGCCCGAAACCTAACTGAAAGGGTCACAGCGATAGAAACTACCCTGCAAGACGACGTGGAGAGTACCCAACATCTAAAGATAAAAGTCCAAGACTTGGAACAAAAAGTGGCAAGGCTGGAGGCGCGCTCCGAAGATGCCGAGGGTGGAGCCCGCCGAAATAACATTCGTATACTGGGGGTTCCAGAGGACTTGGAAGGCCCAGACCCAACAGAATTTATTGAAACATTGCTACAACAGGGAATTGGTCCAGGAAACCTCACCCAGGGGTTCTCCATTGAAAGACCATACAGATCTCTCCAGAAACGCCTCCCACCCGGCTCACACCCGCGCCCAATCATTGCCAAAATTTTAAACTTTCGCGACCGGGAAACTTTATTGCGGTACTCCAGAGAAGGTGGAGAGATCAAGAGGAAAGACTTGACAATAGTCATGTACCCAGATTATACCCCCACATTGCAACGAGCAAGGAACTCCTTCATCCCAATAAAAGCACAATTACGAAAGCTCAACCTAAAATACATGTTGCTCTACCCGTCGTGCCTCAGAATTCTGTACAAAGGAAGAGTGATATTTCTGGAGACCCCAGCCGCAGCAAACATGTGGCTCGAACATAATAACCTGGCTGATGACAAGGAGGAACCACCACGGTCAGGCTTGGGCTGACTACGCACCCGCCATGGCAAGAAGAGCAAAGCGATTCCCCCACACGAATACAGACAGCAGACAATTATACTACAATTGAGTCCTACTGTGATGTAAGCCAGATCGGATAGGAGCTCGGAGGACCACGCTAAATAAAGGAAAGGTGACCTACCCAACCGGAATCTGTGCAGGCAATCCGCCTACACACTACCTGATCCGGAAGGCCAGGAGTGGCCTGGAAGGCTCGGGACCCCCTGAGCGCTGCAAGTTGAAAGCAACTGCTATGGGCAGTTTGTGTTGTTTCTTGTTTGTTTTCCCCATTCACCTAATGGGAGTTACTCAAGTTAAAAAGTCTCCAACAGGTGTAACAGGTGGTGCCGGGGAGGACGGTCACGGAGGGAAGAAGCCAAAAAGGGGTGAGCGAGCGGAAGAGGTTGACGGTTGCTGGACTGAAGCAGCGGAAATCCTATTAACCCACCATGGCAACTAAAATAAAAATAATGACTTGGAACGGGAGGGGCTTGGGAACTTACCTACGTCGGAACAGAATCAAGTCCTACTTGAACAGAAAGGGAGTGCAAATAGCACTGTTGCAGGAGACACACTGCACGGCGGACTCTCTGGCCAAATTAGGTGAGCATTGGGGAGGACAAGGAATTGGAACCACCTACTCCAAATATGCCAGTGGAGTATACACCTGGATTCACCCCCAACTCCAATTCCATTTTATTAAGTCAGAGATGGATCCGGAAGGCAGGTTTGCGATACTGTGGGGCCGCCTGGAACAGGAAGAGGTATGTATAGTGAGCTCCTATCTTCCCAACACTAATATTCCAGCACATCTGAACTCAATGTATCCCAAAATCGCCCCATACAGGCACGGCATCTTTTTTTGGGCAGGGGACTTCAACTGTGTACGAGATCCCAACCTTAATAGGTCCCAGCCCCACCCGAAAGGTCCCTCAGCAGCCACGGTAGCCCTATCCCTATTAATAGACGGACTAGACCTTGCTGACACATGGAGGGAGCAGCACCCCAACGCCCGAGGATACTCGTACTTCTCCTCCCCACATGACCTTCATACAAGGTTAGATTACGTTTTCATTAGCAAAGAACACCTATCACAAATAGACAGTGCATAACACCTAGGGAGAACCATCTCAGACCACTCACCACTTCTAGTAGAATGGAACCACGCTGGCCCTAGACCCCCTATCCCTATGTGGAGAATGCCGATTGACGCCCTGGGTGATCTGGCAATCAGGGAGGAGCTGCATGACTTTATAGACAACTTTATAGAGGTAAATACCGGAAGTGTTGACCACCTGAGCACGATGTGGGACGCCCTAAAAGTTGTGATAAGGGGGGAAACTATAACAAAGGCGGGAGGTATTAGAAAACAGCTGCGAGGCGAACTAGACGAGTGGGAGGAAGAGATTGAGCAATTTGAGGCCACGCCGGTGAACACTCACCAGAGAGAGGACACCCTCAAAGCACTTAAAGTTAAATGCACATCGGCATGGGACAGACTAGCTAAATTTGACTACACCACCAAGACTAACAGAGCGCACACGGGAGCCGACAGGCCGAGTAGAATGCTGGCCTGGCTGTGCAAGAAAGAACACCCCAGGCACACAATCACCAAGATACAGGACGCAGAGGGCAATGAATTCCAAACGCAACAAGGCATAAATGACGCCTTCAAGCGTTTTTATGAACACCTATACTCCCATGAGGACCAAGTTCCCCGAGACCAAATCACAGATACATTGGAGGAAATAGGACTCCCCAGACTAACCCCTGAACAGACTGAAGCCCTAGATGCAGACATCACAACCGCAGATATAACAGAGGCGATTAAATCGCTGGCCAACTGCAAGACCCCTGGGACCGATGGGCTACCCGCTGAGTTTTATAAAGTGTACGAGACCTCCCTAACACCTTTATTACATGAGGTTTTTCAAGAAGCATATGAGAGAGGGATATTGCTCAACAGCATGAGAGAGACCCTTTGATCCCGATCATTAAACCTAACAAACCTGTCGACGAATGCGGCTCTTACCGCCCAATAGCCATGCTCAATTATGATGTGAAAATACTGACAACAATATTAGCGAAGAGGTTGGCTAGAATCATAGGGGAGATCGTGCACATGGATCAGTGCGGCTTCGTACCGAGCCGGAACACGACCATGAACGGAGGCACGTGCACTGCTATCCCTTGATGCCGTTAAGGCGTTCGATTCTATATATTGGGAATGGCTCGTAATGGTTCTAGAAGGTATCGGCTTTGGACCATTAGGTGGATCAAGATACTTTACACAAAACCCAGGGCTAGGGTAAAAACCGGAAAGTATGTATCCGAGGTCTGGGACATATGCAGGGGCACTAGGCAGGGATGTCCACTATCCCCCATGCTTTATGTGCTAGGACTGGAACCTATTGCCATCTATTTTCGGAAACAATTCTTCGATGCTGGGATACGCCTGGGGGGAGTGGACCACATCATCTCACTTTATGCAGACGACGTGCTGCTATGTGTTACGGACCCACACAATAACGTGACCACAATGCTAGAAGTTTTAGACAACTTTGCGAAGGTCTCAGGCATACAATTTAGCAGGGCGAAGTCCTGCCTCTTCCCTCTAGCTGGCCTCAAGAGCAAGAATATTGTAGAACTTCCTTCTGTGGGGATACAGTGGGAGGTCACCTCGTTTAAATACCGGGGAATACACATAATGCACACCCCTGCATTGATGCACAAACACAACACGAAGTCAGCAATCCCTGTCTTAAGAAAATCCATGAACTTCTGGGCAAAACTTCCCCTGTCTATGATGGGCAGAGCCTCAATAATTAAAATGATTGTCCTCCCTAGATTCCTGTACACGTTCCAAAATGTACATTACTACATCAATGCTTCCTTTTTTCGCCTGCTAGAAGTGATACTCCGTGATTTCCTATGGGGGAAAGGAAGACGCAAGATAGCACTCACTACCTTGGTCCTACTGCATAGCCAGGGGGGAATTCAACTCCCGAACTTCGAGAAATATTATTTGGCAGCGCAACTCAGTTTTGTGACCAAGTGGCTAGCAGACGACACCACATCTGAGACGCCCCTGCTACAACCCTTGGTCTCTCCGATCCATCTGAAGGAACTTATTTGGGCCCACAGCCACCAGATGCGAAATGCCCCCTTCTTGGCTGCCCTAGGGTGAAAAGTATGGCACAGAGCAGAGGCACCCGCCCACGCAAAGCATCACTACTCCCCAGACATACCAATAATCTCGGACCTATGCAGATCCGACATGGACCTACAACACCTCAGACGCTGGGAAGAAAAAGGGATATATACGTGAGGAGGCCTATATGACGATGGTACCTTTAAGGAATTTGAAACACTACAGGAGGAAGCTGGAATCCACACGGGCCAGTTTCTGTGGTATCAAAGGATACGGACTACAGCACGAAACAAGTGGACAACATGGCCGGAGGAACCGGAATCAAACCCTCTGATCACACTATTGTACAGCTTGGGAGAGGGATGGAGACCAGTGTCCCAGATCTATGGCCACTTGAGTGACACCCCCAACCCTCGAAGTGCCGATCTGAATATGGGAAACGGACATGGGCCGGGAAATGGCTGATGGAGAATGGGAGAGGGCTCTAGCGTACCCTAAAGCAGTGTCCAGAAACCACAGATTTAGACAAATACAACTGAACCTGTTATACCGAACATATTTAACCCCATCCAGGCTGGCAAAATTCAATAAATCACCACACTCTGTCTGCACCTGGTGCGGAGAGAATAATGCAGACTTGATTCACATGTTCTGGTCGTGCACCAAAACACAGTCCCTGTGGGCCACCGTACAGCTGACAAGCGAAAAAGCAGGTTTGACTAGGTACAAGTGGACCCCAGATGAATGCCTTCTGGAAACGTAACCCAGGCCGGCCAAACTTAAACACCTGGCCAAATTAATGGACATCATGTGCATACTGGCAAAAAGGACAATTGTAATGTCCTGGAAAAAACCCGCAGGACCCCAACAAAAGGTATGGCACAGAGAATTGGAACGTTGGGTACAAGCTGAAACAAAGGCATGGGAAGACAGTGTTGCCAGGTCCACGGACGCCTCGAGCATGACCCTAACGGCCTGGAAAGAACTCACAGGATCCTTGTTTCACCCCTCAGATGACAAGTCCCCATGAACAAGAACAAACCTATGGAAAACGGATTCACAACCAACATCACAGGACCCCGAGAGCAACTAGCCACAACTTCACTGGGTCCTTACAAGCTCAAGCACCCTCTCTCCCTCCTCCCGGCTTGCCCAACCCCCTCTGAACTGACAGACTGCCCTGCCACGATGGAAGGAGCACTTGGAGACAGTTAAAGTTGAATTGTTAAATGTTAATGTTTTATTACGAAATGCTTATTATCCTCTAACTATGGACATATTTTATGTCATGCAAATGTAAAAATGATAAATGCCAATAAACAAATTTAAAAATAAAGTAGCACCAGTGATGATGACGTTATCGTTTGAGTTCCGAATCCATCGTCACGGAGGAAAAAGGCAACTGGGTTGAAAACCACTGCAGACAATTGGTGCTTATTTCAAGTAAAAAACACTGTTCCCGAAAAAGAGGCAGCATATGTACTTTGCGCAATCTGCAACAAAACTCTATGCCATGGGCCTTCCAATGTTCCTTCTCAAAGTCTGGCAACATCTATTATGATTAATCATCTAGTGTGAGTCCACTGGGATGATGTTGATGATGACTATCTAAAAGCACACAAACATCAGAAAAAAAAAGTGCATGGGTCCAATTCCTTACATCAACTGACATGCGCACCACCTGCAGCTCCTTCATCCACCAGTGCAACAACATCACCAACTGGAAAAGAAGCCTCAACTTCAACACCGGTGTCAACTGCACAGACTCTTGTTTTACAGAATCACAATCTTTTCACGATGCACGTCATGTGTAAACAATGCCTCGAATGGGTAGTCAAGGGAGAATTGAGCACTGGAAGAAGTTAATCGCTGAACATGAGATTACCTGTCAGGCTTATTTTTTTTTTTTTTTTAAGTGTCCATTTTTTTCCCCCTTTTTTTCTAATTTTCTTTTTTTAAAGCATAAAACAAAATATATGTTGCTTCTTATTTTAATTCCCTTTGTTATATATTTCATCCTTATGTGTTTTCCTCCCCCATTCAAACCCTCTTTTTCCATTTGCCAAAACTGCCCTTTTAAGGGCCACCTTTTAAGTTATAAATAAAGATAAAATTGAACACAAACTGCAAAAATATATCACAATATTTATTGTAATTTATTTTTTGCAGTTTCAGTTCTGAGCAGCGTGCTGTAAAATATGTTTTCCTTCGTCCCTTATTATGAGGCCTGTGGCTTCATGTAACTCTACTATAGTTATGCTATTATTTCTATATGTCTATATTGTACTATTTTTCTTATGGGTTAGTGGTACTTGGCTCTTCCAGGCTCGTTATACGATCCTGTATTTCCATATGGTTAGGTACAATAAGCGGCTGCAAGCTTGCTCTGCATCTCTTGCTTTGTTGCGTTTCTGCACTTTTGCTAATGAAAGAAAATAAGAAACACTTTTAACAGTATGTGCATGTATCCGTCCTCTATCTACAGGACTATATAAGCATGTTCTTTGTCTGTGCATGTGTATGTCTGTGCAACTTCGTGTAGAGATGCGAGTTTGCTTCATGGCTACTGTTACTATGTCGTGGGGTATCTAATGACGTCAATACAGTTGGATATTTATTGTTAGTCAACTAGGTCCATTTTTGAGGTACCTGTATCTGCACAGACGTCAGCTGAATAAGGTTTGACCGGTTGTCTTAGAGACTATCTGCTCATATATGTGGAATATACTGGCCCTCCTGGGGGCTTGCCAAACAGTGTCTGACATCTCTAGTTTCTTAGTCTTGGGGCTGTCATGCATATAGGGTTTACAAGGGGCATTCCAGGAACCCTCTTTCACTGGCTTTTTCTGAGAAACTAAATATTAACATGGACCTTGGTTTGAGAGAATTTACAATTAAATGGTTTGGAATGCTGGGAACGCGTGGGTTCCACGTTTTTTCCAACATTGTTCAGTCTGAAAAGAACAGGGCACCCAGACATCATACTAATTCATTGTTGGGGCAATGATTTGGGGAATGCATCAGGTGTGTCCATTACTTTAATGATGAAACAAGACTTGGAAAAATTAATGGAACTTTTTTTTCTGACACCCTCTTTATCCTTTCCAATCTGACTCATAGGTAAACATGGAGATGGACCACCAAATGTAATGGTAAAATCAAAAAATCACAGAGAAATGTTAATAAAGTCGTTTCAGAATTCATGAGAGACCACAACCAATTATCCATTTCAAACAACAACATACAGTTCTACATACCCAATTTCTTTAGACATGATGGAGTACACTTAAAAAATTAAGTAAATGCAGTGTTCTTTCATAACATCAAAACAGTACTCCAAATTTGCTAAAGTACTCCACACAGTGTACCCCAAAACAGTCCTTTTAAGGACTACTTATCACACAATTGAAAAATATGTCTGATTGGTTTTATTTTTAAATATACACTCATAAAGAATATTTGAATGGTATTAGTTGTGCAAACTCCTATTATGTATAAAAGAAATTGAATGGTTGTTTGGTGCAAATTGCCCCAATACATGCAGACGCACTATGGGTTCAGCAATGAAAATTCAGTCCACAAATAATATTTGAAGTATGGGTTTGTTGTGCCTACTCTTTTCAAGAGTTATTTTCTGTTTTCATTTTTGTAAATATGGGGATGCCACTCAATTGTTGTATGTATACCTCTAGTGGCAGCAATTGTTTTGATATTGTAAAGGTCTTGTGCAACTATGCAAAGTACGATTACATACCATGAGGCAGTTGTTATATTTCAAAGACATTACTTTGCAGTTGTGAAGATTGGGTATAGGTAGGATGTGAGGAGGTTGGTTGCAGGTGGCTGGAACAGAGGACGCAATAGAGGTGGAAGAGGGTGATTCTGAGGTGCTGTTCTACAGCAGACACCTGTGCACAGATTATAGGCCATGGGTTTGTACATTTCGAAGGAAATTAGCCTTCCAGTAGGGTTCCTTGAAGTTGTTGTAATGGAACTGGATGAGGTGCTGAATCAAATTAGAGGTTGTAAAAGTATGTGATGATTTATTGGAAGTTTCCATCTGCTATAACTGCCAATAGAACCACACTGATGTCCTTTTTACTCAGTTCCTACTGGACACAGAAATACTGCCAGCTGTCAGTGAAAGTTTTTTTGAGCACACTGGTTCTTCCATGAAATTAAGGCGAATATGTAGCATACCCATGCACATCTTTATAACTTTGTTTTATTGCATGTTCTTGTCTGTGTTGACCAGGTTTCCTGTAAGGTCTGAGCAAGTGATTCTCAAATTCCCCAAAAATTGACAATGTCCAATGCAAGCTGTTTTAGAAGAAATGGTATTAGTTATGGAAACTGTTATTATATTGATAAGAAATATCATGTTTTTTTCTTGTGCAAATGCCCCCCCATAAATGCAGGTGCACTATGGGCCTCAGCAATGCAATTTCTGTCCACAATATTTGAACTATGGGTTTCTTGTGTCTACTCTTTTTATGAGTTTTTTTCAGTTTTTAATTTTGTAAAATAAGGGGATTCAAATAATTGCCACTGAAAAAAATGTATATATTGTTATACTAGCACCATTGCTTTGGTGTTCTAAAATAGCTCTTCTGTAACCATGTAGGGTGCGATCTCACACCATGATGCAGTTATTATATTTCAAAGAAAGTACTTTGCAGTCGTGCAGATTGGAGATAGGTCGGATAGGAGGAGGTTGGGTGGAGGCGGCTGGAACAGAGGAAGCAACTGAAGTGGAAGAGAGTGATGCAGATGTGCTTTTCTACAGCAGATACCTGCCCGCACATTATAGGCCAAGGGTTTGTACATTTAGATAGAAAATAGACTTCCTAAAGGGTTTCAAATTAGAGGTTGCACAGGTTTGGGATGGTTTATTGGAATATTCAATCATCAAAGGCTTACAATAGGAAAAACACTGAACTTCTTTAATGTCCTTCTTACTCCACTGTGACTTGACACATTAATACTGACAGCTGTCAGTGACAGTTGTCTGGGCAAACTGATCCTTCCATGGAGTTGTGGTGACTATTTAGCATAGCAATACACTTCTTCATAACTTTTTTCATTGCTTTTTTTCTCTGCGTGCGGAGCAGGTTTCCTGTCAGGTTTGAGCCAGTTAAACCACAAATGCCCTAAGAAAGTGACTATGTCCAATGCAACTTAGACATATCCCTGGTCGTAATTTTATTTATAGGTTGAAATATGTCAGTAGGGTATGCAGGCAAACATTTTTAAGCTGGTGATTTATACAAAAATCAAACAAAACTGAACAAGTAAGAAGAGTTTATTTTTCACCAAACTGATGCTTCTTAAATAGAGGATGTTCAAAGTCTGAAAGAATGAATAAAAATAAAAACATTTTTTAAGGGTTTTTTTAAATAAATGATTCACTAAATAATTTGCCCTTGGCTGTGTTAGGCGGAAACCTGTGCAGTTCCCTCTGGGGCCACTGCAAAAGATTTAGGACTACAGGTGTTTGGCAGTAAACCCACTTGGTAGCAGTCTGTACCACACAGATTCACTTGGTAGCTGTGGCTGAGCAGTCAGACTTCCCTCAAGAAGAGTTAGGCAGTATGTGGAGTATACAACATAGGGCAATTTACACAGTAGAACAAGCAAACACGGCACAAGGCTTCGGTGTAAAGATATATAGTTATTTATTTATAAAAACACATCTATGAAAAACACTCTGGCACTAATACGGCAAACAACTTCAATCACAATTACTTTAAGAAAAAGATCAATCCCCCTAACAATAGTTCGACAAGTCTAGGTTCAACGGCATCACTTATTTGCAGACAGAGGTGTATGCTTTAACCTAGATGGCACCCTAGTATTCGTTAGGACGGGAGAGAAAAAGGCATGTTATGAAATCACTCGGCACCAACACTTTTACGAACAAATGCAAGGCAAGTAAGGCAGGGTCTACTGCAGATCACCAAGTTGAGAGGCCAGGCCCACTCGGAGAGAGGCAAGGCGATATGACCCAAAGAAGTGTCTCAGTGGAAATGCGCTTCGAGTCTTTGTCGCAAATTGTTATGGAAAGATTGGACCAGTTCAGAACAGAAAGTTAAGAAAGCTTGGAGGGGACCCAATGGAGAGGCGAGGATTAAGACACCTCACTCTATCCGGCAGAAAGGGAAGCCAGGCGGACACGGTACCTTGTTTTTGGAGAGACAGCTCAGGCGGGGGCAGTTGTTCCTGGTGGTGGCTGCACGTCGGGTCTTTGCCAAGAGAAGAGATGATCTCGTCGTCGAAGGAAAGTTGAAGATCGTTGCACCACCAGGGACGAGACCAGCCGTGGAGTGCTCAGTCACAAGGCACCACCTTTTGGTCGCGGTACAGGGGTAGTGGCTATCCAGTTGCCGGGGTGCTCTGCACGGGCAATTCGACCACTGCGTCCTGGAGCGAAGAAAAAGCAAAGGAGACTGGTTGTTCCCACCAGTCAGGGGAAGAGACTCTCCGGCAGGGAGATCACCTCTGTCGTCGGGAAGTGGTGAGTCGGTTCAGCAGGGCTCCACCGGAGGTGTCGTCGTTGCAGGTCGGCTCAGCTTTACCCTCGTCGGATTCTCAGGTCCTGTGGCGACTTCTGAAGATCCAGCCCCAAAAGCCCTGCTTTTATGCAGAAAACCCCCATTCATTCAGCCTAGCTGTCACTCAAAACACACTAAGTGGTGAGCGGGGTGGCTCACTACTTGGGCCAATCACACCAGAGTGCGACTTGAGTTGGCAAGGCAACTCAGTCCAGGGTGCCTAAACCCCCTCCCACACCCCCTGTGGTACCCAGACAGAATGGCACCACTTTGAAGGGCCTCTGTGTAGAGGCCCGCCAAAAGTGGAACAAAGGGCTCAACCTTTGGTTTAGGAGTCACAGAGACTAACACAGACGCCATTTTTAAAAACCGAGTTCTGGCAGAAAATACCAACCGATAGATTTATTGAAGATAAATAAACCGGTGGTATGTTAGAGATTAACGAGAAAAAGTATTAACCTCCAACAATGGGAAGAATCCCATAGGGTTATATTCGGGGTCGAATATAACAAGTAGTTTCCACTGCCACCAGCCAAAACTCGACGAGGGGGGATGGGACAGTGCCCCCTCGAATAACAGACTCAGGAGTAATCGAATTACCCCTACTAGTACGTCCACAATAGGATGGTTTGTACTAGTTCTGTTAGTAAATTTAGGTCTAGTAAAGCCAATGGTGACTTTACATGCCCGGGGAGACAGTAGTCAGTCCCCGGGTATGGAGTCTATGATGGAGGTCCGCTAGGACGCCCCAGTGCTACGGCACGGAGGGTGTGGTGTAACACACATAGAAAAACATATGAGACCCTATGGAGTAAAAGACCCCATAGCCCATAGAACACATTGACATTCAAAGGTATTACACACATTCATGACAAAGAGTGGGAGAAAAAGAGTCTCACTCTTGGCAGGATGGAAAAAAACAAACTGACTCACTAGGTTAGGAAATTCAGCCTAAAAGAGAATTCTCCCTAACAGGCGGCTTCTGCCTTCAATGTTGGTAACTTGCCCAAAATAGTATCAATTTATAGTATGATGGCCTTTTTCCTTTCTGTTGTGATTGTACTGTTGGTACTAGGCAGTAGGCATATGGCCTTCGGGGCCCATTTTGTCAGAACCATAGGGTCTATGCTCCTACCTTTTCTCTTTTACTTTATCAGCCAGGTGGAGTATCTTTGAAATTAGTCCCAACACATCAAGTCATTTTCTTTGGTATGATTTCCAAGATACATCAGGCTGTTTCTTTATGTGTTTAGAGTCTTGAAACACCTGTAGCACTGCAGCAATCCATTCCAAGAGTCATCAGAAATGCTAGAGAGATTCAGAGAGGAGTCTTCTTTTTTTGTGGCATAGTCTTTTTAGAATTGTCATTTTTGTTAGTTTACATTTTCCTTACTGTTTGGACATTTTAACGCGTCTAATCATGAGATCAGCAGCGACGAGGATGCCATCTGGGTTCCCAATACATCACCACCCATGAAAAAAGCCACAGGAATAAAAACCCCTGTAGACAGTTGGAGATATTTAAAGGTGAAAAAACAGTGCTCTAAAAGGGAGGCAGAGAATTTTCTGTGAACATTGTGCAAGAAAACTCTAAGACGTTGCCCTTCTAATGTTCTGTCACAAAGCATGGGAACATCAATTATGATAAATCATCTGGTGCGAGTCTGCTGGGATGATGTGGATGATGCGTATCGGAAATTGCACGAGCACATAAAAATGCATGTGACTCATGTATTACGTGCATGGAAATTGGCACCATGGCCACACCTGATTCCACCAGTGCGATGCCACTGACACTGAATGAACCCTCGACTTCGGCAGCAGTATTCCACATGTTCTAATTGTACTGACTCCAAATGTCAAAGTTATGAGAGTCATCTGTGATCTATGACACCAATGGGCAGCTGGTGGAGGTGTAGCAAATAAGGATTGGGACAAGTTAATAGCTGAATACCAGATTGTCATTCTTAGTAAGTGCCAATTTTTTCACACCATCTTTGGAATAACAAAAAGATTATGGGCCTCATTAAACGGATGGAGGTAGGGATTTAACGTTACCAGTAATTGAATACCAGTAACGTTAAATGCCCATGCGAATTACGACCCGGCTCACTGCCATTAGCGGCACCGCTAAGTACGGTGCCACTTATAGCAGTCAGTCCGCGTGCGTGCGACCCGCCATCCCGTAAATAACGACATACCGCTAATAGCACACCATCACAAGGCAAGTGCACATGGCAATAGCGGCATGGTAAATCCCCCAAAACCCCTTACCGGCATGGCGCTAATACCGCCATCGCGAACCACCCGTTAAAAGAAATAAGCAGTGTTAACACCTGCCACAGGTGGCCAAAATCTGCAAGGAGACTGTGGCTGCTCAAAAGAAGCACACCACACCCCTTCCCACACCCCTTCCCACACCAAGATGGTTCCAATACTGGCAGCATTATATGGCCTGGAGGACCTGATTCCAGCGCTGCTGCTACAACAACAGGCAGCACAGAGGAGAGGCAGGAGGAGGAGGAGGGCTAGACAGGCACAGCAAGCACCACTACGCCACCTAATCATACCACAGAGGCACCCACCAATTCCCCGATCAGAGCCAGTCCATTTAACCTAACACCTGAGCAGATACACACCCTGTACCATCTGGACCGGGACACCATCACCAGCATCGTGGACATGATACACAACGACATTGTGAGCCTCATAAACATCAGAACTGCCATCCCCCTCTACTCAAGGTGGTGACAGTGCTCCACTTCCTGGCCACAGGAACCTACCAGCATACAGTGGGGCAGATGCATGGCATCTCCCAACCAATATTCTCACGCATACTGAACCAGGTACTCAATGCCCTCCTGAAGCATGCACCCGAACACATATCCATGCCACGGACTGCCCAGGAGATTGCAAACACCAAAGTTGGCTTCTATTCACTGGCAGGCATCCCAAGTTGCATTGGGGCCATCGACTGTACACATGTGGAATTCGTTGTTCCACATCACAATGAAGTAGTGCACCGAAACAGGAAGCAATTCCACTCCATCAATGTCCAAATGGTATGTGACGCCAACAAGATAATCACACATTGCTGTGCCCGATTTCCAGGATCTACCCATGATTCCATGGTCTTACGGAACTCAACTATCCCCAGCTACATGGAGTGACAAATGGGACATCGTTCGTGGCTACTTGGTGAGTAGCAGGCCAAGCACATGGCAGTGTGATTGGGGGGGGATAGACAGATACTCCAACTGGGGGTGCATTGGGCGGGTAGATAGATACTCCAACTGGGTGTAGCCTGTAGTCCGTCGCCCAAATGCACATACAGATGTACGCAAATGTCCATCTGGGAGGGCAGCAACGTACTTGAGATGAACGGACATGCAAGTATATGCTACACAACACAGCTGACAATCCAATTCTAGTAACATCAAAAATCAATCCTCATCCACATTGCACGACACTCCACGCCACGAAATACACAAATGTCATCCATGCCGTCAACATAGTCATGCAGCATTCCTACAGCACAACATCAACAATGCATTGTGCCCTTTGATGCATGCGAAGGGATACCCCCTAGCCATGGCAATGCACCACAAACCCATGGCACCACTGAAGTGATGCCTCTCAGCACGGCAACAGCAATGTTGGAAGGACAGTACACCACCAGTGTGGTACCAAATGTGCCTGGCCACAGGGACACCTATGACCTGGCCTCACCCAGAACATGTCAATTACTGTTGGAGGCATCAATGGGGCATGTCTACTTGCAGGCTTGCGCTCACCTTTGCACAAAGCAGTTACACAAACCATTTTCATTTATGCAGTTAATTGTGTACATGAATCCCAATGAAAGGTCAAAGTGTGTGATATGAACAGGCCACACTTGTGTTGAAAAGTAACAGGACCCCATTCCTTCCCCCATGTAGGTGATGCCGGCTATCCCCTGAAGAGGTGGCTCCTCACACCTGTACGGAACCCACAGAACAGGCACGAAGAAGAATACAATCGTGCACATACCCGTACCCGCCTCGTGATCGAGCAGACTTTTGGACTTTTGAAGTCACGGTTTAGGTGCATTAGCAGGTCTGGTGGCGCCCTCCTGTATGGCCATGATAAGGTGGCAAAGATCACCACGGCATGTGTCATGCTGCACAATATGTGTATCAGACGGAATGTGCCACTGCCCCCTGACGTTGAAATGGTGGCACCTGATGAGGATGATGATGGGGATGAGGATGGAGGTGGAGGGGATGCAGGTCATGCAAGAGGGGATGGCCAGGAGGGACCTGCTGTGAGACAGCATTTGATCAACCAAATCTTCTGAGTACCATGTACTCGTACTGTCACCTGTATATGGCTGGTGATGCACTGGTGTCTGTTTGCTAGCTCACAATGGACCTTGGCGTCAATAAATTGCACATACACAATGAAGGAGTCCAGGCCTGTGTTTTGCTCAAACAACAGTGTATTTATGAACTGAAACAGAAAAATGTGCAAGTCCCCAATCATCCCACCACCCTTCCCCCCACCCCCAACAACTGTCCCATCACACCCTTCCCCCTACCCCCCACAACTGTCCCATCACACCCTTCCCCCCACCCCCCACAACTGTCCCTCATGAGTCTCCAACAATGTTTGCATCCAGGCATGCACACAGGGGAATGGACATTCACACCCTATTGGTCATTGGCAGGACCAGCATTTGGGGGCTGGCTGGAGGTGCGCCTGGTGGTGCGTGCAGAGCGTCTGAGTGGGCTTGTCTGCCGCGAACTGATAGACGAAGAGCTGGCAGACTGTCCTGGTGCTGGTGGTGGCGGGAATTGGCGGTCCATTGCATCTGCAATGCGTGTGAACACCTCCCGGACGCGTATGAGCTCCCCACACAGCCTGTCTGTGCACGACTCCATCCCCTCCCTGGAGTGCCTGGATGTCTCCCCGAGCTCTGCCCTGAGACGGGAAGCCTCCTCGATATGCTGACCAACCAGCACAGTGAGAGCCTGTTGCCGCTGGATGATGCTGGGCAGGTCAAGGGCAGTGTCGGGCTGTGGGGGTGTGGCTGCTGCGCATTCTGATGCTGGCCGGTGTACAGTGTACAGATGTAGGCTCCAGGGGGCTACTGAAGTCCTCCATGGTCTCGTCACCAGTGACGTTGGAGACAGGTGTGTGTTGGGGTGATGGCTCTGGGGTTCGAGCAGGGCTTGGGGTGTGCATGGCCGGGTTGAGATATGTAGGCTCATCCACATCAGACAATGGGGCAATGGCTGCCGCCTCTCCTGCCGAACTGGTTGCAGCTGAGGGTGGACCCTCGGTGGCTGTGATTGGGGGGGGAGTGAACCTCCAGAGGCGGGGCAGTAGGGTTTGGCGCTTTGAACGCTGCAAATGGAGCCTTGAGCCTTTTGCCCTTTTTGTTGTTGGGGCGTCCTCGCTGGGCTGTGGCCTTTTCTTCTTCTGCACAGGGGGTGCCTGGGATGCTTCCTCGCAGTCTGTATGTGTCCCTGTCGGGGACAAGAAGGGGGATGTCATTGGTTATGGTTCAATGTACTCATGCAGGCTACATCATGAATTCAGTTGGGGCCGTTTGGACTTCATTGTGAAGGATGCAGGTGATGTGTCATTTCAGTGGCTCATCCATGCAGTGTTGTGTGTGGCACTTGGCTCTGTTGATGTGTGCATGTGTGTGTGTTTGGGTCTGGCACTGACATGGGCAGGGCGGGATGCATGTGTGGATGTTTGGCCATCCATGAGGTGATCCAGGGCTGACATTTGTGGGGACCTGTACATTTACATTGCATGCTTGCATCAGTGCACTTACCTCCATCAGAAGTGTCTGCCATGCCATGCTCCATCCTCCCAACTCCCTCAATACATTCGACTCCGATGAGGTTGGCGCATGTCTCCTCCCACTCCTTTAACTTGATTGGCGACCCAGATCCACCAGCGGTGGCAGTCTTATGATTCTCTGCCAGGATCATTCTGACCCGGAGTCTCAGGTCATCCGATCGTTTCCTGCACTCACGTACAGTGCGCGTGCTGCTGCCCACAGCACTCACTTTCATTGCCACTTCGTCCCAGATAGCCTTTAAGGAGGGTCTCCCGCCGCATGTCATTTGCGAAGACCACTGCAGCATTGTCCGATAAGGTCTGAGTCAGCATGAGTAACTCCTCAGTAGAGAACTTTTCCTTCCGCTGGCGGTCTGTGGTTTCTTTAAGTGCCTTGGGCATGGTAACGTTGTTGCAATGGATCTCAGACAGCAAGGTAACACAAACAGGTCCAGGGGGCAGAGGATGGCAATGGATTGTGTTTTAAAAGATGGCCGCCGTGCTCTTTCCCGTTCCTGTGTGATGACGCTTTTTCCAGTTCCGGTATTTAACGGTCACCGCTATTAGCGGTGACCGCTATTTGCATGCTGCGTCAAGGCGGAGTTGCTATCTGCACTGTCGAGGAAGACGGTAAGTGACTTTTGGGGGAGTTTAGCAGCAAGGCAGCAGGGGCATTGCCGGCATGGCGCAATGCTCGTGTCCGCGTACTCATAATGGTACGCTATTAGCGCCCTCCTGCGAGGGCGGACACGTTAAGGGCGCCATGCCGGTAATTTGCGGATTTTACCACACAACGTGTAATGAGGCCCTATGTGTATGTACATGAAACACATAAGACATTAAACATAATGTTATTTACATTTTTGCCAATACAAACTTTGAATTTCTTAATAACAATGTAGGCTATGATTGTATACATCACACTGTGCACATGCTTACTTTGTTCCTGATGTAAACATCTTTGGATCTTTTGGATAAGCAGATAGCGAATGTAATTTAATATGTACAGCTTTATTTGCAGTGTAAACTCTAAGAGTGCATTAGCTGTGTTATTTAGAGCTTTCCTTATGATACACTAGTGTTTACCCTCTTAAAGATTTCTCTTTGCAGATTCAAGGAGATCTATATTTTTTACTCATGATTGTTAGGGAGAATTCTCTGTTTAGGCTGAATTTCCTAACCTAGTGAGTCCCCCAGCAGCTTTGCTGGATTTCTGGAGTTTGTTTTTTTCATCCTGCCAAGAGTGAGACTCTTTTTCTCCCACTCTTGGACATGAATGTATGTAATTCCTTTAAATGTCAATGTGTTCTATTGGCTATGGGGTCTTTTACTCCATAGGGTCTCATATGTTTTGCTATGTGTGTTACACTGCACCCTCCGTGCCGTAGCACTGGGGCGTCCTAGCGGACCTCCATCATAGACTCCATACCCGGGGACTGACTACTGTCTCCCCGGGCATGTAAAGTCACCATTGGCTTTACTAGACCTAAATTTACTAACAGAACTAGTACAAACCATCCTATTGTGGACGTACTAGTGGGGGTAATTCGATTACTCCTGGGTCTGTTATTCGAGGGGGCACTGTCCCATCCCCCCTCGTCGAGTTTTGGCTGGTGGCAGTGGAAACTACTTGTTATATTCGACCCCGAATATAACCCTATGGGATTCTTCCCATTGTTGGAGATTGATACTTTTCCTCATTAATCTCTAACATACCACCGGTTTACTTATCTTAAATAAGTCTATCGGATGGTATTTTCTGCCAGAACTCGGTTTTTAAAATGGCGTCTGTGTTCGTCTCTGTGACTCCTAAACCAAAGGTTGAGCCCTTTGTTCCACTTTTGGCGGGCTTCTGTACAGAGACCCTCCAAAGTGGTGCCATTCTGTCTGGGATACCACAGGGCTGTGGGAGGGGGTTTAGGCACCCTGGATCCAGTTGCCTTGCCAACTCCGGTCGCACTCTGGTGTGATTGGCCCAAGTGGTGAGCCTCCCCGCTCACCACTTAGCGTGTTTTGAGTGACAGCCAGGCTCAATGAATGGGGGTTTTCTGCATAAAAGCAGGGCTTTTGGGACTGGATCTTCAGAAGTCGTCACAGGACCTAAGAATCCGACGAGGGTAAAGCTGAGCCGACCTGCAACGACGACACCTCCGGTGGAGCCCTGCTGAACCGACTCACCACTTCCCGACGACAGAGGAGATCTCCCTGCCGGAGAGTCTCTTCCCCTGACTGGTGGGAACAACCAGTCTCCTTTGCTTTTTCTTCACTCCAGGACGCAGTGGTCGAATTGCCCGTGCAGAGCACCCCGGCAACCGGATAGCCACTACCCCTGTACCACGACCAAAAGGTGGTGCCTTGTGACGGAGCACTCCGCGGCTGGTCTCTTCCCTTGTGGTGCACCAGACTTTACTTTTCTTCGACGTCGAGATCATCTCTACTCTTGGCAAAGACCCGACGTGCATCCACCACCAGGAACAACTGCCCCCCGCCGGAGCTGTCTCTCCACAAACACGGTACTGTGTCCGCCTGGCTTCCCTTTCTGCCGGATAGAGTGAGGTGTCTTAATCCTCGCTTGTGCATTGGGTCGCCTCCAAGCTTTCTTTAACTTAATGTTCTGAACTGGTCCAATCTTTCCATAACAATTTGCGATAAAGACTTGAAGCGCATTTCCACTGAGACACTTTTTGGGACATATCGCCTTGCCTCTCTCCGAGTGGGCTTGGCCTCTGAACTTTGTGATCTGCAGTAGACCCTGCCTTACTTGCCTTGCATTTGTCCGTAAAGTATTGGTACCGAGTTGATTTCATAACCTGCCTTATTTTTCTCTCCCGTCCTAACGAATACTAGAGTGTCATCTAGGTTAAAGCATACACCTCTGTCTGCAAATAAGTGATGCCGGTGAACCTAAACTTGTCGAACTATTGTTAGGGGGATTGATCTTTTTCTTCGTATTAGTAATTGTGATTGAAGTTGTTTGCCGTATTAGTGCCAGAGTGTTTTCCATAGATGTGTCATTATAAATAAATACCTTTATATCTTTACACCGAAGCCTTGTTCCGTGTCTACTTGTTCTACTGTGTAGATTGCCCTATTTTGTATACTTCACATACTGCCTAACTCTTCTTGAGGGAAGTCTGACTGCTCAGCCACAGCTACCAAGTGAATCTGTGTGGTACAGACTGCTACCAAGTGGGTTTACTGCCAAACACCTGTAGTCCTAAATCTTTTGCAGTGGTCCCAGAGGGAACTGCACAGGTTTCCGCCTAACACTGGTGTACAGCGGTGGGATTTGTATCGAGTATACAGTTTAGAGTGCTTTTCGACACTTTAGGATAACTAACCACAAAGCTTAGCACTAAAAAGAAACTTTCAAAAACATGTCTACTATGGAAACTTACAGTCAAGAATCCTTGTCAGTTGAAAATACTAAGAGTTTACGAGCTCTCTGTAGACAAGAGAACCTTTCTGTAAGAGGCAAGAAGTTAGAACTAATAGCGAGATTGCTGGAAAACCAAAGTCTGGGTACTGGTTCAGAGGAACCAACTTCTCCAGCAGATGTAGATAACAGTGATGGTGTTGATCTAAATCGTAATTCTGACGATAGTGATGAAGAGGCTGAAGAGGAAGGAGAGGCTAACGAAACGGTCCCCCCTGCTCCTCTACCTGCCTTACCCGCTGTACCTACGGGGCCCATACCAGGTCCCACATGTAACCCTACTTATTTTGAACTTGAAAAAATGAAGCACGAATTAGAATACAAACAGTTCTTGGCTCAATCTGAAAGAAACCAAGAGCTCGAGTTCAGACGGATAAATGCCCAGGCTGAGCAGAAGCAAGCTGAGTTAAGGCTCAGGGAAATAGAACTTAATCACGAATTAGAGATGAAAAAGTTGTCTGTGAAAAATGCTTCTCTCTCCTCTGGTTCCTCTAGGAGCTCCAGTCCCAAAAGACCCCTGATGCCGAAGGAATTAGTGGGTATGTATGAACCGAGATTGGATGTATTGGATTGGTTAAAACTGTTTGAGTACAATCATGGGCTCCAGGACATCACCGGGAATGATTTACTTCCCTGGTTGTTCTCTAGGCTCCCCCCTGTTGCGACTGATGTGGTAATGGAGTTGGGGGAGGCGGATAAGACGGATTACGAAAGTGTGAAGCTAGCTTTGATAGCTAGATTCGGGAAGACCCCTTCCCAGTATCTTAAGAGGTTTAGAACCCTCAAAAAGCATGATGGTACCCCTTGGGCTACCTGGGTGAGTGAAGGGTTGAAAAACTTAGAGGGATGGATTAAGGGTTACAAAGTGAACACTTATGAGGGTATGAAGAATCTTTTTATGTTGGAGTCGATTTATGATGCCTGTTCTCCTGAGCTCAGACAGCACTTGGCTGATTCGAAGGAATTGGATTCCCGGAGGCTGACTAAGGCTGCTGACTTATGGGTTGCCAACAGGGCTACTCATAAGGATTCTGGGGCAACTCAGAAGAAGGATGAGGGAAAACAGCCTAAAAAGACTCAAAAGAGAATTCAAATAACTCAAATTCCAAAGAGGGCCCCAAACAAAACCAGAAGGGTAAGCCACAAGGAAAACCGCAGCAGAAAAGTGTGTCTTCTGGTGCCAAACCGGAAGGAGGCAAGAACAAGCCACCATTCCAGAAAGCATTTGGTAAATGCTTTGTTTGTGGCTCGACTGACCACGTGAAAGGAGATCCCAGATGTAAGGGTAAACCTTCAGGGGTCCAGCTTGTCTCCTTAGCCTTCGCTCCAGAGGAGGAAGTCCAAATGGCAAGTGGAAACTTTCTACTGCTAGCTGATGAACCCATTGGAGTCTCAGCCAGCATTTCTTTAGTATCTCTGGGGTTGTGGGAACAACAGAATTTAGATGTCTATAATTCCATCCCCGATAATACTAAAGAGTATTATAAGGACAGTGTCCTGGTGAATGGTCAGGAGACTCCTGCCATTAGGGACACTGGGGCCAGCATCACTGTGGTGGATAAATCATTTTTTCAGGCTGAGGATGTTGCTAAGGCACCCAAATGCCTCACCAAGTTAGCTGGAGGGCCTGTGCAGATGCTTCCCCAATTACCAGTTCTCATCCGGTGTAACGACATGACTGTGAAGATACCTGTCAGCATACAGAGTGAGGTACCAGGACGCTTACTGTTGGATAACGATTTGGGCACGTCGGGTCTTTGCCAAGAGAAGAGATGATCTCGTCGTCGAAGGAAAGTTGAAGATCGTTGCACCACCAGGGACGAGACCAGCCGCGGAGTGCTCAGTCACAAGGCACCACCTTTTGGTCGCGGTACAGGGGTAGTGGCTATCCAGTTGCCGGGGTGCTCTGCACGGGCAATTCGACCACTGCGTCCTGGAGCGAAGAAAAAGCAAAGGAGACTGGTTGTTCCCACCAGTCAGGGGAAGAGACTCTCCGGCAGGGAGATCACCTCTGTCGTCGGGAAGTGGTGAGTCGGTTCAGCAGGGCTCCACCGGAGGTGTCGTCGTTGCAGGTCGGCTCAGCTTTACCCTCGTCGGATTCTCAGGTCCTGTGGCGACTTCTGAAGATCCAGCCCCAAAAGCCCTGCTTTTATGCAGAAAACCCCCATTCATTCAGCCTAGCTGTCACTCAAAACACACTAAGTGGTGAGCGGGGTGGCTCACCACTTGGGCCAATCACACCAGAGTGCGACTTGAGTTGGCAAGGCAACTCAGTCCAGGGTTCCTAAACCCCCTCCCACACCCCCTGTGGTACCCAGACAGAATGGCACCACTTTGGAGGGCCTCTGTGTAGAGGCCCGCCAAAAGTGGAACAAAGGGCTCAACCTTTGGTTTAGGAGTCACAGAGACTAACACAGACGCCATTTTTAAAAACCGAGTTCTGGCAGAAAATACCAACCGATAGATTTATTGAAGATAAATAAACCGGTGGTATGTTAGAGATTAACGAGAAAAAGTATTAACCTCCAACAATGGGAAGAATCCCATAGGGTTATATTCGGGGTCGAATATAACAAGTAGTTTCCACTGCCACCAGCCAAAACTCGACGAGGGGGGATGGGACAGTGCCCCCTCGAATAACAGACTCAGGAGTAATCGAATTACCCCTACTAGTACGTCCACAATAGGATGGTTTGTACTAGTTCTGTTAGTAAATTTAGGTCTAGTAAAGCCAATGGTGACTTTACATGCCCGGGGAGACAGTAGTCAGTCCCCGGGTATGGAGTCTATGATGGAGGTCCGCTAGGACGCCCCAGTGCTACGGCACGGAGGGTGCGGTGTAACACACATAGAAAAACATATGAGACCCTATGGAGTAAAAGACCCCATAGCCCATAGAACACATTGACATTCAAAGGTATTACACACATTCATGTCCAAGAGTGGGAGAAAAAGAGTCTCACTCTTGGCAGGATGGAAAAAAACAAACTCCAGAAATCCAGCAAAGCTGCTGGGGGACTCACTAGGTTAGGAAATTCAGCCTAAAAGAGAATTCTCCCTAACAGGCTGCTTCGGCCTTCAATGTTGGTAACTTGCCCAAAATAGTATCAATTTATAGTATGATGGCCTTTTTCCTTTCTGTTGTGATTGTACTGTTGGTACTAGGCAGTAGGCATATGGCCTTCGGGGCCCATTTTGTCAGAACCATAGGGTCTATGCTCCTACCTTTTCTCTTTTACTTTATCAGCCAGGTGCAGTATCTTTGAAATTAGTCCCAACACATCAAGTCATTTTCTTTGGTATGATTTCCAAGATACATCAGGCTGTTTCTTTATGTGTTTAGAGTCTTGAAACACCTGTAGCACTGCAGCACTCCATTCCAAGAGTCATCAGAAATGCTAGAGAGATTCAGAGAGGAGTCTTCATTTTTTGTGGCATAGTCTTTTTAGAATTGTCATTTTTGTTAGTTTACATTTTCCTTACTGTTTGGACATTTTAACGCGTCTAATCATGAGATCAGCAGCAACGAGGATGCCATCTGGGTTCCCAATACATCACCACCCATGAAAAAAGCCACAGGAATAAAAACCCCTGTAGACAGTTGGAGATATTTAAAGGTGAAAAAACAGTGCTCTAAAAGGGAGGCAGAGAATTTTCTGTGAACATTGTGCAAGAAAACTCTAAGACGTTGCCCTTCTAATGTTCTGTCACAAAGCATGGGAACATCAATTATGATAAATCATCTGGTGCGAGTCTGCTGGGATGATGTGGATGATGCGTATCGGAAATTGCACGAGCACATAAAAATGCATGTGACTCATGTATTACGTGCATGGAAATTGGCACCATGTCCACACCTGATTCCACCAGTGCAATGCCACTGACACTGAATGAACCCTCGACTTCGGCAGCAGTATTCCACATGTTCTAATTGTACTGGCTCCAAATGTCAAAGTTATGAGAGTCATCTGTGATCTATGACACCAATGGGTAGCTGGTGGAGGTGTCGCAAATAAGGATTGGGACAAGTTAATAGCTGAATACCAGATTGTCATTCTTAGTTTTTTTTTTAAGTGCCAATTTTTTCACACCATCTTTGGAATAACAAAAAGATTATGGGCCTCATTAAACGGATGGAGGTAGGGATTTAACGTTACCAGTAATTGAATACCAGTAACGTTAAATGCCCATGCGGATTACGACCCGGCTCACCGCCATTAGCGGCACCGCTAAGTACGGTGCCACTTATAGCAGTCAGTCCGCGTGCGTGCGACCCGCCATCCCGTAAATAACGACATGCCGCTAATAGCACACCATCACAAGGCAAGTGCACATGGCAATAGCGGCATGGTAAATCCCCCAAAACCCCTTACCGGCATGGCGCTAATACCGCCATCGCGAACCACCCGTTAAAAGAAATAAGCAGTGTTAACACCTGCCACAGGTGGCCAAAATCAGCAATGGAGACTGTGGCTGCTCAAAAGAAGCACACCACACCCCTTCCCACACCCCTTCCCACACCAAGATGGTTCCAATACTGGCAGCATTATATGGCCTGGAGGACCTGATTGCAGCGCTGCTGCTACAACAACAGGCAGCACAGAGGAGAGGCAGGAGGAGGAGGAGGGCTAGACAGGCACAGCAAGCACCACTACGCCACCTAATCATACCACAGAGGCACCCACCAATTCCCCGATCAGAGCCAGTCCATTTAACCTAACACCTGAGCAGATACACACCCTGTACCGTCTGGACCGGGACACCATCACCAGCATCGTGGACATGATACACAACGACATTGTGAGCCTTATAAACATCAGAACTGCCATCCCCCTCTACTCAAGGTGGTGACAGTGCTCCACTTCCTGGCCACAGGAACCTACCAGCATATGGTGGGGCAGATGCATGGCATCTCCCAACCAGTATTCTCTTGCATACTGAACCAGGTACTCGATGCCCTCCTGAAGCATGCACCCGAACACATATCCATGCCACGGACTGCCCAGGAGATTGCAAACACCAAAGTTGGCTTCTAGTCACTGGCAGGCATACCAAGTTGCATTGGGGCCATCGACTGTACACATGTGGAATTGGTTTTTCCACATCACAATGAAGTAGTGCACCGAAACAGGAAGCAATTCCACTCCATCAATGTCCAAATGGTATGTGACGCCAACAAGATAATCACACATTGCTGTGCCCGATTTCCAGGATCTACCCATGATTCCATGGTTTTACGGAACTCAACTATCCCCAGCTACATGGAGCGACAAATGGGACATCGTTCGTGGCTACTTGGTGAGTAGCAGGCCAAGCACATGGCAGTGTGATTGGGGGGGGGGATAGACAGATACTCCAACTGGGGGTGCATTGGGGGGGTAGATAGATACTCCAACTGGGTGTAGCCTGTAGTCCGTCGCCCAAATGCACATACAGATGTACGCAAATGTCCATCTGGGAGAGCAGCAACGTACTTGAGATGAACGGACATGCAAGTATATGCTACACAACACAGCTGACAATCCAATTCTAGTAACATCAAAAATCAATCCTCATCCACATTGCACGACACTCCACGCCACGAAATACACAAATGTCATCCATGCCGTCAACATAGTCATGCAGCATTCCTACAGCACAACATCAACAATGCATTGTGCCCTTCGATGCATGCGAAGGGATACCCCCTAGCCATGGCAATGCACCACAAACCCATGGCACCACTGAAGTGATGCCTCTCAGCACGGCAACAGCAATGTTGGAAGGACAGTACACCACCAGTGTGGTACCAAATGTGCCTGGCCACAGGGACACCTATGACCTGGCCTCACCCAGAACATGTCAATTACTGTTGGAGGCATCAATGGGGCATGTCTACTTGCAGGCTTGCGCTCACCTTTGCACAAAGCAGTTACACAGACCATTTTCATTTATGCAGTTAATTGTGTACATGAATCCCAATGAAAGGTCAAAGTGTGTGATATTAACAGGCCACACTTGTGTTGAAAAGTAACAGGACCCCATTCCTTCCCCCATGTAGGTGATGCCGGCTATCCCTTGAAGAGGTGGCTCCTCACACCTGTACGGAACCCACAGAACAGGCACGAAGAAGAATACAATCGTGCACATACCCGTACCCGCCTCGTGATCGAGCAGACTTTTGGACTCTTGAAGTCACGGTTTAGGTGCATTAGCAGGTCTGGTGGCGCCCTCCTGTATGGCCATGATAAGGTGGCAAAGATCACCACGGCATGTGTCATGTTGCACAATATGTGTATCAGACGGAATGTGCCACTGCCCCCTGACGTTGAAATGGTGGCACCTGATGAGGATGATGATGGGGATGAGGATGGAGGTGGAGGGGATGCAGGTCATGCAAGAGGGGATGGCCAGGAGGGACCTGCTGTGAGATCAACCAAATCTTCTGAGTACCATGTACTTGTACTGTCACTTGTATATGGCTGGTGATGCACTGGTGTCTGTTTGCTAGCTCACAATGGACCTTGGCGTCAATAAATTGCACATACACAATGAAGGAGTCCAGGCCTGTGTTTTGCTCAAACAACAGTGTATTTATGAACTGAAACAGAAAAATGTGCAAGTCCCCAATCATCCCACCACCCTTCCCCCCACCCCCCACAACTGTCCCATCA
This sequence comes from Ambystoma mexicanum, assembly GCF_040938575.1. Classification (NCBI taxonomy): domain Eukaryota; kingdom Metazoa; phylum Chordata; class Amphibia; order Caudata; family Ambystomatidae; genus Ambystoma; species Ambystoma mexicanum. The sequence goes on from NC_090939.1 coordinate 399,077,521, forward strand.
CACCCTTCCCCCTACCCCCCACAACTGTCCCATCACACCCTTCCCCCCACCCCCCACAACTGTCCCTCATGAGTCTCCAACAATGTTTGCATCCAGGCATGCACACAGGGGAATGGACATTCACACCCTATTGGTCATTGGCAGGACCAGCATTTGGGGGCTGGCTGGAGGTGCGCCTGGTGGTGCGTGCAGAGCGTCTGAGTGGGCTTGTCTGCCGCGAACTGATGGACGAAGAGGTGGCAGACTGTCCTGGTGCTGGTGGTGGCGGGAATTGGCGGTCCATTGCATCTGCAATGCGTGTGAGCACCTCCCGGACGCGTATGAGCTCCCCACACAGCCTGTCTGTGCACGACTCGATCCCCTCCCTGGAGTGCCTGGATGTCTCCCCGAGCTCTGCCCTGAGACGGGCAGCCTCCTCGATATGCTGACCAACCAGCGCAGTGAGAGCCTGTTGCCGCTGGATGATGCTGGGCAGGTCAAGGGCAGTGTCAGGCTGTGGGGGTGTGGCTGCTGCGCATTCTGATGCTGGCCGGTGTACAGTGTACAGATGTAGGCTCCAGGGGGCTACTGAAGTCCTCCATGGTCTCGTCACCAGTGACGTTGGAGACAGGTGTGTGTTGGGGTGATGGCTCTGGGGTTCGAGCAGGGCTTGGGGTGTGCATGGCCGGGTTGAGATCTGTAGGCTCATCCACATCAGACAATGGGGCAATGGCTGCCGCCTCTCCTGCCGAACTGGTTGCAGCTGAGGGTGGACCCTCGGTGGCTGTGATTGGGGGGGGAGTGAACCTCCAGAGGCGGGGCAGTAGGGTTTGGCGCTTTGAACGCTGCAAATGGAGCCTTGAGCCTTTTGCCCTTTATGTTGTTGGGGCGTCCTCGCTGGGCTGTGGCCTTTTCTTCTTCTGCACAGGGGGTTCCTGGGATGCTTCCTCGCAGTCTGTATGTGACCCTGTCGGGGACAAGAAGGGGGATGTCATTGGTTATGGTTCAATGTACTCATGCAGGCTACATCATGAATTCAGTTGGGGCCGTTTGGACTTCATTGTGAAGGATGCAGGTGATGTGTCATTTCAGTGGCTCATCCATGCAGTGTTGTGTGTGGCACTTGGCTCTGTTGATGTGTGCATGTGTGTGTGTTTGGGTCTGGCACTGACATGGGCAGGGTGGGATGCATGTGTGGATGTTTGGCCATCCATGAGGTGATCCAGGGCTGACATTTGTGGGGACCTGTACATTCACATTGCATGCTTGCATCAGTGCACTTACCTCCATTAGAAGTGTCTGCCATGCCATGCTCCATCCTCCCAACTCCCTCAATACATTCGACTCCGATGAGGTTGGCGCATGTCTCCTCCCACTCCTTTAACTTGATTGGCGACCCAGATCCACCAGCGGTGGCAGTCTTATGATTCTCTGCCAGGATCATTCTGACCCGGAGTCTCAGGTCATCCCATCGTTTCCTGCACTCACGTACAGTGTGCGTGCTGCTGCCCACAGCACTCACTTTCATTGCCACTTCGTCCCAGATAGCCTTTAAGGAGGGTCTCCCGCCACATGTCATTTGCGAAGACCACTGCAGCATTGTCCGATAAGGTCTGAGTCAGCATGAGTAACTCCTCAGTAGAGAACTTTTCCTTCCGCTGGCGGTCTGTGGTTTCTTTAAGTGCCTTGGGCATGGTAACGTTGTTGCAATGGATCTCAGACAGCAAGGTAACACAAACAGGTCCAGGGGGCAGAGGATGGCAATGGATTGTGTTTTTAAAGATGGCCGCCGTGCTCTTTCCCGTTCCTGTGTGATGACGCTTTTTCCAGTTCCGGTATTTAACGGTCACCGCTATTAGCGGTGACCGCTATTTGCATGCTGCGTCAAGGCGGAGTTGCTATCTGCACTGTCGAGGAAGACGGTAAGTGACTTTTGGGGGAGTTTAGCAGCAAGGCAGCAGGGGCATTACCGGCATGGCGCAATGCTCGTGTCTGCGTACTCATAATGGTACGCTATTAGCGCCCTCCTGCGAGGGCGGACACGTTAAGGGCGCCATGCCGGTAATTTGCGGATTTTACCACACAACGTGTAATGAGGCCCTATGTGTATGTACATGAAACACATAAGACATTAAACATAATGTTATTTACATTTTTGCCAATACAAACTTTGAATTTCTTAATAACAATGTAGGCTATGATTGTATACATCACACTGTGCACATGCTTACTTTGTTCCTGATGTAAACATCTTTGGATCTTTTGGATAAGCAGATAGTGAATGTAATTTAATATGTACAGCTTTATTTGCAGTGTAAACTCTAAGAGTGCATTAGCTGTGTTATTTAGAGCTTTCCTTATGATACACTAGTGTTTACCCTCTTAAAGATTTCTCTTTGCAGATTCAAGGAGATCTATATTTTTAACTCATGATTGTTAGGGAGAATTCTCTGTTTAGGCTGAATTTCCTAACCTAGTGAGTCCCCCAGCAGCTTTGCTGGATTTCTGGAGTTTGTTTTTTCCATCCTGCCAAGAGTGAGACTCTTTTTCTCCCACTCTTGGACATGAATGTATGTAATTCCTTTAAATGTCAATGTGTTCTATTGGCTATGGGGTCTTTTACTCCATAGGGTCTCATATGTTTTGCTATGTGTGTTACACTGCACCCTCCGTGCCGTAGCACTGGGGCGTCCTAGCGGACCTCCATCATAGACTCCATACCCGGGGACTGACTACTGTCTCCCCGGGCATGTAAAGTCACCATTGGCTTTACTAGACCTAAATTTACTAACAGAACTAGTACAAACCATCCTATTGTGGACGTACTAGTAGGGGTAATTCGATTACTCCTGGGTCTGTTATTCGAGGGGGCACTGTCCCATCCCCCCTCGTCGAGTTTTGGCTGGTGGCAGTGGAAACTACTTGTTATATTCGACCCCGAATATAACCCTATGGGATTCTTCCCATTGTTGGAGATTGATACTTTTCCTCATTAATCTCTAACATACCACCGTTTTACTTATCTTAAATAAGTCTATCGGATGGTATTTTCTGCCAGAACTCGGTTTTTAAAATGGCATCTGTGTTCGTCTCTGTGACTCCTAAACCAAAGGTTGAGCCCTTTGTTCCACTTTTGGCGGGCTTCTGTACAGAGACCCTCCAAAGTGGTGCCATTCTGTCTGGGTTACCACAGGGCTGTTCGAGGGGGTTTAGGCACCCTGGACCGAGTTGCCTTGCCAACTCTGGTCGCACTCTGGTGTGATTGGCCCAAGTGGTGAGCCTCCCCGCTCACCAGTTAGCGTGTTTTGGGTGACAGCCAGGCTGAATGAATGGGGGTTTTCTGCATAAAAGCAGGGCTTTTGGGACTGGATCGGCAGAAGTCGCTACAGGACCTAAGAATCCGACGAGGGTAAAGCTGAGCCGACCTGCAACGACGACACCTCCGGTGGAGCCCTGCTGAACTGACTCACCACTTCCCGACGACAGAGGAGATCTCCCTGCCGGAGAGTCTCTTCCCCTGACTGGTGGGAACAACCAGTCTCCTTTGCTTTTTCTTCACTCCAGGACGCAGTGGTCGAATTGCCCGTGCAGAGCACCCCGGCAACCGGATAGCCACTACCCCTGTACCACGACCAAAAGGTGGTGCCTTGTGACGGAGCACTCCGCGGCTGGTCTCTTCCCTGGTGGTGCACCAGACTTTACTTTTCTTCGACGTCGAGATCATCTCTACTCTTGGCAAAGACCCGACGTGCATCCACCACCAGGAACAACTGCCCCCCGCCAGAGCTGTCTCTCCACAAACAAGGTACTGTGTCCGCCTGGCTTCCCTTTCTGCCGGATAGAGTGAGGTGTCTTAATCCTCGCTTGTCCATTGGGTCGCCTCCAAGCTTTCTTTAACTTAATGTTCTGAACTGGTCCAATCTTTCCATAACAATTTGCGATAAAGACTTGAAGCGCATTTCCACTGAGACACTTTTTGGGACATATCGCCTTGCCTCTCTCCGAGTGGGCCTGGCCTCTGAACTTTGTGATCTGCAATAGACCCTGCCTTACTTGCCTTGCATTTGTCCGTAAAGTATTGGTACCGAGTTGATTTCATAACCTGCCTTATTTTTCTCTCCCGTCCTAACGAATACTAGAGTGTCATCTAGGTTAAAGCATACACCTCTGTCTGCAAATAAGTGATGCCGGTGAACCTAAACTTGTCGAACTATTGTTAGGGGGATTGATCTTTTTCTTCGTATTAGTAATTGTGATTGAAGTTGTTTGCCGTATTAGTGCCAGAGTGTTTTCCATAGATGTGTCATTATAAATAAATACCTTTATATCTTTACACCGAAGCCTTGTTCCGTGTCTACTTGTTCTACTGTGTAGATTGCCCTATTTTGTATACTTCACATACTGCCTAACTCTTCTTGAGGGAAGTCTGACTGCTCAGCCACAGCTACCAAGTGAATCTGTGTGGTACAGACTGCTACCAAGTGGGTTTACTGCCAAACACCTGTAGTCCTAAATCTTTTGCAGTGGTCCCAGAGGGAACTGCACAGGTTTCCGCCTAACCCTGGTGTACAGCGGTGGGATATGTATCGAGTATACAGTTTAGAGTGCTTTTCGACACTTTAGGATAACTAACCACAAAGCTTAGCACTAAAAAGCAACTTTCAAAAACATGTCTACTATGGAAACTTACAGTCAAGAATCCTTGTCAGTTGAAAATACTAAGAGTTTACGAGCTCTCTGTAGACAAGAGAACCTTTCTGTAAGAGGCAAGAAGTTAGAACTAATAGCGAGATTGCTGGAAAACCAAAGTCTGGGTACTGGTTCAGAGGAACCAACTTCTCCAGCAGATGTAGATAACAGTGATGGTGTTGATCTAAATCGTAATTCTGACGATAGTGATGAAGAGGCTGAAGAGGAAGGAGAGGCTAACGAAACGGTCCCCCCTGCTCCTCTACCTGCCTTACCCGCTGTACCTACGGGGCCCATACCAGGTCCCACATGTAACCCTACTTATTTTGAACTTGAAAAAATGAAGCACGAATTAGAATACAAACAGTTCTTGGCTCAATCTGAAAGAAACCAAGAGCTCGAGTTCAGACGGATAAATTCCCAGGCTGAGCAGAAGCAAGCTGAGTTAAGGCTCAGGGAAATAGAACTTAATCACGAATTAGAGATGAAAAAGTTGTCTGTGAAAAATGCTTCTCTCTCCTCTGGTTCCTCTAGGAGCTCCAGTCCCAAAAGACCCCGGATGCCGTAGGAATTAGTGGGTATGTATGAACCGAGATTGGATGTATTGGATTGGTTAAAACTGTTTGAGTACAATCATGGGCTCCAGGACATCACCGGGAATGATTTACTTCCCTGGTTGTTCTCTAGGCTCCCCCCTGTTGCGACTGATGTGGTAATGGAGTTGGGGGAGGCGGATAAGACGGATTACGAAAGTGTGAAGCTAGCTTTGATAGCTAGATTCGGGAAGACCCCTTCCCAGTATCTTAAGAGGTTTAGAACCCTCAAAAAGCATGATGGTACCCCTTGGGCTACCTGGGTGAGTGAAGGGTTGAAAAACTTAGAGGGATGGATTAAGGGTTACAAAGTGAACACTTATGAGGGTATGAAGAATCTTTTTATGTTGGAGTCGATTTATGATGCCTGTTCTCCTGAGCTCAGACAGCACTTGGCTGATTCGAAGGAATTGGATTCCCGGAGGCTGACTAAGGCTGCTGACTTATGGGTTGCCAACAGGGCTACTCATAAGGATTCTGGGGCAACTCAGAAGAAGAATGAGGGAAAACAGCCTAAAAAAGACTCAAAAGAGAATTCAAATAACTCAAATTCCAAAGAGGGCCCCAAACAAAACCAGAAGGGTAAGCCACAAGGAAAACCGCAGCAGAAAAGTGTGTCTTCTGGTGCCAAACCGGAAGGAGGCAAGAACAAGCCACCATTCCAGAAAGCATTTGGTAAATGCTTTGTTTGTGGCTCGACTGACCACGTGAAAGGAGATCCCAGATGTAAGGGTAAACCTTCAGGGGTCCAGCTTGTCTCCTTAGCTGTCATGATCTCTGCTTCCAAAAGGTCAGGGTTTTCCCAACTCCCTTGGAAGCAGATCCATAACCCAGGTTCCGAGTGCCAACCAGTCCCAATTGGGACCTTTTGGACCCAGTCCTGGCGCCAGTGGCACCAGGCTCATAAATATGCCCAGTCCCAGCGCTGGAAGCGCCGGGCTCATAATGCTTGGGTGGACTTACCTGCAGCAGACCATGCTGCTTACTTGCCTGCCAGTTGAGCCTCTGATCCTCTTCTGTTTGGAACTACTTTTCCTGTTGGGTGGGGCAGGAGCCACTCCCTAGATTCAGAACACTGGAACTCTTCTGGAAAGCAGGAACTCTTTTCTTACCTAGGCGTGGCTGTGGAAGGAGACACCTAAGCACTACAGGAGGCTATTTAAACCACACCCGATGGATGAATCTTGCTTTGCGTTATTCTGCATCCTCTGCAGCAGAACGCTCATCGTGTCTTCTGCATCTGATCCTGGGCCTAAGGAAAAAGGCTTACCATCCTGAATCCAGTCTTCAGCAACACCTATAAAGACAAGAAAGAACAGGTTAGCATTACGGTCTTCAGTGACAGCTCTTCACTTACCTGGTCCATCGGCTGTCACCAACGCCTCGCGCTGTATTCCGGCATCTGAAAGACAAAGGCTTACCTACTCTTCGTGCGCTCCGGAGGTCTTCACACTGCATTCCGGCATCTGAAAGACAAAAGCTTACCAACTCTTCGCACGCTCCGGAGGCCTTCAGCGCTGCATCCCGCATCTGAAAGACAAAACAAGGTGCGTTTAAAGACATTGGGGAACTTTAATACTCACGTGCCATTACTCCTTTCCACATCCAACCCAGTGGGTTTTCCGGCACCCTGCAGCCGCTCCGAACTTGTACCTGCAAAATAAAAAGACAGTTAGAGCGCATTGTGAAGCAGGCAACAAGCGCTTACTTACGTGCTTCCAGGCGCTTCTATTCATCACACGGGCTCCATCTTCAACTCACTTCAGCCAGTCATCCGCCATCGCCGGAACCCTGCAAAACAAGAGACATCATTCCTAAAGACTTTTAAAGACATTAGAATTACTCGAAACTTACCGTTCGTGCATTAAACGACGGACAGCAATCCTCTGAAGTCAAGAGGCCTGCTCCCCTTATCCAGTGAAGAAACTGGTTACAGCACCCTGCCCCGAGGCAGATGGAGAGCACGGCGTTCACTTACCTAAGGTGAGAGCGTTAACCTTTGGGTTCTACAGGAGAAGAGAAAGGGAAGAAGAGAGAGACATTCAATAACCCCGTTCATTAATCCCATATTTTCTATCTGCAGACATCTTACCCTTCGAGTCAGATATACAGTGCACAGAGGTCCAGCCCAAAGAGCCAGCCGTGTGTTACACATCACCTTTGAAGATACGGTATACGCCCAGTCAAGACCGGCGCCTCTACGGGAATCAGGTGAGCGTTACAGAACGCAAAGCCTACCGCAAAACTCCTGTCCAGGCGCTATGGAAACCTCGGATACCGACCAGCTAGCCCAGTTACTTGGGGAACTAAGGGCAGAAGTGCATGCAGCCCGTCAGGAAACGAACGCTCTAAGAAGGGAACTGATTATTTCCAAGGAGCGAACAGATGATCCGGTCCTCCATGATTTTCAAGCTTTTCAGCTCAGTATGGAAAAACTGTTCGCAAGACATTCACAGGGGCAGGCCTTGGACAATGAGCTTCTTTCGTTGCGACAAGGTAATCAAGACCTTTTGGCTTATATTGCGTCTTTCAACAGACTGATAGTGGAAACTCAATGGCCTGAGGACAAAAGGATTACGCTGTTTTATAGAGGTCTACGTGGAGAGCTCAAAGATGTGTTAGCCCAAGTAGTGAATCCCCCACAAGATTGTTCTGACTATATAGACTTAGTCGTTCAAATAGATCACAGACTGCAGAACAGGAAGGCCGATCGTTCCAAGTTTGATGCTCGAGTATTTTCCAAACCGCCAACTCCTTCCAAAGGAGTAGACTCCGGGGAACCCATGCAAATAGGGGGCCTGAAAGGTCCTCTAACACAAAAGGAGCGGGAAAGGAGAAAACAGTTGCAATTATGCCTCTATTGCGGAAACTCAGGGCACTTTCTTCGAGACTGTCCGGTGAAACCTGCCAAGAAGGCAGTAGGAGCTGCAGTTACCAAAGTTACAAACTCTGAGCAGGGAAACAACCTCGCCCGATAAGAATAGAGGTCCTCTTGCCGAGCGTGAGAACCAGTTCCGTGACCTCGCATTTCGTGATACCTATGGTCCTCATTAGCCCTGATAATCCGGATCGATTACATGCAATTGAAGCTTACGTCGACAGCGGTGCCATCGGCAATTATGTGGATCATGAAATGGTTTTGAGGATGAATCTAACTCTTTGTCCCAAGGCTGTAAAGGACGTCATTACTACGGTGGATGGTACGGAGATAGCCTCCGGGCCAGTAACGCATACCACTCAAGAGGTGACGCTAGTAAGTCAAGATGGACACCATGAGAAGATCGTGTTCGATGTGATCAAGGCCCCTCAGTTTCAGATTATTCTAGGAATACCTTGGTTAGAGAAACACAATCCTCTGATCGATTGGCGAGCAAGAACGGTCCAGTTTCCAGAATGTGTCTCTACTTGTCATCCTCCACCTGGTGTTGCACTGGCAGCAATTTCTTCAGAGACTCCCCAGTTACCTCCCGAATACCTAGAATACCAAGATGTTTTCCGGAAGGATCAGGCTAACTCTCTACCTCCTCATAGGTCTTATGACTGCCAGATAGGGGGCGTGGCCTGGAGCCAATGGTGGTCGGAGGCTAATCCGCCGAGCTCCGGCCGAGACGCCGTTTCCAGATCCTCTACCCCGGCTCGAGCGAAGCTGCATCAACAATAAAAGTTCACGGAGGTGGGGGAGGCAGATCCCGACAAGTACAGCCCACTCATTCCGGGAATCGGAACTCCGAGACGACACCAGCGGCCCCGAACTGCACTCCCCCCCCCTCGCGAGAATCCAAGATGGCGCCATGTTCCGGGTAAAGAAAAGCCGCGGAATAGCGCCAGCGTAGGCGGCCACTACCCGGCAGGAGGCAGAGGACCAAAGACTAAGGAACCCGGGAGCGGAGACAGCCTGAGACAGCCTGAGGCTCACACCAGTTCCCGGAGCCCACGTCGGGCGGTCCCTCCGCTCCGTGACTGCAGTGCCAGCGGAGCCGCTCAACCACATCCAGCCCGTGATACGCGGACGCCGCCAGCGCCGCGATCACCCTGAAGCAGGCTCACACGGTCTCCGGGCCCATGCCCGACTTCAACGAGGCGACTGACTTATCGGCGAGTCCGCGGAGAAACAGCATCCGCGGCACATCCCGAGTCCCGGATCCAACACCGGAGCTACGGAGGAAACATCGAGGTAGGACAGCCCCTGCAGCACCCACGAGGGGTAATCACCCACGGCCCCCTGGTCACACATAAGGGCCCCAGAGGCCTCAAACCCCCCGACGAGCTGCCTCTACAACCCCCCAATACCACTACCACCATCGCCTAGTGCCTTATGAACATCAGCAGCCCCCAATCAAGGGGGAAGGCAGCGGCCCCTAAATAACAGAAGCCATTCTATTGGATTCACACAACGGAGACTGGGAGCCCACGCAGACCCAAGGACAGGCACACCCAGCCACTCCCACCATCCCCGCTGAACTCACAGCCCGCAAAAACCCTCCGAACACCAACCAACCCCTGGCAGTAGGGACTCGAACCTACACCCCAACACTAAGGCCGCTCCAAAATGGCCACCAGGAATAAATCCAAAGCAGCCACCATGGACTCCTTTGTTGCTACTAAGCCCAAAACACCCACCCAGGCTAGACCCTATGCTCCCGAAAACGCTCAAATTAAAGAGGGCGAACCCACAGATAATCACTCACAAATACTGGAAGCCATCGCCTCATTGAGGACCCATATAGATTCCAAAATAGATGAGTTCAAAATTGACATTCAACTCATCCGCCAAGATGCACGCAACCTGACGGAGAGGGTGACGACAGTCGAGAACTCCGCAGAAGAAACGGCCGGGGCAACCGCAACACTGCGCTCCGAGGTTGCCGATCTGAAACGGAAAGTTCACGCTCTCGAGGAAAGGGCAGAGGAGGCTGAAGGTCGAGCCAGACGGGGCAACATCAGGATTCTGGGGGTCCCGGAAGGAAGCGAAGGCCCAAACACCACAAGCTACGTAGAATCCCTACTATTGCAAGAGATCGGAGCCGGTAAGATGACACAGGGATTCGCGGTCGAGAGGGCCTACAGATCACTCCAAAAACGCCCACCCCCTGGCTCACATCCCCGACCAATAATCGCCAAGATACTAAACTTCCAAGATAGGGAAACCATCTTGAGACACTCCAGGGTAGAAGGCCCCATCGAAAGAGGAGACTCTAAGATAACTATATACCCGGACTACACCCAGAAAGTCCAAAGAGAGAGAAATTCTTTTGTTCCGATCAAAGCAAGACTCCGCCAGCTAGATCTGAAATACAGGCTGCTCTACCCCTCACGCCTGAAAGTCATACATAAAGGACGAGCGATATTCCTCGAAAACCCTGAGGCCGCCAACATGTGGCTCGAGGACAACAACCTTGCCGACGGCAAAGACACTTCACACAACAAGGAATGAGCTCCCCAGATTACCTGAACAGGACGCACACGGCGCAGCGATAGCCCAGCAACAATCGAACCCGGATATCAGAAGGTAATCCAGTAACAGCATGTCACACGGAAACGACCCTCGTTCGGCCTCCTCACCGGGCCCCAGCCCAACCCCCAGCGAACAACCCCCCCGGGTCAGGCCAACACCAGACCCAACTCGCGCCCGAAGCCCGGATGGGCCCAGACGGCTCGAGAGCGCCCGAGCACCACGACACGAAAGTAGTCGCTGGGCGCACCTGTTTAAGTTATGTTGTTTGTTCCAACAGTTACACAGTCTTCAAACCTACACTGCCAAAGAAACATAAGCCGGGTGCAAGATATACAACAAGAAGTACGAATTTAGACCGTCCCTGTCTACGACCCCCTGAATACGGACCACTGTCACACCAGGCCCCAAGGATGGGGACATCTCCCGACCCCGAAACACCGATCCTATGGTGTCACAACTCAACGTGATGACGTGGAATGTGAGGGGGATGGGCTCGTACCTCAGACGGAACCGCATACAATCATTCCTCCGGAGGAAGAAAGTCTCAATTGCCCTCCTACAAGAGACACACCTCACGGAAGAAGCTATGGCCAAACTAGCAGACCGGTGGGATGGGACGCTGAAGGGTTCCCCCTACTCCAAATACGCAAGAGGTGTGCTCACATGGGTAAACCCAAATGTCCCCTTCCAGCTACAAGGATACGAGATTGATAAAGAAGGCCGCTTTGTGATCATGTGGGGCACCATCGAACAAATCCCGATATGTCTAGCTAACTCATACTTCCCGCCCCACGGGATACCACCGCACCTCGGAATGATCAGTGCAAAATTGGCTCAACACCGGAACAGAACTTTCATATGGGGTGGCGACTTCAACTGTGTTGTGGATGCTACCATGGATAGATCAACACCCCCTCCCCAAACGAAAAACCCTGCATCGTCCGCCATGCAAGAGGCACTATCGCAGCTACACCTAATGGATATATGGAGAGAACAACACCCCTCGGAAAAGGTCTACTCCTACTACTCAGCCCCACACAGAGTCTACACAAGAATTGACTACCTTTTCGTGGATAGAGAACAAATGCAATTGGTGGAGTCCTCCAAATATCTGGGCAGATCGGTCTCCGACCATTCGCCACTGATCATGCAATGGCAGCTCAAAGGACCCAGACCCCCCATCCCTATGTGGAGGATGCCAATTGCGGCCCTCGAAGACTCAGAGTTTAGAGAGGACCTCGCCGAAAAACTTGAAGAATACATTGATAACAACAAGGGCCTAGTATCCACCTGGAGCACATTGTGGGAGGCCTTGAAGGTGGTGGTAAGGGGCGAAACAATATCGAAAGCTGGCGGTACTCGCAGGCAACTAAAGGCGTCCCTGGATGCACACGAATTGGAGATAACACGTCTGGAATCCTCCTCCAGCATCACTCCAGCTATCGAGAAGCAACTGAAAGAGCTCCGCGAAAATTGCCAATCCTCCTGGGACAGACTAGAGAAATTCGACCACGCAACGTACACCACCAGATCCCACAAAGAATCAGACAAACCTGGCAGGCTATTGGCTTGGCTATGCAGGAAAGAACATCCCAAGCAACTCCCCACCGAATTACTAGACGAAGAAGGAACATCTTATAAGACGCAGACGGGAATTAACAAGACATTCGCCAAATTCTACTCCAGGTTATACACTCACCACAAACAAATTCCCAGAGACGAAATCATTGATACACTGGAAGAGATAGACCTCCCCAAGATCACCACCGAACAGAGAGGAGAACTAGAAAAGGAGATCACGGCCGAGGACGTGAAGGCAGCAATCAGATCGCTCGCCACCGGCAAGGCCCCTGGAAGCGACGGCCTCCCATCTGAGTTCTATAAGGCATACGAATCCACACTCACCCCAATCCTGCACGAAGTATATCAAGAGGCCTACACAGACGGGATCTTACCCAACACTATGAGGGAGACAATAATTATCCCCATGCTCAAGCCACATAAAACACCCACTGATTGCGACTCCTATCGCCCTCTGGCCATGCTAAATTATGACATCAAGATCCTCAACACCATATTGGCTGGCAGACTCGCCAGAGTGCTGGGTTCCATAATCCACGAAGACCAAAACGGGTTCGTTCCCGGTCGCAACACCACAGCTAACCTCAGAAGACTACAACACATCATGGCTGAGACCCACGAAAGGGATGAGGACCTAGCGGTACTATCACTTGACGCCATCAAAGCCTTCGACTCCATCTACTGGGAGTGGCTTATCGAGTCACTCAGAGGATTTGGGTTTGGCGAGGGCTTCATCAGATGGATCAGGGTACTATATAACTCTCCAACCGCAAGAGTGAAGACAGGTAGAACGGTGTCGGAACCCTGGCAGATACAGAGGGGCACTAGGCAGGGATGCCCTCTCTCGCCTATGCTATATATACTTGGCCTGGAACCGATTGCCATATACTTCAGGCAACAATTTTTTGACGCCGGCATCAAGATCGGCAATACCTACAACGTAATTTCCCTCTACGCTGATGATGTCCTACTGTACCTAAATGACCCCAAGGTCAATGCACCGACCACACTGGAGGTACTCGACAATTACTCGAAATACTCTGGAATACAATTTAGCAGACACAAATCCTCAGCATTCCCACTGGCTGGCCTGAGAGGCCTAACAGAGAACGACCTCCCGGCTATAGGAATAAAATGGCAACTCGACAACTTCAGGTATCTAGGAATTAAAGTGGGCCACACTCCGATGCTTACACACGAATACAATACGGAAGCTGCCATACCAAGCCTCCGTAGATCCATGAAATTCTGGTCTAAGCTCCCGCTCGCAATGGTTGGCAGAGCGGCAATTGTAAAGATGATAATTCTCCCCCGGTTCCTGTATTTCTTCCTGAATATATGCTTCTACGTAAGACCACCCTTCTTCAAGAAACTAGAAGCGCTCATAAGAGACTTCCTGTGGGGCCCCAAAAGACACAAACTGTCTCTGGCCACACTATCTCTCCCACACAAAGAGGGAGGAATAAAGCTTCCGGACCTTCAACTATACTACCTAGCGGCCCAGCTTAGTCACATCACGAAGTGGATCTCAGATGAGCCATCCGCTGAACTTGGACTCCTGAGTCAATTCTACACCAAACTAACACCCAAGGAAACTCTATGGAACCCCCTACTACACTCCCCCGACCCTCCCTTGGTCATCGGTCTCGGCAGGCAGATATGGGCCAGAACCTGCTACATCAGGCAAGTGAAACACCCGTACTCCCCAGACAACCCCATCCTGGTGGATATTTGCAAATCAGAATCTGATCTATCCACGGCAAGAAGATGGGAAATGGCAGGCATTTACACATGGGGAGATATGTTTGAGGAGGGCGAATTCAGAGAACTCGAATCACTACAGACCAAGGAAGGGCTCTCAAGTGGCCAGTTTCTCTGGTATCAACGCATCAAACAAACCAGCAAAAAAAACTGGAAAGGATGGCCAGAAGAGCCCGCTCCAGACCCGCTACTACAGGAAATGCACAATCTTGGAGACGGATGGAGACCGATCTCCAGGCTCTACAACAGACTCACCGACAAACCCAACCCCAAGGGAGAGGCACTGAAGGCAAAATGGGAGGCAGACATCGGAACCCCGCTCACAGACAAGGAATGGGAAAGAGCACTAATATACCCCAAAAAGGTGTCCAGGAACTCCAGATTCGGCCAGATCCAGCTGAACGTTCTTCATCGTACGTACATGACTCCACACAGGGTGGCTTCCTTCAACAGACAAGCTTCCCCGGCATGCCCGAGGTGCGGACACGACAGAGCGGACTTAATCCATATGTTCTGGACATGCACCAAAGCGATGGAACTGTGGTCCAAAATCAAACAGACCTGCAAAGACGCAGGTATGGAAAGATATAAGTGGACACCGGAAGAATGCTTACTAGGCACCTACTCCAGACCAGCTAAATACAAACACCTTGTCAAAATGATGGACATTTCATGCATCTTAGCAAAGAGAACCATAGCCATGGCATGGAAGAAACCATCCGGCCCTAGACACGAACACTGGTTGAAGGAGATGCAAAAATGGACAGCAGCTGAAACCAGAGCCTGGCCTGGCAAGATGGAGCCAACTCCACCGGAGATATGGCGAGCGGCACCCTAGACTCCTGGAAGGCCCTATTGAGAGACACATCCTTCAGCGCAGACCATAAACCCCCCTGACAACCCCCAACAACATGTCACAACTGAACGCTTGATACCACAAAAGACTCCACCGGTTCCCCGAGGCACGCGATTCCTCTTCACCCACAATCACCCGAAAGACATGTATCGCACCATATGAAGACTGTTGTTTTTGATGTTCTTGTTTGTTTATTTCCCCCCTCCCCTTTTTTTTTTTTTTTTTTTTTCCTTTTCTTTTCTTTTCTTTTTCTTCTCCATTTTACTTGTTATATACACTGTTCACATGTTTGTATTTGTATGCCTTTAATACAAAACACCAATAAAATACGTTTAAAAAAAAAAATGACTGCCAGATAGACCTGATACCTGGATCTACTCCTCCTTGTAGTAGAATTTATGCCCTCACCGAGCCTGAGAACCTTCACCTTCGACAATACCTGGATCAATACCTGGCAAATGGGTTTATTCGTCCTTCCAAATCCCCTGCTTCTTCAGCTTTGTTCTTCGTTCCAAAAAAGGAAGGAGACCTTAGAACTTGTATAGATTATCGCTCCCTGAACCAGATCACCGTTAAGAATAGATATCCGTTACCTTTGATGCCTGAACTCCTGGACCAAGTCAGAAAAGCATGCATATATACAAAGCTGGATCTTAGAGGAGCTTACCACTTGGCGCGAGTAAAAGAGGGCGATGAATGGAAGACGGCCTTCCGCACCAAGTATGGGCTATTTGAATATCAGGTCATGCCCTTCGGACTTTGCAATGCCCCGGCCGCCTTTCAATATTTTATGAACGATGTCCTCAGAGAGCTCATAGATGTGTGTGTTGTTGTTTACATTGACGACATCCTCGTTTATTCTTCATCGGAATCTGAACATCGGAAACACGTGAAAATGGTCCTCGAAAGATTGCGTCAACACAAACTTTTCGCTAAGTTGGAAAAATGTGTTTTCAACGTGACTGAAGTTGAATTCTTGGGATTCATATTATCACCTGGTGGAGTGCGTATGGATTCAAAGAAGGTCGATGCAGTTCTCAAATGGCCATCACCATCCTCCGTAAAAGGTGTGCAAAGCATGTTAGGCTTCGCTAACTTTTACCGCAGGTTTATCCCCGAATTCTCTCGAATAGTCCAGCCCATCACTGCCTTGTTAAAGAAAAACAAACGTTTTGAATGGTCTACCGAGGCGGAACAAGCTTTCCAGGATTTGAAGACTAAATTTATCTCTGCACCAATCTTAAAACACCCTCGCCCCGAACTCCCCTACATCGTGGAAACTGATGCTTCAAGCCTTGCCATGGGGGCAGTTCTATCACAAAAGGACCCGGTAACCAATCAGTTGCATCCCGTGGCATTTTGGTCCCGCAAATTCTCGCCTCCTGAAATCAATTACACGATTACTGACAAGGAACTTCTGGCTATCAAGTCTGCCTTTAAGGCTTGGCGGCATTATCTGCTGGGGGCCCGACACACCGTTACTGTGATTAGGGATCACCAAAACCTGCAATATTTGAAAACCGCAAAAGCCCAATCCTCTAGACAACTCCGTTGGGCATTATTCTTTGCCGAGTTTGACTTCATAATTACCTATCGACCTGGTACAAAGAACGGTAAAGCTGATGCCCTTTCTCGGATGTGAGTAGAAGAACACTTGATCAACCCTAAACCTGTACCAATCATTCCCGAACAAAGAATTCTGGGTGTAATCGCCACAGAATCCATAGAGGAAGTTAAGGATAAAGCCAGGCAACTTGTAACTCCAGCAGACATACAGAATTGGCATCTGCAGGGAAAGGACTTTGCAGTAAAGGACAACTTATTGTATTTCCAAGAACGATTATACCTACCCAGCACAGATTTACAGAAAAAAGTAATCTCTTGTTATCACGATTCTTTAATGGAAGGACATCCCGGTATGGCCAAGACCTCAGAAAAGATCAAGCGCTACTTCTGGTGGCCAGCTTGGAAAAAAGATATCAGAGACTTTATAATGTCCTGTGGAGTATGCGCCCAAAACAAGAGTCAAAAGGAAAGACCAGCAGGCCTCTTACGCCCTATTGACATCCCACCTCGCCCTTGGCATACGCTTTCTATGGACTTCATCACCGATCTACCTCCATGCTCCGGATACAATACGATTCTAGTAATCGTGGACTTATTCTCCAAGATGGCGCATTTCATTCCGCTCAAAGGCTTGCCAACAGCAGCAACTCTGGCCCGAGAATTTCTCGAAAACATCGTCCGACTGCACGGTTTTCCTTCGGTTCTAATTTCGGATCGAGGTAGTCAATTTATTTCTCATTTTTGGCGAAGTTGCTGTCGGTCGGCTCAAATTGATGTGAGACTATCGACCAGTCCCCACCCTCAGACCGACGGACAAACCGAGAGGACCAATCAAACTCCGGAACAGTATTTACGCTGCATGCTGCAACAAACTGAAAAAACTTGGAAAGACATCCTTTGGATAGCCGAATATGCCTACAATAACTCTGTCCATTCGGGAACTGGGAAAACCCCGTTTTTTCTTTTGTACGGCAGTCACCCTCGAACCTCGGAGTTGGATCCCCTCCAAGATCTTGAAACACCAGCAGTAGACTACCTGCATTCTACAATCACCCAAGCCTTTAAGGAAGCTGTTTCTCACCTTCAAAGGGCTAAAGAACAATACAAGAAAGGAGCAGATCAACATCGGAAGGAAGCCCCTCAATATCAAGTAGGGGATCAAGTCTGGTTATCCACCAAATATCTACCTCTAAAAGGGCCACGCACATTCAACCCAAGATACCTTGGTCCCTATTCCATCACTACCATAGTAAACCCAGTAGCGGTCAAGTTGGACTTGCCCCCGCACATGAAGATACATCCGGTCTTCCACGTCTCTCTATTAAAACCCGTGCAACCTCAAACCCGACTAACTAAATCTCCAAAACCTATCCTAGTTGATGGAGAACTCGAGTTTGAAGTCAAAAGCATTCTAGACTCCAAGATCTCCAAATCTAAACTATTTTACCTAATTGACTGGAAAGGCTACGGCCCCCAAGAGAGATCCTGGGAACCTGCTGAATATGTCCACGCTCCTCGCCTAATCAAAAGATTTCACCGAACATTTCCTGACAAGCCAAAACCCCCGGAGAAGCCCCATGATCTCTGCTTCCAAAAGGTCAGGGTTTTCCCAACTCCCTTGGAAGCAGATCCATAACCCAGGTTCCGAGTGCCAACCAGTCCCAATTGGGACCTTTTGGACCCAGTCCTGGCGCCAGTGGCACCAGGCTCATAAATATGCCCAGTCCCAGCGCTGGAAGCGCCGGGCTCATAATGCTTGGGTGGACTTACCTGCAGCAGACCATGCTGCTTACTTGCCTGCCAGTTGAGCCTCTGATCCTCTTCTGTTTGGAACTACTTTTCCTGTTGGGTGGGGCAGGAGCCACTCCCTAGATTCAGAACACTGGACCTCTTCTGGAAAGCAGGAACTCTTTTCTTACCTAGGCGTGGCTGTGGAAGGAGACACCTAAGCACTACAGGAGGCTATTTAAACCACACCCGATGGATGAATCTTGCTTTGCGTTATTCTGCATCCTCTGCAGCAGAACGCTCATCGTGTCTTCTGCATCTGATCCTGGGCCTAAGGAAAAAGGCTTACCATCCTGAATCCAGTCTTCAGCAACACCTATAAAGACAAGAAAGAACAGGTTAGCATTACGGTCTTCAGTGACAGCTCTTCACTTACCTGGTCCATCGGCTGTCACCAATGCCTCGCGCTGCATTCCGGCATCTGAAAGACAAAGGCTTACCTACTCTTCGTGCGCTCCGGAGGTCTTCGGCGCTGAATCCCGCCTCTGAAAGACAAAACAAGGTGCGTTTTAAGACATTGGGGAACTTTAATACTCACGTGCCATTACTCCTTTCCACATCCAACCCAGTGGGTTTTCCGGCACCCTGCAGCCGCTCCGAACTTGTACCTGCAAAATAAAAAGACAGTTAGAGCGCATTGTGAAGCAGGCAACAAGCGCTTACTTACGTGCTTCCAGGCGCTTCTATTCATCACACGGGCTCCATCTTCAACTCACTTCAGCCAGTCATCCGCCATCGCCGGAACCCTGCAAAACAAGAGACATCATTCCTAAAGACTTTTAAAGACATTAGAATTACTCGAAACTTACCGTTCGTGCAGTAAACGACGGACAGCAGTCCTCTGAAGTCAAGAGGCCTGCTCCCCTTATCCAGTGAAGAAACTGGTTACAGCACCCTGCCCCGAGGCAGATGGAGAGCACGGCGTTCACTTACCTAAGGTGAGAGCGTTAACCTTTGGGTTCTACAGGAGAAGAGAAAGGGAAGAAGAGAGAGACATTCAATAACCCCGTTCATTAATCCCATATTTTCTATCTGCAGACATCTTACCCTTCGAGTCAGACATACAGTGCACAGAGGTCCAGCCCAAAGAGCCAGCCGTGTGTTACACATCACCTTTGAAGATACGGTATACGCCCAGTCAAGACCGGCGCCTCTACGGGAATCAGGTGAGCGTTACATTAGCCTTCGCTCCAGAGGAGGAAGTCCAAATGGCAAGTGGAAACTTTCTACTGCTAGCTGATGAACCCATTGGAGTCTCAGCCAGCATTTCTTTAGTATCTCTGGGGTTGTGGGAACAACAGAATTTAGATGTCTATAATTCCATCCCCGATAATACTAAACAGTATTATAAGGACAGTGTCCTGGTGAATGGTCAGGAGACTCCTGCCATTAGGGACACTGGGGCCAGCATCACTGTGGTGGATAAATCGTTTTTTCAGGCTGAGGATGTTGCTAAGGCACCCAAACGCCTCACCAAGTTAGCTGGAGGGCCTGTGCAGATGCTTCCCCAATTACCAGTTCTCATCCGGTGTAACGACATGACTGTGAAGATACCTGTCAGCATACAGAGTGAGGTACCAGGACGCTTACTGTTGGGTAACGATTTGAAAACTCTCGGAGTTGTATCGCATACTCCCAGACCTCCTAGTAAACGGTTACAGGAGCTAACCAGACCTGCAAGAGAGAGGACCATGGCGGGACTCTCCCGGAGATGATGAAGAAAGAAATCACTCCTGCTCCACTGGAATTGTCGGCCGCTATCTCAAAGAAATCAGAAGCGAAAGGGAAACCTAAGCCTTCTATCCCGAAACCAGCAGCCAGCGTTTCAGTGCAGCCAACAAGGACTTCCCCGCGGTTGTCCAAAGTTACACCCGTAACTCCACCTCCAGCTGAGGCTGAGAGGGAGGTACAACCCTGTGTGGTAGAATTAGACTCTGACGAAGAGCTAATGGAAGGCCAGGAACTCATTGGAGATCTGGATCCTGTTGACCATCCTCAGCTGCAGTCTTTACTGGCAGAAGGTGGACCCAACAGGGCAGACTTCAGTAAGGGACAGAGAGAATGTCCAACTCTGGAAAGTCTTCGCCACCAGGCAGAAGCTCAGGCTGAAGGGCAAGAGCCTGGGAAATACAGGTTGCACTGGGAAGATGGCATCTTCTACAGTGAACCGACCGAGTCTGCACCTGGAGACTACAAGCGGCTTGTAGTACCCCAAGGGAACAGACCACAATTCTTGCAGTTAGCCCACGAGATTCCTTTGACTGGTCACTTAAGTTTTAAGAAGACTAAGGAACGGCCCTCTCTCTACTTCTATTGGCCAAACATGGGGGCCGAAGTAGAAAAACACTGCAGGAGCTACCACACCTACCAGACCTCTGGTAAGGTTGGCTCCAAGAATGTGGCACCTTTAGTGCCTCTCCCAGTTGTGGGAATCCCATTTGAGAGAGTAGGGATTGACATTGTTGGTCCCCTTGATCCTCCAACCTCCTCAGGCAACAGGTTTATACTTGTTGTAGTAGACCATGCTACTAGGTATCCTTAGGCAATTCCAATGAGGACTGTTACAGCTCCGGCTGTGGCTAAGGCCATCCTTGGTATTTTTACTAGGGTCGGGTTTCCTAAGGAAGTAATCTCTGACAGGGGGTCAAACTTTATGTCCCACTACATGAAAGCCATGTGAAAAACCTGTGGAGTTACTTACAAGTTCTCAACAGCTTACCACCCACAAACCAATGGGTTGGTAGAACGGTTCAAGCGAACCATGTAGAGCATGATAGGTGCTTTAAAGGAACCCCTTAAGCGTAAGTGGGACCTTCTACTGCCATGCCTTCTCTTTGCTTATAGAGAAGTCCCTCAGGAGGGAGTAGGTTATTCTCCCTTCGAACTTCTCTATGGTCATCCCGTCAGAGGTCCATTGGCCCTGATTAAGGAGGGGTTGGAGAGTGCTCCTTCCCCCAAGCCAGTCAGAGTGACAGACTACGTGATAGTTCTCCGGAGAAGAATGTCGCACATGATGACAGAAGCAAGCGATAACTTCAAAGCTGGACAAGCATTGGTCAAGCACTGGCATGATCAAAAGGCTAACATGGTTGAGTTCGCTCAAGACCAGCTCGTTCTCGTTATGATCCCAACAAAGCAGAGGGCCTTGCAAGACAAATGGATGGGACCCTTCAGAGTTGTGGGTAAACTCGGAGAGGTCAACTATCTGGTGGACTTGGGCAATCCCAAGGAGGCTCCGACCGTCTTCCACACCAACCGACTCAAAGCATATGTCTCCCGACCGGATGTAGGAGCATTGCTTCTAGCATCATCCGAGGAAGAAGAATCTCCTCAGAGGCTTACCTTTGGACGAAAAAGTTGAAGGAGTAAATCTCTCTTCAAATCTGACACCCGAGCAACAAGAAGAGTGCAAATCTATGTTGAATCAGTTCGCCAGGCTTGATCCCTTGGGGCCAGCATGACATACTCACTGGTGACTGTCTGCCAGTCAAAAGCAGAGGATACCGAATGTCAGAACACGTACGAACCCACATCAAAGGTGAGGTCAGCAAGATGCTCGATCTCAGGGTAATAGAGCCCTCTACTAGTCCAGGGTCTAGCCCAGTTGTGTTAGTACCAAAGGCCGGATCTATAGAGCTTAGATTCTGCATGGATTATAGAGCTCTTAATGCAGTCACCAAGACTGATGCCCACCCTTTGCCAAGAAAAGATGAGTTGGTGGATAAGCTTGGCGCCGCCAAGTTCCTCAGCACATTTGACTTGACGTCAGGCTATTGGCAAATAGCCCTGACAGACCATGCCAAGGAGAAAACTGCATTTTCTACCCCCGTTGGCTTATACCAATTTAAGGTAATGCCTTTCGGATTGAAGAATGCACCTGCTACGTTTCAACGGATGGTAAACCAGGTTCTGAATGGGATGGAGGACTTCTGCATGGCATACTTGGATGACATAGCAGTGTTCAGCAATTCCTGGGAAGGACATGTAACCCACCTGAGAGATGTTTTGCAGGCTCTTGGACGAGCCAATCTGACCATAAAGGCGATTAAAGGCCAAATTGGACAGAGTAAGGTAGTCTATCTTGGACATGAGGTAGGAGGTGGAGAAATAAGGCCTTTGCTCAGTAAGATTGAAGCTGTGCAAAATTGGACAACACCTACTACTCAAACCGAAGTGAGAGCCTTCCTAGGCCTCACTGGGTATTACAGGAATTTCATCGAGAACTATGAGACCATAGCTTCTCCACTGAATGTCATCACCTCGCCCAAATTTCCTAAAAAGGTTAGATGGAACGAGGAGTGCAATCAGGCTTTTCAAAACCTGAAAGAAGCTCTTTGCCAAGCCCCAGTACTCAGAGCTCCTGATTACCGCCAACACTTCATTGTGCAGACAGATGCTTCAAATGTAGGAATAGGTGCCGTACTCAGTCAACTGGATGGGAAAGGTAGGGAGCACCCCGTTTGCTTCATCAGCTGCAAGCTGAAGGATCCTGAAACAAGGTGGGCAACAATCAAAAGAGAGTGCTTTGCTATCGTGTGGGCTCTGAAGAAGTTTAGGCCGTACTTGTATGGTTCTACTGTTGTTATTCAGACTGACCACCAACCCTTGAGATGGTTAATGCAAATGAAAGGGGAAAACCCGAAACTATTGAGATGGTCGATCTGCCTGCAAGGGTTTGATTTCACCATTGAGCACAGGTCAGGGTGTCACCACCAAAATGCTGATGGTCTCTCTAGGATGTATGTCATCGACTAGAGGTATGAGATTCATCCAGGAGTGGATTAAATCCCCCTGTCCCTTAGTCTGGGAGGGGGGGGCAAGTGTTAGGGAGAATTCTCTGTTTAGGCTGAATTTCCTAACCTAGTGAGTCCCCCAGCAGCTTTGCTGGATTTCTGGAGTTTGTTTTTTCCATCCTGCCAAGAGTGAGACTCTTTTTCTCCCACTCTTGGACATGAATGTGTGTAATTCCTTTAAATGTCAATGTGTTCTATGGGCTATGGGGTCTTTTACTCCATAGGGTCTCATATGTTTTGCTATGTGTGTTACACTGCACCCTCCGTGCCGTAGCACTGGGGCGTCCTAGCGGACCTCCATCATAGACTCCATACCCGGGGACTGACTACTGTCTCCCCGGGCATGTAAGGTCACCATTGGCTTTACTAGACCTAAATTTACTAACAGAACTAGTACAAACCATCCTATTGTGGAGGTACTAGTGGGGGTAATTCGATTACTCCTGGGTCTGTTATTCGAGGGGGCACTGTCCCGTCCCCCCTCGTCGAGTTTTGGCTGGTGGCAGTGGAAACTACTTGTTATATTCGACCCCGAATATAACCCTATGGGATTCTTCCCATTGTTGGAGATTGATACTTTTCCTCGTTAATCTCTAACATACCACCGGTTAACTTATCTTAAATAAGTCTATCGGATGGTATTTTCTGCCAGAACTCGGTTTTTAAAATGGCGTCTGTGTTCGTCTCTGTGACTCCTAAACCAAAGGTTGAGCCCTTTGTTCCACTTTTGGCGGGCTTCTGTACAGTGACCCTCCAAAGTGGTGCCATTCTGTCTGGGTTACCACAGGGGTGTGGGAGGGGGTTTAGGCACCCTGGACCGAGTTGCCTTGCCAACTCCGGTCGCACTTTGGTGTGATTGGCCCAAGTGGTGAGCCTCCCCGCTCACCACTTAGCGTGTTTTGAGTGACAGCTAGGCTGAATGAATGGGGGTTTTCTGCATAAAAGCAGAGCTTTTGGGACTGGATCTTCCGAAGTCGCCACAGGACCTAAGAATCCGATGAGGGTAAAGCTGAGCCGATCTGCAACGACGACACCTCCGGTGGAGCCCTGCTGAACAGACTCACCACTTCCCGACGACAGAGGAGATCTCCCTGCCGGAGAGTCTCTTCCCCTGACTAGTGGGAACAACCAGTCTCCTTTGCTTTTTCTTCGCTCCAGGACGCAGTGGTCGAATTGCCCGTGCAGAGCACCCCGGCAACCGGATAGCCACTACCCCTGTACCGCGACCAAAAGGTGGTGCCTTGTGACGGAGCACTCCGCGGCTGGTCTCTTCCCTGGTGGTGCACCGGACTTCACTTTTCTTCGACGACGAGACCATCTCTAATCTTGGCAAAGACCCGACGTGCATCCACCACCAGGAACAACTGCCCCCCGCCGGAGCTGTCTCTCCACAAACAAGGTACCGTGTCCGTCTGGCTTCCCTTTCTGCCAGATAGAGTGAGGTGTCTTAATCCTCGCTTGTCCATTGGGTCGCCTCCAAGCTTTCTTTAACTTACTGTTTTGAACTGGTCCAATCTTTCCATAACAATTTGCGAGAAAGACTTGAAGCGCATTTCCACTGAGACACTTTTTGGGACATATCGCCTTGCCTCTCTCCGAGTGGGCCTGGCCTCTGAACTTTGTGATCTGCAGTAGACCCTGCCTTACTTGCCTTGCATTTGTCCGTAAAGTATTGGTACTGAGTTGATTTCATAACCTGCCTTATTTTTCTCTCCCGTCCTAACGAATACTAGAGTGTCATCTAGGTTAAAGCAAACACCTCTGTCTGCAAATAAGTGATGCCGGTGAACCTAGACTTGTCGAACTATTGTTAGGGGGATTGATCTTTTTCTTCGTATTAGTAATTGTGATTGAAGTTGTTTGCCGTATTAGTGCTAGAGTGTTTTCTATAGATGTGTTGTATAAATAAATACCTTTATATCTTTACACTGAAGCCTTGTTCCGTGTCTACTTGTTCTACTGTGTAGATTGCCCTATTTTGTATACTCCACATACTGCCTAACTCTTCTTGAGGGAAGTCTGACTGCTCAGCCAAAGCTACCAAGTGAATCTGTGTGGTACAGACTGCTACCAAATGGGTTTACTGCCAAACACCTGTAGTCCTAAATCTTTTGCAGTGGTCCCAGAGGGAACTGCACAGGTTTCCGCCTAACAATGATACTTTGCAATAAAAAAGAAACACATGTAAATAAATCAATTTACACATATATTTGGGGAATTAGGGGCTTTTCAGTCTAAGTGTGTAATATATTGCACATCTGTGTTGCACAAAACTATTATTTCACAATAAGCCCTGAGCCGGAGGGCGGGGTTACCGTGTCAGGTAATGCCCCAGGGCCCATAGTTACAGGTTCGACTGAAGGGAAGGTTATAACAAAGATCCTGGGGCATTACCTGATGTGGTAATGCCCCCCTGGCACTGGCTTTATTGCTATTAGGATTCTGGCCGTTAGACCGAGGTACTAATAGTGTCTTCATTTGGTTGCAAGACACACTGGTATTTTGCAACTTAAAATGATGTCTGCCATGGAATGGGGCATGAAGTCTGTTCACCCTTTCAATGGTCGCCATTTAAAAGAGGAGGAGGTCATGTGCAAATTCTGTGGTAAGGATTTGCAGTGGTGACCTTCAAAAAAGCTGTCACAATGTTTGGAAACCTCAACGTTTATTCAACAATTTGTCCACATACATTGGGATGAAGTAGATGAATCGTATTGGAAGGCTCATGTGAATCATAAGGTGAAAGTGCATGGAGCAAGATTAGTACAGCAGTATTTATCATCTGTGCCATAGAGTTCCAATATGATTACTAGTTATTTTCCACTAACTAACACCAAGCCTTCATCAATTCTGCCTGATCTTTCAAAATGTGTGATGATGTGCAAAACATGTCAGAGCTTGAAAGGGTAGGAGGTGGCATCCTAGATGCTTTGGGCAAGGTTCTACTAGAACATATGGCCAATTGTGAACTCCAGAAATATGTTTAAGTGTCAATTTATTTTACCCCATTCTTTAGAAAAATATACACAAATATTTACAGAATATAAAATGCAAAAACAAACAAATGTATTTTTTAAACTTTTGTTATATATATGAAATCTGGTATTTTTCCCTTCCCAGTTCCTACCTCTTTTTACCTTATCTGTGTATTTATTCATGGATGCCAGGTTTAGATGTTTTGCTATGGGGCAATTGTTCCTGGGCATATGCTATTCTTACAGTTGGAAATTCTTTTACTTTTTCAGTGCTGCTTAAATGTGATTAGTTGGGGTTGTACAGTGTAGCACAACAGTCACCAAGAGGCGGCCATAAAACAAGGGGCTTGTAGCACGATCTTTAACCAAAATGAGAGATCCTCAGGAAAAAAACTATAGACCATGGTGTCGATGCTTTTCCAAGGCAAACTATTTGAATTTAAATGGTTTTTTGGAAGTTTATGAATCAAATCCATTTTCTTCAGTAAACAGTAAACAAAGATGAGCCCATGCAATCTTCCATGCAGTGATCAAAGTGATCAGAGTGAAGTTTACTTAGTTCTGGACATTTCCGCTTCACAAAAGAGCTGGCTTCTGCACAAACAGACCTTTTGATGACATCATATGAGAAAGCAGGTAGGACACAACCTTTGATCTACTTAATTAGCTTTCTGGTAAATGCCAGCCATTGTTAACATTTTGGACTCTATCTGAAGATACAGGATATATGCAAAATACCCTGTATTTTATTAAGGTCTGCATACCCTGTGTTTTTTTAAGGTCTGAAATCATGTATCAAACATTGTAAATAATGGTTATGGAAATATGTAATAAAACGTCCCAGATCCGAAAATGATTACAACCAATGCTTTAGCTACTATACTCTTGATCACCTTGTGCCCTCACAACATGAAAGTGTGTTTTTTTTTTACATTGGTGACCCTTGCAGGCTACCTTTCCTAACCTGTACCATTTGACATGCTCAAGGATTACCTTTTGATTTGTTATATTGGCAGTAACTAATCTGATATATGAAGATACGATGATTTCGGAAACTGTTCCTTCTCATGTATGGTGTATTCTTTGGTGGTCTGGTGCATGTGATAATTGTCCTTAGATTTGAAGAGAAAAGTAAGTTGAATCATGTTGGGTGTCTATATTGAATATTTTTACAAGACTGCCATAGGCCACCTAGTATGGAAACCAACTGCCCCTAAAACATAAGTATTTAGCTCTAGAATCCTGTGGATCCTACTAAGAGACAAAGACGGAAAGCATTGTTCCATCCGTTTATCTCCAATTGACCACAGAAGGAACTACATAAAGGATGAGTGTGAGAATTTTGGACAGTTAAAATAGCAAACTTCCACCTTATATATTTGCGTACATTGGAAGCATCATTATCCTTGACAGGCAGCCTGATAGACTCGGGTATAGATTTTTTCAGATAAGAAGAATCACATAGCTGCTGGACCCTTGGAAAATCCCACACATCAGCCTTCAAACATAGTTCAGTGAGGCGAGTGAATATCAATCTCAGATGATGTATTGAATTTAAGCAATTGGATGAGAGACAGATAGAAACAGTATTTAATGAATCCCTTTTTTACAGGACAACAAGAGGCACAGTTGGACAAAAAAGGTATTAGGAGGCCTAGCCCATTTACGAGGCAGGAGAGATCATACAGGCAATTACCTACATTCATTTAGATGAAACTATAAAAGGTTCATTCTAGTAATTGGTATTTTTTGATCACCAGGGTGGTGCACATAACAAGTCATTATGTGAAAAGCAAAGGAAACTGGATATTCCGTACAACTTCAGGACATTAGAGGTATGGCCGTAAGAGGTTTATTATAGTGTAGTTATGTATAATATAGTTATTATCATGGATGAATCTGGAATTGAAATTATGATACTTAATGGCAGTAAAGTTTTTTGAATTGTTTGTTGAGATAGCACAAGAACAATTCCCCTGATGAATACAGATTCTCTTGAAATGCATTGGGACACTTCCCTTTCCTGATTTGTTATTAACATTTTCTTTATTAATAAAACACTTGGTACAAATCAATGTTAAGCAATGAATATAGGTATTTGCTTTACTTCAATTATTGAAAATTATTTCCAAAAATTGTGCACCATATCTATCTATAATACTTAAATTTACATTTGAATAGGAATGTCAAAACTCTTTTGGTGATTAGCCCAAGATAGTGTGCAGGGGACAGGAGTTCCCCATATAGAGAACTCACTTGATTACATAATTGTGTACTACATACAAGTTTTCTTTTCATAGGGGAACGTTTTTAGTGATTAAGGTACTAGAGTATGTCATCGTGGTTAATGCTCATTCGCTATGGAGTAACTCTGGTGTTTAAAATGGAAAGAAATGTTTAACTCCAATTATGCTTTGCACTTCAGTCACCATATAATATATAGGATATACATTAGAAACTTGATGTAACTATTAAACAGGGGGGAATAGGGAGATCATATTTCACATTTCCATGTTCTTGAAGTCAGAGTCATCCGGAGATTTAGAAGTACAGGATGGGATGTCTGATAGGCAGAATAAGCAGGCCAGATAGTTACTGGCTAACCTGGCAACTAATGGAATAGGGAAAATGAAGGAGGAGAAGGGCAGAGGAAGTCCTCCCTTTGATTGATAAATGCAGAAAAAAAATCTGCCCCACCCTCTCTATTTATATATAGCTGAAATTTCCAACCAATGGCTGTAGCCTGACTTTACAAAACAAGCACACATACATGTAACTATGGAAGATTTCAAAACACCCAAAAGTGATGTGAAATGCTTTTTGTATTGAATGGTTTCACTATTTTACTAACATACATAACTGGTGCCTGGAAGCATGCTGCACATAACCCACAAATGCAGTTAACTATTGCCATTGTAGAAGGCATACTTCACGATTTTACAAAAATAAACTGTGCACAATCATTCTTATCCCAGCATGTCCAGTTTGGTGCATTGTATACATAATTATGCAATCCAATAGATTAGGCAATCAATTAATGTTTTTGTGCAAATTAATATGTATGATTTTGTGGCTTTATGTATTTATCATGCTTGTAGCATGTTTGATGACTAAAAGGAAACAAAGACAAAGTAAAGCACAATACATGAAACAAGTCCCATATACCAATGATTGCGACAAAGGAGTCATGCAATGAGAACCAAAGAGAAAAGGCAACTGATGATGGCATGGACTGCGATGGGGAGGAAGTCACAACAGAGAAAAGAAGAGGGAAGGTACCTACATGTGAGATCCACAAAATCAATTGACCTTTAGCACAGTGATGGAGATGAGATGGTACTGGATGAGTTGAGTAGTTAGGTTGAGTAGGAGGGAGAAAGAGGCACTAGGTGAAATGATTTGTTGTTCAGATGACGATTCTAAAGGCTGAGTTGAAGATCATATCCAGGTTTGAGGGAGGATTGAGGGAGAAGAAGCAGTGAAGACAATTGAAAACCTTACTTAAGACATAGAACCCAGATAAAGACATGTTCAGCAGATAAAACAGTGAAAGAGTCAAAGCGCCAAAAAATGTTGTTCTCTTACCTGTTGCACAAGGTGCTTGGAAACATTCTCTCTGTTCTAATCCACAGGACTTTAGCAGCTGCAGCTAGGACATTTGCAAGTGGGCAAAATGGAGGAAGGTGAAAAGGAAACAGCATTCTCAAGTAGTGTTGTGAAGATGCATTCAGAGATGAAGCACACCATTAAAAGTCCTTCTACTGTGAAAACAAACCATTTTTCCAGCAAATGATGACCCAGTGCTGGCAATCAAATCCTCCCAGTTCTCTGCATTACAGTCAGCTATATTATTCATTCTAGTGGCCCAGCAAATAATTCAACATCACCTGCCTGTTTACAGTCCAACATGCCCATCCTCGCAAGTCCCCTATGTATGACATACACAACCCCCCAAAACAACAGGATCTGTCTGTTCTAATCCCACCAAAGTCTACCGTCTTTCTCTTGTCCGCAAAGTTGCTCCCCATTGTTTCCTCTCCACTTAGTGCCCCTTCAGCCAGCCCGCAGTCACAAATCAGCTCTCATGTAATGTCCTTATCCACCTCCCAATAGCTCTCAACTTTCTAATTCCTAGTCCCATCGCTGAATCAGTGATTCTAAAAAATACTTTTTTGACAAACTGCCTCTCACTTGATCACCAGAAAACCTGAGACCCCTAACCTCTTTTAGAAGGCAAACACTGGGCACCACATTCCCCTCCAACATTCCATGTACATGTTGTATTCCCGCTACCATAACTCTTGGTACTCACATCCATGTTCCCTGACAATATTTCTTCCAGATCTCTTCTTCGTCTGTTGGCCCCTATTTCCAGTGCATGGACATTGCTTTAAATCTGAGAATTTTTGCTCAGGTTTATCCATCTCATCTGTTGCTCTAACATACTCTCACCTTCATCTCTATCCACCCAGTAATTAATTTCCACTCAACTTTCACGAATGGGTCCAGTTCTGAATGGGACCTAGTTTGTAGGTAACTCTCTACAAGATTGTGGTCCTCACCATTGTTTCCTAGTCTTGCAAACTGTAATGTATGACTAAACCTGTTGCTGTCACATTTCTTTGTACTCAGCTTCTTTGAAGAGTTGTCCATCCCCAACTTCTCCCTCACATGTCCAATCTAACACTTCAGCCTGGGCTCATATGCTCCTCTCATTAATGCCTATTCCATGTTTTACTGCAGTTGTCGATGTGCAGAGACCTCAATGCAACAGGACACATACACTCTACTAGAGCTACTGGATTGGTCACACAGTTTATGAGTCCATCTTGATGATGGCACATTTACATATAACTCCTTTAGCTGAGTAATCCAGAAGGATTCCTTACTGATGTGGCTCACAACATCTTCATACAATTCATGCAGTAACCAGTCACTGGACATCATTAAACCCAGTCCAACTAATTCTCATGTTTTTTTCTTCAATGGAATTTGAGAGGGCTCTGCTCTCTCGACATAATGGCAACAATTCTGGCCCTTACTATCTGCCAGTAGATCTTTTTATGAGCAATGTTGATATCTGGATCCCCTTCTTATTAAAGTTCTTCAACAAGATAAATAGATTGCATACTTTCCCCCAAAATTGTAGAGGACTGACAATAATACCAATTTACAAGAAGGGAGATAGAGAGGCACCATCAAACTACAGACCAATATCCTTAATAGACTCTTTTGCCAAAAGTAATCCTAAACCATCTTATATCGATAAGAAGAGAGTGTTGATAAATTCAAAATTCTCTCAGCCCACTTTGCTTTTCATAAAGGGTTGTATACAATAGACCAAACTTTCAGACTGTCCTTCATGCTGCAGAAATGTGTGAAATTGAAAGGCCAAACCAAATACTTACCTTCCATTGATTTGCAGACAGCTTTCAATACTGTCCCACAATCTACTATGGCGGACTTTAGATGTGCTCCAGGAACCCACTAATCTATGCTGTGCCACAAAATCTTTCTACTCTTACAACTACGCAAGGATAAACTGGGGGTTGAATGGAAAATGCTCAATATGGTAAATATTAATGTCGGAGTGAGTGTGGGGGGTGTGCTGCCCCCCGTTGTTCCAGCTCTGTATAAATTACTTTGCCAAAGCGATCAACACCTTGGTCGTGGATGCCCCCTTCTTAGGCCAAAACAAATGGAGTCTGCTGTAATCTTAGCCAAAACTCCATTTGGTCGTCAACAACCACTTTCCACTTTTTCGGCCCTACGTGGGAACAAAGGCTTAACAATCAACACATTCAAATCCAAACTCATGATATATCATCCTGTGGGCCATAAATGCACTGTACCAGCACAATTCGTCTTAAATAACCTCCTGATAGATTCTGTCAAAACCTTTGAATATCCAGGAATTACCTTATCTAGTAACTTGAAATGGTCTAGGCAGAAAGACAAGAGCAACCAAACAGCTGCAAGGCAAGGTGGTGCGGTCAAAAGCTTTTCATCTGGTTTTGGGGAAAATCACTCTCAAATGCCATGAAGGTTTTCAAAGCCCAAGCAATTCCAGCAATTATATTCGGGTGGAACTATGGGGCCATGTACCATGCTCTAAAATACAGATCTAGGAGAAAACATTCCTGAAACGTCTAATGGGCTTACCGTGCAGTGCACCTTCTGTGCCTGTAGCACTAGTACTATGCCTACCTGAGGTTAAGTACGAAATTATACTGAAAACATTGGCTTTCTGGCCAAAAATAAGGAACGCAAGTGCCCTGATCACTTATAGAAAGGGCATTCTTCATGTGCTCTAGTCCAAAGGCGGAAAGTCATTCCCTTGGTTTAAATCTGTCAAACAAATGCTGTTGGCATAAGGCCTTGCATTTCTGTGGAATTAACCTACTAAATGTGTCACATCATTGTAATTGTAATTGGTTAGTTATAACACGCTTAATACCCAGAGATTTCTAAGAGCGGACCCGGGGAAAGAACAAGAGTTGATCCATTTCATCTTGTTTCCAAGACGAGCGCATTGCCCTTCATTCAAAAATATTTTAAAGAATTATTTCAAACACTGAGTTTGAAAGATAAGTTAGGCATGTGTTACTCTCGCCATTTGTCATCAAAATATATGTCAGTAAAAATGCAACTAAGCATGGAACCTTATCTTGACTTACTTTTTCCCAGACGAGCAAAATCCTTACATTTGAAATTCTGCCTGGGCATTTTGCCACTTGCTACGTTTCCTGCCTTCCAGGGGATGGGCACTGCAACAACTGCTCATGAAAGTGACTTTGCTCAAGTGACTCAAGCCGACTTTTAATTTGTACTGCACTAGAATTAGAATTGAAGCCGCAGTATCAACATTGTTAATAAAACACCTTTGTTAGGAGGAAGAAACTTGAGATGTGTAGGAGTTGATGGGTTAAAGGGGCTTTGAATTACAGGGCTCATTAGTTTAGCTTGCACATGTAGTTTTACATGTAGTTGTAGTGTGAGTTTTAGTGTGGGCTTTATACAGAAAGACAGAAATGCAAACATATTCAAGGCTTCAAATTGTTTTATTTCAGGATGATATTTCAATTGACTGTATTGCACTCAACCTCAAAACTAATATACATCAACATAATTAACCCAACCCCAGTAACATGTCCCATGTCCTTAACATTTAGTGCACTTTAGTCTATATGGACATAACCTGAATCCAAATTTGAAATTCATGTGGCTCTGTTTCAATGGAAAGATAAATGTGCAAGCTAGATTGATGCCGGGTGATGAATATATGAAATTCCGCTCGGCTGAAAGAACTAGTCTAGAGTCAGGAAGCAAAGGAAGCAAAAGGAAGAGATGTAACATTTGCTGTTCAGCAATGAAATAATTTCATTGGGGAAAAAAAACGAACAGATCGGATGATGTGGGTGGATCTAGATGGAAGGTATTTACTTTGAGTTTCTTTGAGTGGCAGGAAGGAGTAATAAAAGGACTAGAGTGGATGTAGCTAGGTCAGACATCCTCGAATGCTGGGCTGAGACGAGTTGCCAGACAGACATCCTGGGACACTGTGCTGAAAGGGACGGTGAATTGCAGGACAGAGTCCAGTTCTGGCGGGCCTCCGGGTGCTGTAGCATTTCTTATCTGTGGCCGACCCTGAGGGGATTCCCACATTCAGATGAGCCAGAAATATCGCTAACTTCTAGGTAAATGGAAGTAAAGTAAGGGGGTTGGATTGACTGTCGGACAGTTAGTCAGAAAAACGTTTAATTCCACTTTAGCTGCTATCGAGGTTAAAAGTGCATGCAATTTCCAAATTAAATGTTGCCATTGCTATGTTCTCTTATTTTTTCAAAGTGTAACGTTTGCCAAATTCTGTGCTTCCAAGGACAAGTGGTAAGATCTGGCACTGCGTGTTCTATTTTTGAAATGTGTCATTGCTCATTTTAATACATTCACATTGTTAAACCTGAGATGCATATAACTGTTGCCACATGTAAATTGTGCAGTTAGCTGCTACGATAAATCATCACATTAAAAAGTCAATTTGTGTTCTGGTGCATTTTGTGGCAGTCGATGATTTTATTTGAAGAGCATAGGGAGACAGGTGTGCGAAAATTAATGTTTCCAAGGGAAGTATCTGCTGTGAACTCTCTAGCTAGAAAGCGAATGAGTGTGCAGTGTTTCAATTTGATGTTTATGATTTTGCAATCCAGCCACAAGGGCATACTGTGATATTGTACATAAAATACTGCGCGCAGGAGACATAAGTGATCTATTCTGAGTGTATCACGTCCAATACCTTTTTGAAGTGAGTGACCCTGGTAAAAACAGTTGTTAGGCAATATTCTGAAGTTAGTCTCACAAATGTAAAAAGAGACACCCCAATGAATTACCACAAGAGATACTACTACCATAAAATACCACTCTTTACCACATAATAAAATACCACAAAGTTAGGTATAACCCCACAATATATCCCACAGATTACATTAATGTTGTTTTATTATGTTATTTTTATTATTAAATGTGGAATACTAATTATGAATTGTGTAATTTGTTATAACCCAGCTTTTAGACTTCTCTCTGTGACATTTTGTATGTGATTTTATGGTGGAAACCGAAATGAGGCTTGGCTTGACTTGATATACCTTTTACTGTTATTTGTCTTTGCTTTCTTTGTACTCATCTTCTTTGAAGCAGTGTCCATCTGCTCTTCTCCCTCACATGTCCAATGTAAAACTTCATCCTCTGCTCATATGCTTCCTCTCATTAATGTCTTTTCTATTTTTCACTGGAGTCGCCAATGTGCTAATGTTTCTGGATTGGTTGCACAGTTATATGAGTCCATCTTGTTGATGGTACATTTACATATACCTCATTTAGCTGAGTATTCCTTACTGCTATGTCTCACAGCATCTTCATAAATGCATGCAAATGTGCCCAGGGCAATTACCTTTGTTATTAACCTTCTTGATGGACTGCATGAAATCCCATCTTTCTGAACTCTTTAATCTGAACCAGTGTACTTTCATATAGTCTTTTTTTTTTTCCTTTTAAGAGAACCATTCATATTCCCTGTCTTCTCCATGAAAGCCCCCCAAGAGCAAAACTCTGTATCCTAGCCACAGTTTCTAGATTGCGTTTTAATGTTTAATTGCTTGTCTTTGTGGGTCCTTCTCCCTTGTCTGACCACTTAATCTCATTTGTGGTGCAGCAGCCTTCATTCTAACGTGATCTGTTGCAGTACAATAGCATGCACACATTTTCAAATGCTGTATTGTGTATCCCGTTACCCAAGCTTCCAAATCCCCACACATTGCATTTATTCCGATGTCTAAGGTACAACACAACACATGTGCTTCAGCTCGGACATCCGTCCGTACCAAGGCCACGTGTTCCCTGCTATTCAAGGCAGTTGCACAGACGATGTAGCATTCTGGTTACTACCGAACTCGCTCCTGACAGAGAAGATAGTAGGCCACCCATCTCCAAAGCCTGCATTGATCTTTCTCTGCAAACATGATTCGCTTCAATTATGTTTCCACAGTGCTTTCCTTTGGGTGTCCAATTCTGTTTTTTTCATTGGTTTCCCTTTTCCCTTTCCATGCTAATGAAGTGTTGTGCAACAAGTTCTGCTTTCTCATGCTTGACTATACTGGTGTCATTTCCTTTCCCAATCAACATTGTTTCATATAATAGTTTCCTTGGTTTGACTGTCACAGACACTGAATCCACCAGTACTGGTGACTAAAGTTTTTCTCTAATAGATTCTCCTCATTGGCACACCTGCTCCCTCCTTTCCTGCAGCTCTCTGGCTGGCCTCTCTTGGCCCTCTTCCTGCTCCCACCTGCAAGGCTAAACACCTTGGGGTCATCTTCGACTCCACACTCTCCTTCTCTCCTCACATCTATGATGTTTCTAAGAAGTCACACTACCAGCTTCACCTCCTCACAGGTTTTCTTCCTTTCCTCACCTTCCCCCAGAAGCTCACTGTCTCCAGAATGCTGGTTCTCTCTAGGCTGGACTATTGCAACAACCTCTTTCTAAATGTGCCTTCCTCTACTCTCTGCCCTTTGCAACTCATCCAAAACAGGACTGCAAGACTTGTTCTTGGCCTCAGGCCCAGGGATCATATCTCCCCAGGACTGAAATCTCTGCACTGGCTCCCAGTGGCTGCAAGGATTAAGTTAAAAATCCTATGCATTGTCCATCAGGCCTTCTGGGGTATGGGGCCTAAATACCTTCAACTTTCTCTCCCTAAATATCTTCCTTCTCAATCTCTTTGCTCATCTGCCTCCAACTCCCTCAGAGTCAGTCGCTTCTCCAAGCAATGAGTTGGCAGTAGATCTCTTTCTGCAGCTGGGGCCTCCCTCAGGAAAAGCCTCCCTGCCTCCCTTAAACTTGACTAGAACCACCTCTGGTTCCGGAAGCACCTCAAAACATTTCTCTTTGAATCTGCTTTTTCTCCTTCTCTCCCCTGCTGACCTCCTGGCTGCAACCGGAACTGCACTGGCTATCTGGACACCCTCTGACCTCGGGCCCATGTCCCCTCCCCCACCAGTCGCACACCTGCACTGCCTTCCTGGCAACCCCCACACTTGGGGACTGTTTTCTGTATCCCTACAGTCCCACTACCAGCACTTGACACCTGATGTCTGCACTTACCCTTGCACTTGCCACCAGCTGGCCATACTTTTACTTATTGTTTATTTATTCTATTATCCCATGTACTGCACTGTCCCTTCCCTCTTGCCTCTACACTTTCCCCCTCCCCTTTCCTTGCACTTGTGTGATCTGAATGGCACCTGGCCTAGTAGGATCGTTGTCTGTCTTCACTCTGTTCCCCCTCCCTTGCCTCGTTGAGCCTTGAAACACTTGTGTATAGGCACGTTATGAATGCCATATCATATCATATCATATCATATCTAATGTGCCCTTCCTTACTTGCCAATAGTTGCCTTCAGCTTAGTATCCAGCATTATGAATGTAATAGCAACGTCCTTCTTGCATGGCATATGTCACTTTATTCTATACATAGATCCTTGAAATATCTCTGCTGATCAGTGTTGAATGTTTCTAACACCATGGTGTGGTGGCAAGCAGATAATCCATCCTTCCACAGCTATCCAGTGGTGCAAGCGGCATGGAATCTTATGAAAATGATTTCAATCTGATTAGCCTTTTCTCCCTTTTATAAACAAAAGGAATTTACAAGTGCTAATCATTGTTGTAATTAACATATTAATGAAGTCATCATGCTGGCATATGTTTTTTATGCAGAATGAATACAATGTAGATATGTTCACGTTTGAAGTTTACATAAATGTATATTACCGTTTGCATTTAGAAATAAATTCTGGGCGTTACGTTCCTAATTGCATGGAGTAAAATGCAAGAGTAAACATTTTACGCATGCATTTTACTCCAAGCTATCATTTGAATGGCGGAGAAGGGGGCACAGAGTACAATATTAGTTTCTTCCCCCATCTTCTCTATAATACAGGTGCAATGGCATTTATATATGAAGCTGCGATTTCTGTGGAATTTGTCTACTTTATATACCAGAAAAAAACAAGGAAAATTCCATAGGAATCAATTGTAAATGTTGCCTACCATGTGTATTTGGTCTTCAAAAGAAACACTGTAGCGAAAGACATACAATTAGACAACCAAATATACAAAATGAAACGATCACACGTTGGCCATGTATTGCAGTACAACACTATTTTCTAGCTGCACTTGGAAATGGATAATCTATATGTTCAAACACACGTAACAATATTCTCGTCTCTGATCTTCTATAATTGCCATGGCATCCCCATATCTGCTAGGAACAAGGCATTGGTTCTGTTTAGATCCCTACCTAACTAACCAAACAACAACCAGAACCATCATTGACACTATTGATGGAGGAGGTATACTCTTTGAAAAACCTCATGGCCCAGGCCAATGATATATACATCTACATTTAATGACAACACTTTGTTAAAGTGACATTATGGTTAAGTTGCACTTATAAAAACCAATCAAATTTACTGGGAAAACTTTGTTAAAGGGACGTTATGCTAACAAGTAAAACTGAAAAACCTCAGAAATTCGTCAGTTATGGTAAGAAAAGTAACCATAA
This sequence comes from Ambystoma mexicanum, assembly GCF_040938575.1. NCBI lineage: Eukaryota > Metazoa > Chordata > Amphibia > Caudata > Ambystomatidae > Ambystoma > Ambystoma mexicanum. Next base: position 399,115,678 of record NC_090939.1, read on the forward strand.
CTTGTGCCACTACCGTGCACTGCTAAGACTAACAACCAGGACATCAAAGATGACATCACAAATGTCATTATTTATTTTTTACATTTATAAAGTGGACAAAGTGGCCCTGCGGCATCGTGGCGCTGTTACAGTAGTGCTTACTTGGTTACATAGAAAAAGACATGAGCATCTGTCTGTGGTTCTTAGTTATAATGGACCTAAAGCCAGACAGGTGAATGTTGCATTGACAAAGAAACGGCAATGTGTGCAGAGATAACAGGCTCAATGGTTCAGGTAACAACAGAAAGCAAAATAAGGCAGGAGACCTTCTCTGGTATGACGGAGTGAGTGGGCAGAAGGTACTAGGTGAGCTAATTGAAAAGCCACGTTTTTAGATATTTGTGGATTGCTGGGTGAGAGGTGTCGTTTCAAAGGGTTGTGGGGAGGGCATTCCAGTGTTTAGGAGCAAGCAAAGTGAAGCTGGCCCCTCCTGTTTTGGTTCTTTTGAAAGTGGGGACTTTAAACTGGTTGGAGTGGTGTGCCCTTTTGGGTCTGGAGGATGTAGCTCTGGTGACTCTGGTGACTTTTTCAGAAAGATACACGGGGCTGTGAGTGAGAGGCTTATATGGGTTATGGCTAGTGTCTTGAAGAGAATCCATTCTTTGACCGGAAGCCAATGAGTATTTTGTCTAGCGCGGAAGATGTGCTCCCTTTTAGGAATGCTGAGGGAAGCCCTAAGCACATTATTCTGAATTATTTTAACTCTATTCAGATTTTTGGACGAGGTGCCTGCAAATAAGACGCTACAGTAGTCTAATTTGGCTCCAATGGTGGCTCTTGCTATGGAGAGACAATTCGGTGTGGATAGGTATGGTTTGGCAGCATTGATTAGTTTGGTTGTGAAAGCAGCTGAGGACGCAATGGCGCTGACTTGGCGTGTCATTGAGAGAGTGGAGTCAATGTACACCCCCAAAGGTTTTGACTGCTGCTGAGACAGGGATTTGGGAGTTGTCTATGATAAAGGAGTTGTACTGTTTGTTAAGCTTGTTGATTGTTTCCTTGGATCCTACAATGAGGAGTTCGGTTTTAGCCCTGTTGAGGCATAAGCCATTAGCTGCCATCCATGCTTGGATGATGGCATAGGTTTTGCATAGTGTTTCTGCGTCTCTTTCATATACGCCAGTGGGAGGAAGGAGAACTTCAGTATAGTCTGCATAGTTTGTGTTTGCTATGCCGAGAATGTCCAATTTATTGAAGAGAGGTAGGGTAAAGAGATTATACAAGGTGGGAGATGTGCATGAGCCCTGTGGGACTCAGCAGTGTATAGTGGTGGGAGATGTGCAGGTCTGCTCCGAGAATAACTTCATGGCTCTCCCTTCAAGGAAGGAGGTAACCCAGGCAGTGGCTTTCGGGGAGAATTGGGCTAAGTTAATGAGTTGTCTGCAGAGTTTCGTGTGGTCCACAAGATCAAACGCTGCAGACAAGTCGAGAAGGAGGAGCAGTGCTGGCTTGCCTTCATCCATTATTACCTCTTTAGGTCCAGTAGGGCAGTTTCAGTCCCGTGACCAGGGTGGAAACCTGATTGCCTCTTACCTAGGATGCTGTTAGTTTCTAGGAATTGTTGTATTTGATTGTAAGCAGCTTTATCTAGGACTTTTAGCAAGAAGGGCATAGTGGTGATGGCTCTGTAGTTGTTTGGAGAAGCAGGGTCTAAGGATGGTTTCTTCAGGAGTGGGCAAACCCATGCCTCCTTCAGGCAAGGTGGGACAATGCTGGAGGCGAAAGAGGCATTTATGAATGCCGTCAGGAAGGGTGTTAGGGCGTCCGCGCAATCTTTGATGAGCTTGTGGGGCACACATCACCCTTACAGTTGGATAGTTTTATGTTTTTCAAGATAGATAGTACTTCAGATTCTGACACATCTCTGAAGGCAAAAAGTGTCTTATCTTCCGAAGAGTGGGGGTTTTCAATTTGAGAAGTAGGCAGATCGGATTTGAGCAGGGCAGTGAGGTGGGGTTTGATTTTGCTCTGCAGGAGTTCTATTTTATTGAGCATAGCAGACTGTATGCTCGAGCACCAGGATTAGTCTTTGACGAGATCTTGGGTGCTAGTGGCTGTGGTGGTTGTTTCTTTAAATATGTCAAACATTTCTTTCGATTCAGATTTGGCATTTGCAATTCTGGTGTTATAGGAGGCGGATTTAGCTGCTGTGGTGGCTTTTTTGTATTGGGTGGTGAGTTTCTTGTAGGCAAGTAGGGTGATGTCCTGTGGATTGGCTTGCCAATCAGTGAGCGCTATGTGCTTGAAGGAGCGTAATTCCTTGAGTTTAGTAGTGAACGAGGAATAGGCATGTATTTTTCCTTTTGCTTTCTTTTTTTCTAGAGGGTCAATAGTTATGATTGCATTTCTGATTGACAGATTTTAGAATTCCAGAGGTGGGAATGCAGGCACAAGGAGGCGGGACCTGAGTGTGGACCTTTGGTGGTGGCCGGCTCCCAATTGGCCAGTTTAAGGTGATCAGGCATCCAATCGCCGCAGCATGTAGCTGCAGTCAGGAAGTGAAGGGAAGCACTCCAGTGCTAAATAGCACAGCTGCGATTTTAGAAGAACTCTCTTTGTTGCCCCAGCGTTGGCACGGCGAAAAGGCAGGGAAAATGCACAAAATTAAAGCTTGTTCCAAGAGCAAGATTATGAAGCTAAGCAAAGCGCATTAGCAAGGCTTATCACCAGCTGATTCCGGATATGTGATGACATCACTGATAATATCACATATCTGGGCCAATTGTTTTTGTTCACTGACAGTCAGAGTATTACAATTCAAAAGCTGCTATACATCTAGACGTTAACCTTCTCATATGTTCTTAAAGTACTTTCCTTTGGGGTTGGTCTCAGCTCATGGGGCAATAAGCAGGCGTCAAACACACAATTCATTTGTATACACGAAAACAAACTTTAATGTTATTAACATTTTCTGATGATGCTGTTTCTTTCTTCCTTAATTTAGTTTCCAGGTATTTGCCTCTGATTTGTTTGCATTGTGAGTTTTCACATGTATTGTTTGTACTAGCACAAGTTTGTAGTAAGTCTTGAATTGTTAGCTAGTTATTACATGTTTAACATTACTCAAAACTCTGACAAGGTAGCATTCATTATTTTATTATCCAAAATTACAAGATTATAAATATTGTACTTTTATAGTGCATGCTATCACCATTGCCTATGTTTGTCTATGATTAGGTTCCTGTATTAACAACAACACTTCAATACAATGTTGTTTAGATGAGTACATTGTTTATTATATTAAGTAGTTCATGACAGGCCTCCCGATCACTCCTGACATCTTGTTACCTACATTATAAACACAAGCCCTTGTAGAGACTTTTCATCAAAATTTGTTTCACATGTGATGTCATCAATGATATTTGTGATGTGATCTTTGATGTCCTGGGTGTTAGTCGTAGCAGTGCACGGTGGTGGTGCAAGTTATGGTTGCTTAAATTACCATGACTGGCGAATTTCTGTGGTTTTTTAGTTTTACTAGTAACCATAACGTCCCTTTAACAAAGTTTTTCGGCTGAATTTGATAGGTTTTTTATTAGAGCAACTTAACCATAACATGCCCTTAACAAAGTTTTTTCACAGAATTTGATACGTTTTTATTATTGCAACTTAACCATAGCATCCCTTTAACAATGTTTTGTCACTGAATTTCATGGGTTTTTACCAGGATACCCTTAATTTTTCTACATATCCCTTTTGTCATAGTGAACCCCTGCCCCCCCCACCCGAACACGATAGCCGCAAAGTTCATGGACAGCCACACAGTACGCAGACCTCGGCCAGCATTCGCACTCCCCAAAAGCACAGGGGTTACCTTACATTATTATATCCTGCAACGAACGAAGACATGTACTTTAAACTACAACAGACAGATGTAGCACTTTCAAAAAATAAATATGTGTACAAATTCTGTAGTTATGAAACCAGAAGTACAGTATCACAGGTTGCACAACATAATGGAATGCGCCAAAAGAAATGGCAAGCACCCTGGAGTGGTTAGAAGACATTTCCCCCATGATGAAATGAGTGAAGGAAATAACTCTGATGGTACAGAATACAATCATTAAAGTAGACAAAGTGATGTAAATTGTTGCACATGTCACTAAAATATTAACTGTACAAGTCATATTAATGACAATATTTGATACCACTTCCCCACTTGTACCTGTGCCCTGTCCCCATGTCCCAGCCAATCATCCCCAATAAATGCCTTCAATCAACAACGCTATGATGAAACCTTAATCCCTTCCTCCCCTCATGAACAGTCTGTAGATAACCCCAATTCCCCCATATATGTTTCCCATTCTGCTGCCCCTTTCCTTTCCTAATTGAATGTATTTCTGCATCTTAATAAATATCTATGTATCTACTGTTGGTGTGTGTGTTTTTTTTTTTAAGCCCCGTTTGGAGTCCGCAGACAGCGTGACTGTCAAGGCTGTCGGCAACAAAAATGGAGGTGGCCCCGAGCATGGCACCTGTCCAGAGATGTCTGTAAAGTTGTGACACCTTGGCGCATGCGCATCTGATCTCCTGTTACCTCTGAACACTGTGCCTGTCCGGAGATGTCCATAAAGCCATGACACACTTTTAATTAGTTTGGGGGCCCGCCTCCTGTCCTGCGGACACCTGGGTGCATGCACATCTGATCTCCTGTGCCCTCTGAACACTGCGCCTGTCTGAAGATGTCCCTAAAGTTGTGAAACACTTTTAATTAGTTTGAGGGCATCCCACGCAGGAGGTGTGCTGCAGACAGCTGTCCTATCCGCAGACGTGCGGGGATGTCACCATGTGACCGCACCCACGCTGCATGGCGGGAGTTTCAGAGGACACTGTCTGTATCCACACACAGTTAAAAAGTTAATGTTTGGCCGTTCCAGGCTGTTTTGAGCTGAAACATCACCCTTGCAGAGGTCCTAGACCATGTCCTGGTCGAGCTAGTGACTTTTTGTAAACCTATGAGCCCCACTGTGGTTTGAATTGTCCGCAGACAGTTGCGCAATTCACAGATAGCACCCCTAAACGGGACACACCCACAGCTGCTGCTCGTTGGTTGTCCAGGAGTGAGCAGCTGCTGAAGATTTTGGAACTCTGACCTCTACTTTGTTCTTCTGTGACAAGATGGCATCCATCGACACTGCAGCTGCCCCACTACCACCACCACCACCATCTGTTGTGCCTGGAGAGGGGAACAGGTGTGGTGATGGAGAGGGGGATCAAGAGGATGAAGAGGATAAGGTAGTGGAAACCCCTTTGCTGCCAGTGTGAATCTTGGGTGTGGAGGCTTTTTACCACCATTTGGGGTGTGCCCAAGGCGTGTGCAGACAAGGTCCGATGCACTGAGTGCAAAGTTGTACTCAGTTGCGGAAAACCTGATCTGTATAACTCCGGGACCAACTCCTTGCGGTGACACATAAGGTCAAATCTCAAAGCAGCAGTTCGGAGGGTTGTACCTTTCGAAGGGGCAAGCAGGTTGACATCCACTGTCATATCCTCATCATCTGCTCCTGCCACCACAAGAGACACTCCTGTGGGGAAGATGATCCCTACGGATGCCACACAGGCCATACATGACGCAGTCAACCGTTACCTTTTGAGGGTGACAGTGCTCTGTATGCACTGTGACACACAGCTCTGCAGGGGGGTGCAGTTTCTAAGTGTGTTCGATGCTGTGGTCTGGGAGCACGAGAAACACTATCCCTGACCTAAGTAAGGCCCACCCAACATCTTCCTCTCTCCACCTGCCTCTCAGTCCCTGTTGATGGTGCCCCTTTCCTCCCCACCCTTCACTTCCATAACTTGTGTCTCCTGTGTATATAAAGCCCAAAACATTATAAAACACTAAAAATCCAATTAAAAACAGTGCTTTTTAGAGCCACCTTTCACAGTTCAAAAATAGAAGTACCGAAAAGGGGCAGAACACTACGCAGCTTGTCGAAGTCTGTGGACAGCGCGATTGTCTGCAGACATGTAAAAAAAAGTAGGTGGTGGCAGCATCTAAACCATTAAACAAGAAAGGGTTAACCCCTGAATGTTTGTTCACGGGTAGCTTTCACATACAAACGGGGGAGAAAACATTTATCATAAAGAATGAAGTGAATATCTACCCCTCCCTCAGATCTCCAGTTCTAGTTCCAGTGCAAATATATAGTAAGAAATGCACTACGCCGTAGTGTTCCTCTTGTGCATTCAAGAACATTTATTTCTGATTGGTAATCACTCGCCATAATAGGTCATAATATTCAATACATACATATCATGACAAACAAAACATTTGACAACATTTTTCTCATGCAATATAACCTAAGCTTGTTCTCCATTGTGCCTCTCATATGGGGTTAGTATTCAAAATGCATTTATTTCAATCAAAATATCAATATTAATTTCAGAGTTTGGTACAATGTTAGGGGTGGCAGCTAACAACCAAGGAGTTCTTACATCTAGATGGAAAACAAAGTCGTGTCACTTTTACCTATGTAGAGCACAGTCTGTTTATTTAGTTCTGGTTGCATAGTGAACTTTAAAGCACCCAATGGCTACACACAGGTTTACAGAGTCGCCACTGTTCAGCTTGTTAGTTGGATGTTGTTTTCGGTAAATGCATCAACACACAGGGTTTCGGCCCTTATGGTAATGGTGCGTACATCCATGCAACTATACCGTGCAGTGTTCTAGTTGGACTTCATTAGTACGGTGGAGAATTAATGGCACAATTTGAATCGATATGCTAACCCTTTTGTTTTGTATGTAAATCTGGCAGTGGCTCAGATGCTGGGGACAAACTTTTTTCATATAATGGATGAATCCTAAGACCATACAAGTTTGCTCTGGTCGTTGCTCCTACAGCAGTTTAGTTAAATGGATTTCTTGGAACCATTGTACTCTTTTGCATGAGAAAGTGTTGGCTCTGACAAGAGCCTTTTTTAGCATTTTTTGTTATTGGAAAGTTTTCTTCACATTTTAAAGTGAAAAAAACTTGTCTGTGCAATTTGCACAATAATAGGCATTTTGTTTTCACCATACTTCCATGCATTTTTATCCACCAACTGGAAAATGCTTTATATACTTACAAAAAGTGCTTTAACATATTTTGAGAATTGTGCAGACAAAGTTAATTGCGAGCATCAGTGAAATGTGCTCCATCTATGTGAAAAATATTGGTACTATGAAATGTAATATTTTCATTATCAAAATACGACATGCCAACATCTCTCAAAAATGTACAAACAGTTGAAATTGCACCTCGCTTTCTCCATTTGTGGACCACATGAAGAGGACCGCAGCCACATCTGTCTCCGGGCAATGTGAGAAAATATTTGTTGTGAGTTCGTAAACATGTCGATCATTTTCTCAAATGTCTCCTTCATTGCAAACTGCAGTGAAATTCCAGTTAAATGGCCTAAGCTGTTTCCTCCACAATGAACAATGACAATGTCTGGATGTTGAAGCATGACCAAAATGACACAAAATGGGAGCAGGTCCACCCACTTCATGGCGCACAGTCCATACCACTTCACATTACAAAATGAAATCCAAGATCTTCGGCCACTCCACACTGCTCTGCATACACCTCCAACCAATGTATCCATGAGACTCCCCAAAATCCACACACTCTGCCTATTGAAAGATACAGCCATAGCCATAGCCATCTGCACTCCTCTCAGCAAACAGCTCTTCTGCCACACTCTCTCCTTGCAACCAGGAAACATTATTGACCAATGCCCTGGCCTCCACAGTCCCATTTCCATGCCTGCCATCCTCAAAAGCCCAGGATGTGGCACGTGCTGTCCAAGGATGACCGCAGTATCTGCGGACAGATCATCCAAATCAAGGGGGTGGGGAGAGAAATTAAATCCAAGTTAAGGTATTTTCTCATTAATGGTGGCTCGGAAAAGCCTTTTTTTAAGGGACTTGTAAACAATTAATACTTTTTTGTGGCTTTTCTCTTGTTAATTTTTCTGTTCCTTGCAGGCTTATCGGAATCTCTTCAAAGCATTTCCTTATGTTATTAAGGAAAATTGCATTTCCAATATTTGACAAATAAATGCCATCCGCAGCAAAAAAAATCACACCCTGAGAATTAATGTTCTCATTCTCAAGAGAGGACATCCCAACACTGCACTAAAAAGAAGATATGCCTTTGTTCAAAAGACACCTTCATGTGTCTTGCTGACGACAGAAGACATTGGGTCCGTTCCATAGTGCTGTAGGTGGTATGTGAGAAAATACCACTGTTGCACATGGAAACAGCTGCATTGGTGCCTTTATCAATTCCTTCAGTGACCATACTCCACAGGCAGCCCACACCACAAGGGAGCCCCCAACAGCCATGACCGTACCCTGCAGGCAGGCCCCGGCTCATGTCCGCCCACCCCCACCAGTGAAAGCAACCTGCAGGCAGGCTCCGACTCAAGTCCCTCCACCAGTGACAGCAACCTGCAGGAAGGCCCTGATTCATGTCACCCCACCCCCACCAGTGAAGGCAAACTGCAGGCAGGCCCCCGACTCATGTCCCCCCATGTAGCATATGTCAACCAAAATCCCACCACAGGCTGCACCCACACGGTGCACCTCAACACTCATCCATTATTCCTGCTCACGTTCACATGCCCCATGGCATGGGAACCACAAACTCACACATGCATGCATGTTTGCACACACATGCACAACATTGCCCAACAGCAGGGACACGTAATTCAGACAGGGAACATGGAAACCTGCACCAAAACAAGGAGAACAGACACCACTTGTACTCCAATGAAGAAAAATGTATTAAATATGCAGAATCCAAATGAAACACATTAAAATAAAACAAATGAAACAATGATCATATAAAATGAAAATGAAATGCAAATCCGAGAATAAACAGTGATGGTAAAATGAAATAATCCAAATAGTGGTCCATGTCCATCGATGCATAAGAAAACGCAAAGAAAAATTTTGAAAAAACAATTGGTCCAGTGAAGAAAAAAAAAGTGATGAAAAAGGACAAAAGTATTTACAAAGTTCACGGGTCCATGATCCCCAAAAAGTACCACAACATCCAAAAAATAATATAAAAACAAACTATATACAAGATGCGGAGCTAAGTCCAGTAACTCAAATATAAAATAAATAAATAAAATCTACTCCTAAAAAACTATTTACAAAGGCAGCGGGCTAGTCCTACGACTCATCATTTCCCCCCAGAGTTTCAGTCAGGGCGTCTTCGAACTCTGTGTCTATTTCCCTGAGACGGGCCTCTGCTCTCCCGTCGAAGTCCTGCAGGGACTCCAACGTGCTCCAACATGCTGTATGCTTAGAAAGCTTTCTTTCAATGTGCATTTTCATAACAGTTTCAAAACACATATTTGCAATTTCAGCAGCACTCTCAAACAAAGCTGCACTAAAACTCCCACAATGAACACACAAAAAATGAAAACTGCATGTATGTTTCTAAAGCATGCCGTGGAATGAAAAATGACAAAATCCAATTCGTTTAAATTCATTTGAGCACCATTTCAAGGAAAACAAATACATGCATGTGTACATTTGCAACAGTGCTGTGTGTAATTTTTAATGAGTAAATGAAACAAAATGGAAATTATTTCTCCAACATATTGCAATAACACACAGTGTGCCTAATTTTATTAACTTTCCCACTCATGCATACTTTCTACCTAACATTCTCCTTTCAAATCTGTACATACTTCTTACCTTCTCAATTTTTCTCTACATACTGGCACTTGCAGTGCATAATTTCTAATACAAGTAATGCAACAACAAATTTCACACTGTCAAAACTCCACCCTATAGGGCATCCTTATCACAGGACCGCCGGCCCCATTACCAACGCTGCTGGTGCTCACATTCCCCATTCCCATACAGTGTTATCCAACTCCACAGAAATAGAGACTAACATTTTCCACCACCTGACTTTCCAGGCTAACATGAGCCGTAATGTCTTAGGGACACTGGGGATCTAGCTGCCAAACAATTATTAGGAATCTTGTGGCAACCCGTCTGCAGCAATGGCAGTGTTACAACCATACTCGTAATCATGTGCAATTTTACTAACTCTTCTTCCGAACAACTCCTCCTTCAGCCATTACCAGCTGTGGCACATTGAACATCTATCAGTGCAAGTTACGCCCCCAACACACCCCCATGCACAGCCAAAAGACCATTGAAATGCCCAATCCCAAAACAGTGCAAAGTCCAGCGCCATCCGTGGCCCAGCACACAGCCCCCCTCCATCGTAATCGCGTGAAAACTCAGAGCGTACTCCGCTGACGCCAGCCAAATTGTGTGGAAAGGCCCTCGCGTACACTCACGAAATAGCGTACCCAACTCACACCAGCCAACTCGCGTGAAAAGGCCCTCGTGAATCCCCGCAAAATCACGTACCCCGCTCCTGCAAGCCAAATCGTGTGAAAAAGGCCCTCGCATACTCCCGCGAAATTGTGTACCCTGCTCGAGCCAGTCAAATCACATGAAAAGGTCCTTGCGTACCCCTGCAAAATCACCTACCCCGCTTGCATCAGCCAAATCACGTGGAATGGGCCAAATGTGCTTCCATCAGCCGAGAACACACCCCGCAAGCAGCCCACACCACACGGGACCCCCATCACCCATGACCATACCTCGCAGGCAGCCCACACCACAAGGGACCCCCATCACCCGTGACCATATCCGAAGGCAGCCACATGGGATCACCCATGACCATACCCCGCATGCAGCCCACAGCACAAGGGACCCCCCATCACCCATGACCATACTCTGCAGGCAGCCCTCCCGTGACCATACCCCGCAGGCAGCCCACACCACAATGGATCCCCTCATCATCCATGACCATACTCACAGGCAGCCCACACCACATGGGACCCCCATCCCCTGTGACCATACCCCACAGGCAACCCAGACCCCCCATCACCTGTGACCATACGCTGCAGGCAGCCCACACGACATGGGACCCCTATCAAATGTGACAATACCCCGCAGGCAGTCCACACCACAAGGGATCTCCCAATCACCTGTGTCCATACCTGCAGGCAGCCTACACCACATGGGACCCTCCATCACCCGTGACCATACCCCGCAGGCAGCCCACAGCACATGGGCTCCCCATCACCCGTGACCATACCCCGCAGGCAGCCCACACCACATGGGACCACCCCATCATTCGTGACCATACCCGCAGGCAGCCCACACCACATGGGACCCCCCCGCATCACCCGTGACCATACCCCGCAGGCAGCCCACACCACAAGGGACCCCATCACCTGTGACCATACCCCGCAGGCAGCCCTCACCACAAGGGACCCCCATCACCCATGACCATACCCCGCAGGAAGCCCACCCGTTACTATATCCCACAGGCAGCCCACACCACATGGGAACCCCATCACCCGTGACCATACTCCGCAGGCAGCCCTCCCGTGACCATACCCCGCAAGCAGCCCACACCACATGGGATCCCCTCATCACCCGTGACCATACTCGCAGGCATCCCACACCAGAAGGGACCCCCCATCACCCGTGACCACACCCCGCAGGCAGCCCACACCACAAGGGACCCCCATCACCCATGACCATACCCGCAGGAAGCCCACGTCACATGGGACCCCCCATCACCCTTGACAATAACCTGCAGGCAGCCCACACCACAAGGGATACCCCATCACCCGTGACCATACCCCACAGGCAGCCCACACCACAAGGGACCCCCATCACCTGTGACCATACTCCACAGGCAGCCCACACCACAAGGGAGCCCCCAACAGCCATGACCATACCCTGCAGGAAGGCCCCGGCTCATGTCCGCCCACCCTCACCAGTGACGGAAACCTGCAGGCAGGCCCCGACTCGTGTCCCCCCACCCCCGCCAGTGACAGCAACCTGCAGGCAGGCCCCGACTCAAGTCCCTCCACCAGTGACAGCAACCTGCAGGAAGGCCCTGATTCATGTCCCCCCACCCCCACCAGTGACGACAAACTGCAGGCAGGCCGCCGACTCATGTCCCCCATGTAGCATATGTCAACCAAAATCCCACCACAGGCTGCACCCACACGGTGCACCTCAACACTCATCCATTATTCCTGCTCACGTTCACATGCCCCATGGCATGGGAACCACAAACTCACACATGCATGCATGTTTGCACACACATGCAGAACATTACCCAACAGCAGGGAAATGCAATTCAGACAAGGAACATGGAAACATGCACCAAAACAAGGAGAACAGACACCACTTGTACTCCAACGAAGAACAATGTATTAAATATGCAGAATCCAAATGAAACACATTAAAATAAAACAAATGAAACAATGATCATATAAAATGAAAATGAAATGCAAATCCGAGAATAAATAGTGATGGTAAAATGAAATAATTCAAATAGTAGTCCATGTCCATCGACGCATAAGAAAACGCAAACGGGCCTCTGCTCTCCCGTCGAAGGCCTGCAGGGACTCCAATGTGCTCCTCTCGAACTCCCTGTGAGCCTCCTCGAGGAACTCAGCCCGCCTCTCTGCCCGACGCAGAGTGCTCTCCGCCCGAGCGATGGTGAGTCGTGTCCCCTGTGCCCGCTGCCATTCTGCTACGATTTGCTGGCCCATTCGCTGCAACATGGAAGACATCCTTGTGTCAAGGTCCACGTTTTCCTCCAACCCGATGGCTGAAACCTGCCCCCCTGATGTTGAGACCCTGAGTCTTGCTGCCGCCGCTGAAAAGCCCAGTGCATGCGCCTCTGGTACGAGCCTCCGGGATGATGACAACCCCTGGGGCTGTCGTGCGGGTGGCCTGCTGCTTGGTGCCTGCACTACCTCCATTGCCATCTGTCTTGTTGCTGCGGTGACCACCTCTGCTCATTCTCCTTCACTCCCGACTGCGGCAGGGATGTGGTCTCCACCAGACTGGCCATCGTGGTCAGGACAGGTACACAGGGGGCCCTGGTGGAATTTAGGCTGGAAGACGGCAGGGAGGACTGGCGCACAGTGGATGAAGAGGAGGAGAGGGTCACTGCAGTGGACAGCACACTTAAGAAATGTGTGACTATGAGCTGAGCTAGCCAGTTCATGAGGCGACAGACCTGATCGTGATGATGTGCAAGCTCCCAATTGGAAGCATGGCATCAACACGAATGGCACCTGTACGCCTCACAATACCTGCTAGCATCGGCTCAACCATGTCACAAATTGCTTCATCCGCAGATAGTGGAATATCCATTTCCGTGGATGCATCCGCTACCTGCGGACAGGTCCAGCCTAAGGCATGCATTCTGCATGTAGTCAGAGAGTCAGGGACAAGGTCAGTCACAGGCCTCTCCATGGTGACCTGCACTGGCTCCGGGCCCCTGACCCTGGACTGCACCAGGAACAGCTACCTCATCACCCCCACCAGGCCCCATGTGCTGGGCTGATGTGGCCTCCTTCTCCTCCTCCACCACCAAAAACTCCCCATGGTCTTTCGCATCGGATTGCACCTGTGTGGTCTCACCTGCCCCTCCTGCTGCAGAGGAACCCACGGCCAACTTCACCCTCTTGGGCCTCCCCTCAGCAGATGCGGCCGATGAATCTGACGTGGCACCAGCGTCCTCGCTCCCGGAAGATGACCTAACCTGGGAGGACGACAGGGCCTTGCATCAGTGCATGGTGGATGACAGAAGACATTGGGTCAGTTCCATAGTGCTCTAGGTGGTATGTGAGAAAATACCACTGTTGCACATGTAAACAGCTTTTTGGTTACAGCCAATCCTCTGACGGCTGGATATCTGCTCTGACTCACGTCAGACAGCTGCTGATATTTACATGTTTCACATGCACCACGCCACACTCCGTGTATTCAAGTTCACATACCCAGGTAAAATGCTCTCTGCATTCATGTTACTATTTTCCATGGATATCGTTCAGAGCCTTACAGTTTTCATTTCTCTATTTGTTTACCCTATTCACTTACTTCTGCACCCTCTTCTGCGACTTCGACTGAATGGTATGTAATTTATATTATAATATGTGTTTTTGTACACTATTGTGTGATGGTATGTGCACCATTATGAACTGTCTTCTCTATTATTGTTGAATTTATATACCTATACATATGATCGGTAGACCTGCCCTGATGAAGGAATTTTTATTCCGAAATGCATTGGCAATATGTTGGTCTGATTGAAAAAGCGAATGTGGCGATTCCTTCCTCACTAAGAAAGTATTAGTGATCTCTCATATTCATATGAGACTTATTTTTTTGAGATAATTTTTGTGGATAAAAACATTTTGAAAAATAATCGAATCCTAATATTGTGGTTATTTTTTCAATCAAAAGATAATACATTTTTGTTTACTTTGAAGTAGACATATTTTTTCAAAGAATTTTTGGAAAACTCATATACCCGGATCGGGTCCTTTGGAGAGCGGCTGTGTGACCCTGTATTTCACTTGGTCTTCTGCCTTACATGTATTTTGAGTTTGGGTGTCTCCAAATTCGTCTCAGCCAGCTCCCTTCTGAATATTTAGATAAAAACGTTTTGGAACAAACGTATTGCTTTGTTTAAAAATATTTGAAACACACGGACGTATAATCAAGTGGTGCCCACTCATCTTCCTTCCTGCTCTTTTTCTCCCACATTTTTTGGTGAGACACACTGTTGTGGAGGCACACATTTCCCGTAGTATTTACAAGAAACGAAAACATATGAACTATTATGTCGTTTGAGGATATCAAAGGATTATCAAATAAATGTGCAGAAACCCTAGGGTTTTCATCGGAGGAAGCAACTGCCATATTAGAACTCATTAGCGATACATTGATTGGTACACATGGAACTACACTCAAGGATTCTGTCAAACGGATCAGGCAGCTAGAATACCTCATACGAAAAGAAATTAACAGGAAATTACATGCGATCACATTGGGTCGTTATTACAAGAACCAACGGATTCCAAGAGGCCTACGCATACAACTCCGGCCAACCCTGTGTAAAGAAAGCAAGGAGTTTGTTCGCAAGTGGGAGGCGATCTTGAATAGATGTTCTTTAGATCTCATTTTGCTCACTATCCAAGAACTCTCAAAAAACCTAATAACTCTCAAGACCGAGATTGAAGATATAGAAAAAGAGCTAGTTGGCTCATTAGGCAAGGAGGAATACGATGTCATTCTGTTAGAAATAAACACAAAACTTGAAGAATACAAAACGGAGCTAGAACAGAAAAAGGTCAAAAAGTTTAAACGCGATACTTACGATTACATTAATGATGAAGTCTACATGTGGATGGAGAGATATGGTCCTATAGCCCCTAAAAAGTTTTTCAAATATACATCCGACAATACCAGCAGTTCAGATTCGGAAGCCCAGCGTGACTCGGAAACATCCACGGAACAAACAACAGAAAATCCAAACCAAGCAACTGGTTCTGCAGCACAAACACCTTCTTCCTCGGCTTTTTTAGGCACTCGCCCAAAAGAACCCGCAGGGGGAGGAGGAAACTGAAAGAACAAACCTCAAACAAGACTCCAGCTAAGGAAAACTTAGTCATTAATATATCCAGTCAACCACTAAGTAGATCAGAGGAGGACACGTTGCAAAAAGGCCTTAGTTTTGTACCAACCTTTGGGACCACTCTGTTCGATACAAAGATTGAACTTTATATGTTTATCAGAAAACTGAAACTGAAGGTCTTTTTTGAGGAATTAGAAGTCCAAGACAAGCCAGCAGAGGGGGCCGATTTCCAGGAATTCAGAGCGAAAAGTGGGTTCATTCCACCCATTACAGATCCGTCCATCGACATCTTTCAAAAGTTAGTGACCCGCGACTTAGAAAGGATCAGTTACAAAACTCCTCCTCACAAGAATTTGAAACCTCACGAAATGAGATTAATTAAAGATATGTACAGTGATAAAAATGTAACCATTCGCCCTGCCGATAAAGGTGGCGCATTGGTTATTCAAGACACAGTTGATTATGACACAGAATGCACCAGACAACTCCAGGATAGGACAGTGTATGCCAACTTGGACAGTGATCCAACTGCTGCGATTAAACAGAATCTGAAGTTACTACTGGATAAAGCTCTCGAACTAGAATGGATCAATGAACATACTCATAGGTTTTTGTCCAACAACCACCCGAGAATTCCGAACTTTTACACATTACCTAAGATTCATAAAGACACCCGCAAACCACCAGGAAGACCGATTGTTGCAGGCATGGAAAGCATCAACCAACCACTGGGTATCTACATTGATTTTTTCTTACAACCTCTTATCCAAAAAACCTCCACATACACCCGTGATACAACCCATTTTCTTCAAAAACTCAATTCTATAACCCCACAACAGGATGACTTGATGTTCACCATAGATGTGAAAAGTCTTTACACATCGATACCTCATGACCTTGGGATGGAATCAGTTGAATGGCTACTGCTACAAACATCTGAAATCCGTGCACAGAAAGAGTTCATATTGGCCCTTTTACAGTTCATTTCAGAAAACTCTTATTTCCAATACCGTAATCAGTTCTATCTTCAGACATCAGGGACATCAATGGGGGCCACAATGGCACCTACATATGCCAACTGCTTTATGCACAAGTTTGAAATGGATAATATTCTCAACAAACAGGTTTGGAGTAAGGACATACACTTATGGACCCGCTACATAGATGACATTTTTGGTGTGTGGAGAGGCACGAGGGCAGCTTTCGACAGTTTCTTTGAATACCTCAACAACATAGACCAACGCATTCAGTTTACGAGGGAGATTACGCATGACACGATCACCTTTCTGGATGTTCTCATCAAAAAGGAAAGAACGAGCTACAGCACTTCCCTATTTCGCAAACCGACTGACCGTAATAATCTCCTACACCGTTTAAGCTTCCATCAGCCTAGTCTGCTCAGGAATCTCCCATACAGTCAACTATTTCGGGTAAAGAAAATCGTCAGTGACACTGAAGACTGTTTAGCCCAACAACAGATTATGAAAGATAAATTCTTGGCACGAGGTTACACACAAGAGGAACTTGACTCTGCATCAGCAAGGGTGAGCATCCTGGCACGTGAAACCCTAATATCTACCCAAAACCCCAAGACAAGAGAGAACTGAAGACACCTGTATTTGTATCCAAATTTTCTATACAGAGCAACAAAATCAAAAAAACTATTAGTAAACATTGGGGGATCCTGAAGAATGACACCAGGGTTCAAAGTTTATTCAGTGAACTACCGGTGTTTGCTTATCAGCGCAGCAGGAACTTAAGAGATGAATTGGTGCGGACAAAACCACATCTCAAGGCACCTTTAACTCAACGCACTGGAATGTTTCCATGTCTTCACTGCATTAATTGTAACTCAATAATCAAGGGGAATGCCATTAACCACCCAAGAACAGGGAAAAAGATTCTGCTCAAAACTTATGGAACTTGTGATAGCACCAATGTCATCTATGGCATCAAATGCCCATGCGGTAAATTTTATGTGGGCCAATCCACAAGAATGGCCAAAACTAGATGGAACGAGCACCGTTCTTGCATCCGGAATGCTAACATTAATTCGGCTGTAGCACGCCACTGGGTTGAGAATGGACACAACCTGACTCAGATAAGGTTTGTTATTCTAGAAGTGCTTGCAAGAAACAGTCCGCACGAGGACCTGAACCAGCGGTTGAACCGCAGAGAGACCTTCTGGATTGATAAACTTGGTTGTTTGACTCCCAATGGAATCAACGAAGAGATTAATTACCACTGTTTCTTATAATTTATACTGCTTTGTCTAATAGGTTTACAACTAACACGATTACCTTGTGCATGCCATCCTGTATACCAAATGATTGTGGACCTTTAAGCCATTCTGTTGTTTTTCCTGGACACTGCGTCTAGGACCCAAGGTGCCGCCTTCGGACGTCACCTTACACAACAGTGGGCTTAAATATGCTAATGTGAAAACTCTATTCAAGCAATACTGATCACATGTATTTGATACTGTTGTATACCTTGAATTTTGGACCTAGTTCTTCACTGCCCTTTATGTCACCATTTGCAAGACCTTTTCTTTTTCATGATGTTGCTTACATGATCCATATCTGAGTATTTCTTCTGTTTCCATTCTTCCACTTTCTTTATTTTTCTCCTTTTTACACTCCATTATTTCCCATATACATCCACTAGTCTAGGTAAATGTCTGTATTTTCACTACATTAGCTTAATGGCACCATAGTAGTCTTGCAATCGTGACCGCGCGCCCTCTTGGGCGGCTTGGCGGTCACGCGGTATTAAATGGAATCGTTGCCTCGGCAACGCTTCGATGCGAAAACCTCAGTCGAACGCGAGACAGCAAGAGGAGAACTCCTGTCCCTCGCGCTGCACACGGTAAGCGCGATTAACGTTGCAACTCTCTCCTTTTCAATTACGGACTCCACCGGCTCTCAAACTCGTATTCTTTTTGGTTACAGCCAATCTTCTGACGGCTGGATATCTGCTCTGACTCACGTCAGGCAGCTGCTGATATTTACATGTTTCACATGCACCACGCCACACTCCGTGTATTCAAGTTCACATACCCAGGTAAAATGCTCTCTGCATTCATGTTACTATTTTCCATGGATATCGTTCAGAGCCTTACAGTTTTCTTTTCTCTATTTGTTTACCCTATTCACTTACTTCTGCACCCTCTTCTGCGACTTCGACTGAATGGTATGTAATTGATATTATAATATGTGTTTTTGTACACTATTGTGTGATGCTATGTGCACCATTATGAACTGTCTTCTCTATTATTGTTGAATTTATATACCTATAAATATGATCGGTAGACCTGCCCTGATGAAGGAATTTGTATTCCGAAATGCATTGGCAATATGTTGGTCTGATTGAAAAAGCGAATGTGGCGATTCCTTCCTCACTAAGAAAGTATTAGTGATCTCTCATATTCATATGAGACTTATTTTTTTGAGATCATTTTTGTGGATAAAAACATTTTGAAAAATAATCGAATCCTAATATTGTGGTTATTTTTTCAATCAAAAGATAATACATTTTTGTTTACTTTGAAGTAGACATATTTTTTCAAAGAATTTTTGGAACACTCATATACCCGGATCGGGTCCTTTGGAGAGCGGCTGTGTGACCCTGTATTTCACTTGGTCTTCTGCCTTACATGTATTTTGAGTTTGGGTGTCTCCAAATTCGTCTCAGCCAGCTCCCTTCTGAATATTTAGATAAAAAAGTTTTGGAACAAACGTATTGCTTTGTTTAAAAATATTTGAAACACATGGACGTATAATCAAGTGGTGCCCACTCATCTTCCTTCATGTCAAAGTGACCTGCCATTGATGAATCCATGTGCCTTCCTTCACTGTATTTCAACACCCTAGCATTGTTGCAGTCTGTGACACGTGTGTTTTATCGTAGTAATTTCAATGAAATATCAAATGACATGCATTGCACATGGCTCATGGACAGTAGTATTCAGCTTCCATCTGGGTCCGGTTGACAGTTTGGATATGGCTATGCTACGTGCCATCTGTGTGTTGGCATCTGTCATGTTTGTGGAAGGACTATGCCAGTCACAAGTTTGTGTGTGATGCAGGTGCTATGCACCATGCAGTACATGTATAATTTTGCATTTTGACACACATACTTGTCTGCTTTCAGGGTCCTGTTCCATTACATTGGCACTGCGTGCATGCCTGAGTGTGTGTCATGTGTCACCTGGCTACTTAATGTGTTGGCTGTCAACATTGTTATACCTATGTTTGTGGCCTATGCTGTTAACATGTGTGGCCATGTCTTCTTTTTATTTTGTGCAGGTGATGAGGCACTGGAAGCAGTGGAGGAGGAGGAGATGGCGGAGGGGGTGGAGTATTCTGAGCCCCAACCAGGCACCAGTGGAGGCCATGGGGTGGTTGCCCATGAACATCCATTCGTGCTCCAGACCATCCTGGCCAGGAGTGTCGCTGAGTACACCTCTGAGGAACCCTATGCCTCTGGTGCGGAATTGGAAATTGAACCCTCATTGCTGTTGCAGGTGAGTGATTTTGCTGTGCATGCTGTTCTGTCCGACACATCTGCAGTGGGGGTAGACCCCTCAAGGGCCCAGTCAGTGTTGGTATGTCCTTCTGTGGTGGTTACGGATGCATTGTCACACTCCACACTACTTGCTCCTGTTCCTGGGGCAGGTCAGCAAGGGAGGAATGCAGTCCTGCAGCCACGGGCATCGACCAGCACAGCAAGGGCCAGGTATCCTTGGGCCCGACAGGTGTGGTGGCTGGCAACACGGTGGCCGTGTGCCACCCGGGAATACTGTATGGGAGAATTCCATGTATGCCATTGCACAGCAACAGGGGGAATCATGTGAGATGATTGCTCAGGGCATGGAAAGGCAGGCCAATTCCATTCTCCCCCTGAAAGGCAGATGAAGCTCCAGCAGCAGGCAGTGTGGTCCACATGCCGCTCACCCAGGCTGTACATGTTGGCTGCCAACAGGGACCAACGGGCTGAACTGGGGGCTTTGTGCACAGCCATGGCTGCAGAGGCCCACAGGGATGTCTTGAGGCCAGATAACACCTCCCTGAGAACTACTCTGGCTGCACTTGAGATGTGCCGCAGTAGACAGACGGAACAGCAGATGGAACAGCTGACACACAACATCTCTGCTGAACTCCATGCAGCCCGGGACGAGATCTGTGCATCATGAGAGGCCTTGTCTGTGGAACTCCATGCAACCCGGGAGGAGATCTGTGCGTCACGTGGGGCCTTGCAGGTGGAACTCCATGCAACATGTGAGGTGTTGCATGGGGACCTCTGTACCGTAATCATGCAGAATCAGACCTTTAAGGCCTGCATGCTTGCTGCCATTGAGGAGAATACCAGGGCTATGCATGGGCAGCCTCCCTTGACACGGCCACCTTCTAATGTTACACCAGAGGGTGCCGACAGCGGCGAGAGCTCTCCCACTATATGCTAGCCTTGCAGGCCATGAACCCATGGAGGTTTTTTTTCTCAACATCCACGCATGTGCAACTCCTCCCTCCTTGGTGCCCCCTCCCGGTCCACCATGCCCATTTTATTATTTTTTATTTTTTATTATGTTTCTGTCTATTGTGCATTAATGTAACAATGTGTTGCTTTGTGTGGCACCCTTAGGTCTCCACTGTGTGTTCCGGCTGGGCCCATACAGGTTTGTCTCATGTTTGTGTTTGCTTCTCCGTTCCATGTGCTTGCAAGGAGGGCAGCATGTGACAGTAACTTACACAGAGGCTTTGGGCTTCTATAATTTCTGTGGCCAGTCTGAAGTTCAACCTGTGTATACACCCCTTGTGGGGATTCATAATTGTTTTACCAGTGCATGTTTAGCATGTGTTTCGCTTTGGATATTGGTAAATGTGTATTTTATGATGTTACATCTTCATCTATTACCTTGCCTGTCTCCATCATTGATACCCTTCATGCTGTATGTGTTACCCTGCACCATTTAGCTAGCAGAGACCCACTCAAGATGGAAGGGATCCATGTGGTAGCTTAGTCACATTGAGGCACGTGTGGTATTGTGATTGGTCACTGTCTGACATTGTCACTGTTGGGTCCTGTGTTTATGATATGTTATGCTGGTAAATGGATGTTCCTGTGTACGGGTTCATTTAGATGTGTCAGAGGGAATTGTTTTGGACATATTTCCATTTGTCAAAGTGCACTTTGTGACAGTTGTGTCATGTGTTGTGCATTTAATTTTGACTTTTTACATTGCATGCCATACTGTGGTTTGCCAGCCGGGTAACATGGGTTTTGGGACGGTTTAGGTGACAAACCAGTATTTGGATGTGCTGTTTTGCATGGGGTTGTTATGTTATGTTATTTTATAACATTTGTATAGTGCCAAAAGCCCTAGGGCGTGCAGGTGCTCACTTACAGACAGGAAACAGAAGAACAACAGAAGCTATGGCGGAAGTTTACATAAACAGCGTCGTTTTCAGAAATGTTCTGAAGGCTAAGTGATCTGTTTCTTCCCTAAGTATTTGTGGCAGATAATTCCACGCATATGCGGCCAAGACTAGGAAGGAGTGTCCATTTCCCCATGTTCTCCATGTTCTCTTGACCCTAGCCACTTTCAAAAGGTGGGCTGAGGTAGACCGAAGGTCTCTGGTAGACTTATGTATGGAGACTTTTTCCTTCAGATAACTAGGTGCTGATCCATAAATGCACTTATGGCATAAGGTCAGAAGTTTGAAGGAGATCCTAGCTGATATAGGCAGCCAGTGCAGTTCCTTCCTGGCAGAGGTAGTTGGTTCATAACGTTTCATACCATACATTATGTGGATAGCCGCATTTTGGATTTTATGGAATCTGGAGATGTCTTCCTTACTGGCGCCACCCAATGAGGCATTGCAATAGTCCACTTGCGGAAGAATAATTTTGCTTGATTATCTTTAGAAATCAACGGGGCCACCTGCCTTAGCACTCTCAAGTAATATTGAGTGTTTTTCACAATGGCGGGTTAGTTGCATACTGTACCTTGAATGTGTGCCTTTTGGTCACACAGGATTGTGTTAGTTTAAGTAGCTAGGGATGCACACAATGTAGCACTTCCAAGGACACATTCTCAGGGTGGTAAGGTAGTGACAGTTGATTGTCCCTTTGTCATCATCGATTGTCACCTGGAATTTGCCAGGCCTGTGTGCACTCTGCAGTGGTGGGATTTTAGGTCAGAAATTGTGCCACAAGCTGGGTATGGGCAGCCTCGCCACGTGCCCTTTCCGCTCCCATGTGCAGCGGGTGTGCATGTGGTTGGGGATGTGGGGGCACCACCATATCCACTGGTATGCCCCGCCGTTTTGTAACATTGTGCAGGACACATGCTGCCACAATGATCCTGGACACTACTGGTGGTGCATATAGTAGCTGTCCACCAGAGCGGTCAAGAGAGTGGAAGCGTGACTTTAGCAATCTGAATGTGCGCTCCACTATGGCCCTGATTATAATATGGGCTACGTTGTATTTTACCTTGGGTGGTGTGGTGGGGTTCGTATTGGCGTCATCATGTAGGTGCTCAGAGGTTAGGCACTGTCCCCTGGGGAGGTGGTAATGGTTGTCATTATTTGGGTTTGTCTATTTGTCTGTGTGTGACATGCATGCATGTGCACCGGCAGTTGTACTCACCAATGAGCCATGTGTTGCCATGCCTCACAGCTTCCGGGTCCCGGTTTAGGGGTGGCATTCTGAAACTATCATGGGTGGACCCTGGATAGTTGGCATAGATAGAGGTAATGATTCCCTTGGCATCGTATTCGAGCTGCACGTTGATGGAATGCCAGTGCTTGCAATTGCGATAGATGTGCTCAGTGGCCCTAGGTGGACGTATGGCCACATGGGTGCAATCAATGGCACCAAGCACTTTGGGGAAGTGTGCCACCCTGTAAAAGTCCTGGACCACGGCCTGCCTTTTTGCGGTGTGTCCTGGGCATGTATATGTGCCTGCGGACTGAGGTGCGTTCAGTCATGATTGCCAACACCTGGTGTAGGCAGAGTGACTGTGTGGGCTGTGAGGCGCCCCCAACTATGGCCGTCGTCTGCTGAAATGACCCAGTGGCCAAAAAATGCAGTACATTGAGCACCTTTTCCAAGGGGCTCACTGCTTGGGAGCACATAGTGGGTGATGTGAGGTCATCCTCCCACTCAGTGACCAGGTCAAGGATGATATGAGGTGGAAATCCATACCTGCCATAGTCCTGGTGGTCAGGCATCCCAAAAAGGCTGGTCCTGGGTCAAAAATGCGGGGCCTGGCTATCCTCCTCCGGCTCCTCCTGCGGTGTACCACGATCACTACTGCGAGGATTGGTACATTTTTCTTAGCTGTATACACACATTTATTGTTTGAGCGCACTGTTATGCATTGGCTTTGGGGTGTGGGGGCGCTTCCGCCTGCTTTCGCGTGGCGTCCGTGTTTCCACATTTGTTCGTCTTTTGCCACATGCTTGTGAGCCCTGTTCGATTCCATGAATACGTGTTGTTAGCACACGTGTGGGTGTTGCGAGAATTTTACTGCGCTGCTTCCCTGTAACGTCAAAATGTTCATGTGTTGTTCCCCATTTCACGTGTTCCACACCTTTTTAGGTGTGTGCGCTGGAGTGTGTGCCTTCGCTGGCCGTATCGTGCAAGGCATTCGTGGTGTTGCAGTGATGTGTTGGACCCACGCGGATTCAACGCAGGTCTCACGTAAGCCATGTGCAATGTGTATCATGAATACGGAAAAGGGCACTTGTGCGAAAAATGCGCGCATGCGCCCGTTTTTGGCACACATTTATTACATGAATTACCCTGTATAAGAAATCATTACAATCAACAAACCACTTTGAGTCCAAAAGGCTATAATCAGTCTATGAAGAACAACGACGGAAGTAACTTAATAATCATCAACGTTTACTGGAAACCATTAAAGATCACTACTAAAGACATGTCGGAGGAGGTGACACATGCAATGACACATATAGCCAAAATGAGTGCTTGATACTACTGTGTGGAGACTTGAAAGCCCACTGCTATGAGAGCAATGAGGCCTGCAGGGTACAGTTGAGGGACTTCACCAAAAAACACTCACAGAGAGGTGCTGGATGGCCTTAATAAAAAGCAGGAATCTGCATTAATGGTCATTTTAAATCAGCAGTCCGTCGACATCCAGCATGGACAAGGGGTCTCCAGGCTTCAGTCATACACTACACTTTTGTTTCTAGAGACCTGATCGACGAAGTAGAAGGGATCGAAGTGCTCTATACCACCTTCAGTGATCACAACATCCTGAAAATGTTATGGATAAGTAGTGTTGGTGAAACAAACCATAAATTGTAGACTAGAACCATATAATAACAGATGCAGACTCAGAATGAAAAAAAACAAAAACAGATATTGGAGGCAAATGCATCCTTCCGAAAATCTCTGAGGAGGTGGATGCTCTCGACGAAATAATGTCAACTGCGTTCAAACATCGGCCCCCTTCATGAGAAAAAAAATACGAGGAGACAGACAAACGCCAGTGCCCATTTACATACGCACAATCAATCGATTGTTCTAAAAAAAAGGGAAATGAGATCCGCTATCCAACACACAAAAAGAGCCGTACCTCGAGACTGGAAACCTCAGGTCAGAAAGATTAAAAACGCCTATACCAACTGGCTGAAAGGGCACAAACGCACAGTGGTACAACAGGATGCGGAACAGGGCAACTTCAGACTTAAACCTTTTGCAAATAAACAGGGTGTCAGAGGAGGGATGGACGGATTACTTTAAAATCGTATATACTTCCCCAGCTGTCACAACAGGATGGCCACAGCAGGTGCAAACCAGATGGATCCAGAATTTCGACCAAGAGGACCTAATTTGCCTTATTAAACGCGCTAGACCTTCACGTGCCCCAGGGTCTGACGACCTATCAAATGCAATGTTGAAAGAAAATCCAAATAAATGGGCTAGGATGTTGGAATTGATCCTAAACACTGTTTTGACATCTCAAACAATTGCAGCCTCCTGGAAGACAGCGAATGTAATCCCAATATTCAAAAGTGGCAATAGATATGATCCCAGCAACTACCGCTCTATTGTATTGTTAGATGTCTTAGGGAACATACACGCAACACTACTTCTAAAGAGGTGAACATGCTGGAGGAGGGAGAGTAATCACTCTGACATTTTCCAGGCTGGATTTGCCCAGGGCTTGGTACAGCCACCCCCATATGTATCTTATCGATTCTAAAGGAAAAAACATGAAAAACCAATGGCAAACTGTATCAGGCTTTTGTAGACTTCCAGAAAGTTTTTGACAGCTTTGACAGGGACAACTTATGGTGCAAACTGAAAAGCTGGGGCTGCCTGGAAGATCTGGTGGAGCAAATAAGATGTCTTCACGTGAACACTGCTATTAAAGTACGCCTCAACATTAAAGGTTGGTTAAGCGATGCTATTCCCAATGAAAGAGGCGTAAACCAAAGCTGTTCACTGGCCTCGACCATCTTTTACCTATAGATCACAAATCGATGGAAAGGGTTATATGTTTCCCACCATTGATTAAGGTCATCTTGGACCAAACGGCCGTTGGTTTACAGTGGGAGCTAAACCTTGCAGGAGTATGCTTCTGAAAACAATTTGCACATCAACAGTGAACAAACGAATATCTTGCAATTGAGGAAAGAAACCTGAGAAGGAGGAAAGCAGACCGTTGGTTCCCAGGAAAGACTAAACTGGAAGCAGTGAAATCTTTCAAATACCTGAAGATCTACATCTCAGTCAGCTCGGTGGAAGCATAGACCTCGATGTCCCTAAAAGAAAAAGCCTTATCTTTGGCCACTGAAAGTAAAGAAAAGATTTAGCTTTGTCTCCATTGTGCCCATCTTAGAAATGTATAAACTGAAGGTGGTCCCCATTCTAACATACGGAGCAGAGGCAATACTTTGATTTCCGGCAAAGCTCTGGGTTGGTGTTGAAGGGATATTTAGGAAAAGAGTATTAGGTTTTGCTAAACTATTTCCTATTCAACTGATAAGGCGTGAGTTGGGCCTGTGCTTCCTCCAAGCTTCGGTGTAGAGGAAAAATCTAAACTTCTTTGGAAAATATACTAGCCAGGATGCCCCGCCAATGCTGGCTATCAGCGGCGTTGCCAGGTCTGGAAAAGATCTGGGGCTACGCTAATGTCGGGACTGGTGGGATTTGGGGCTAGCTATAGCCTTTCAGTTATAGTCCCTTGGCTTCTATCCGGGGCTACAACCAAAAGACCTGGGTCTATAGCCCCCTCAGCCCCCCCTAGCAACGCCTCTGCTGGCTCTCATTAGAAGAACTCTCCTCAAAAACGATAAAAATATACTGACTATCTGGGGACAGAATTGGAGATTAAAACTGGCTGAGTATTGATACAAGATCTATGCCGAACACCTGGAACAACAAAAAGGAAGCTGTGGAGATCAGACTGGATTCAAACAGGTGATGATCTATACACATATAAACTCTATGACGGAGCCGTGGAAACCAGAGGTAGAGACACCATACCATACTATTTGCGAAAATTCCCATGCCCGTTCATCAGGAATGACTTCATGAGAATTAGGATGAACTTTTTAAAACCCAACAAAGTTCTTTCAACCCAGGAGAACTGTAATGCTAAAGAACTAAGACTGCAGATTTTGCAAATGTGTTGGTCAGCCTGAAAATGTATGTCCACTTTTCACTGAATGTAAACTCCTAACATCATGTAGAAAAAAGTACTTTGGACGATTTTCAGAAGCCTATGTAAACATGCCTGCAGAGGAATGATGGCCGTTGCTACGTAGAGGGAAGAAGATCAGCCTTGAGCTGGCAACATTAAAATGTATAGGACAAACATTTAAGTCAATTGGAGAGGTCAGCAAATTCGAATGATCACTTGGAAAGCTTCGATCCCAGATAAACTAAAGGATAAATTCCCTGCTGAATACCTGAGATGATTTTTGCTGAAGTTTCAATGTAAAACTGTTAAGCAAATAAAGAAATAAATATATATATATATATATATATATATATATATATATATATATATATATATATTCAGTAAAAAAACTTTGTTAACGGGACGTTATGGTTAAGTTGCGCAACTAAAAACCTATGAAATTCAGTGAAAAAACTTTGTTAAAGGACGTTATGGTTCCAAGTAAAACCGAAAACCCCCAGAAATTCGCCAGTTATAGTAAGCTAAGCAAGCATAACTCGCGCCACCACTGTGCACTGCTAAGCCTAACACCCAGGACATCAAAGATGACATCACACATTGATTGTTTTTTGACCTTGACAGACAGGGATCGTGCCAAAAGACTTCTTTTGAAGGAGGGGTGCAAAAACGTAAGAGACGATAAGGATGAAATTTCTGAAACAAAACCGCTTTTATATATTATATCACTATGAGAAAGATCGTTGGCACAGACGGAGTCGTATTTAGGGACTGCATTACGCGTAGACAATGGAAAATGCCAATATAATGTAAGTAACCCTTTAGATTATTTTATACCAGAATATAATAACAATAGCGTGGCATTAAATCCCAGTTAAGTTGTACTTGTTGGTTCAATGTGGCATATTGTTTTGTACCGCGCACTATCACTGCCGAAGTGGTCCCCTGGTGCTCAGACGGCTCTGAAAAAGGCAGAGGAGAGAGGGTGGGTTAGTGGGAATAAGTTAACATACTCTGTTGCACTATCTTCGCTAGCAAATAGTTTCACGCCCTAATAAATAAAATTAATATTTTTAATGAAGATCGGCTTGTGAGACTAATTTAAGTTTTTAAAACAGGTACATCCTTCCCTACTGTCAATGCCACGATTTTCAGACCCCGGCCGACGGATTTTTTAACTGCCAGGTGCAGCTCCTAGTAAACAACTTCATGACCCTCACCTTTTTATGGGACAATCGCCAAGGACCAATATGGCCTTACGCGGTACTAGCAGCTAGAAGCAACATACCAACCGTTATGGTGGTCTAATGCCTCGTTGTTGGAACAGCCTTCCAATTATCAGTGCGACAACAGTCCTTCTTTTATCATAAACCAACACCCTGTGTAGTGCAAAGGAACAGCGCGTGACTCAAGATGAACTTTTCTGGATCGACAGCAAAGACAAATGCAAATCGCTGAATATTCTCTAAACATTTGATGTCAAATAAATGTACTTTACGAAATGTACAATCTTGCTGTTTGCTTTTAAATCACAGTTTCATATTCCGAATTGTGGCACGCTGTGTTGTGAGATGATCTGTGTTGTTTTCCGGATTCTGTATGAAGTCGCGTAGGAGCAGTGTTGGCAACTCCTTAGTAAGAAAAGTAGCTATTGGCCGTCATAACAGTAGCTAGAAGTAGCTAAATGACGTCATAATCTAATTTGCATAATTCACCAGGTGCATGATGGGTGATTGCCAAGGGCATGGTTGTTATAGCCTCTCATTGAGCTCACCCCTTTTTTGTAATGAAAGTTGCGAATGCACAGATGCAAACTCATTACATCCATATGCATACATTCACATGCAAATGCAGTAGTATTTAAATAAACCCCACAATGATTAGGTTGTTCTGTTGTCGCTTCTTAAACGTGGTGGTCTAATGCCTCGTTGTTGGAACAGCCTTCCGGATATCAGTGCGACCACAGTCCTTCTTTTATCATAAACCAACACCCTGTGTAGCGCAAAGGAACAGCGCGTGACTCAAGATGAACTTTTCCGGATCGACAGCAAAGACAAATGCAAATCGCTGAATATTCTCTAAACATTTGATGTCAAATAAATGTACTTTACGAAATGTACAATCTTGCTGTTTGCTTTTAAATCACAGTTTCATATTCCGAATTGTGGCACGCTGTGTTGTGAGATGATCGGTGTTGTTTTCCGGGTTCTGTGTAAAGTCGCGTAGGACTGGAAACGACTGGGCACATTTGGCTACGCACCCTGTAACGTCACGGAGAGAGACGGGGAATATGAATGCTTTCATAATGTCAGGCTTAGGGGCGGGAGATGTGATTTTGTGTCGCAAAAACAGGTCAGCCAGGTCAATGGGGCAAGTGATAGGATTATCACATAATGTCGGCGCACAGCAGCCTGATTTATCGTTTGTTTAGTGGACAAAAAGTCGGGTAAGGCCCATAGGAAATTGTAATGTCAGCGGACATAAGGAGGGTTCTTAGAACACTTTCAACATGACAACGAACAATACGAACAGCATTCTCAGAACACCCCCATTTTGTTTAATTGCAAACATTTCAGGACACCGCGAGTGTTCTTAGAACACATTCAACTTGCGAGAGTACAATATGGTCAGCGTCCACAGGACACCGCCATTTTGTTTATGTATGAACATTTAAGGACACTGCAAGTGTTCTTAGCTCAATGTTAGCTTGCTTGCAAACAAAACGGACACATACTCCGTCCTCAGAACACCCCACCATTTAGTTTATATAGAACATTTCAGAACAGCAGTGTTGTCCGCAGACAAATCGAACACAACAAAAGCGTCTAGCACATAAAAAAACAGAACATTGAACCTATCTCATACTCCCCCACCCTCCCCAAACACTCTTACACACCAACACACTCCACTAAATACAATTTTTAATCCAAGTTTCACCGCGCTGTCGGCGGTCGTCGGCGAATGCAAGATGGCGGGCGCCACAAAAAATCTGACGCGCTTCACGCACCATGCCCCCCAATCAGCGAACACGTTGCATGTCCGCGAACATCACGTAAGACGCTTGGCCAATCGGGCCGCTGTCCGCGGAGCAAACAGGGAAGTCCGTCCGCAGAGCGAACGGAGACATCACAAATTCTTTTGGCTTACATTTTGGTCATTTTAAAAAAAAAACTACTGGACGGATTTACACCAAATTTGCAAAAGCACGCTTTCGTGACCAAGCCCCCGCTCCTGGCGCAAATTTGGTGTAAATCCGTCCAGCGGTTTGGGCTGTAGGCGTGCGCAAAGTTTTTTCCCATTGTGTCTATGAGAAAAAACAAAGGTTTTGGGACCCCCCCTATGACTTTGCCCCCCCTGGACGAAACCTCTCAAAACTTTGCAAAAAAATTCAGAGTGGGCCATAGACTTTTGCAAAGTTTGGTGAGGATTCGTCCAGAGGGAGCGAAGTTATAAGCCACTCAAAAAATGCTCTTCCTATGGAAACACCAACTTAACCATAACTACATGGACGCTAACGCGTCCATGTAATATATATTATATTCTGTGCATGTTTCCAAGGTCACAGTAAATTGCTTCTCTTCAGGTTGCATTCATTTGACCTGAGGCACATGTCGTTGCTGCCCATTGTCGCCTTTATTGTCTTTATTGACACGTTAACTGTTCTTATTAAGACTGAGATATTAATTCAAAATGTAAAAAACATGAAGAACATGTTGAAGAGCTTGACATAAACTGATGATGTTCTCATTTATTTTAAAAATCCTCAGTAATGTATTCCTGAATAAATAGTGCCAAACCAGCAGTATAGCAGCATTTTTGACTCTAAGGCCAAAAGGATAGCCACCTTAATTTGACCTTGAGAACTGTATGCATTAAACACCTTAATATTACATGCTCCCTTATGCTGGATCATAATTACATTTGAATAAGTTTAATCACAAATTAGCTAATAGAGATGCCTTTTCATATCTGGGTTGGACAAATCGTAGCACAGCAAAACGATGTTTGTCATGAAGATCTGAATATACTTGTAAATATACCATCCATCTTCTCTATGTACATTTTATGATAATTCAGATCGGATCCTCTTTTACTTCTTTTGGGTGGGGAAATTGCATGACCAACACAACCATCAAGTGTCGTTGCTCATTTAATTTGCCCATAGTTCTTTCTTTCTTCTCAGAAATGTACTGTGCACACAGTCTCTCTGGATGGTAACTGACACTCCTATACTTTTGTTCTGCAACAACAGCCTTTAGTCAATTTGAGAACTGGGTGCCAGGCCCTCACACTAAATCTTGGCAGGCTCGTGTTTATCAGTGGCAGCTGGTGATTTGTTTAATTGGTGGAGGAATTGAGTATTTGCCACACATTTGCAAGTGCAACTGAACATACTGAGGGAGCCCAAACCGACCATGGTGGGTGTGGTGGGTGCTGGCAGGCTTCTGGACCCAAGAACATTTTTTGTAAAATGGGTTAAAATGGTGCATTATACAGCACTCTTTCTGTGAAATATTGGGTAAAAAGCCAGACAGTTTGCAATCGACTTTGTAGGGTAATTCTAGATAAAATCGAATAGAGGGAAGTTACCAATAATTCACAGGGCATTTCCCAACACATTTTCATGATGCCTATCCTCACAATATATGCACGTATAAAAAACATGTTCACACTAGCTATACCCATACATTTCCATGCTGTCTGGGCCTAGCCAGTATTCACATATAAGAACATGCTCATGGCACATAATGCATGGCACATAATGCCAGTAATGATACCATGAGAAAACATGTCTAAACTGACTCTACCAACAAATCCAAGTACCTGCACATAAGAACATACTCGTGTTGGCTCTGCAATTAAAAAAGCCATGCTACAATAAGGACAGATGGTCACACTATCTAATAATAATAATGATAATTTGGCATTTATATAGCGCTACGAACCCTCAGGTATCTGAGCGCTGCTTATTATTACCCATGGTGTGTGGTGCTCATTTATCGACCTCTGAAGGATGAAAGGCTGAGTTTGGCCCTGCCGGGAATCAAACCTGCGTTCAAAGTGAGCACTCTACTCGCTGTGCCACTTGACCGACTTGACATATCTGTTCCAATGCAGGCCAGTCCAAACAAATAATTTTTCAAAAGTTTCATGTTTGATTCATCATAGACACCCACATAATAATGCTACACCATAGTAAGATAGTATAGCCATGTAGTAATTCTGATCATGCTTCCTTTATCATAAATGACCAGTATAAAATGTCAAGCCATGGTAAGAAATGGCTATACTGGTTGCCATCCCAGCCATATAATAACACTACCTTGCTTACTTTGTTATGCTTTTAAAGTAAGCATGATGAGTGTTATTTAGTGGCTAGACTGAGATTTTGGAGAAGTAGATCTAGCCTTTTCTTACTGTGGCATGATATGTTTTACCGGGTATCTTCTATGGTACTGTATCATAGATGGCAGTTAAAAGAAATGTCATGCCATAGTAAGAAATGGCTAGACTGATTGCAGAAAAATGCCTATTTAGCAATGTAACAACACTCATCATGCTTGATTTATCATGCTTTTAAAGCAAGCATGATAATGCAAGCTCAAAAGAAGTTGATGGGCCAGTGGTTGTACCAAACGCAGCACTGCAGGTCCTGTATCAGCTGAAAGTGTGTTGAGCATGGTCTAGCCATCTTGCAGAAATATTAAGGTGATGAAAAATTGCCCAATTTGCATCTGGACTTCTGGCACCTACAGTGGGTGCTTCACCTGTAGTGAACAGAATCCCGGCTACAGTGCAACCTCAAGCAGGTAGTCCTTGGTCCAACAGCAGGGTCACCCCTAATGTTCCCTTCATTCCGTTGATATCTAAGGTAGCAAGAGTTTACCTCTGACTTGAATGCCTTCTGTTTTCACCTCTCTGGCAGAGAACTTTGGAATAGATTGTATGTGTATTCCTAACAGTGTTCCTGTGAATCTTTCTTTTTGTCTTCAAATGCCAAAGATGAATCAAAGAAGTGGGGGGGGGGGTTCCCCTACTAAGAGAGGCAAAATGTCACAGGGGATTGGTCCAAAGCAAGCCTACTCTAAGGAGTCATGTCCAGGCTATTTTGAGAAGTACCCTTTCCCATCTGAAACCATATGCACAATGTTTTACCTGGATGTGCATTGTGGTACCAACCACCCAACATTCTCTGACATAGACGTGAAGCTATATTCTTCAAGTAGGGAGCAAGATCTCCCATTCACCCATAGCAAAAGGGCCCAGTGAACACAGCTAACCAAAACCCTGCACCTCACTAGAGGGGAAACTCCTGCAAGTGCATTCTGGCAACCTTCCTGGCTTGGAAGAAAACACAGAAGAAGGACGCGACAACTCCCTAGAGACCCTGGACAGCAAACAAGAAGGCAAGGAGTAATCACTATGTCCACAGTCTTTCCATGGCCCAATACTGGCATCTTGATGGGAACATAAACACTACGACATGCAGGCATATACTGAGAGTAATGCAACACTGGAATTCCCTGTTCTTCTTCGAGGCCCCAGTCTTCATACCCTGTGTATCCGCTTTGCTGACAGCATCTGCAAGGGGTGAAAATTCAAGTGCACTTTTAAAGGTGACATGGGGCAAGAACACAGGGGTGAAGTGTGAAACTGCATCTGTCTGTCCAGGAGAAAGGTTTGTATGTCCTTACTGTCGCCATTATATGTGCACTTCTGAGGAACAATATGCATGTGTGTGGCCTTCAAGTTAGTGCACATGCACATGCCTGCAAGCATGTTTTTAAATAACAATCATATACATCTTGAAGGGATGTTATGATTAAGTTGCACTTATGAAAACCTATGAAATTCAGTGAAAGAATGTTGTTAATTGGACGTTATAGATACAAGTAAAACTGAAACCCTGCAAAAATTCACCAATTATGGTAAGCTAAGCAACCACAACTTCCACCACCACTGTGCACTACTAAGGCTAACACCCAGGACATCAAAGATGACATCACACATGTCATTGATGGCATCACTGATGACATCACATATCTAAGCCACTTGTTTTTGTTCACAGACGTATCTAGGCCAGTTGTTTTTGTTCACAGACAGTGCCAATTTTAAAATGTAAAGGTGCAATTTATCTAGACGTTAACCGCCTCATATGTTCTTAAAGTACTTTCCTTAGGGTTTGGTCTCAGATCATGGTGCACTTTTAGGGAGCAATAAGCAGGCCTCAAAAACACAATTCATTTGTATACATCAAGAAGAACTTTAATGTTATTGACATTTTCAGCTGATGTTGTTTCTTTCTTCATTACTTTAGTTTCCCTGTATGTTCCTCTGATTGTTATGCATTGTGGGACTTCATATGTATTCTTTGTACTAACACAAATATGTAGTAAGTCTGGAATTGTGAGCTATTTATTCCATGTTTAACATTACTCAAAACTGTGTTAGGGTAGCATTCATTACTTTATTAGCCAAAATTACCAGATTAAAAGTATTGCACTTCTATGGTGCATGCTGCAGCCATTACCTGTGTGTATGTATCATTATGTTAGTGTATTAACAACAACACTCAAATATAATGTTTTGTTTAGATGAGAACATTTATTAATACATTAAGTAGTTCATGCCAGGTCTCCCGATCACCCCTTACATCTTGTTACAAATATTGTAAACACAACCTCTTGCAGGGAGTTATCATCAGAATTAATTTCACATGTGATGTCATCAGTGATGTCAGCAAATGACATTTGTAATGCCATCGTTGATACCCTGGGTGTTATTCGTAGAAGTGCACGGTGGTGGCATGAGTTATGGTTGCTTAGTTTACCATAACTAGTGAATTTCTAGGGGTTTCGGTTTTCCCTTTAACAAAGCTTTTTCACAGAATTGTATAGGTTTTTATTAGTACAATTTAACCATAACATCCCTTTAGCAATGTTTTTTCACTGATTTTCATAGGTTTTCACCAGTGCACCTACAACTTCCTATCATCATACCAACCCTCAATATAGCAGCATGTTTGGGCAACCTAGGAAGTTTCAAGTGAAAACTGTGCCATTGCCCATCTCCTAGCAACATTCTTCACAATTCTATCAACTTTCTACAACGTTTTACACTGTTTTTGTTTGCCGACATTCGCAAATGTCTGATGTCATTGCAGACTTCCCGGACAGCGTCAAGTCACTGCACGCACGCATGGCTTGATGACGTGCCTGCGAACGGGTCCGTTCTTCGCAGAGATTTTGAAAGTGCATTTACAGCCGATCTAGGAAGTTTCAAGTTGAAAGCTTTCTGTTCCATAGCTCCTAGACCCATTCAGAGTCATTTTCCATCTGCAATCCAGGAGAGAGCACCTGTTTGGAAGAGTATTGGCACACCTGCTATTTAACTTAAAAATGGCATCAGCCATGGCCATCCTTCCTCCGAAGGGGCCACCAACAGCACCACCAGCTGGAGTGCCTGGACAGGGGAACAGGCGCAATGATGCAGAGGAGGATCAAGAGGACCAGGAACATGAGATAAAGGAAATGCCTACCTCGGACACCCAGAGAAAATCATTGATGTGGCGGTTCTTTAAGACCATACAAGGGGTACCAAAGGTTCAGGCTGCCCATGTTGAATGCACTGAGTGTGGAATTATACTCAGTTGTGGACAGCATACACAGTACTCTTTTGGTACTATCTCCATGCGCCGTCACACCAGCTCAAACCATCCAGGTGACTTGAGAAATGCTTTTCCTTTCTCAGGAAGTAGTAGACTGTCCTCCTCTAGTTAATCTTTGTCAACCGCTCCTGCCACCGCACAGGCTACTCCTGTGTCGCTAGCAATGAAAGAGGTTGTTGATCCATATCTTTCCAAGACAACAGTAGACTGTATATACTGCAACACACCACTCTGCAGGGGGAGCAGTTTTGAAGTGCTTTTGAGGCTGAAATCAAGGGGCATGACAAACACTGCCCCTACCTGATATTTAAGGCACACCCAACATCTTTCCCTGTCAACCTGCCCCTATATATCTGCGGTTGGTGCTGTTACCCTCATTTCCCTCCCCCACCTTACTTCCTGTCCTCTCCTGCAAAAAAGAAAAAATACAAAATCAAAAAACACAAAAAAAAGGTTCCTTTTACAGCCAGATTTCACAGTTAAAAAATGGAACTAAAAATAAATAATCTTATAGACTCCAACTGCTTTACATTTTTCAATAAAGGCGTTAGACTCAATAAGATTCTCCAAAATGTCCATTAACATTTTGTACTATGCTAATGAAAGTAATGGACAATTGTATAAAAGAGAAAAAGAAAAAAAACAAAAAAAAAATTTCTATCCCAAATACTTTTCAATAAGGACCATAAACCATGGACCTTCATGACTATCCGCGGTCTACGCAGTCAGCTTTCCATGCCAGGCATCAATAAATGACCCAGATGGCATGTGCACACTATCGCACAGGACAGCCTTCCTGCCCTTTTTACCGTTCTGTTTGTAACTCTCCTTCATTGCCTGCTTTCTAACAGTTACACATCCATCCACAAATCACAGCCAAAAAGGTCTACATGTAACCCTGTCAACATATGAAACTTCCACACACCAACTGCCACTTAACAATGTTCTAGAAATATTTTGCATCTGCATTTCCCTTACTTATGCAAATACATTGTAGACAGTGCTGCTATAAATGCACAATAGCCTGACAAAAAGAAACATTTTTAAACACACATTTTCAATTTTTCCTTCCATATAATTGTCATACATTCCAACCTTTCTCATTTCATCCCTTATAGTGCCACCATTCTCCACCTGCTGATACATGTGTATACTACCAAAGTATCTATATACAAGAGTTCACCTTATATATAAAGTACTGTTCTTTTCCAACCACTACTATAAGACACCAATGACTGCTCCAACTACAATCTGCCATTGAATGTCCACTAGGGTACAGTTTGCCTATTCTTTAAAAAACACTGTACCACAAACACAGCACCTATCCAACTAAGTAACCATACCAAGCATTATCCTATTTTTTATCTCCACAAAGAAACAAGTACATTTTTATCTAAGCACTATCCTCAAATGTATGACAATCATAAATACTATATATACTTCAATTATATCATTCCACTATAATACAAATACTTTATACTCCCCCTACAGTACCTATACTTACTATACACATATTACTATAATGTGTGGGCCAGAAGCCAGATTCTTGGGGGCACGGCCTATGATCATGGCCCCATGAATCTGCTCACTGGCCACAACCACTACAATAGAATTAAACCATATAACAAGTACATACCTTCAAATAACAAGACTCGCCCAGAACCCCCACACTCCCAATGATGTCCACGGACAGTAAAAATAACGGCAGACTTGGCGGCACAGCACAGATTTTTTTTCACCTATGAAAACCACTCCCTAGCAACTTTTTCCGTCCCCACCGCCCCACCCTTTCCAGACCCACTTTTGGCCACAAAATAACCCCAAAAGTAAATTCCAGACTGTTTACTCACTGTGCTGTACGCGGACTACGACCATGGTCCGCGAATCAATATGGCGACCGTTTCAATTATGACCCACCTCATGTTTTTAAAAATCCAACCAGTATGCGTGTTTGACGTCCGCGGACAACGATCCATCCCCTGATTGGCCCAGAGGCGTGTGCGACTCTGAATAAGGAGGCATCCGTGGACTGGACCCAGATATCACTTATTTTGTTTGACCTATTTTCTGGCCATTTTAAAAAAAAACTTCTGGACAGATTTACAACAGATTTGCAAAAGCTCAATTTCGGGGCCAAGCCACCACTCCTCATGTAAGTTTGGTGAAAATTCCCACAGCAGTTTGAGCTGTAGGGGCGTGGACAATTATTTTTCCATCGTGTCAATGAGGATGTCAGAAATATTAGGAACCCCCACCCACCGGCAAGGCCACACCAAGCTTTGCTGAATTATTCAGAGGTGGCCATATACTTTTTTTCAACGTTTTGGTGAGATTTCGTTGAACGGCACTAAAGTTATAAGCCGCTCAAAAGTTGTTTTTGCTATGAGTTGAGCAACTTAACCACAATTACAGGAATTAGGAGTCTCCCATTAACATCAAGTATTCTCCATTGAAATAAGGATGCCCCACTTATTTGGCTCCTTCTGTATTACCAGTATGCGCCTCCTACTGCACAAATTGCACAATGTGTGTTTTTGCAGGATACCGCATTTTTTTACTGAGCCTACATACATGTTCGACTTTACAAAAGAAAGGAAATAGCCAGATTTAGTACAAACAGCCGATATGTGCAGCTTGATAGCATGCAGAGTTACAAATCATGGCACAAATTGAAATAGGTCAATAGCAAGGACTTGTTTGTGTGGAACACAACTGTATCTGATTCAAATCCACTGCACAATTTCGAGAATGCGTCTGGACCATTACAAGCAAGAATTTATCATAATGAATTACTATGAGAAAAGACAATGAAAATGCCGCTTGGAAGTAAAGTTATATTACAAGCTTTGTAAGTGAAACTGAATTATCACCCCTAACAAATTGAAAGCATGAAATGGCTTTCCTCATTTCCTAATAGTTTATTACTCTGATTTCCCTGAAACAGAAGGCTGTGAATCTTTGTGTGATATATCCACACAGACCAACACACTTCAGACATTTTGTTTGATTTGCAAATGGATACAATTATGGGAAATGTGTAGAGTACAGTAAAAGGTACTTTATCATTCCTAACGTTTATAGTCAAATTGTGTTTTCGAATGTGGTGCACAAACCATATAATGTGTGCTTGTTTATTCATCTTTTAAAATACAATAATGTTAATATGCATCATAAATTGTACTTTATTTATGCATATATTGTTACATAATTACACATACGCAGATACACTTGCACATACATGCGCATATATTACGGTGTCCCTGTACCAACACTCAACTAATTAAGACACATAGATGAATAAATCACTTGCATCACCGAAAATTATAAAACAAATCAATGATGCCACAGAAATGCAAAACAGAGGTGCACAAACTACACACACACACAACAGGAGCATGTGCACAAACAGTCCACAACTAATGGGGCCCAACAAATCAAAAAACTATGAACAAACGTTTGGTTTCATCTTAGAATGCAAAATACAATATGCTACACTAAACTTAAGAAGAGGGACAATGTACGTTATCTACTAAGAAAGAGTGTCCCTAATCTGTCAAATGCACCCTGTCCTCAGAAAGTTATTTTGGTCATTGCTATGGATTTCATTGTTTAACATAAATGATAATCTTTGATTCTGCATGAGATCACACTTGCATTCTTCAATAGAACATAGAACTTTGTACTTTTTTCCAAAGTATAGCACTAGACCTCATCCAATATTATCATGATGTGATGCCAGAAAACAATGTGACATGATGGCAAATGTTAAATAACAGCCTATAGGTCTTCCCTCATACCATGCATAATTTTCCTTCCATTCTGATAGCCCGGAACATTGCCTTCAACATGCAGGCACAAATAACCTGGTATTTTATTTCACTCGGCATTTGCAGACGGGGGAAATGTCATAGCAGTGTCCATTTGACTTCACAGTTTGTAGGCAATTTAATTTGGGAATTTGTAACATTGCAATTCAAGTCTTGCTCCATAGCAGACAAAGAGCAATGCAGTGAACAACACATGTAAGAAGAGGTGAAACCCAATTTACAGAACAATAGTTGGTAAATTGGCTATGTTGTGCACCATTTTTATTTGTATTTATTTATTTTATTGATTTAAAGTGCGGAACTAGCTCGAGAGCAGCAGAGCACCTTACTGGCTATGGGCAGACAACATCTGGCTAGTATCTTTTAACAGTAGCGCAGTACTGTGAATTGCGGTCTGCGCATTGGTATGTCCACCATTGATATTAGTGTCAGGTGTTGTTGGAAAATACATGTTTTGAGAGATTTACAAAACTGGAGAATTGTGGTGGCATTCTGAGCTGATACAACAATAGAGTTCCAAAGGGCGAGTGTGTGACAACAGAAGGATTATATGCGGGTCCTGTCTTCACGGACGAATTGTGATTCTAGACAGTTGGTCGATTTTGTTGCGCAAGTAATGGACTCCACCAAATTTGTGAGGCTTAGCCGCGAGATACGCTGATGGGATACTCGTGACTGCTTTGGAAGACAGGCTGCTGTCAATGGTGAAGCCTAAGGTTTTGCTGAATTCAAGAGTTGTGGATCCAATCCTTCTCAGAACATATCATTGAACCATTGTTCGATAAGTTGTAGTTTAGCGTGGGGACTATGAGGACAAATTCAGTCTTGTATGGGTTAAGTTTGAGGTAGACAGTCGATATCCATGAGTCGATGATTGCTAGGTAATCACTGAGCTGACTGATGTCCTGTGGGCTTTGTACTCTCATGTACAGCTAAATATCCTGTGCATATTGGTGGATGGCTCTTTCGGGATCTTTGAGGAGGTAGGCTGTAAACCAATTCAGTACAGTTTCAGAGAATCCCATCCCAAGGAGGATGTTGAGGCATGAGTCACCCTTATCCATGATTTGGAGGGCATCATCCACAACCTGAATTGTGGCTGTCTCAATGATACACTTGATAGTCATTTAGTAGGTGTAGTTGTTTGATTCTGCTGAGTAGTTGTATAGTGACTACTTTTTCCACTATTTTGCCAATAAACAGAAGGTTCATAATCAGCCCATAGTTAGCCAGGTCATCTGAGTCTAAGGGTTGGCTTTTTCAAAAGAGGCCATGGGAGAACATTCTTGAGTGCATTCACAAATTCCCCTTCTGTGAGCGAGGCATTTATGATGCCTAGGAGTGCGTTGAGCACCAGGCCCATCAATTGTTTGATGATGGAGCCGGAAGGATAACGTCAGAGTAGGAAGTATGTATTAGGGAGGCCATTGTTGTTAGGGGGATGGAGGCGAAAGAGGAGCTCATTTATTGCAAACGGGCAGTCTGAATGCTGGGGTGTAGGGGGGCTAACACTGTAGGAGTTGATTTAATGAGCTGTCACATTTTGTCTATTTTATTATTTAAAAAGTTGCTGATTCCATCACATTTTTCCTGAGTTGCTGGCATCTTTGGGTTGGGTACAATGCTTCAAAGAGGGCATTGTTCCTGTAAGAGACTGTCAGCATGGTGGTGAAGTAGTGAGCAGCTTTGAAGTTGGTAATCAGACTCCTATGGTTGGCGCTGAGGGATTTTAGGTTGTGAGATGTCCATGGTTACAGTTTTTACACCATCATTTCCACAGGGCTGTGATGGAGCTGTTGTTGCAGGTAAGCCTGGGGGTTTACCAAAAAGCACCAATGTCATGGATCTTGAAGAAATTGCAAAAGTGAAAGATTTTATGACAAATGTATTAGAATTCGGTTGACAGTGGAGACAAGAGACCTCAGCCTCTGGCCTTTCTCAGTGACACTTTGCAGGGCTTTGCAGAAATGTTTCCTTCAGAATGCAAGATGCTGTGCAGATATATAGTTAAAGAATAGAAGCATGCCATTACTTAACTTTTCAATCCAGTCCTGATTAATGAGTAAACTGCTCAGCCCATACTTATAAGCAACCAAACTCAAACCTAGCCCTAGTCTAAATGGTGCCTTTATTAGTAGATTATATGAAAGGAATAATAAAAATGGTATTTATCTGCTGCTATGTACAGCAACAGTCCACTAACCTGCTGATCTTCTAGCCTTTAGCTTTCTACTTTTGTATTATCTCTCAACTTTCAAAGAACTCAACATTGCACGTGAATCCCTGACACTGGGCCTCATTACAAGGTTGCCGGTCTGGATACAACTGTACCGGTAAGCTTGCTGGTACCATTGTTACCGGACCGGCAAACTCAGAGTTGTGCTCACGGGTGCCTTTCATTTCGCCAGGCTGGCGGAATGAAAGGCACCCGCGAGCACAGCAAGCATGTAGCACCGGCACGGTAATGAACTGTGCCGGTGCTACAGGCATCCCCTGTGGGGCTCAAAATGGGAATGGGGATCTATCGGTACCTGCAAATGGGTAATTACCGGGTCTGGCGGTAAAACCGGCAAGGCTACCTCCAACGTCGTAATGAGGCCCACTGTCCATTACCAACACTGCAGTTCATGCATATGGATTAAAAACCAACAGTATTTTGTCTCCATCACCATTGCCTTATTAGGAAGGTACTGTGGAATAGAACATGGAGCTTTCCAAGTAAAGAATGGGATTACCAAATAAACAATCTCAGGCCTAAATAGACTCAAAGAATATGGCAAAATGCTACTTTATCATCATTTCAATAAAGTAGGGAAACCTGGCGAACAGACAGATTGTAGCTCACACACTGTCAGCGCATTTCAATTTGACAAAAGACTTTATACCTTGATGTATGTCAGCTATGATGTCACCCTACGTGGCAAACAGTAAAAACCGGGCAGGGGGATTTGTTGGTATGGGAACATATATATCTATAATTCATATACAATTTAGTATCAACATTGGCTGCCCCCTGCACCCCTTGAACAACCTCTAACTACGTAAAATACAGATAATAGCATATTACCAGCAGCGGATAGGCTTCTGCAAAAATGTATGGGCCCTCACGATAGGTTTGCACTCTTTTCCAACCTAGGTGCAGGGGAACAACTTCAGACAACTGCCTTTCTTAGCTAATTAGACTACCATCTCTCGTCAGGTACTAAGCCAAGGCTTCTTCTTTGTAGTTGACCTTGCTGGCCATTCTCTTACTCTGAACTTTAAAGGGAGTGAAGGTACATTGCTATCTTAGTCTGGAGCTCTATGAATAGGCCTTTTCTTCTGGTCTTGCACCACATGTGAAGAGACTATGTATTTGTCCATTCCGGCCTTTTGTTTAGTGCTATTTGATTCAATTATATTCAGTTCTATTACTCCTCTTGGCCTCTGGAGACTTGGTTGTTCCGTCCTGCATGCTCTTTCTGCATCTTTGTTTGTACAATACTGGGCACTCAAAATGATTCACTCCATTACTTAATCTAAGAGAAATATGTTTTAGGTACATGGCTTATCCTCTTCAACTCCTTTTGTTACCCACAGTTGCTTCTTGTGTGGCATCCTTGATCCTGAGCCAAGAAAATGCCCTTTGTTCTTGCCCAGAGATGTATTCCAGTGCCTGTCAGCACTGCAGCCTTGGTCTCTCTCCTCTGGGCTTTCTGCTTACTATTATACATTGCTGATGTCCATTTTCCCAACATGGCTGCTTTTCTCGCATTACATTTCCTACTTTAGCAAACTTCTACATTGTCTTGTCTACCTTACATTTCTGTGTATATACATATACGGCATCCCTTGTCACTCATCTTCTACGTGAATATGGTTTTCTTCATATTTGCATGTATGTTTACTTCGTTGCTTCAGTTATATTGTCATTCTTTGGAAATCCATTCATTATATTTTAGTGCTTCTATGTATCTTCTCTCTTTATGACATCACCTCTCTTCTGTCCAACTTTACTTAAAGCTTTTCTATGACCAGTGGTGTCTGCAAACTCATGTCAACCTTCACAGTTTGAGGGTACATTTGGTAGGCTTGTCTGAGTGCATAACGTCTTTCATACCTCTGATGTGGTATTGGGATGATACCAGGTTTCATGCATAGTGTTCTCATGCTGTTCTTCAAAAATGACGTGAGTGAGACGGTGGCCTCTATAGATGATGTGTACATTTGCCTCTCTACAGTACACTCAGAGAGCATTAAAGATTCAGGAGAGCTTGGGGTGTGGGATTATCTGAAGAGCTGGATTACCCCCTGCTTGCCTTCTCCAGCAAACTGCCTATTTTCCACGTAAAGGGAATCATTACACAGGGTCATATGGGAACAGCTGGTAAAGACTCTGATCAGCCTATGAATCAGGGAGCACCATCACCTACCTCTTGGCACTCCATGGTATGCAATGTTTCCAAGCTGAAGACAGGTCTGGATACCAGGTGACAAGCACAGCCTTGTCGCACTGAAAATGTTTGATAGGCACCATCTTTAGATGGACAAAAAAAAAAAAACTATAGTGATCCCCAAACAGGCTAACTATGTAAATAAAATATTGTGGTGGAATAGCGTCCCCCTGGCATGCATCTGTACCCCTCTGTTTTAAGAGCCATGTTGTGATTGAATACAAGTATGTTATGCATGAACAAGTTTAAGAGTTAATCATTAAAACACCCAAAAATGTTGTCATACCTTTTCAATGATTTCCTATCCTTCAACTCTCAGGTGAATGGAGTGGCTCAAGCGTTGAATGCCAACTTGTCCTGCTACACTAACCTCAGTTCTCGAAGTCATGATCTATGCACTTATTCCTCAAGAGGTCAT
This sequence comes from Ambystoma mexicanum, assembly GCF_040938575.1. Classification (NCBI taxonomy): domain Eukaryota; kingdom Metazoa; phylum Chordata; class Amphibia; order Caudata; family Ambystomatidae; genus Ambystoma; species Ambystoma mexicanum. The sequence goes on from NC_090939.1 coordinate 399,160,218, forward strand.
GTTTAAATTGGCAAAAGGTGATTTACAGTGAGTAAAAATAAATGCAAAAAAATCGACAGATTATTTATTTAAAGGTAATATTTTGCAAAAGAGGATTTTGAACCATCATCTTCATCTGCCCTCCTAGCTCGGATGGGAGATAAATATGTTCAGGACAAAGATTATCTTTACAATGGGCATAACCCTTGCAGCATTTGGTCCCATCTGTCTAAGCTGTGGGAAGTCGTTTTGCCAAGTGAACCTGAATCCTTTATTCTGAGGTGCTATGCTTTGCCCATTTTTGAGCTGGAGGTTAGCAGAGTTGGGAATTAATGACAACCGTTGTGACCTTGGCTGACACACAACCATACACAATGGCAAAACTGAATCTATGTAAGAAAGGGTAGGGTTAGATATTACCCATAAGATATTTGCAATATTTAGCAAGGCACATAGAGCCATTGAAAGGCTCAGCTGAACAGACACAAACATCACTGATCCATGGCATTTACCTAGACTCCCTAAATAGGCAACGGTAGAGTACACTGTCTGTGAATAAGTACACAATGGAAAATGGTAATTTACCATGAATATGCCTTCCACATTCTTGTGGATCACATATTTGAAGATGCCAATTTGGGTGTCAGTGCAAAATTTCCGCCAAGGTGTTAATGCCATAAGAAATTCCAATTGTGGATGGCTAATGCTTACTACATCTGACATTGTGCATGCTACAAAGCACTTTCCAGGCACAAAGCGTATGACTAGAGGTGGCAGAGCCTGATCAACTTCAATGTGGCCAAAAACTCAAGAGCGTGCAGTGCTTTCAAAGACCATATCTGAAACTGGAAGATGTCATGTTTGTGGTGAATAGATGGCAAGAAGCAACAATGACCTGCATGGCAGGAGGACTAGTAGGTTTCGGTGAAGAATTGATAAAGTGAACAATATTTTCAGAAGACACTGGAATGAACCAGGGATGTAATTTAACGAAAATGCCAGGGGTAGCGGATGTGACATCACACAACCCTTGACCTCTGATGACATCACAGGAAGTGATGTCATTTCACCCCATCACGGGAAGCGATGGAACACAACCTTTCACCCCTTGACAAAACGGGAAGTGGCATCACAAAGCATTGTTTCTAAGAACACTACGAAAAATAGTGTTAACATATCACTGTAAAGGGATATACATTTATACAAGAATGGATCACCATATGTATCATCAATATTAATATTACCAAATTACTGTGAATGCAAGCAGACATCGAAGGCCACACGATAATGTTAATGTTAAAGGACATTTGTACCGCGCAATGTGTTATTATATAACACTTAAGCTTAAGCGCTTCATATAGAACAAATATACATACAATATTACCCAAACTGTGTTTATAACCATTTATCAAGCTCAGCAGGATGAAAGGCTGAGTTGACCTTGCCGGGAGTCAAACCTGCAACCTGCAGATCACTCACACATTGCAGCAGTGAACGTTCAACCCATTGACCTATCTTAACGGCTATAGCTATTAGAAAACCAGCCACTCCAGAAACAGAGCCACAGCCCAGGAGCCTCAATTTAATTTTGTTTTAAAAGGAAAAAATAAATGTTTTACATTTATTTTTTAAGGGGTAGCAAGGGAGACCTCAGGGGTCGCAGGTGTGACCCCGGCAACCCCTAAATGATGTCTCTGGAATGAGCAAGTGGCGAAACTCACATGGCTGGAGGTAATAGAACAACAGTCAAAGTGCAAAAGCAGGAAGAGTACAAACTGTGCTTTTACAATGAAGGGAGTGTGCTTGTGGTGGTCAATAGTAGGTGCAACAAAACATTGCACATTCCAGATCTCAGAAAAGGGACAGCTGCTGTTATGGACAATTACTGGGTGTGTGGCCAGCAGGCATTCATGCACCTCCCGCCATCATGGAGGGTCACCTGTTCGCTGTCCTTGTTACACTCAGCACTCTTAGTGGTCCCTGAAGAACATTTAATAGAGGAAGCAAGGGGGATGTCAGTTCTAACAAGTGCACTAAAGTCAGGCACCCCCACCACAGTGTAACCGCAGTGTCTTTAGCATCCTGTCAGAAAAAGAAAAAAGAGAAAAATTGCATAGGAGGAAAAGATTAAATTACCTATCGCAAGATTCCTCAAAATTACTAAAAGAAATACCAGATCTGTACTGGCTGTACACCAAAAAAGGAAAAAAATGTAATCGTTGTTTCTACCGGGGGTTCAAACCGCGTGAATGCCAAGTGGATCCAAATAGTGCTGTGGGAAGTGATCCAACTGGCCAATAACAGAGAACAAGGCTTTACCACGATTAAGATGGAAATGTGCCTGATAAGGCTGATGAAACTGCAGAATAGATGCGTGCTGGACCTCCTAATGGCCATGGAGGGAAAGTCTGCAAAAAAAAGTGATTCAAGCTGTTCGTACGTGCCCCCTAACAATGTGGAAAACGGGACCTGTACCAATATAATAGGGACCTTACATGTTCTTGGCACTCATATGCAAACAGAAGCGAACATACAAGACACTGATTGGTTTGATGAACTTTTTTCAGCTGCACCATTCTGGATGGGGGCGATCCTGAAGATGCTGGATCCCATGGCCGTGTTTGTGTTGGTAATATTCTGCACCTGTCAGCTGGGACTTTGGTGTTGTGCCAAAGCAGTGCCTAGCAGTGCAATGATGATGGTTTCAATTGGGGTGCAAGAGGCACCTTGTGGTACAAAATATAGAGCAGTCCAGGCTGACGATCGAAATAAGCAATGCATGGTTGCAATAGAGCAACGTCTCTTCCACCCAGGCACCACCACAGTGCCCCGTCTGACCCGAGAACTACAATGAACACTGAGTAGATTTAACAGGTGATGGAGGATGTATATATATATGACATGTACCCCGAGCAATATGCTCTGGTTGGAGAAAGTTTACAGGCCATATGTAAAGCATAGGTACCCAAGAAAGGTTCACCTCCATATTTGGAAGCTGAAAGTTGGAAAGCGAAAGAAAGGGTGAAAAGAATGGGGGGCTCACATGGGCGTTCAATAATGTTACATTAACGAAAGCAGGGAATGATGGAAAGGATGGGTGATCATCCTACACCCCGCTCCAGCAGCTCCCCAGTGCTTTTGTTTTGTTTGTTTGTTTATTCACTTATAACGTGCACCAGACCCGGAGGTAATAGGACGTGACAGAATGAAAATGCAAGGCTTACATAATTGTGCAATAAACAGGTATGTACAAATATAATACAAGGGCTCCACTATATACAGAGCACAAATTGCATGTATGAATATAACATCTATATAGCTACAGTAATGTATCATGTACAAGTATACAAATTGCAGAAAACTACACTCCATGGGTCAGTAAGACTCGCAGGTAAAGTGTGCTAAATGAGATCACAGCAATATACAATAGTCAAATATACAAGTTATAGGAAGTAGCGCTCCTAGGATACTAGGATTTAAGGGTGAAAAAGATTCTACTTGGGTTACAGGTTGTGACAAGAAGTTAAGTAAGTTTGGTAAGAGAAGGGATAAGAGGGAATAAGTAATTCCGTATGGACAGAGGCGGTAGGAGATTATGGGTCAGACAAGATAATGGCCCTCATTATGACCCAGGCGGTAAGGGGTTTACGGCAGCGTAAACAGCGCCGACCCTTACCGCCTGAGTACGAGGTCCCTTAGCGCCATGGAGCTTTTAACACCTCAGGTGTTAAAATCCATGGCGCTAAGGGACCATAGAGTTAATTACGCCACCGTAATTTACGGTGGCGTAATTAACGCCTTCCCCACTCCCATTATGCCCTATGGGGCAAAAATGGGAATGGGGAAGGGTAAAATGGGGATTGGGGACTTACCGCACCGCCGACCTCGGAATGGGGCGGTAAGTCCGCCTACCACCATGGCGGAAATGCAACCTTAGCGGCATGGACCATGGTGCTAATAGCACCATGGTCCTCCGCCAAGGTCGTCATGAGGGCCAATGTGTTTTATAACATTTTTCCTAAAGAGTAGGTATGGTTGGTCAGCTTGCAACTCTTGTGGAAGTGAGTTCCAAGTTTTTGCTTCCTTTACAGGGAAGCTGTTACCACCAATAGTAGTGGGCCTATATCTAGGTATAGTCAGGCAGTTAGTATTGTCGGCTCTAGTTGGTCTAGGAGAGATTCTTCTCTGGAGTTTATCTGTAAGGTAGCTAGGGGCAGCGTTGTTGAGAGCTTTATGAGTCAGAGACAATATCTTAAGCTGTATTTTATTGCCCGTAGACAACCATTTATGTTGGCGTCTAAGGGAGGAAATATGAGTTGTTTTTTTATGCCTAGGGCTGCTCTTAAGGCATTGTTTTGTACTAGCTGGATCTTTCAGATAGTAGTTTTATTAGCACCACCATATAAGGAATTGCAATAGTCAATTCTAGAAAGAATTAAAGCTCTAGCCAGAATCAGACAGCTATCGTCAGAGAGGAATGGCTTGCCTGCTCTTAACAGCTTGCAGGTGTAAGCTGTGGAAGAAGTTAAAGATTTTATATGTTTGTCGAAGGATAAGGTAGAATCCAAATAGAATCCGAGGGTTTTTGCTTCCTTGGAGACTTTAATGGTATTACCATCGATGTTAAATGAGGAAAACTCCTTACCTAATTTTCTGATATTAGCCTGTGTACCTAAGATTATCAACTCAGTCTTGTCGTCGTTTAAGCATAGGCCATGAGTGGCCATCCTTGCTTGGGTGACAAGGTATATCTTATTCACCAACTCTGTATCCTTACTATGATCCCCAGAAAGCGGGAGGAGAATCTGAGTGTCATCTGCATAATTCGTGTAGGTGACACCCAGATGGTCCAGAACATCGAACAAGGGTTTGGTGAAGATATTATAGAGGGTTGGCGAGACACATGAGCTTACCTTCTCTAATGCACTAGGGGCGTTATTGGTTGCTGTCTTGGTCGATATGGGCAGACAGTGGTCAAAGAGTGGTCCAAGTGGGAACTGTGTAACATGTGCTTGGCTTCTGGTGGCAAAGTATGGAGTGGCAGCCATAGTGCTGAACACTAATGCTAAAATTAACATTTTACCCAATTAGTGATATCAAAGGTATTATGTTATTCACGGAGGTACCTAGGCAATGTTGCATGGGCTATCACAAAAAGACTACTGAGCAGCATGAAAGTAGGGGTACCTATCAGTCAGCTGGTCTCTAGGCATAGTTAGGCATCAGGGGTAAGGCATCTAGACAGTAGTATTGTTACCAATGGTCACTTAATATTTACTCCAATAGAGCAAGAGCAACAACAACTAGGCACCTGAATCATGACATTGCAGTAGAAAATATAGCAGTAATAGCAAAGTGTGAAAATATGGTTAGCAAATTAGCAGTTAGGTATAGGGCAGCAGTAAAACAGGCAACTATAGGTTTGGCTAGAACACAGTGAGGCAGCCATGATGAACATTTCAACTCAGTCAAAGCTAGGAAAGGCAGCCTGGCTAGCACCCAATATAGGCTGAGGTGAACTAGAGATTTAAAAATACATTGAGCGACTATGCGTGTGTTGCCACCATACGATCAAGGTCTGATATTACTGAAAATGGGTGTGGACAAAGTTGGGGTAAGTGGTATGAGGCGCATATGAAGATACACAGAGAGGGTATTGGTAAGAGCATAATTAATTTTTCTATATAGAATTCATATATAATACGATGTGAGAGTCCAGCAGAGTCAGACAACCATGAAGCAGGGCAGAAGTACACAAGTGTAAAAAGTCCAAAACAGGCCAACGGTAAAAGTGTCTTTTAAACTGCACCAGGCAGCAATGTGAGCAGCATTCTGACAGAGTAAACAACACTGCAAAAAAAGAGGGGTACCTGTATTGACATCCCTAGTCCAACAGGTAATTGAATCAAGAAGCAACAGGGGAGTGGACTAGTAGACAAAAAAAGGGATGGTGGGATACGCAAACGTTTTTGTAACTTGGTTTATGATTCCAAGATTTTTATTTTATTCAAAAACAAGTCTAAAATAATGATTAAACACAGTTTTAATAAAACATTGTGGCTCATTTGTTTTCACTCATTCACATTCACACTTACTTCAGCAAACTATCACATTAATTTCCTCAAAAAAATCTATACATAAGAAAACAGTCATAAATCTGTTGCATCTTAGAACATTTGAAATTCATGAAGAGAACTCCCCCTCAATTTGGGGTAACAAAATGTCTGTGTTGTGTAGTTCCCACAGATTCTCACGTCGACACGTGTTTCAGTTGCTCTCCACGAGCATCATCAATAGTGCTCTCTATGTATGGCAACCTTCTTCAGGACAAACAACCATTTTTCTCATTCATATATTGGCTTGAGCCACACCATCTATAGACAACAAAATACATAAAAGGCTAAATCAATATTTTGAGTTCCCGTCATCCCAAATTTCAGTTATTTAATGACATACAAATATGATAGATGGTCTACTCTCAAAAAATGGGCACCATCTAACTCACCTCCTGTCCAGCGGGCAAAGGAGTGGAAGATGTGGTATTTTCAGTTTCAGCACATCTCAAAACGAAATCCTGAGGGTATGTATCCTCTAACCTATTAAATGTAAGTGAAGTATTAATTGTAACCTCCTGTTTTAATAACACCTGATCACAAAATGTGCAAGTCACTGTAATAGTGGTGACCATCAGAAGATGGAGACCGAATAAAAAATCTTGGTTTACATTTACACTTACTCAGAACTGGAGTGACCACATCTCACACTATATTTCTAACTTCTTCGGTGTGAAGATTCGATGTGGTAGGGTACTGTGCTGGTGGTCGGCATCCACTTGTTCCCTCTACTTTAACGCAGGATGAGCTTGATTGCAAAAGGCTCTATCAATCCCGTAAATCTGCAAAAAATATATACAGATTAACGGGATATATATATATTCAGTGAAAAAACTTTGTTAAAGGAACGTTATGGTTCCAAGTAAAACCGAACAAACCTTGAAATTCGCCAGTTATGGTAAGCTAAGCAACCATAACTCGCGCCACCACCGTGCACTGCTAAGACTAACACCCACGACATCAAAGATGACATCACAAATGTCATTGATGACATCACTGATGACATCACATGTGTATGTACTTTTCATGAAATATGTGTACAAGGGATTCTTATTATAATGTTGCGAAAAAAGTGTCAAGGATCATTGCAATAAATATCATACCCTAATGAGTGCATTGAACGATGCATTGATATAAATAGCATTCTATTATGGGGTTCTATCTAGTATACTAAGCTACTCATGCGAAACATAGCATTGTGTGCAGCGTATAATATGAAGGTATAATATTCGTAATGTTAATATGTTGAATAATGAAATGATAATTGTTTTCTTAATGGATTTTTGTGTACTGTGAAATATGTAATAAGTAGCTAATAAAGCCCATGTATTACATAATTGCATTACTATAGACAAAACATAAAGAGATAAGAACACATACCAATATGGGTATATACAGGGAAAGTGAAGTTAGCAAAAAAGCACAAGTAGTAGCAGAAACAATTCATAACCTAACTGATTATTTTCATGCAAATAAATGATTGCTGTTTCAAAGCTGCTATTTACCCTATGTATATGTATCACTTGATGTGATTGGACCCTAAGGAAAGTAGTGTGAGTACAATGTATACAAATATGACCATATACAGGGAAAGTACAGCCATAAAAAAATAACAGAACTTTCAGAAAGTGCTGATAAGTCTATTGATTATCTTTATGCACAAAAAGGCTTGCTGTCTTTCAAGCTTGTGTCTTCCCCTATGTATATGTTTCATATGATGTGACTGGACTCTAAGGGAATTACTGTAAGAACCTACTTGAAGGATACGTCTACAAATAAAATATTTTTTTAGTTTCTGACTGTTACTGAAGAAAACCATGTGGCCTAGATATGTCAGCAAAAGAAAAAAGAGTGAGCCAGACATGTGATGTCATCAGTGATGTCATCAATGACATTTGTGATGTCATCTTTGATGTCGTGGGTGTTAGTCTTAGCAGTGCACGGTGGTGGCGCGAGTTATGGTTGCTTAGTTTACCATAACTGGCGAATTTCAAGGGTTTTTCGGTTTTACTTGGAACCATAACGTCCCTTTAACAAAGTTTTTTCACTGAATTGCATAGGTTTTTAGTAGCGCAACTTAACCATAACGTCCCTTTAACAAAGTTTTTTCACTGAATTTCATAGGTTTTTAGTAGCGCAACTTAACCATAACGTCCCTTTAACAAAGTTTTTTCACTGAATTTCATAGGTTTTTAGTAGCGCAACTTAACCATAACGTCCCTTTAACAAAGTTTTTTCACTGAATTTCATAGATTTTTAGTAGTGAAACTTAACAATAATGACTTTGACTTTATATACATATCATATGGAACTGACTGAATCTCTTCTACTGTACTTGATATCCGCAAACTCATTTAATGTTCGCGGACATGTTCGAAGAACAGTACCACTACCTAAAAAGTCTGGGGGGGTATGTTTGATTGTTATATCATAACATAGGAACATTTAACAAATTCAAAAAGAAGCACACAAACACATTATATGTACTAATACATAAGATATGTAACCCATATATACAACACACTAACCATTCATTTAAATGCACTATGTTCTAAAATGGAATATACCACAAGAAAATAAATTGGCTTCCAACATAATTATCTCACAAACACGACAGAACTGAGAACAAGAGCAGACCCACTGAGTACATAGGACATATCTTACCTGAAATAGTAAGTGTACTTAATTTTATTAATATATTTATAAACTTTCTCTATTAGATAAAAAAATATATTATCTTTTTTTTTTCTCTCACAGAAATGTCTAGTACTCTGGAATGGCTAGAGGAACATTTCCCACATGAAGAAATGTCACAAGATAGTGAAACTAATGGTAAACACTTTATAATATAAACCATTTAATTATTATTATTTTGTATACATTTAACATATATATATATATTTTTGTACAGAGCATACCAAAATAGAAAATACTTCAGAAAAACCTGTTATGGATAACACTTTTCACAGTATAGAAGAAAAAATGGATTTATTGTTGACTCATTTTAATAATTTGAAAACTTTTGTGGAAGATCATTTTAAACCAAAAACCTCGAACCATTGCCCCACATGTACTTGTCCCTCCTCACCATATCCCAGTCAATTATCCCCAAACCCTCTCCATAACCCAAAACGTTTTGATGAGACTTCCATCCCTTTTTCACCTAATAACAATCATGATGAAACCCCTAATTCTCCTGTTTTTGTTTCTGTTTCTGCCTCACCTTCTCTGTCATAAATTATTAATATATGTTAAATAAAGTTTAATTTTTATATTGTGTTGTAAATAGTTTTTTTTTTCTTTTTTTAAACAATGTAGGTGTCCGCGGACAGTGCAGGTGTTCTGAAATGTCGTAAATAAACAAAAATGGAGGTGTCCTGAAGAACACTATACCTGTTCGTACTGTTCGCTAGCAAGATGAAACTATTCTAAGAACACACGCGGTGTCCTGAAAAGTTCGTAAAAAAAAAAATTAAATTGTCCTAAAGAACACTATATCTGTCCGTAGTGTTCGCTATCAAGTTTAAACTCTTCTAAGAACACAATTGGTGTCCTGAAATGTTCGTACGTAAACGAAAATGGAGGTGTCCTGAAGAACACTATACCTGTTCGTAGTGTTCGCTAGCAAGTTCAAACTGTTCTAAGAACACACGCGGTGTCCTGAATTGTTCGTAATTAAACGAAAATGGAGGTGTCTTAAAGAACACTATACCTGTCCGTACTGTTCGCTAGCAAGTTGAAAATGTTCTAAGAACACAATTGGTGTCCGAAATGTTCGTACATAAACGAAATTGAATGTGTCCTGAAGAACACTATATCTGTCCTTACTGTTCGCTAGCAAGTTTAAACTGTTCTAAGAACACACGCAGTGTCCTGAAATGTTCGTTTCACGTGTGATGCAATTTTAATTAGTTCAGGACCCGAACAATGTCCGTAGAACATCAACGCGCATGCGCTAGCTAATCTCCGTGCTTTTGGTGTCCTGCGGACATGCGCTTCCTTCGCGGACTTGTTCGCGAACGGATCATATGACCGCGCCCACGCTGGTCGCATGTTCTGAATGCAGACGCTGTTCGGGTCCCCGAACAAATTAAAAGTACATTTTCAATTAATCCATAATATTTTTCAATAAAATCTCATCATGGCACAAGTCCCACATAGTAATCCTGAGTTTCTACATAGCTTTTGAAACTTTTCAAACTTTTTTTTGTGTTCGATCTGTCCGCGGACAGCGCGCATGTCCGCGGACCCCGCACAAGCACCCCTATAAAAGACCACGCCCTAGAGCTTATTCTTATTGTGTTTCTGGCTTTTCTACAGAGCACAGCGAATTTTGCTGCCAACTGCAGATTTCCATCGCATCTTTGATGGCATCCCTGGCTGCTGAACTGCCACCTTGTGCTGCACCTGCTTCAGCACTAACCCCACCACCTCCACCACCACCACCTCCCCAAGGGCCTGAAGAGGGGAACAGGAGTGAGGATGCAGAGGAGGAAGAAGAGGATGATGAGAATTAGGTAGAGGAAAACCCTACTACCCGCACTAGGCGTGAGTCTTGGGTGTGGCGGTTATTTACCATTCATGGGAATGTTCCTAAGGCTCGTGCGAACCGGTTTACCTGCAATGAGTGCAAAATGATACTCAGTCACGGGAAGCACGGTAAGTACAGCGTTGGGACCACTACTATGAAGCGACAACTGAGGTCATTTCACTCTGGGGCTATTTGCAGGGTTGTACCTTGCGAAGAACGTAGCAGGTTGATTTCCTCTACTTCACCCTCTGTTTCTGATCCTGTCACCACAAGGACCACCTCTGTGGGACAGCGTCTTCCTCAGCTGCCTCACAGGCCATACAGAATGCTGATGACCCTTACCTTTCGAGGGTCACAGTTGTATGTATGTACTGTGACACAGTACTCTGCAGGGGGGAGCGACTTCGTAGTGCTTTTGAGACTATCGTCTCAGAGCACGAAAAGATCTGCTGACTACCCAAATAAAACCCACTCTACATCTTCCTCTCTCAGCTCGCCCTTTCTTATCCCTGTGGTTGGTGTCCCCCCCCTTACCTTCCTTTCCCCACCTCTCCTAGTGTGTCGTGTATAAAAAAACAAAAAAAATACAAAATATCAAAAATCAAAAAAAAAAATAAGGCTCTTTTCAGAGACGCCTTTCACAGTTAAAAAATAGAAGTGAAAATAAATGAAGCAGGGCCCTTTGTATTTTTTAGAAGTCCGCGGACAGTTCGCGAACATTTAAAAAATTGGGTTGCTACCCCATCACAAACATTGCAATTTTCTCTGGGAGGAAGTGGTGGCTCTGAAAAGAGCCTTTGGGAGGTGTTTGTAAGTCAAAAATTATAAATGCTTAACACCTACTTCAAAATGGATGTTGTAATTCCAAAAAAGGTCGCAATGCATTTTGTACATTTCTCAGAAAAATCTGATTGCCACCATAAGTAAGATGGACTCCATCTTTGCGAAAAATGTTTGTACTACGAAACAGAATATTTTGATTGTGAAAAGAAGACATGCCAAAATCTTTTAGAAAGGCACAAACAGCTTTATTAACATTGTGCCTTGCTTTTTCCATTTGTGGACCAAATGAAGAAGAACGAAGCCACATTTGTCTCTGCGCAATCCGTGAAAATATCACTTGAGAATTAGGAAACATGTCTATAACCTTCCCAAGTCCTTCTTTCATAGAAAATTGCAAAAAAATTCCAGTCACATGTCCTAAACTGTTCCCTCCACAATGAATTACAATTATGTCTGGATGTTGCTCTGTCTCCAAAGTAGCACAGAGAGGTAGCAAGTCCAACCACTTCATTCCATGTACTCCATGCCAGTGTACTTCCACATGTGGGAATCGAAGATCTACAGCTACTCCACAGCTTTCTGCATGCACCTTCAACCAATATATCCATGAATCTCCCAAAATCCATACAATCTTTTTCCTAAAATACACAGACATAGCTATCTGTTGTTCTCTCAGCAAAAACAGTATATGAGAAACTCTCTTCTGGCACAACACACCCACTAAACTTTCCTGACCAATCCCTTTTAGTACTCATTCTCATTTGCATGACTTCTGAACCCAAAAATCCCCGGATGTAACTCCTGATGTCCGCGAACTACCGCCATGTCCGCGGACATATCGTAACATGAACAGCCCTTCTACCATTTCCACTTCACTCTCTCTGCCATTCCCTCATTGGATGTAGCTAAGAAATCACATGACCATGCACCAATCACATTCAAGACCTCTACATCTAACTGCATCATCATAGATCAGCACTGCAAATGTACTGTGAATCTCTCTGAGTACAAGTGTCATATCATTGGCAAGCACCATCTACCAGAAATACTGTACAAGTCTCCAAGATTTCTACTTGCAGCTCCATGCATATCCATATGCATGAACACAAACTTCAGGTATGCATATTTTCTGTACAGTAGATGAACACATTTTCAAACAGACTTTTAGCTTGTGTAATCTGTAAAATGAATTTACTGTATTTTTTCAATTTCCTAAAAGCAACTATCACTTATAAACCTTTATACTATTTACTTTCTTTATACAAACACACTCAAATCATGTTAAACTAACATTTTTTAAATGAAATATATAGACTACATATATTCAAACAAAATTGCATGCAAGCACAATCTATGTTTAAATCTTTAAAAAAATACTTATACAATTTCATATTTTTTTGTTTTTATTTATTTATTTACTTAATTACTTTAATTTAGACATGACATTGAGGCGCTATTACCTAGAAAAGCTTAGTTACAGAAATAGTGGTATTCACTGGTATATTATAGATTTCACAAGACATAGTAAAGATATTTTTTTTGCTACAGTTAGTCATTCAATACAATTTGTTCATTAAGAACATATCATATGTACTGAACTGATGCAATGTATCTTATGTAAATAAATTAGTTTAATGGTTTTAAAGAAGGCACTGAGGATTTCAATTAAAAAAATCAATATCTAAATTAAAAACAGCGCTATATACAAACAAAGTTACTAATTTGAAGCTTTTACAATTGCAGTGAAGACCAGTCTCCTGAAAAGAAGCAGCAAAATTCGAAGAACACAGAAGAACTAAGAAGTTACCTGTTAATTTAAGAAAAAAAGTAAGTAGAATATCACCATAATATTTGTATTATTAATCAAACATACTATAACGCTAATACAAGCTATTTCTGTGCCTAAATATAGAGATTGTGTACCATTTTGTCCAAAAATCTCCATGTCTTAAACAACTATTTACAGCCAGAATGGCCCACAAATTCCTATTTTTGGACACACAAATTACCCAACAGAACCGCTACAATTTTCATATTATAGAACAAACAACTGTTTCAATTGTATACATTAGATTTACTATTTGTACTTTCCACACCACTAGCTTACTTTTTTTGTCATCTGAACCCCAGTTTAGTAAAACATAAATTCAAGAATACCTATCCCTACTAGTTGTAGTGCCCAATGCACAATCACACACCATTACATACATCTTTATCATTTTACTCAAACACTCATGCACACAGCACACATGCATTCCAGAACACCCCAACCCATATCTTCTTTATTTTTTTTAACAGACCCTAAAGAATGCCTACCAAATGTCAAGTCCGTAGAAAGCAACGCAAAAGTAGAGCAAATGAAAATAAAAGTGTCCAACATAAGCATCCATCTCTAGCAGAATTTGTAAAAAAAGTTGAAACAAAACAGCTAATACAGTCATTTAGTGAAACACAAGAAGTTTCAAGTACAAAAACTTTGCCTCCTCTATCAAAATGTAAAACAAACCAAAAAACGATTAACAGAAAATCAGCTATCACTACAGATAAAACTACTTCTTCAAATTTTAATATAGTTCAAAGTAAGCATACCAAGAAAAGTATTTTACCCAAAATGTACCGTCACAAAGTCCTTCAAAATCTTATAAAAACAGGAGAGAAATCAGGTTCAATGCTTAAAACCTATCGTAGGAAATTAATCTTAGAAGCGTTGATGGACAGTGCAATTCTTCTCAAAAGAAAGTTATTTATTTTACTGTTAAACAAAATGAAACCACTAACAAAACTAATAACTAAATTACAAAAAAGACTTCTCAATAAGCAAAATGTCAACAGAAAGAACTTCTTAAGTATCTGCGGAGGTGAATGGAATCACACTACGAGCACAGAACCATATTTTAATGAAGAAGCGTACAAACAAAAGCAAACAAATACAATTGCCACACATAGCAGTGGTCGAGGTTATGAAAAAGTGAATAATACCATAATGGAACAAGAAGTACTCCTTACAAAAATATGCCCTGAAAACTTAGAATTACCCCTCCATTCAACTGAATCAGAACGTCTAGTGTACAAATGGCCATGCACGTCAATGTGTAACATTCCCAAACAATGTTTCAAATCTTTACGCCAATTCCTCAATAAATATGTAAAAAGCAAAGAGAAAATCAAAATTAAATTACTGCAAAATATGGATACCTGTCCAGTGCGCAAGTACACAGGACTACAAGGACATTCATAGTCCTGCATTACAGGACCTACTTGTAAAACCACTTTCCATGATATCAAAAGGATATCAACACATCATTCAACTATAAGAAATCTAGTCTATAAACTGTACTATGCTAAAAAGTCCTGCTTTAGCACTAGCAAAGTTAAATAACATCCTTCTACATGGCACAGCAAAAGACCTACTTGAAGAAATTCACTATATCCAGAAAAAATATTTTGGAAGTGAAAGCCATTTACAGAATGAAATAGCTTTAAACCAATTAAGCAACAATTCTACACATGGCAACCTTTTGCTAAACACATACAAAAAAGAGATACTAAAATTTAAAAGTACATCAGCTGAAGTACCAAACCATGTATGTGTAAAATTTAAAAGTACATCAGCTGAAGTACCAAACCATGTATGTGTATGTTGCCGTAGAACATTTTATAAAAGTAACACAAAAACTGTAGACCTATCATACAAAATAGAAGACAATGAAGATTCTAAATGGTTTGAATTAGCTCTCTACCTTGTAGCAGAAAACAAATAGGAAATAACTGAGCCCTTAATACTTTGCAGTTACTGCACTACAAAACTTGACAACAACCAAATTCCTTCATGTGCTATCACAAATAATTTGGAATTATACCCAGTACCAAAACCCCTACAACAACTTAATTTATATGAGAGCATCATAATTCAAACAGTACACCCATTTCAAGCAATAATACGCCTTCAACCAAAAACAGCAAAATTACCTCCCTCTGAATTGGTAAAAGGCATTTGTGAAAAAGTAGTTTATTTACCATTAGATCTAAAAGAAAATGCGCATATTCTAGGGGTGCAACGTCCAATGCAGCAATCTTTAATTATCTTAGTAAATGGAGTACCTACAAAAGACAAAAAAATATGGCAACAGCTGGTAGATCTATATAAAGTTAGACAAGCCTTCCAATATCTTAAAGAGAATAATGAATATTACAAAGAAATTAATATTGAAGAAAACTTGAAAGATACAACTGAAATAATTCAAGAAACACAAGAAGCTGGTCAATTTGAGCTACTAGATCCTGCTACAATATCAAATACTTTAGACCATTATACAATTCATCCTTTGCACTGTAATGACACCGTAGAAGATGTACTGGAAACTTACCAAATGCGTCAAAAAAAAGGATTGCCAATCAGCATATGGGAAAAAAGTATAGAAGCACGTGCTTTTCCTCTACTCTTTCCTACTGGCAAAGGAGGAAGGTATGATGATAGACCTATTCAAATATCAGCTTCAGAATACTGCTCATTACGGATGTATTCTGAAGATCCCAGATTTAGACAAATGTGGAATACATATTCCACCTACTCTTTGAAAGTGAACTAGCAACTTTATGTTACGGAGTTGCACACATATTAAAATCAGGATCACACTTTCAAAATATGACAGCTACACAATTATTAGAAAAAGTGGAACAAAAGGATGAGGTTTTACAATCAAATATTACAAATCTATTAGCAAATATGCGTGGTACTAAAGAGTACTGGTTTCAACGTCATGGAGATGTACGTTGTATGATCAGAAACCTTGGCCCACCCACTTGGTTTGTTACATTAAGTTGTGCAGAATATGCATGGGAAGATTTACATGATTTCCTACGCATATCAAATAAAAACAAAACAAACATAGATATACTAACACCTGCAGAACTTTGTTCTTTGGATCCTGTTAATGTTTCAAGATATTTTCACCATCGCTTCATTGCTATGCTATATTTTATTTGTAATAAAACTGTTCCTCCCCTTGAAGAAGTGCAACACTTCTTTTGGAGAAAAGAATACCAAGCTAGAGGAGCACCACATATCCACATGCTTTTATGGATTAAAGATGCTCCTAAATTTGGTCAAGACAGTGATGCCACTGCTTTACAGTTTATTGAAAAATATGTCACTAGTGAAATTCCATCAGAAGCTACAAATAGTGATCTTTATGCACAAATTTGACAATTTCAAAGACACAAATGTGGAAAATATTGTCGTTGCAAATACAAAAACAAAGGGAAATACTACACCAAATGCCGAAGTGGTTTCCCTAGACCAGTTACAAATACAGGTCAAGTGAACAACCTCATGTCTTCAGTTAGACATTGGGCCTCATCACGACTTTGGCGGTAACCCTTAAATCCGGCGGTAGCGCTATTACCGCCGGATTTAAGGGTCCGCCAAAGCAGGACTTCGGCGGATTTCTCCCCAGCTCTGAGCTCTGGGGAAATCCGCCGGCGGTATTAACGCAAAATTTCCCCATTGAGCCCAATGGGGAATGGGGCATTCCCAATAGGGAATGGGCTCAATGGGGAATGGGGATTGACATTACCGCCGAACTCGTGATCCGGCGCTATTAGCGCCGGGGAGTTCGGCTTAGGGCTAATACCGCCCGCGCTAATAGCGTTACCGTTACCGCCCAAGTCGTGATGAGGCCCATAGTGTTAAAGGTAAGTCACCTAAAAATACATATTACATAAAAAGAAAAGAAGAAGAAAAATATATCAATGATTATAATGCAATCATTGCCCACTTATGGAATGCAAACATAGATGTGCAGTACATTGCAGACAATTCTACTGCAGTTGCACGATATGTCACAGCATACTTAACTAAAGCAGAAAAGACAGAGCTCCAAGACCTCTGGAATGACCTGTCATCAGATAAAACAGTATCTCAGAAATTATACAGCTTGGGCATAAAAATGCTCACCCATAGAGAATGTGGATCATATGAAGCAGCTGATCGTTTAACTGGTACTGCATTGTATGGTAAATCTGAAAATATAGCATGGCTAAGTCTTGGTCCAGCTAAATCTAGAAAAAGAGTTCTAAAATCATATGAAGATATAGAAACAATAGCCAAACATGATCCCAACAGCCAAGACATTTTAAAAAACAATTTATTGGACACATACTACCCAAACAGAAGTAATACTTTGGAAAACATGTGTCTATACCACATAGCCCAAAACTACACATACAAAAATAATATGAAACCTGATGAAAAAAATGTGAATATAGAGTGACAAACTGTGAAGGCAGCTTAGTTAAACTCACTAAACCAAATTTAATTAATCATATCAAATTGTCATTAAAGACTCCTCAACATAAAGAAGTATATTACATGTCCCTGCTACAACTCTTCAAACCATGGAGAAAAGAAGAACAATTACTAGATAACTATGACTCATATGAGGATGCTTTCAAAGCAAATGAAAGCACTATAACTGATGTAAACTTTACACAGTAGAAAACAATATTGCACAATGAACAGCAACATGAAGAAGAACTCCAAGCACAACTAGATAAGGACACTCCTGACAGTAGTCAACCTTCTGTAACAGGAAGCCAAGAACCACTGGGAGAACCACTAATAATAAATGAGGCAGAATTAGCTATGATAGAAGTAGAAAACACCATGTGTGAGTATGAAGATAAAGAAGACTTAACTATACTACAATCAAAACCAAACAATGAGCAAAGTACCATTTTTCAAGAAGTAACAAAACAAATTGCACATGGTGTAAAACATGAAAATAAAGAATGTTCCTGCCATAATTATAAACCTATACTACTGTACGTCAGTGGTGAAGCTGGTTCTGGCAAAACATTCCTAATCAAAATCACTAGTAAGTTCTTTCAACAATTGACAAACAACAAACTGTCAGCTGTTGTCACTACCCCCACAGGTTTAGCTGCCTACAACATGGGTGGTGTTACAGTACACCGATTACTACTATTACCAGTAGAACACCAGAACAAATTAGACTATTACAAACTTTCTGCAGAAGCTGCAATGGGATTACGCAGAGTATTGAAACAAATGAAAATGCTACTAATAGATGAAGTGAGCATGGTCTCCAACCTGATGTTAGCTTTGATTCACCTCAGATTACAAGAAGTACTCAAAACAGACTATGAAGAGCTCTTTGCAGGAAAACACATTATTGTTTTTGGAGATCTGCTTCAATTAACACCAGTAAAAGGTGAGCCTATTTTTAAAACATTAGGACACAAACTCTGCCGTAAAACTGTTGGCAGCATTGGAAATGTCAACCTTTGGCAACATTTCCAATACAAATAATTATGCCAACATTTTAAAAATTTATCAGAGTTGGTATACTTTCTAAAGAAGCAGAAGCAATATTGAAAACCCGGCACATTAATGCACTTTATGGCGATAATGCATGTGCTACAGATGTTATGGAACAATAAGCCCACAAAAATGTCAATTGTATGGCTTTAATGCCAACTCTTGCAAGCTGTTTCAAATTCAATGAAATCATGATAAGTAAAGACATGCAACCAATCATGGAAATTAGCGCCACAGACAAACTAGATGTAAATGGTATGACACTACCCATGTGTGACCAAGCCACAACAAGACTAAATAGTTTAGAAAAATCAATCTCAAACACAGCAGGCTTAGAAAAGATATTAAAATTATCCTTAAATTGCAGAGTAATGCTTAAACGTAACCTTGACGTGGACCAAGGACTAGTTAATGGAGCACTGGGTACAGTTGTTGGCTTTCAAACATACCCACGCGACAACAAAATTCACTTTGTCAATATACTCTTTGACAAACTTTAAGAAGTAAAAAGGATAGGACGCTCAACAGCTAGATTCCTTCTCTTCAAAGATATGTATGTACGCAGAGAAGAATTTTCTCTAACTCTTGCATACGCAGTCACGATTCATAAATCACAAGGTCTTACCCTAGACAAAGCAATGATAGCTATTGGTAACACAGTCTTTAAAGAAGGCATGAGCTATATAGCACTATCACGCTTACGTACACTTGACGGTCTGTTTCTAATCAACTTTGATGCAAGTAAAATAAATGCTGATATTCATTGCATTTTAGAATACAATAGACTTTGCGCACTATACACCCCCACCTAAACACATATTCTGTTCCACAAAAAGTAAAACGTTATAAAAGAAAAATAAATCAAGCAGAAATGCAACAGGATGTCACTGCAAATCCTCCAAAGAGAGTAAAAGAAACTAATACTTCATCAAGTACCACAAGCAAAAAAGAATCAATTAGGGAAAGTAAACCAGGTACTTCTTTAAAGAAGGAAGACAAACTCCAAAAAATGCAGTTAGATACATAACTACCTGGACCATTTAAATTCTCAAATATAGTTGGTGTAAGTTGCTACGCAAATGTAGCAATGAATATTCTATTTCAATTACCACCAATTGTTGACAACATTTACTTACACAGTACAGACCCATTGTGTTTGTAAATGTTAGTACTTCACAGAAATGCAGCAAACAATCCTGACAACATGTATAGTGTTTATGGAATAAGACAACAATTGGACTACTGTGCTGGAATAGTGAAATTCACTATAAACTCACAGGAAGATCCACAAGAATTTCTAATGTACTTACTACAAGTACTGGAAAACAAAAACATACCTATAAATGAAATCTTTCAGATTTCATACATGTGGAAACGTACATGCACTCTCTGCAACAATGTGACACAAGAAGAAATCCCCAATGAACGCTTCATATATATCAATACCAAATTGTGAATCCATTCCATTTCAGCGACTTGTACAAAATGCAAACCATGGTAGATTATGCTCTACCTGAAATTCAGATAATCGCTCCACGTTAGTAATGCAAACACATAGTAAATACATAATTCTAATGCTTCTACGTTACAATGCAGATGGTACCAAAAATAACTGCAAGCTGACTGGATTCACACATGGTCAAATATCACTTGGTAAGAAAACCTTCACAACAATAGGTATAATCTACCACGCAGGAGCCACAACCAATTCAGGGCACTACACTGCATATATAAAAAAGAAATGTGGATGGTTTGAATGTAATGATAGTACCATTACTCTAAAGCAGAGATTACCAGGAAATCTTACAAACGCTTATTTGATGTTCTTAAAACCAAAATTTGATAACTAAACTGTATTTAAACCCTAAGTAAACTTGTGTTAAAAAAATATAAACTGTTAGAATACTCCAAAAGCTATCTAACTGCTCAAAGATTCTACAACAACTAATCAGAAAAATGAATACCACTAAATTAGACCAAAAAATACACAGTTAGAATACGCCAATTGGTATCTAACTGTCCCAAAATTTAACAATATCCAAATAGATAAATCAATACCACTAAAATATATCAAAATAATAGACAGTTAGAATACGCCAAATGGTATCTAACTGCTCCAAAATTTTATAATATCAAAACAAATAAATAATATGTTACTACTCCAAAAAAATACAACAAGCCAAAGTATAAATCATTAGCCAGAAACAACAAGTGAACACTGAAAACAAACAAACAAATAAACTGTAGCATAACAGAAAAAGGTTTTTTTTTAATCCAACATGGATTTTTTTTTCTCCCACAGACCCAATGATTTTAGCAACAAATACAGAAACTGAGCAAATTGCACAGTACTCTGATTTGTAATCTACTAAATATGAGGGTCCAAAAAAAAAAAGTATATTGATTATACAATGTAATAAGTCATTACAAAATACTAATACTAACATGCTATTTTCTTTTATCACAGAAATTAACAAGAAATACATGTACTCCGGTTACTAGACCAAACAGTAAGTATACAATAATAAGGAGAACCATAGCAGCATATCACATCCATAGTATCTAATACCTTTGTTCCTTATACATTTGTTTTTCACCCAAAGTTATAAGCAAATATGGATGTGATATGCTGCGGTGGTTGTTGCCAGGGCATAGAGTCTTGGGTGTATGGCCAAATGGCCATGCACCCAAGACTCTATGCCCTGGCAACAACCACCGCAGCATATCACATCCATAGAGTGAAACATTTCAACTATGGTCTATGGAAACTTTTAATGTCAGCGGACATTATGAGTGTTCTTAGAACACTTTCAACTTGCAAGCGAACAATACGGACAGCGTTTTCAGAACACCCCCTACGAACATTTCAGAACAACGCGATAGTTCTTAGAACACTTTCAACTTGACAACGAACAATACGGACAGTGTCCTCAGAACACCCCCATTTTGTTTATTTGCGAACATTTCAGGACACTGCGAGTGTTCTTAGAACACATTCAACTTCCCAGCGAACAATACGGACTACGCCTTCAGGACACCCCCTACGAATATTCCAGGACACCGCGAGTGTTCTTAGAAACGTCTTCAGAATACCCCCATTTTGTTTATTTGCAAACATTTCAGGACACCGCGAGTGTTCTTAGAACACATTTAGCTTGACAGAGAACAATACGGACAGCGTCCTCAGGACACCCCCTATGAACTTTCCCCGGACACCGCGAGTGTTCTCAGAAGCATCTTCAGAACACCACCATCTTGTTTATTTGTGAACATTTCAGTACACCGCAAGTGTTCTTAGAACACATTCAACTTGACAACGAACAATACGGACTGTGTTTTCAGAACACCCCCATTTCGTTTATTTGCGAACATTTCAGGACACCATGAGTGTTCTAAGAACACATTCAACTTGACAGAGAACAATACGAACAGCATCTTCAGGACACCCCCTACGAACATTTCATAACAACGCGAGAGTTCTTAGAACACATTCAACTTCACAGAGAACAATACGGACAGCGTCCTCAGGACACCCCCATTTTGTTTATTTGCGAACATTTCAGGACACTGCGAGTATTCTTAGAACACATTCAACTTGCCAGCGAACAATACGGACTGTGCCTTCAGGACACCCCCTGCGAACATTCCAGGACACCGCGAGTGTTCTTAGAAACGCCTTCAGAACACACCCATTTCGTTTATTTGCGAACATTTCAGGATACCGCGAGTGTTCTTAGAACACATTTAACTTGACAGAGAACAGTACGGACAGCGTCCTCAGGACACCCCCTATGAACATTTCAGAACAACGCGAGAGTTCTTAGAACACATTCAACTTGATAGAGAACAATACGGACAGCGTCCTCAGGACACCTCCATTTTTTTTATTTGCGAACATTTCAGGACATTGTGAGTGTTCTTAGAACACATTCAACTTGCCATCAGGACACCCCCTACAAACATTCCAGGACACCGCGAGTGTTCTTAGAAACGTCTTCAGAACACCCCCATTTTGTTTATTTGCGAACATTTCAGGACACTGCGAGTGTTCTTAGAACACATTCAACTTGACAGAGAACAATACGGACAGCGTCCTCAGGACACCCCCTATGAACATTCCCCGGACACCGCGAGTGTTCTTAGAAGCGTCTTCAGAACACCACCATCTTGTTTATTTGCGAACATTTCAGGACACCGCAAGTTTTTTAGAACACATTCAACTTGACAGAGAATAATACGGACAGCGTCCTCAGGACACCCCCATTTTGTTTATTTGCGAACATTTCAGGACACCGCGAGTGTTCTTAGAACACATTCAACTTGTCAGCCACAACCCCCATTCATATTTGCGAACATTTCAGGACACAGCGAGTGTTCGACAACGTCTTCAGAACACCCCCATTTTGTGTATTTGCGAACATTTCAGGACACCGCGAGTGTTCTTAGAACATATTCAACTTGACAACAAACAATACGGACAGTGTCCTCAGGACACCCCCATTTTGTTTATTTGCAAACATTTCAGGACACCGCGAGTGTTCTTAGAACACATTCAACTTGACAACGAACAATACGGACTGTGTTTTCAGAACACCCCCATTTCGTTTATTTGCGAACCTTTCAGGACACCATGAGTGTTCTAAGAACACATTCAACTTGACAGAGAACAATACGAATAGCATCTTCAGGACACCCCCACGAACATTTCAGAACAACACGAGAGTTCTTAGAACACATTCAACTTGACAGAGAACAATACGGACAGCGTCCTCAGGACACCCCCATTTTGTTTATTTGCGAACATTTCAGGACACTGCGAATGTTCTTAGAACACATTCAACTTGCCAGCGAACAATACGGACTATGCCTTCAGGACACCCCCTACGAACATTCCAGGACACCGCAAGTGTTCTTAGAAACGCCTTCAGAACACCCCCATTTTGTTTATTTGCGAACATTTCAGGACACCGCGAGTGTTCTTAGAACACATTCAACTTGACAGAGAACAATACGGACAGCGTCCTCAGGACACCCCCTACGAACATTTCAGAACAACACGAGAGTTCTTAGAACACATTCAACTTGACAGAGAACAATACGGACAGCGTCCTCAGGACACCCCCATTTTGTTTATTTGCGAACATTTCAGGACACTGCAAGTGTTCTTAGAACACATTCAACTTGCCAGCGAACAATACGGACTATGCCTTCAGGACACCCCCTACGAACATTCCAGGACACCGCAAGTGTTCTTAGAAACGTCTTCAGAACACCCCCATTTTATTTATTTGCGAACATTTTAGGACACCGCGAGTGTTCTTAGAACACATTCAACTTGACAGAGAACAATACGGACAGCGTCCTCAGGACACCCCCTACGAACATTCCCCGGACACAGCGAGTGTTCTTAGAAGCGTCTTCAGAACACCACCATCTTGTTTATTGGCAAACATTTCAGGACACCGCGAGTGTTCTTAGAACACATTCAACTTGACAGAGAACAATACGGACAGCGTCCTCAGGACACCCCCATTTTGTTTATTTGCGAACATTTCAGGACACTGCGAGTGTTCTTAGAACACATTCAACTTGTCAGCCACAACCCCCATTCATATTTGTGAACATTTCAGGACACAGCGAGTGTTCGACAACGTCTTCAGAACACCCCCATTTTGTGTATTCGCGAACATTTCAGGACACCGCGAGTGTTCTTAGAACATATTCAACTTGACAAAGAACAATACGGACAGCGTCCTCAGGACACCCCCATTTTGTTTATTTGTGAACATTTCAGGACACTGCGAGTGTTCTTAGAACAGTTTCAGTTTGCTTGTGAACAAAACGGACACGTATTGAGTCCTCAGAACACCCACCATTCAGTTTATTTAGAACATTTCAGAACACCCGTGATGTCCGCAGACAAATCGAACACAAAAAGAATGTCTAACACATAAAAAAACACAACTTTCATCCTATCTCATACACTCCCACCCTCCCCAAACACTCCTATACACCAACACACTCTACTAAATACAAATTTTGAACAAAGTTTCACCGCGCTGTCCGCAGACGACCGCGAATCCAAGATGGCGGGTGCTACCGAAAATCTGACGCGCTTCACGCTCCACGCCGTCCAATCAGCGAACACGTTGCATGTCCGCGAACATCACGCAAGCCGATTGGCCAATCAGGACACTGTCCGCAGAGCGAACAGGGAAGTGTGTCCGCGGACCGAACACAGATATCACTAATTTTTTTTAAACTACTGGACGGATTTCACCAAATTTGCAAAAGCACGCTTTCTGGACCAAGCCGCTGCTCCTGGTCCGAATTTGGTGAAAATCCGTCCAGCGGTTTGGGCTGTAGACGCGAGTATAACATTTTTCCCATTCAGTCTATGGGAAAAAAAAAGTTTTGGGACCCCCCTATAACTTGGCCCCCACTGGACCAATCCTCACCAAACTTTACAAAAATATTTAGAGTGACCAAAATACTTTTTTTGCAGAGTTTGGTGAGGATTGGTTAAGGGAGAGCGAAGTTATAAGCCGCCCAAAAAGTGCTCTTCCTATGGAAACAGCAACTTAACCATAACTACATGGCCACTACCGTGGCCATGTAATACCCCAATTGTGTAGCATACATGTTAATTATCCCTCATGTTACTTTCTCTATTGTGCTCTCCCTCTTGATTGTTTATTGATACGCCAAGCATATATATCGCTCTGTCCGTTCTTTTTATCTTATTTTAAAACCTTAGGCGACCCCCTTACTCACAAATACCATTATCACATGTCCCTTCTGAATATCTCGGGACTGAATCTAGATTGCCACATGCACCTCTTGCCACGTCTTATAGATGTAATTACGAGGTAATTTTACTGTTCTGAGTATTAAATAACGCTCTATTTAAAGAGCCAACATGTAATTGGTCATTCCAACGTTCTATCTTTATTCTCTGTGGCCGATATTGTCAAAGCTGTGTTTCATATGCTATCCTGCAGCCTTTCGTCCGTGCTTGCTCTCACTCTGCTGTATGCGGCAACTGCGGTCCACGCTTTGTTTCCCGTCACAGATACAATGTAACTAGTACGCGACTCCTAACGTTTGTGGAAGTAGAAAGAGGACTGTCTGTTGTATTGCTGTGGTCATATTCATATGACCGCCCGCCAAATGATTAGAAGTCTTTGATCATGAAAAGTTTACATGAACATGAATTAAGAGATATGAATTAAGGGAGGAACCCACCTCAAATTTTTGGCATATTGTGTATCAATTTAGTTAACATCAAGCTCTTATGATGTTATTACATAAAGGGGAGAGGTGATTCGCGGAATTTGCGGCACTGGATTATGGCAGCATATTAATTGAGTACTCAATCAGATATTACCCCAGTACATGAAATCAGTACTAATTTTGTCCTGTCTACAATTTATCATAGAAAAAAGAAAAGGAAAGAAGGAGCCCATCTCCGAGTACTAGAGATGTGGTGCCTATCAGTATGCCCCTATCGGCCTTTGCACACCCATATTGTGAGACGGACAGGGCATTTGTATGATGACAACAGTGTAGCATGTTTGTCACCATCTTGCTCCGGACAAATCTTCATTTAACGGAACATATGTTGATATTGGTATAGTACAGGATGGATAATTGCTCTAGCATATATCTTCCTACATTGTGATCTTATTAAATTAGGGAAAGATTACGGCTGACACATATATTGGTTGTATATTTGGGGTGTAGAGTACATATCCCTGCTATGAGTTTATCTCACATACAGGTTTTCTGTTTGAGTGTTTCACATGTTGGAAATCAAGTGATTCCACTCCACAGATACATTCAAACCTCTTTTTACTGTGTCCAAAGCGCGTATCCAACGTTGTTCTTTTTGATGTAATATAGTGGCCATATCTCCACCTCTCTTGGAGGGTTTTAATGCCTGTAGTACAAACCAAGTCAGATCTGTATCTTTTTGTCCATTTATCAAAGTGTTCTACTAGGGGCTTTTCTGCCACCCTGTTTCGTATACACGACCTGTGTTCCGAGATCCGTTGTCTTACCTCCCTGATTGTCTTACCTACATATAGTAGGTCACATGGACATCTGATAATGTAAATGACATTCTTAGTTTTGCTATTGGTGTGCGTTCTAAGTTGCCATTTCACTTATCTATATTGAAACTCTGTTCTAGTTTCCACCAATGGGCATGCGACAAATCCACTGCACCTTTGATGACCAGTAACGGGGGGCAAGCCCCATAAGTTCAATGTTGTCTGTGTATTCTGTGTATCCACTTCAGATGATTCAACCTTAGACTACTGAGGCTCCAGCTTAGATTATTGTGGCTCCAGCTCCACTCCGGACTCTCCACCAGGTACTACCAATACTACTATCATGGGTATTGCTGCGGCATCTTTTACTTTTTACCTCTTTGACCCTAGTACTATCCTCTCATTCTGTGCACCCTAGGTTCACCATCTGAAGTATTCAAACGGACCTGGCACTGATCAACAGGGGACCCTTGGATTATTCCCACGGGCCATCCGCCCATTTGCAGGACGCCCCTACAACCAGTGTCCATACGGCCGTTTTCTTTGCCCCAACATTAAACCTCTTGTGTTCATCTGCTCCCAGTCGAAGCACGACTAGTGGTGAGTGGAGTTTGCCTCTGGAACCTTCTAGAACTTGTTTTTTCGTGTATTATATATACCTTGCCAAACCCACCCCAGCACATCGCTGCTGTTTTAACACTATTCCTCTATTACTTCTTGTTTTTCTAAAACACAGAGTTTCCTGACTTCTTTGGCCCCAGAAGAAGGCTTCCATCCATTTCTGCCGAAACGTCAACAGCACATAGACCGATAATCATAAGGGGTTATATTTAGTGCTGTACCCAGACTCCTAACATTCTATTTAGACGTAGACAGTATATGAGGTCAGACTTCAGCTGGGCATTAGAGAACTACTATCAACGTCTCCTCCATGTACATTCCTTTTCCTGTGTTTCCTCTACCCAATCACATGGGATATATATATTTTTTTACAAGCAAAAACCACTGTTAAAATGTGCATATGGATGTTTAACAACATATGTCATCTGTAAAAATGTTACACTGAATTGCCAATAGAACTATTTGTTTGTTTATTACAATGGTTACCTCGCACTGTTATGTATGTATCAAAACTTAAAATACTTTGCAAAAAAAGAAAAAGCATCAGCTAAAACTAATAAATGCTGACATTTTCTTACTAATTCGAGATATGTGTTTTTCAGTAGCAAACATGTGTTTTCTTCAAATCATGGTTGCCCCAATCACATGGGCACCCATAAGGGTTTAAAAACCAGTGTGCACTTGATGTATTGTGCACAACCTTTTTTGACTCATAGAGGGTAGGACAAACCCCCTTTTTATAGTCTGTGTATTCTTAGGCTCAACATATGTATGCACTAGCCTTTGGCCGAGGTTTTGGTTTCTTTTGAACGCAAACATGGGTCTCTTGAATAGAGTCCCATGTTGTTTCACTAAGTCCCAATTGTGATTCACTATCTTTTTGATCTCGTTGCTCACTGGATTGTAAGTTATGACACAGACCAATCTCTCCTCTATTACCTTGGGGTGGTGAGTGAGGCACACATCTCTGCTAGTGTTTTTTGCCCTTTTGAGATTATTTTTTACTGACATCTTGGATAGCCTCTCTCCAGCAGTCTTTCTTGTAACTGCTTAGAGTGTTTCCTGAATTCTCGATTGCTTCTGCAAGTACGCCGTACCCATAAAAATTGCCCATAGGGCAGATTATACCGAAGGCTCTCCGGATGGAAACTAGAATAATGCAACAAAGAGTTGCGGTAAATTGGTTTTCTATACAATGTTGTTTCTAGCTTCATACCTACTTTTTTAATTATTAGGTCTAAGAAGCTCACCTCCACTCGACTCCATTCCATTGTGAACTTGATGTGAATATCTTGTCTATTTAGCCACTGGTGGAACATTACCAAGGATTCGGCAGTACCTGTCCATATGATGAAAATATCATCAATGTACTTGTTAAATGTTGACAAAATTCTGGAATGACTTGTAATGCATTTTGATGTCCTGATATAAACTTTTCTTCATAATCTGCCATGTACAAGTTTGCCACATCCGGGGCAAATGTGGCCCCCATGCTCACACCTCTGCATTGCTTGTATAGCTGTTGTTTATGTAAGAATTTTTTTTCAGTCATTGCCAACCTGGCGCATTCCAGTATGAATGCTGTCGGTGGTTGATGCGGTATGGCCCGTGTGTTAAGATATTCACCGAGTACTCCCAAGCATTCAAACTGAGGTATCGCTGTATACAGTGATTCTACGTCCATGGTGGCGAGAATCATTCCAGTGGGGCAGTTGACAGTTTGTGTGATTTTTATCATTTCCGTCGAATCCTTGACGTAGCTTGCCATCTGTTCAACAAAAGGTTTGAGAAAAAACTCTACATACCCTGATAATGGTTTGAGTAGGAAGTTTTCGGCAGAGACGACAGGTCGTCCCGGTGGGTTAGTTTTGTCTTTGTGGATCTTGGGCAAGACGTAAAATGCTGCCTTTTTTGGGTGTGTTTTATTCAGGAAGCATCTCTCTCCTTCGCTGATCCATTCTTCTCCCATAGCATGATCAGTTAAGCTTTTTATTTCTTCCTGTAATCTTGTCGAAGGATCTTCATTTAAGATTTTATAAGAATTGGTATCACCCAAGAGTCTTCGACATTCTTTCTCGTTACTAGTTTGCATAATAACTATCCCACCCCCTTTGTCAGCGGGTTTTATTGTAATGATTCTTGGTCACACAGCTCCCTTAGGCTATTCCTTTCTGCTCTAGTCAAATTGTCCAGTTTGATGTTTTTCTTTTTTATAGCTGCTTGCACTTCTTTGGTGACTTTATTTTCAAATGCCAAGATCTCGGGAGGACAGGCATAAGGGGTAGGGTTAAATGTGGATTTATTCTTGAGACCCATCCTGTTTGGTATGTCATCCTGAGTCCTCCCTGTTCCCCGTTCATCATTTTCCTGATTTGGCAAGAAAATCTCGAAATAATGTTTTAAACGTATATTTTGGAAAAAACGGTGGGGCTCCAATTCAATGGTAAAAGGATCTGCTTTCGTAGTTGGGACAAAGGATAGACCCTTTGACAGGATTTTTAGTTCAGTGGGATTGAGAACCGTAGTTGATAAATTAATGATGGGTATTGTGTCATGGTTACCTACTGATTGTGGTACCACTGTCGTGTTCTCATTCCGGGTCCCTGATTGTACCAACCCTGGTTTTGTCTTGGGCGGCCTCTCTGGTTGCCTCGGCAAAAACCCCTTTGTTGTTGTCCTCTTCCCCCTGTGCCTGTTGTCCCTAGATTTTTCAATGAGGGGTCTGAGACGCTCGAGGAGCCAGAGGTGTTTGAGAAAGTGACAATTCTATTGTTCCTCCTGTAGTTGGTTGTTCCTGCCTGAGTAGTGAAGGAACCTGCTTTCAAATATGGATATGTTCTCTCTTTCATATAATTTGCCACATCTTTTTGGAGCATGAAAATTTTGCGATCAAGGTTAATCTTTTTGAATCTTTTTGAATTTTTGAAGGTTACAATTAATACTTCCCTTGCATTTAATAGGTTAGAGGATAAATACCCTCAGGATTTCGTTTTGAGATGTGCTGAAACTGAAAATACCACATCTTCCACTCCTTTGCCCGCTGGACAGGAGGTGAGTTAGATGGTGCACATTTTTTGAGACTAGACCATCTATCATATGTATATGTCATTAAATAACTGAAATTTGGGATGACGAGAACACAAAAATATTGATTTAGCCTTTTATGTATTTTATTGTCTATAAATGGTGTGGCTCAAGCCAATATATGCACGAGAAAAATGGTTGTTTGTCCAGAAGAAGGTTGCCATTCATAGAGAGCACTATTGATGATGCTCGTGGAGAGCAACTGAAACACGTGTCGACGTGAGAATCTGTGGGAACTACACAACACAGACTTTTTGTTACCCCAAATTGAGGGGGAGTTCTCTTTATGAATGTCGAGTGTTCTAAGATGCAACAGATTTACGACTGTTTTCTTATGTATAGACCATTTTGTTGAGGAAATTAGTGATAGTTTGCTGAAGTAAGTGTGAATGTGAATGTGTGAAAACGAATGAGCCACAATGTTTTATTAAAACTGTGTTTAATAATTATTTTAGACTTGTTTTTGAATAAAATAAAAATCTTGGAATCATAAACCAAGTTACAAAAACGTTTGCGTATCCCACGATCCCTTTTTTTGTCTACTATCCCACCCCCCCTGTTGCTTCTGGAGTAAACAACACAACATAGGTTACAATGTGAGTTTGGCCATTAACACTGTTGAGGGCTGCTTACCCTAGTAGAAGAGCCAGACATGAATATAGTCTTTCAGGTAGGTCCACGAAGAGTAGGGGTCCTGGTACTCGGCACTTCTGGCTCCTGACAGGCTCACGACAGGAGGAAGCCTTGGGAAGTGTGCCTTAGGTAGTAGGCCGGCTTAGACGCCTGCCGGCTTGCTATGGGCCAGTAAGTAGTGCCTCCAGGCCAATCAGGATAAGGAGCTGGGCATAGTATGTTTCCTCTTGTGGAAACTGCAAGCAGAAATTGCGGGCGGCCATGAAACAGAGTTTCAAATGTTTTGGATGAAACAGCGGCCCGGGAAGGTAGAATAAGGGCTAGCTGAGGTCACAGTGGTTAGGTGGGTGTTATTAGGAGCCATAATGCCGAAGGGGGGTGCACATCTTGCTCTCACATTTATGAGTAATCAAACGCCATTTGAAATAGTAGAAGCCATATTGGAAACAAGGCCTAGATGTGTGCTGAAGCCTGGGCTGCAGGCCTGAGTCACACGCATAGAGTATATGCTGGCAGTAATGGATTCTAGCCCGGGCACCGGTGAGGAAGGCCAGAGCTGCAGAGATTCATAGACCCTTCATTATCTCATGTTGCCAACATTTCGTATCCCTGAAGGAATGCGCACTGCAAGGCCACAAGGGGGGTTGAGAGCTCACTGTGAACCGCAATCCCATGAGAAGATGGGCACAAGCCTCCGACCCTTCCTGTCACAGCTCTAAATAATAGCACCTGAAAGCCACATTTCCAGGACCCTGAGCATTCCAAAGTACCAGTCAGACCCAAACCACCAACCATAAAACTGTTAAACCCCCAATCAAACAGAAAAGATCTGAAAACAGGGATCTGTCGCCTTCAACATAGGTCACATGATTTGTGCTGGGAGGTGCCGGGAGGGATAAAACAACATAGCTAAAATGAGGCGGGAATCTTTGGTTGGGTGCCAACGTATCTGGAATCAAGCTGCAATTCGTTAGAGGTGATGGCCTTGAAGTGTCTTCTTGGCCCATGTCTGCAGTCACAGGTGCACATCAGGTTAGAGATAAAGCTTGCATTGTTTGTCTTCACATAATTGGCAATCAGTGGTTGCTTCATGACATTAGAGGAGGAACCCACGTGGAAGAAGATGGACAGAAGAAGCTGGGTTCAATGGCCTGGCATCCCTTATGGAGCAGTAGCCTATGTATAGGGTCTCGACCAACCAGCCATGCGAGTTTGCACAGAATGTAATTTACGTCACTGGGGATGCTGTATGCCTTCATAAAGTTTTGTTTGTACTGATTTTGCCAGAACAATCTGTGGCAACAAGAGTTCTTTGCTGGTGCATTTCTATTTTTGTGGAAATAAAACATTGTTTTGCTAACAAAGGGTGTTCTGGGCTTTTTTACCTAGTGGGTTGTATTTCATGTAGCCCCCATACCATGAGGCACGGCTTTCCCAGTCTGTACACCTACATGATTGTGTCTTTTTCATAACTGCATATCGTACCATAAGGCATGGCTCTGCCAGATCATGCCTTCTAGAACCACCAGTATGCTGTAAAATGTATGCGTGATCTGGCACTTTGAAGAATGCCACTTCACACTTACTGCAACTAGCACCCTCATGCATGAGGGTGTGGTGCACTGCTATAAATGCAAAAATAAATAAATAATATAAATAAATAGCGGTCAAACGATAAATAAGCATTGAGAAAATCACACACAGACCTGGACAAATCTTTTACATACTTGAAAAAAGAACAAGAGCATTTCCCATTTTAAACTCCATTGGATGCAGGAAGAATTATGCAGGGACTTTAGTCCTGAATGGCTCCTATATTTTCAAGACCATACAATTGGAAGAAACACACACTCAAACACTGAGAATCAGTTTGCATCTCCAGTGCAGAGAAATTAAATTTCAAACAGGGCCACATTATTCACCCAATATTTTGCATGTAAAGTCTATTGCGTTCAAACACTTACACAAACGTCTAAGTGGGATCCAGTTCGAAAAAACAGTGATGCTATTCTAGAGAAATTCCAAAATATAAGATTCAGAGACACAGTTTCAGAAAGAAAGGATATGCTTTTTCAGACTGTTCCTGTGAAGTCTGAAGATTTTCACATGTACCGTGGGCTTACATTTACAATATTTCCACAAGCCTCTAGTTTTTACAACCGCAATGCACGCTGGAATCTTCTTGAAAGCTCCAACCAAATATCTGCTTGCCATGATTGTAATGCCCAATGGATTAAGCATAGCACCCTGCAGCAGTGTATTGAAACTAAAACAGTTAGTGCATGTTTTTTCAGCCTCCAAACTTTGCTATGGCATACAGTACATCAACCAGAGTTACTTAAACGTACATGAATGCATTTAGTGGAAGTAATACAAAAATATACCATAAGATTCCAAAGTGCATATCCACATTTATCTTAGTTGTGCCACATGTTTGAAAGTGCCTTTTTGGCTTGCATACAAAGTGGCAAGTACAATAATCTGTTACAACTGTTAGAAAGGTGACCTCTACAGTGTTGGCTGACCATACCTCTTGTTTGAACATGGGTACCAATCATTTGTGCTCATACATCCAAAGTCGTGATACATGATTCCTATATACTTAGGTCCTGATTCATGGAATATTCTGTGCAGAAAATTAGGACTTTATCATGCCAATCTGCGTGCAAATCCCTGTTTGTCGATTCATGGAACCCACTGTATGGGACTTTTTTGGGGCTTGCGTGGAGGTCGCGCAGGCCCCGGAATATCTCTGCGAGTGGTCGAGTGCCTTGCGTGAAACTACAAGCATTGTGTGGGCCAGGCATACGCAGCAAACCAAATAGGGGCAAAACATCCACAATGAGGCAGAACACGTGAAAATGTGGGCGTGTTGAGGGGCGGGCCACGGCTGAGCAATTGCACACCCATTCCAATGCAAATTCAACCACATTCATGGATTTCAATGCGGAACCGCGCATCGCGAAAAAACACACACAAACCCTGTGATCCATCTGCCACATGATAGCAGGCATAAACTACAACACATATAGTAACCAATGCGAATAAAGCATGCAAGGCACACCAGAGCAATGTCTACAGCCACGATGAACACAGCAATAGTATGAGGTATCATGCACGGACACCAAACGAGGAGGAGGATGCCAGGGCCCGGATCTTCCCACCATGCACCACTCTGTTTGGGATGCGGGATGACCAACTATATGCCAGGGACCAGTTCCCCCATATAATACTACACCTCATCAGGGAGTGGGAAGATGGCTTAGCATCACCCTCCATCTGCTCCCAGGCCCTTACCTCCCTAGAAAAAGTGCTGACTGCACTCCATTTCATTGCAACTGGGTCCTTCCAGCGAATTACTGCAATAGCTGGTAAGATATCGCAGTCCACCAATCCCTCTGTATACATCAGGTATTGTCATGCATAACAGCATGTGCATGTGTGTGCAGGCACATTTATATGCCCCGAACAGTGGTCGAAAAAGCAGACAGTGATTCAGGAATTCTATACAGTAGCACACTTTCCCCGTGTAGCAGTCACCAAGCACCGGGGCCTGCGATCTGGAAAACATGGCAATACATAGCTCATTGGTGAGTATGAGCGTCATGCACTTGCATGCATGTGACACACTGAACAATAGACCCTGACAATAAATGACAGTGACACCGATGTATACATTTACAGGGGACAGTGCCTACCCGCTGTGAACATTTATGATGACACCAATCTGGAATCCCACAACACCTGCTTGGGTTAGATATAATAGAGCACATGTAGTCACTACGGCCAAACAGGAGTGCCCATTCGGAGTACTGAAGTCACAGTTCTGCTCCCTTGACCACTCTGGTGGGGTGTTGCTATATGCACCACCGGTAGTTTGTAGAATCATAGTGCCTGCATGTGTACTGCACATTGTCACCACATGGCGTGGTCCACCAGTGGAAATGCAGGTTGGACACCGCCACCCCCACAGGTACCACCCTTGCTGTTGGTGGGCCAAAGGGCACATGGAGAGGCTGGTGTAATCATATTTCAAATAAAAACCAGCCCCTGTGGAACACACACACTGAAGTCACATCCCAGGTTCCAATCAAAGATGAATTGGGGCCTATCCTCCGTGCCCACAACAACAGGCTGGGAATGTGCCTCTGGCAGGGAACATTGTGTGTGTCCACTAGAATAAAACAACATGTACAAACTGAGCCCCAGAAACGATTTGAAAGTGGGAGTATACCACTCCCAATTTGCAAAGTTGGGAGTAACGTGATTGCAGAGGCAGAACAAATGACCAAATGTGAAAAATACATAAGCAAGTAAAACATGTTGGAACAGAAAAATGCATCAACTTGGCAGCCTTTAATTCTTAGCGCATAGTCATTCATTGACATCAAAGGCAACATGTTTACTGATTCCAATCATCTAGTCTAAATATTATTGTACACCTGTGGGACTACGTTCAGTACAGGGTCCAACCTATGCATGTTGATGTGAGTGTGAGAACAGGGGTGCAAGATTCCACATGTTACATACATACTGTGAATAGGGAGACTCTGCACTCCACATCAAAATTACCACTGAGTCTGAGCCAATTTTTTATTGAGAAAAAGTGATTGATACACCCCAAGGGCCTGATTCACAGAAGTGCCAAATAATGGCACTATCAAATCGGGAAACGCTCTGTGAATCATGCCCCTAATCTGTATGGCTGTGCAAAAATCCCTAACACAGTCATAGCAACCAGAACCAACAGTGTTCATGTAGTACACCCAAAAGCACACAGCACAAGCAACAAAGTCCCTGACCACCATCACATGGACAACAACAACGGCTGTGCATGTAGAAACCGACACACACACTTGAGACCACAAGTACAAAAACATAGTACCTAATAGATGCAAAACACAAAGACATGCAAACTAAAAGATCAAAACTATGCTCACAATGTACAGTCACATCAAAGCTGTCATGTGCCTGCACCATCTGGACTGTACAATCCATTGATGTCCCCTGTTGTCGGCCTGGTAACCACCAAACCATTATGCTGTGTCCTGTACACACACAAATCAACATCTTCACCTTCAATTGCAGCAACCACATTCACATGCAGCTTGCCTCTGTAGTAAAAGACAATGGCAGGGCAGGCAAGACATACATGCACCCAAACATACAGAAACATGTGCCCCCCTCAGTGACATGCAACAAATGCAAACAATAACTCACCAGCCACACATCACCATTTGTCTCAGCACCCATGCAGCCAGATCCGCCCACCTCCCACCAAATCAACATTAACACCCCACACAGTGACACCTTACCCACCCACAACACCTACACTACTTTACCCACCGACCACCATGCAGTGAATGACCATGTAGCACTTACCCATTATCATGCTGATGGAACATTCTGAACACTAGCATCTGGCCACAGTCAGTATGACACTGAGAGGAACCCCAAACAGAGACCACTGAGAGGATGGAGACCCAGGATCACCTTGTCAATACTCCCAATGCCATTCCCTCATTGTATTAAACGCTGGCAGGGGAGCCGATGATGCAAAGTCCAAGAAGATGTGATTGAAAAAAATGACCAATTGCACAGAAGTCAGGATCTTGCAGAAGGCAGCACTTCACAGAGGCAACTGTCATACTGGAAGGCAGGGCACTGAGGCAACTGGCATGAAACACACAAGAAGACATGAGAAAACAATGAGAAACAGAGGTCAAGGACAAAGACACACAAAAGGGAGCAGGCAACAGGAAAGTGAAAGGGAAGGCAGACTTCACCGGGACTGGATTGAATAGGGTCAAATGTGCTTTGAACTGAAGGATTGAGATGCACTCAGCAGCTGTAAACAGGCCTCAGAACATGTGATGGTGTATCGTGCACAGTACATGCTCACAATGGCAACCAACAAACACTGGACAATGGTGTGTGCCTGGGTAGGACCTCAAATCCAGGACCCATACCAAGGCCATGCATACACTGAAGGCCGGTGCAACCATGGAGGTGCACCATGCAGGCAGGTGCAGGTTCTCATCTAACAACATGCATGTCCTGGCGAGGTTCTCTCCAAAGGTGCATAGCCAGGTCTGTGATTGGAAACAACGCCTGGAATCTGCTGGTGAGTAGGCATGTGGTACAGTGCTCTAGATTGCATGTGTGTTGTGCATGTGCCTGCATGTTTGTAGTGACACCCATATTAGGTGCATGCATGATGGACATGATGTTGTACCGACAATTGCATTGTGTGACTATGCTTGCTCCACATCTGGAGGTGACACGTACGTTTGGATGTTCGCGCAGTCAAATTGGGGCATTGCAGTTTTTGAGACTTTGATGTGATCTGTCATGGCTCGGCTTGTGTACTCAGAGTTGATGTGTGTGCATACTATGATATTATATAATATGATGTATTTATAACGCGCCTTTACACAAGTGTTTCTAGACACGACAAGGAAAGGAGGGGGAAACAAAGGGAGGACAAAATAACAGTCTTACTAGGCCTTGTGTCATTCAGATTGTGCAAGTGTGAGGAAGACGGAAGGGGAGAAGTGCCAGGGGGAAGGGGATGGAGGAAGTGCAGTTAACGGGTGGGTCATAACTGCAGAGAGAAGGAACTGTATGGTTCCAGATACAGACCCTTAAGTGCTGGGGAGCCCGCAGGCAGTGCAAGGGCAATTGGACATGTAGGAGCCTGGGCTCAGGTTCAGAGGGTGACCAACGTTGTAGAGGACACCTTCTCTCTATCCTCTACAACTCATCCAGAACAGGACTGCTAAACTTGTCCTTGGCCTCAAGCCCAGGGATCGTATCTCACGTGCCCTGAAATCTCTCCGTTGGCTCCCAGTGGAGGCAAGGATCCAGTTCAAGACCCTCTGCATTGTCCACAAGGCTTTCTGGGGCCTGGGACCGCAATACCTCCAACTCTGTCTACAGAAATATCTTCCTACCCAAGCTCTTTGCTCCTCCACCTCCAACTCCTTGAGGGTCAGTCGCTTCTCCAAGCCACAAGCTATGGGCAGATCTCTTTCTTTGGCTGTTCTTCTCTCTGGAACAACCTCCATGCCTCTCTGAAACTTGACCAGAACCATCTCCAGTTTCAGAAGCACCTCAAGACCTTCCTCTTTGTTTCTGCCTTCTCTCTTCCTCTCCCCTGCTGATCTCTTGTCTGATACATGCACTGGTCACCTGGTTACCCTCTGAATTCGGGCCCAGGTCCCCTGCCTGCCCAGCTGCATACCTGCACTGCCTCCTGGCAACCGCTGCATTTGTGGTCTGTAACTGCAAACCCACAGTCCCCCGTCCTGCACTTATTAGACGCCTGTTGTCTGCACTTCTAACACCTGCACTGCCCCACTACTTGTGTTGATTCATTGTCCTGCACTTGTCCATCCTCCCACCCCACCTCCCCTGGCATTTCTCCCCTTCCCGCTCCCCTGCACTTGCGCAAACTCAATTTCACTAGGCCGAGTAAGATTGTTGTTTTTTGTTCTCCCTCTGTTTCCCCTCCCTTGCCTTGTCGCGCCTTGACACACTTGTGTATAAGTGTGTTATAAATGCAATAGCATATCATAAAGAATCACAGAACAGCAAAAATCTGAATGCGGCAATGACACCCCCCTGTCATCATTTAACATCTCCATTGTAGACTCTTTTTTTCTACATCCTTGATCTACACTGAACCGACCCACACGTGGTCAAATACTCTATTATCCTCCCAAAACC
Organism: Ambystoma mexicanum; assembly: GCF_040938575.1. Classification (NCBI taxonomy): domain Eukaryota; kingdom Metazoa; phylum Chordata; class Amphibia; order Caudata; family Ambystomatidae; genus Ambystoma; species Ambystoma mexicanum. The sequence goes on from NC_090939.1 coordinate 399,199,080, forward strand.
CCTTCCATTATTGCTTAAATTGTCCATTATTTGAATATCAATTGATTAGCAATTCTGATTTTGGAATGCACTTTCTTTTGAGATACTGCCATTTAGCCATGGCAATGTAATTTTAAATCCTTCCAGTACAGGTCCGATTCTAGCCCTACTCTGTGCATGTAATCTGACATATTTATTATTTGTTCCGCTATGCAAACATCACTTTCACTAGGCCCTTCCTTGTTCTGTATGATTGTTCATTGATTTAAGTGATACTGACATACACTGTTTCCAAAGCCTGTTTGCAGCTTGGATGTATGTGTTCAGTGTAAAAAACATAACTCTCTTTTTTGCATTTACCTTTGCAGGACCACTTCTTTTTACGTATAAAGGCATCACTTTCGCAAACACAACTGCCTATATTGTAGGCGACTTTGTACCAAAGCCGCATAATATATACCAAGTTAAGTGTTTCTTTGCTGCTGCCAATGTCAGAGATGGAACATGAATCCTGTTCGGACCAGGCAAGCAACGTTAGGACACTCCATATTAGGAAGATCCAAGGCCAACACCCAAACCGCAAGTAGCAGACAGCAGAGGAGGGGTACAGCTGTACTGTGTGGTGGGGCGCAGAGGGGTGGGCGGTACAGAGAGGTTTCTATTTCCAACATTATTTCTACTGCTTTTAGATGTTTCCTCAAACTTGATTTAATTTCACATGGCTCTATTACAATGTTGGAACATATATGTGTTATACTTATGTCTAAGTTTTTACTCTCACAATGAGAGAAGTTACATGATGATGTATGTCCTAACCTGCTTGCTATTGAGCCACTCTCTTTCTCCACAGCCCCAATCATCATTTCTTCCCTCCTACTTTTCCCTCCCCGGCTGAGGTTTTTTTTCTATCCTGGCAGTATATTTATGTTTGTACTGATTGTGTTAGAATCACTTTTCATCTTTGCCTCATGCACTGAACGAAGCTGGGATTGTACATGCGATGAAAGAAATAAAGCAAGGATTCCAGGCTGTGTTTAGTTAGTGGTTTATTAGATACACAGTCTGCAGCATTCCTGAAGCAAGCCAGCAGAAATTGCTTTCTTTAAAGTGCACATTAAGGCACAACGGGGAACAATAGCACAGCAGGTAAGATAAATGACAGGTATCCACACAGCAAGCTGAGGAGTTTAGAAGTACACATTGCATGTAGAATGAATGGGCCCTTCGAAAAAGTGAACCTATATTGTGTAGAGTTGCCTGCACAGCATATCCGAGAAGGGGCCATTTAATGAAAGTAGCACATCTAATGTCCAGCCTCCTCGTGCTATGTTTTCTTCCTACTCAGTATGCTTTGCCAACTTATCATCCAGAGTTCTTTTCAATATTTATGAATGCACGGTATAAGGACGTCAGAGCAAAGCAAGGGTTAGCCTGCACATTCTGCTGCTATGATGAATTGTGCAGCACAATTTATCAACGGGAATGATAAATCAGACTTGGGTATAAAATATGCGTGGAATAACATGTTATTTGTTGTATAAATCTAGCTGTGAAGGGAGAGCAAGATTTTGATTTCAAATGTAATTTCTTTGCCTCTGACCAAAAAAGCAGACTACTGAATATATAAACTGGGCATTATAATATCAAATGCTGCAGAATTGTTTTGCTTATTTTATTAGCTATTGTAGATGAAATGGGGGAGCCGCAGTACAGAATATCAGAGCTCATCACACCGTCCTCCACCTCAACTATCGGGAAGAATCACCAGGCACATTACTCATTCTCATATATTAATTTTCTTCCCAATTTTCATATACAATTAATCTGAACAAGAAGTCAGTGGCATGAATTGAAAACAAACCCTAAATGAAATGATAATAGGATAATCCATCAACTGCAATGAGGCAACTGATGGTTTAAAATGCTTTAGATATGACAGTACCTATCTGAATTAATGTTATATTTAATCATAATGTTATCTAGCCACCATTAAAGGAGAAAATAAAAAAGAACGATCTAATTGATTGATTAATCTCGCCATGTTTCTGACTCCAAAATCTAACATAATCAAAATAAATACTCTTCTCGAACTAATGTGCCTTTTGTAATGAAGGTGAGACTGTAAAATGGCTCATTGGAGAGACTGTTAAGAAGAATGAGTAGTTGTTTAACCTAGAGGGAACATATTACGATTAGAATTATCCGTAATTAAGCAAAGATATGTCTGGCACTCACAAAATAGTTCGCTCCATCTGACTGGGAAATATTGATTGGGTGGATGTGAAACACTTAACAAGGTTAATGGAATAGGAGTTGTGAGAATATTTGTTTTCCAAACACAGATAAAGTATTCTTCTTAGCCCTAAATAATGCATAATTTGAGTCTGATCTAGCAATGTATTGTAGTATTGACATAGCAGACGTGCATTCATTTACTGTTGCACAATGTGCAAATTGCAACAATGCAATGGAGTTTTCTATACACTCCTATGGCCCTGATGTGTTATGTTATTTGCCTTTGTTATAGGAATATTGGTCCCCGGTGTGAGTATTGTGGACTGAAAGCTTGGGGCCTTTGTAGAAGAGTTTGTATGATTGCTATGTTATGCATGAGGACTAGAGATTGTATGTGTCAATCATGCTGCTTTCTTGTGGATGGCTCTACCGGATGCCTTTTCTATGTGCACAAAGTGTTAGGCACACACATCATTATTTTGAGCATTTCCTGGAATCACAGCTCTAGTATCGGAATGTCACTGGCTGAAGTGGACGATGATTTCATTAATATGCATGAACTATTGATTGGCTACAATGTCTTGAACTACCAATGGATAGGAGATGGGATGTGGTTGAATAAGCAATATTTGCACATTAAACAGAACTACACAAAGATATTGGCATCAGGCTCTACATATTAAAAGTCAGAAGCTAAGACAAATGGACTTTGATTTAGGGAACCTACGATGCACAAAATATTATTATGACTTAGGTACCTGTGGGAGATTTAAGTGGTGCACATTTTCAGATGGTACAAATTTCAACTAGGCCATGAATCATGACTTAAACTCCTGCAGAGGTGAGGTGATAATGGGTATGTGAGACACTGGTATGAAATAGCATTAAGAATTCATACAAGCCACAATGGAGGAGTGACCTGGGACATAACCTTTCATGGCAGTGTAGATTTTCAGGGTTGTAGGCACTAACATCCAACTTCAACAATTGGTTATCTACTAATTACTAATTTTAACTGGTAACCCATTAATAGTATTATTGTTTAGAATGGGACAGCTGAGACCATAGCACTTTGGGCAAATCAGTAGTGTAAACCTAGGGTGCATACTGGGAGTTTAAATTGGACTGCAGATACAAGCTCTGTGATGCTGCTCACAAAGTAAATGCAGGAATTAAAACTGATTTTGCAATGGAGCAACGACTGTTTGAGAACATGGCATGTGGAGGAATAATTTTGTTTAAACAGTCCTTTGTGTTGTGGGATATTAACACATGTAGCCAGCATACAAAATGGTATGTCGTTTCCTCACAAAATGCCCATTCAACTAAACTCTGCTCAAAGGTGACAAAGTTGAAACATTTGGTAGCACTCTCTTTCAGGAGGTTTGACTATCCAGAGGAGTTGACTGATTTACATATGACATGGGGGAGGCAGTATTACACTTTGAGTAGGGGAACATAGAAGAGGGTTTAAAAGGAAGACAAAGAGAGTGAAAGGGTTTTTTGCTTTTGGCTGCAGAAGGAGGCGGCAGACAGACCAGGGCTGACTGTGTTATAGAGGACTTTCCCGCTGAAGAGTAAAGGAGGGTGTGAAAATGTATTTTCTATAATACCGCCTTCTAAACTATTGGCCTAAGCACATTGCATTGCACTGTAATATCGCATTCAATGAACGTGAAATAGGCTGACTATGCTGCCATTTTGCTTTGTCCACCATTTTGATTGCCTCCAGCTTTCTGTTCCATGTTCAGAACTTGTGTTTACGGCTTCAACAGAGCAAGTTGAACTTTGTGCTGCTTTATGATGTTAACTTAGATAAGAATGTTGAAGCTGCTAAGGTGGATTGTTTATCCTGCACTGAAGAACCTTGAAGCTAAACAAAAGCTGTACTAATCAGTAATTTAGATGCCATCTGTTCAAACAGTGCCTTCTCTGTTCAAACAGTAAAGTAGAATAATGAATAGCTGAACGTGCTTTTCTGCAGAAATCCTTGTTTTCTCTCCTTGGAACTAACTGACTTTAAGCTCATGAACAAATGGTAGAAAAATATAAGCGAGTAAAATGAGGAATGTTAACTTGGCCCTCATTACAAGTTTGGCGGTAGCCATGGAGCTATTAGCCAAACCGGCTGCAATGAGGAATAACCGGGTCATTCCAACATTGGAGGACCCAGTAATTCCTCCTTGCAGGAACCACTCCCCATTCCCATTTGAGCCCCCATAGGGCTCAATGGGAATGGGGATGGAGGTAACAACGGGCAGATTACAACTGGCCAATGTTACCTCCTTCTTCCCCTCGTGGGACCCGGAAAGCATGCCTGGTTTTACCAGACGTCCGATGCGGGTCCCGCGATGGGAAGTTTGTAATCGGTGCTCCCGTAATGAAGGGGGCCGGGTCCCAGACCGGCCCCCTTCATTAGGGGAGCGCCAGGGTCGTAATGAGGCCCCTTGTGTCTTGTATTTGGAAAACATGTGAACTGCAGGGTAAGACATTCCTTGAAACATGGCCAACCGGCGCCACCTGAAGGGTCGCTGGCTTACCAAATGTATTGTAAGTATGGCCTGGGAGTTATCGTATTGAATGTTATTTGGCACAGACAGACCAGGCATGTACCCAAGCTTCAGTGACCAGATGATGGTAGTCTTGAAATTGCCCGCTTAGAGCATTTGGAATCTGTATTGTTGAGAAAAAAGGCTAGGCCTGCAGCATTTGATGCCGGTAGGGAATGGAGGAAGGAAGCTATGCAGCAACTCAAAAGTAGAGAAAAGTATGTGCGTAGACACATGACGGATGCTGAGAAAGCATTGTTGCATGATCAGAGGAAACAGTCTAAAACAATTAGAGATATGGATAGGGCTTTTCAACTATAAATGCAAAATATATATCCCTCTCAGGATTTGCATGCATCAGACAAGCTAATTATTAAATTATTGAATGAGCGTAGAACTGATTCAACTGCACCGCCTCCTTATGTACCTCCTCCCATTCTTGTTCCACTCCCTCCCATTCTTGTTCCTCTTCCTGCACTCGTGCCAACAGTTGCCATTCCCATAGTTCTGTCTGTACCTGCAGTGTTATTTCCTTTGCCGTCTACTGAACAAGATTTGTATGAACTCTCTTTGCCAGGTGGTTCTGCTCCACCTGAATGGAATCTAGGTGTCTTGTATTGTGCTGCTATGCTCAATAACTTAGCCAACAACTTGGACATGTGCGCTCCCTCAAATTGAAGGTCCCCGCATTCTGTTCCATTCTTCTCTCCTGTGTTTCTCTTCCTTTCTCTCGCATCTCAGCCCTTCCCTCTTTGATCTATTGTTTACTATTCTGACACTGTCTCATGCTGCAATGTTTTTCTGGAATCACTTTGGATTGCCTGTATTCTTAATTCTAGGTTCGAGTTGTGTTCTGTGCATTGTTGACTGTATTGTTTATTGTATTGACTCAGTGGATGCTTACTACAGTTTTTGATATTGTGTTGCTATACACGGTTTGTGGCATCACATTGCAATTGCCTGCATTATTCACTGCTAGGTTCCCTGCTGACCTCTGTGTTTTGATTTTGCTCCTGTATTGCATCTGTTTTCTTTACTTCCAGATTCCCTGTTGTGATTTGAACTTTGTCTGGTTCTGTACTTCATCTGCATTCTCTACTTATAGGTTCCCAGTTGTGCTATTTTCTTTCTGATGGTTCTGTACAGCATCTGATTTGTAGGTCCGTTGTTCTTGTTCTTTGTTGTGCCCCCTCCCTTTTGTGTCCCCCACTGCCTCCCTCCTGTCTGCCCCTCCTGCCTGAACTCTCCTACCCCATTCCCTGCCTTGGATCCCCTCTCCATACCCCACTCTTTCCTCTCTGCGCCCCCTATGGTACTATCTGTCTCACCTATCTTTTCTAACTACTTTTCTATTGACTATCGTATCACTTTCACTAAGTCTGGCAGGAAGAAGTTCAAAAGGAGCATCCTGGTCTCCAACCCAAGCCTCCCTACCGTTGATACCTATACCAGTGCATCCTCCAGACAGACCCTTACCGACATATTCTTTATTGTTCCCTTTCCAGCCCTATGCAACCCCCATATGGTCTCTCTTCTCTCTTCTTTTCCTTCTCCCATTAATGGTGGCACCCTGTGGGAGGCCCTCCTGCCCCCTTCCACTCCTCTAAGACCATCATTCATGTCTACTTAAATGGCACCGTCTTGGTCCAGTGCCCTCAGGGCAATCTCTCCACTTTGATAGATGCTGCGTGTGCCTTATCAACTACCTTTCCTCTCCTGCTATCACTTCTTACCCCTCTCTGGCTCCTCTGCCGCATCCTTCCTCTGCCACCTCTTTAGCACCCCCTGATGCTTCTCTGGCCACCCTGTTGCCTCCCTCCCTCTCTGGTTACCCTGCCTTCTCTTCCTTCCTCCTCTGTCATCCTCGGGCACCTCCAACACTTCCACAGAGTGTACCCCTGGCCTGTACCCCTCACCAGAAGTCCTTCAAATGTGGCAACCTGCTCCACATCGCTACGCTTAACTCTCGTTCAGCTGTCAAACACTCCCGTGACATCTGCCATCTCCTGGAAGAGCTTGATTTGGATGTACTCGGTCTCACTGAGACTTGGTTCACAGCCAGCATTGTCACGAGTTTTGACACTCTCTTTCCTGATGGCTACAAGATCCTCTCCGAACCCAGAACAAACCGTCCCTGCTTCTATCATTCCAATGCAGCACTACACTCCCATCGAATGCCTGGTCTGCAGGCTCTCCATTCCTCCTGGCCTCTCTCTCACTGTGACCATTATTTTACAGGCTGCCTGTACAGGTCCTCTTCCACTCTGAGTGGGCTGATCTTTCCTCCTCGCTACTTGCCTCTACCTCCCAACTTCTCCTCCTCAGAGACTTGAACATCCACCTGGATGCTACCAGCCCTTCTTCAGGGCTCTTTCCCAATTTTTGTGATGCTCTCTCTCTCGCTCTCTCTATTCTTCCCTCTGGCCCAACTCATTCTGCAGGGCACACGCTGGATGTTCTGATCTCCTCAGACCTTCCCTTCTCTAACCATCTCACCATTCTTCTCTCTTGGAATGATCATTTTCTCCTTTCTCCCCACCTCTCTCTCTGTTCCCCAAAGGTCATGCCAACTCCAGCACTGCTACCCACCGTCTCGGTCATCCGACTCATGAGGTGTGTTTCAGTTGAGGCTTTTGCTGCTGCTTTCTCTCCTCCTTCTGCACCTTTGGCTGACTCACACCCTGACACAGCCCTCTCTCACCTTCATCTCCCTATCTCTAACACTCTGGATGTCCTTGCCCCTGTCATGAGGATCCCCAAGAAGCCCAAATATAAGTGCAACTCTTGGTACAATTCCAACCTCGCCACCCTTAAGCGTCAGTGTAGGGCAGAGGAGAGGAAGTGGAGGAACTCGGGTGCACCCCCTGACAAACTGGCCTGCCACCTGCTCCAAAGGCAGTATAGACTCTTTGTCCTCTCTAAGAAGAGATCCTACATCCAAGCCTGCATCTCTGTGGCATCTAACAATTCAGCCAAACATTTCAAAATCTGCAGGTAGCTGGCCAATTCTACTGCAGTCTCTACCTCTCCTGTTCCCTCTCAGGCCCGTTGCATGGCCTTGGCCACTCATTTCACTACTACAACTCAGGACATCCTGTCCACCCTCTCTTCCTCTATCTCCTCTTTCTCCTCCTCTACCAACCCTGGCCAATCTGAGGCCCTCTTTCCATTTCCGTTCGCCTTTCCCCTGTTCACACCTGACAATGTTTCTATACAAGTCCGATCTATGAAAGTGTCATCAAAGCAGGTTCTCCCCTCCTCATTCAGAACTATGAAGGACCACATCAACACCCTTGTTCCAGCCTTGGCCGATCTCTGCAATCAATCCTTTGGAACTGGAACTTTCTCCTCCCCCTTAAGCACTATCTTGTGCACCCCCTTCTAAAGAAGATCTTGGCCGATCCTTCCTCTTCGGCTAACTATTGCCTGATCTCCATCACTCCTTTCTTGGGCCAACTCTTGGAAAAGCTAGCCATCTCCCAGCTTAATCTACAGAGCTGCCAGAAGCACGGAAACTGCCCTCCTGAACACCCATGAAGACTTGGTCTATAATATTGACTGTAATCTCCCTTCTGTCCTCATTCTCCTTGTTTGATCCACTGCTTTTGACACGGTCAACTATGCCATCCAGCTCAATCGTCTCTGGGACAACCTTGGTATTACTGATCAGGCCCTGGCCTGGTTGACCTCCTTTCTCACTGACTGACCCTCTCAGGTCCAACTGGGGTCTTTCCTCTCTTCTATCTCTCTTTCTACTTGTGGTGTTCCCCTGGGGTCTTACCTCTCTCCCTGGCACTTCGACCACTACCTGCCACCTCTTGCCCACTGAATCACTACATTCTGCTCCAATTTTCAATGGGTTGGAGATGAACACGTATCTGTCTTTCAGGCTCCCTCAGCCACCTCTGCTTCTTATCTCATACCAGACTGTCTGCCTGCAATTCAGGAATGGTGTGCCGCCAATGATCTCTGCCTTAATAGCAGTAAGAGTGAGATCCTCATCATTGGGAAATCTGCTCCCTCCTTTCCTCTCTCTCTCCGGCCACCCACTCTGGGCCCTCTTCCTGCTCCTTCCTGTGAGGCTAAGAACCTTGGTGGCATCTTCGACTTCACCCTCTCCTTCTCTCTTCACATCTCCGACATCTCTAAGAAGTCAAACTATCAGCTTCACTTCCTCAGAGGTATTATTCATTTTCTCACTTTGCACCAGAAGCTCACTGTCTCCAGAGTTCCGGTCCTCTCTAGGCTGGACTATTGCAACAGCCTCTTTCTAAATATTCCTGCCTGTACTCTTCCACCTTTACAACTTATCCAGGTAAGTACTGCAAGACTTGTCCTTGGCCTCAAACCCGGTAATGGTATCTCTCCAGCTCTGAAATCTCTTCACTGCCTCCCTGTGGCTGCAAGGATCAACTTCAAGTCCCTCTGCATTGTCCACAAGGCTTTCTGGGGCCTGGGACCGCTCTACCTCCAACTTTCTCTGCCAAAACATCCTCCTTCTCAAGCTCTCTGCTCATCCTCCTCGAATTCTCTGAGGGTCCAAACGCTTCTCCAAGCAAAGAGTTGGGGGCAGATCTACCTCCTCTGCTGGGGAATCCCTCTGGAACAGCCTCCCTGCCTTTCTCAAACTTAAGCAGAACCACCTCCAGTTCTGGAAGCAACTCAAGACTTTTCTTTTTGCTTACACTTTCTTGCTCCCTCTCCCCTGCTGATGCTGCTGACTGCTCTGTGCACTGGTCACCTGGTCATCTGGTCACCCTCTGAGCTCAGGCCCAGGCTCCTGCATATCCAGTTGCCCATGTACTGCCTTTGGGCTCCCCAGCACTCAAGGGTATGTATCTTCAATCCTACAGTCCCTTCTCTCTGCAATTATGAGCCACCCACTAGCCGCACTTGTGAGTTAACTGCACTTCCCCTTTCCCCTCCCTGTGGTTCTTCCCCCTTCTCTCTTCCCAGCACTTGCGTGATTTGAATGACACAAGGCCTTGTAAGATCGTTATTTTGTCCTTCCTTGTTTCCCCCTCCTTGTCTTGTCGCGCCTAGAAACACTTGTGTACAGGTGTGTTATAAATGCCACATCATATCATACCATGCCTTATGGGAACAAATTGCCTCAGGAGACTGCAACCACGTATTGATGGGGTGAATGGGGTATTGTGGTCTTTGGCCCAAAAAAACCTGAAACCTCAAAAAGTAATGAGCCAGAGTAACAGTGAGAAAGAATGTCACACCATCCCTAAATTAGAATGTGCAGTGGAAGTGTACCTTCAAAATGACCTGGGTGAAATGCAAGGAGAAAAATAAAAGCAATCAGTACAGATTTTTGTGGACCCCACCGAAAATTGGCAAACACAAATAGATGAAAACACATTGCATTTTTATCTAAATGAGGAAAATGAAAAATCAAATGCTGCTGCAGAGTCAAATCAGGAAACATATATTTCAACAATTGCAAAGATACACATGGAAGGAGGTCAGGCCTGGATCCCGGTGCATGTGAATGGGCATCAGGAAATAATTGAGGCAATGCTGGCCCTAGAGCAGGAAAAGAAATTTTATTCATGAAAATATGTTTAAACAAATTCTTGACAGAGAGGAAATATCAAGTTTTAAAATAAAAAACAACACATTTTTGCTCTGGTCGGACCTAAATTGGGGCAAGGAAATGTTGGAACGTGCATGTTGAGAATCAAAATTGGCTCCAAAAGCATCCACCACAATGATTGGAATGTAAGTGGAACCAAAAATAAATTCTATTTGGGAAATTACAATGTAAGTGGAACCAAAAATAAATTCTATTTGGGAAATTACAACATGCACCGACTATGTATGGTTTTAGATTTCTCAAATCAAAAGGTTTGTTTGGTCTAGGTTGGGTGGATCAGCACCCAAATCTGAAAACAAAAGACAAAGTTTATCATTGCGCCCAAATGATGCCATATGCAGTTGAGCTTCATGTAAAGAAAGATGTCACCATTCCTGCTTTCACCAGACAATTTACAATAGCATTAAAGTACAGAAACGGACAACAGATGAAAGGGACTGATACATTTGTGTGACTCACTGAATCCATGAGATAGCAAGGATTAAATGTGATTATAAACTGCTGGTAGAGATTGTGGATGGTCCCAAATGAATACTGGTGAAAAACAAGGGATGCCAGAACATTCATTTAGAAGACAATGCAGCATTAGGGATGGGAATACAGGAATCCATGAAACTGCTGATTTAAACAACCCAGTGATCGGGAACATCCCTGAAAGCTATGCAACTTCACACAGTGAATTGCCTGAGTCATTGGATTCTAAATCGAAGGGGATTTTCAGAATACAGTCTGTTTCCTATGAACCAAACAACGTAATATGCTGTCATCGGGACAATGCATCCTATTAAAAACAGATGAATTGGAAAGAGAAGAACAGCAAGGTGAAATTCAACAAGTTGAAATGGAGGCTAATGTGGCAAGATTCTTGAAGTGGGCAACTCTCAAAAGATACACTGCCACACAGCTAGAGGAAAGTACAAAAGTCCCTCCTTTGGAGGAGTTTCAAGAATTCTCTAAAAAGGCAGAGGAGCAAATTCAAGCTGCATAAGCTTGCACAATTGAAGAGAGAAAAGACCAAATAAAATCTTGACAGAATTCAAGTAGGTATTTGCTAAAGACATCTATGATTGTGGGCTTACCGATTTGCATGTTGCCACACTACCAGAAGGGTATGGTAGGGAGCCAGTATTTGTACAACAATATAGGTTACCCTTGGCCTGGCTGGAAACCCTAGTGGAGATAATTAAATATGCAGATTCCAGACAAATCATTTAGCCTATTCACAGTACTTCAAATAATCTCATATTAGATGTGCTAAAGCTCAATGGTCAATGGCACTTGGGTGCAGACTTGAGAGAACTAAACTAGAGGGTACCCGCTATTAGGTAGCCTCTTCCATGTATTAATCATGGCCTTGTGCAGGTTCAAGGGTCAAAGATATTTGCCATTCTGGATCTAACAGCAGGGTATTGGTGTGTGCCACTAGCTGAAGATATACAAAATATTTTTGCCTTCTCCTTTAACCGATTACAGTATGCATGGTTTCAGACTCCCTTTGGCTATATCAATAGTGGACATGGGTTTGAGATATTCCTAAATACAGTGCTCCCAGATGCAGTAGAGGGATGAACTGTGATGTATGTGGATGATGTTCTAATAAAAAATGAAGACATAAAAAAGTAACTTCAAGGAAATTAGACATGTGCTGTGTCAGTTACAAAATACTGAGGCAAAGTATACTTACATAAAGGACAGTGGTGTACAAAAAGGGTAATCCTTCTAGGCCATGAAGTAACAGAACAGGGATTAAACACACAAAAGAAAAAGGTGGAAGCTATTCAAAAACTAAAAGATCCAACCAACTTGAAAAGCCTGAAGAGTTTGTTAGGAATGATGAGTTACAACAGAAAATTAATTGAAGATTATGCAGAGATCACACACCCTTTGCCTAATTATATAAAAGCCAGATGTTTAGCTAACCCAAAAATGAATCAAGATGTCTTCATAGAGATAGGATTCACAGATCAATGTATGTCAGCAGTCCTGTACCAGAAACATGATGCAAATAACAAAACCAGTACATATGCCCGTAAAGCATTGTCACAGGTACCATAATGTAACTTGTAAACTTTGCAAATCCTTTCTGCACCCTGCTACTTGAGGGTCTGGTGCGCATTAGAAATTCAATAAACAAACAAACAAACAAACATGTAGAAACCATATTTAGCGCATGTGAAAAAGTATTTTTGACCACTGTATGTGCTTTACAACATTCCGCCCCATTATTCAAGGGGAACAGGTGATTGTTGAAACAAGCCATAAGTCTCCAGAATCTTTACAGAACAAAAGGATCACATCAGGGAATTTGTCCCAGTTATGAATCACATCATGGACATTGGCGTTGCAGGGATTCCTGGTGGAAGTGAGATATGAACAGAACAAAAAGAGCCCAGTAGCTCAGGGTCTGGCATATCTACATGATTGCGAAGCTGCTCGTGACTCTCATGACACAGAGTTAGAAACAAATGTAACCAAAGTTGAACAATGTCCACACAAGGCATTCAATGAGGAAACATACAGGAATCTCCCAACTGTGTACATGGATGAATGTGCATACCATGTGGGAGGTGAGTCTGAAAAAGAATTAGTTGCAGCAATAGGGAATGTATGGGTCAAGAGTAATGGCATTCCAAGAGTAAGCATGAGATTAGGCCCAAAAACAGTCAAGTTGCACAACTGGCTGCCATTTATAAAGCAATATCCACAGTGGTGAAAATAAAAATCAAAGTAATAGTTTTAATCACGGATTCTGATTATGCCCAAAATAGTTTTGTGGAATATTTACCCGGTGGAAATTGAGAGAAACCACTCAAACATGGCAAAATGATCCAAGACATAGATAAACTGTTTCAGAAAATGACATGATCATTCACTGGAGGAAAATACGAGGTCATATGAAAAAAACCAGGGGAAGACAAGGAAGATCAGTTAGCCACAATTGGGGCTGTGATGGCAAAGTTGTTTCCTTTTTATCACCTACTTGGTGAAATCCAGGTAAATGCAAAAACACACTCCAAAACTCAGAGAATAGTTGATCACCGGGTGGCACCGTTGATATTTGATACCCCTGATCAAGACTTGGTCAATGCATAAAAAGAAGAAACAATTTTAGGTGTATTATATAACCATTTGCTAGATGCAGAGCAAAATACTCTGACTGAGGACGATCCAAAATGGAAAGAAGAACTGAGGGTGTTGCTAAAGGACAAAAAGACAATTCCATTCCAGGATGGACTGATGATTCAAGAATCGGTGTCAGGCAAAATTCAATGGGTTGTACCATTGTCATTCTGGGGACTGATGTTTCATCATGCCCACAATGCCATAGCAGTGCAGAGGTTCCCAGAAAAAAATGGACATTCTAAAAGACTATGCTCATTGGCCACAGGACAGGGGTGGGCTCCCAGAACAAATTAAAGTATGTCAAGATGTAGAAGTATATACAAGAGGCTGTTTGCTGTGTCTACAGTTTCAACCTGCTTCCCAAACACACAAAGCCCCATTAATGAAAAGAAGTCTGAGACTTTAATGGTCTGATTTACAAAGGAAATGTGTAGGCCCTGTGCAAAAATCAACATCAGGAAACAGATATATGTTGATGGTCACTTGTTTAATTTCCAAGTGAATGGAATGCATTATGGAATCTGAGTGCAGTGCGCAAACAGCAGCCACCTTGTTAGTCAATCATATTTTCTCTAGGTCTGGTATGCCCCCACCGGTGCAATAATGACAAGGATGTGGCAAATCTCAGGTGTAAAAAGGAAACTGCACATTTCATATGGGCCCTCTTCTTCTGGCATTGTGGAACATTACAACAGATCAATCATTGATATTTTAAAGAGGTTTGTAGCAGAGGTAGGACCCAGCAGGGATTTGCAACTCACTCTACTGCTAATGGCTATTAGGTCAACACTGTCCATATCCATAAACTTCAGTCCACACAAGATTGTAACGGGCAGGAATATGGTTTTGCCTCAACATTTGCTATACTGGACCAACGAGCAGGTCCTGGTAAATGCAGCAACAATTCACAAATATGTAGAGAAGCTCAGGAACCACTTGCAGCATGCATTTGCGTTCACGCAGCAGAATCTGGAAAAAGCCACTGACAGTGCAAAATCATACTATGACAAAAAGACATCCGTGAGGGAGTATGAAGTAGGTGATCGGGTGTTTAAATTCAATTTTGTGAAAGGTAAACATAAAAAGGAGAAATGTATTGCATCTTATAAATGCCATATCATATCATATCATATCATCCTGGCATGGTCCATACAAATATGTGAACAAAATCTCACTTATGATTTACAGAATCATGATAAAGGAAGGAGATTTGGCTGTGGAACAATTTGTCCACATTAACCAAATCAAGCCATTTCAGCCAAAGTGTGAAAAGGCTCGAACAAGCTGAAGAAATCAATAGGGGATGAAGGGTGTATTTGTTTCGCTGAAGACAAAGGGCCTCATTACATGTTGTGCGGTAAGGGAATAACGGTACCGGTAAGGGATTACCGGTACCGCTAAATTCCCTAGCCAATAACGACCCGGACTTGCCGCTATTAGCGGAACTGGTAAGTACGGTGCCACTAATAGCGGCAAGTCCGTGGGCGCGTGACCCCCAGGTCAGAAATAGCGGCATGGCGCTAATAGCACGCCATTACAAGCCATGCGGACATGGCAATAGCGGCATGGTAAAGACCCAAAAACCCCTTACCGGCATGGCGCTAATTCCGGCATCGCGAACCACCCATTAAGAGACCTGAGCAGTGTTCCCACCTGCCACAGGTGGACACAATCAGCACAGGTGGAGGTAATGGAGACTGGCAGCACAAAAGAGCACACCACACCCCTTCCCACACCCCTTCCCACACCAAGATGGTTCCAATACTAGCAGCATTACATTGGCTGGAGGACATGATTGCAGTGCAGCACCAAAAACAACATGGAAGCACAGAGGAGACGCAAGAGGAGGAGGAGGAGGAGGAGGAGGAGGAGGAGGAGGAGGAGGAGGAGGAGGAGGAGGGCAAGACAGGCACAGCAAGTACCACCAGGGTACCCAGAAATACCACAGAGGCAGCCACCAATCCCCAGGATCCAAGCCAGTCCATTTAACCTAGCACCTGAGCAGATACATACCCTGTACCGTCTGGACCAGGATACCATCACCAGCATCGTGGATAAGATACATGATGACATTGTGAGCCTCATAGACATCAGAACTGCAATCCCCCCTCTACTGAAGGTGGTGACTGTGCTCCACTTCCTGGCCACAGGCTCCTAGCAACTAACTGTGGGGCAGATGCATGGTATCTCACAACCAGTATTCTCATGCACGCTGAACCAGGTACTCAATGCCCTCCTGAAGCATGCACATGAACATATATTCCTGCCACGGACTGCCCAGAAGATCGCAAACACCAAAGTTGCCTTCTATTCACTGGCAGGCATCCCAAGTAGCATCGGGGCCATCGACTGCACCCATGTGTAATTGGTGTTCCCACATCACAATGAAGTAGTCTACCGAAACAGAAAACAATTCCACTCCATCAATGTCAAAATGGCATGTGACGCAAACAAGATAATCACACATTGTTGTGCCAGATATCCCGGATCAACCCATGATTCAATGGTCCTGCAGAACTCAACCACACCACGCAACATGGAGCGACAAGCCGGACAACGATCGGGGCAACTTGGTGAGTAGCAGGGCATGCACATGGCAGTGTGATTGGGGGGAGTGGGAGTTACATACTCCAACTGGGTGTTGACTGTCGTGCGTAGGACAAATGGACATATAGATGTACGCCAATGTCCATCAGGGAAGGCCACAATGCACTTGAGAAGACCCCACATGCAATTTGAAGCTGCACAACATTGAAAACAATCCATGTTTCAAAAGATTACACATCCATCCACACCCACATTGCACATCATGCCACACCACATAATACACAAATCAGCAACATGCCGTCAAGACAGTCATACAGAATTAGGGCAGCACAACATCAATACAGCAATGTGCCCTTGAGTGCATGCAAAGGGATCACCCCTAGCCATAGCATCGAACCACACACCTATAGCACCACTGAAGTGATGCTTCACAGCATGGCAACATGGATGTCGGAATGGCAATACACTGGCAGTGTGGTACTATATTTGCCTGGGCCCAGGGACACCTGAGACCTGGCCTCACCCAGGATATTTCTATTACTGTCAGAGGCATGATTCGGGCATGTCCACTTGCATGGTCGAGCTCAGCTTTGCACATTGCAGTCACGCACATGGTCTGCATGCATGCTGGTAGTTGTGATTTTCAATCTCAATGCAAAGATGATTTGTGTGACATGTACAGGCCGCACCAGATGTGACTGGTAACAGGTACCCATTCTTCACCCCATACAGGCGACGCCGGCTATCCCCTCAAGAGGTGGCTCCTAACCCCTGTACGGAACCAGCAGGAAGAGGACTACAATATTGCACATACCCGTTCCCGTGTCCTGATAGAGCAGGCATTTGGCCTTTCGAAGACACAGCTCTGGTGCCTAAGCGGGCCGGGTGAGGCTCTCCTGTACGGCCATGACAAAGTGCCGAAGATAACCATGGCATGTGTAATGCAGCACAAAATGTGCATCAGAAGGAATGTGCCTATGCCACCTGACATTGACATGCAACCACCAGATGAGGATGATGAGGATGGGTGAAATGGTCTGCCAGGACATGCAAGAGGCGATGGCCAGGAGGGACACGATGTGCGTCAGCATCTGATGTATCAAATTTTATGAGATACAAGGGAGAACTATTATGGATGGAGATGGGTATTGTTGCCCTGATGCATGTGGTGAGGCCCACAAAGGACCCTCTCCCCAATAAAGTACACATACACAATGATGCAGATCAAGCCTGTGTTTCAACTTCTCAACAGTGTATTGTGATCAGAATGTGAACAAAAAGTGCATGGCCCCAACTGTGCAAACGCCCTTTCCCCCTTTCCCCCACAACACTCCCAAAAACACCCTTTCTACCCTCCCCCCACAACACTCCCAAAACACCCTTTCCCCCTCCCCCCACAACACTCCCAAAAACACCCTTTCCCCCCTCCCTCCACAACACCCCCATTTGAGCCTTATAGTGTGTACGTGTCCTGCTCCACATGTGCCACCTAGTCCTTGCTGGCCCTAATCCTCAGTGCCTCCTCCGCCATTGGGTGGTTGGAATGTCCTGCGCCTCATGTTGTGCAGAGAGCGGCGCAGGGGGCTAGTTTGCCGGGAACTCGCAGAGGAGGATGTGCCCGGTTGATCCTGTGTTGGGAGTGGGTATTGGCGCTCCATGGCGTCCGCAATACGTGTCATGGCCTGCCTGAGTTGGGCCATTTCCTCGCGAATCCTGTTCGTGCAGGCCTCCATGCCCTCCCTTATCTGGCTTGCATACATACTGAGGTCATCCCTCAGACGGGCTGCCTCGGCCACATGCTGCCCAACCAGCACAGTGATTTCTACCTGCCTCTGGCTGATGGTTGCAAGGTCATGTTGGTGGTACGAGCTGTTGGGGTGGCTGCTGCACCCTGGTCCATGCCTCTGGCATGAGGTAAGGACACCTGAGGGCTCCATGCCCCTTTCACGGTGTGGGTGGCTGATCCTTCATGGCTACCTGATGCTGATGATGGCCTTGGCTCAATGGACCGTTTTGGGCTGGTGGTCTGGCTTCGATCCAGAACGTCAATTGTCTCCTCCTCGTCCGAAAGAAGTGAGATGGCTGCTGCCTCACCAGTTTAACTGGTGGCAGCAGAGTGCGTGCCCTCCGTGCTGGTTTCACATGTAATGGGGCACACTGCCGTGGGTGCAACAATGGCAGCAGCTGTGGCCTCAGGCTGCGTAGAACTGGCGCTTTTGCTGCCTTTGGCCCTCTACTGCTGAACACTCCTCCCGGTTCCCCTTGAGGTGGTGGCGGTGTCCCCTGTCTCATCTCTCCTGGGCTTTTTCGTTGCTGGGGGAGCAGATGTCGCAGTGCGTGGGTCTTCAGTGTCTGTCTGTGATCCTACAGGGGTCAAAAATAGGGAATATCATTGTTTATGGTTCTACGTGCCTTATGCAGAATGTTTACGTCATGCCGCACTATGCAATGGAGCCTCTTTATTTTGGATATCCGGTAATGGGGATGTCAGGTGGGTCATGCATGAATGGGTCTGTGTTGCACGTGTATGTGGTGATGCATGCATGTATGTTTGTGGCTGGATCCAGGGCCTGATTATGGACTCATATTTGGGGGGCCCCTCACCCTTCACTGTGCATTGTTTGATGTATACACTCACCTCCATCGGATGAAGTGGCCACACCATGCTCCATGTCTCCAACACCCTCTATCGATTCCACACCAATTGTGGAGGTGCAGGTCTCCTCCCACTCCCAGAGTTTCATAGGGGAATCAGCGCCACCTCCTGTGCCCTTTGCCAGCTTGCGATTCACTGACAGTATGTTTCTGACACAGACCCGGAGGTCGTCCCACCTCTTACAGCAGTCCTTGACTGTGCGGGTGGTGGTGCCCAACGCACTGACTTTGTGGGCAACCTCAGCTCAGATGGTCTTTTTCTTGAGGAGGGTCTCCTGCCGCATGTCATTGCTGAAGACTACATTGGCATTTGCCGCAAGTGTCTCAGTAAGCATGATCAGCTCCTCATTGCTGAATTTTTCTTTTCGCTGGCGATCATCAGCTTTTTTGATGGCCTTGGGTATCTTCGGGCTATCCGGGATGAATTTGTGTTCGAGTTTCCTGGAAAGGGGTCCTGGATGCAGAGGATGGCAATGGATTGTGTTTTTAAAGATGGCCGCCATGCTCTTTCCCGTTCCTGTGCGATGACGCTTTTTTCCGGTTCCGCATTTTAACGGTGACCGCTAATAGCGGTGACCGCAATTTTCATGTAGCGTGAGGGCGGAGGTGCTATCAGCACTTTAGTTGAAGCCGGTAAGGGAGTTTTTGGGGACTTTTGCAGCATGGATGTTGGGTCATTACCAGCATGGCGCTATGCTCGTGTCCGCATACTCGGAATGGTACGCAATTAGCGGCCTCTTGCGAGGGCGGAAACACTAATAGCGCCATGCCGGGAAAATGCGTTTTTTTACCTCACAACATGTAATGAGGCCCAAAGCATGAACACAGATGGCGTTTGTGCTGGAGTGATTTGCTGTAGCAGGTAAGTAGGTGGGAGTGTAAATATTATAATTAGAGTGGAAAATGGAGGCATACACCAAGTGAATCTTGGAAATATGAGTTCAAGGTGTGTGAATAGGAAACAAAACAAGGAGTAGAAGTAGGATTAGATTAGACTGTTAGATATTCTGGATT
Organism: Ambystoma mexicanum; assembly: GCF_040938575.1. Lineage (NCBI taxonomy): Eukaryota > Metazoa > Chordata > Amphibia > Caudata > Ambystomatidae > Ambystoma > Ambystoma mexicanum. Next base: position 399,218,787 of record NC_090939.1, read on the forward strand.
AATGTTTGACTAGACTGATAAATGTTTCAAATTGATACTATGCCATTGAACATGCTGTGTAGTATGTTTCTATGCTTAACCCATACGTTTATTTCCAGACAGTTATAAAAGAAAAAGCTATTATGTATTTTGATGTTTAATCTATGACATTTGTGATGTCATCTTTGATGTCATGGGTGTAAGTCTTAGCAGTGCACAGTGGTGGCGCGAGTTATGGTTGCTTACCCTACCATACCTGGCAAATTTCTGGAGTTTTTCAGTTATGATTGTAACCATAATATCCTTTCAACACACTTTTTACACTGTGTTGGGTAGGATTTTATTAGTGCAAAGTAACTATAACGTCCATTTAACAAGGTTTTATAACTAAACAACATTCTCATCACACTTGTACTATCCATACATTTTTTAGAACAACCTGGAAGTAAACATGTAATAACAGTTTTGCAGACTTAAAACTATTAGTTCAATGGCACATATGGAAAATATTAAGCACCACTGCCCCACTTGCACCTGTACCCCTTCCCCTGGTCCCAGCCAACCATCCATACAAATTCCCTGCAAGCAATGATCTTATGATGACATCTCAATCCTTTTCTCCTCTGATGACCAGCTTGTGCAAAACCCCAACTCCCCTGTATATGTTTCCATTTCCACTACCCCTTCCCTTTCCTAGTTGTGTGTATTTGTGTGTGTAAATAAAGTTTTATGTGTATACTGTTGCTGTGTGTGTGTGTGTTTTCTTTTTTAAAAGCCCTGTTAGCAGTCCGCGGAGTGCGCGACTATCCGTTCTGTCCGTAATCTACATTGAGGTGTCCTACAGACACTGCACCTGTCCGGACTGTCCACAATCAAAATGGGGGTGTCTGTAGGACACCGCACCTGTCCGGACATGTCTGCAGAGTTGTGACGTACCTCTAATTAGTTCGTGGAGCCCACCCCTGTCCTGCGGACAACTAGATGCACAAGCATCTCATTCCCTGTGTCTTACGGACAATGCGCCTGTCCAGCATGTCCACAAAGTTGTGGCGTACTTTGAATTAGTTTGGGGGGCCCACCCCTGTCCTGCGGACACCTGGGTGCATGCACATCTCATCCCCTGGGTCCTACGAACACTGTGCTAGTCCAGCATGTAGGAAAAGCAGTGACGCACTTTAATTATTTTGGGGAGCCCACCGCTGTCCGGAGGACACCTTGGCACATGCGCATCACACCCCTTGGGTCCCAGGAACATTGCGCCTTTTCAGAACTGTCCGCCGTACATGTGTCACAATGTTAACTAGTTTGGGGAGCCCAAGCCTGTCCGTAGGACACCTAGGTGCATGCACACGATGGATCCGGCACAATAGGTGTCCTATGGACATCCATTTCATTTGCGAATGTTTGCAACATAATCATGTGACCGCAACCACGCTGAGCATTGGTCCTTATTCACAAACACTGTCCGGTCCCCCAGATACCAAAAAAGTGAGTTTTTTGAGCAATCGAAAGGCGTTTTACTGTGAAACTGCACCATTGCAGAGGTCCCAGGCCATGCCCCTGAGGCTATGGAAACTTTTTTGAAAATGATTTAGCCCAGCTTGGGTTTCAAAGTGTTTGCGGAGCGAGTGACTGTTCACAGAGTGCTCTCCTGCACCCCTATAAAAGACCACACCCCAGTGCTGCTCCTCATTATGTTTTAGGATTTCCAGAACAGAGCACTGTGCAGATTGCTGCTTTCTGGTTTCCTGTTTTCTCAACTCTAATTTGCTGAAGGATGGCCTCTACTGCTGCCTCGTTCAAGTGAATGGAATGCATTATGTAATCTGAGTGCAGTACGCAAACAGCAGCCACCTTGTTAGTCAATCATATTTTCTCTAGGTCTGGTATGCCCCCACCAGTGCAATGATGACAAGGATGTGGCAAATCTCAGGTGTAAAAAGGAAACTGCACATTTCATGTGGGCCCTCTTCTTCTGGCATTGTGGAACATTACAACAGATCAATCATTGATATTTTAAAGAGGTTTCTAGCAGAGGTAGGACCCAGCTGGGATATGCAACTCACTCTACTGCTAATGGCAATTAGGTCAACACTGTCCAGATCCATAAACTTCAGTCCACACGAGATTGTAACGGGCAGGAATATGGTTGTGCCTCAACATTTGCTATACCGGACCAACGAGCAGGTCCTGGTAAATGCAGCAACAATTCACAAATATGTAGAGAAGCTCAGGAACCACTTGCAGCATGCATTTGCGTTCACGCAGCAGAATCTGGAAAAAGCCACTGGCAGTGCAAAATCATACTATGACAAAAACACATCCGTGAGGGAGTATTAAGTAGGTGATCAGGTGTTTAAATTCGATTTTGTGAAAGGTAAACATAAAAATGAGAAATGTATTGCATCTTATAAATGCCATATCATATCATATCATATCATCCCAGCATGGTCCATACAAATATGTGAACAAAGTCTCACTTGTGTTTTACAGAATCATGATAAAGGAAGGAGATTTGGCTGTGGAACAATTTGTCCACGTTAACAAAATCAAGCCATTTCAGCCAAAGTGTGAAAAGGCTGGAACAAGCTGAAGAAATCAATAGGGGATGAAGGGTGTATTTGTTTCACTGAAGACAAAGGGCCTCATTACACGTTGTGCAGTAAGGGAGTAACGGTACTGATAAGGGATTACCGGTACCGCCAAATTCCCTAGCCAATTACGACCCGGACTTGTCACTATTAGCGGAACCGGTAAGTACGGTGCCACTTATAGCAGCAAGTCCGTGGGCGCGCGACCCCCAGGTCGGAAATAGCGGCATGGTGCTAATAACTCACCATTGCAAGCCATGCAGACATGGCAATAGTAGAATGGTAAAGACCCAAAAACCCCTTACTGGCATGGTGCTAATACCGGCATAGCAAACCACCCGTTAAGAGACCTGAGCAGTGTTCCCACCTGCCACAGGTGGACACAATCAGCACAGGTGGAGGCAATGGAGACTGGCAGCACAAAAGAGCACACCACACCACTTCCCACACCAAGATGGTTCCAATAATAGCAGCATTACATGGGCTGGAGGACATGATTGCAGTGCAGCACCAACAACAACAGGCAGCACAGAGGAGACGCAGGAGGAGGAGGAGGAGGAGGAGGAGGGCAAGACAGGTGCAGCAAGCACCACCAGGGCACCCAGAAATACCACAGAGACAGCCACCAATCCCCAGGATCCAAGCCAGTCCATTTAACCTAACACCTGAGCAGACACATACCCTATACCGTCTGGACCAAGATACCATCACCAGCGTCGTGGATAAGATACATGACAACATTGTGAGCCTCATAGACGTCAGAACTGCAATCCCCCCTCTACTGAAGGTGGTGACTGTGCTCCACTTCCTGGCCACAGGCTCCTAGCAGCTAACTGTGGGGCAGATGCATGGCATCTCACAACCAATATTCTCATGCATGCTGAACCAGGTACTCGATGCCCTCCTGAAGCATGCACATGAACACATATTCCTGCCACAGTCAGCCCAGGAGATCGCAAACACCAAAGTTGCCTTCTATTCACTGGCAGGCATCCCAAGTAGCATCGGGGCCATCGACTGCACCCATGTGGAATTGGTGTTCCCACATCACGATGAAGTAGTCTATCGAAACAGAAAACAATTCCACTCCATCAATGTCAAAATGGCATGTGACGCAAACAAGATAATCACACATTGTTGTTCCAGATATCCCGGATCAACCCATGATTCAATGGTCCTGCAGAACTCAACCATACCACGCAACATGGAGCGACAAGCCGGACAACGATTGTGGCAACTTGGTGAGTAGCAGGGCATGCACATGGCAGTGTGATTGGGGGGGTGGGAGTTACATACTCCAACTGGGTGTTGACTGTTGTGCGTAGGACAAATGGACATACAGATGTACACCAATGTCCATCAGGGAAGGCCACAATGACTTGAGAAGACCCACATGCAATTTGAAGCTGCACAACATTGAAAACAATCCATGTTTCAAAAGATTACACATCCACCCACACCCACATTGCACATCATGCCACACCACATAATACACACATCGGCAACATGCCGTCAAGACAGTCATACAGAATTAGGGCAGCACAACATCAATACAGCAATGTGCCCTTGAATGATTGCAAAGGGTCACCCCTATCCATCGAACCACACACCTATAGCACCACTGAAGTGATGCCTCACAGCATGGCAACATGGATGTCGGAATGGCAGTACATTAGCAGTGTGGTACTATATTTGCCTGGGCCCAGGGACACCTGAGACCTGGCCTCACCCAGGACATTTCTATTACTGTCGGAGGCATGATTCGGGCATGTCCACTTGCATGGTCGAGCTCAGCTTTGCACATTGGAGTCACGCAGATCGTCTGCATGCATGCTGGTAGTTGTGATTTTCAATCACAATGCAAAGACGATTTGTGTGACATGTACAGGCCGCATCAGAGGTGACCGGTAACAGGTAAAAGACCACACCCCAGTGCTGCTCCTCATTCAGTTTTTGGATTTCCAGAACAGAGCACTGTGCAGATTGCTGCTTCCTGGTTTCCTGTTTTCTCATCTCTAATTTGCTGAAGGATGGCCTCTACTGCTGCCTCTGATGCTGCTGCCTCCTCATCATCACCCCCATCATCACCACCACCACCACCATTTGCTGGAGAACCTGGGGAGGGGAACAGGCGTGGTGATGCAGAGGGGGAACAAGAAGAGGAAGAGGATGAGGTAGTGGAAGTTCCCACTACCAGCTGCCAATGTGTGTCTTGGGTGTGGAGGCTCTTCAACACCTTTGGGGGGGTAGCCAAGGCTTGTGCAGCCATGGTTTGCTGCAATGAGTGCCACATGGTACTCAGTCATGGCAAACCTGGGCTGTACAGCTACAGCACCACCTCCATGCAGTGACACCTGATATCAAACCACAAGATAGCCGTTCGGTGGGTCGTCCCCTTCAGACAGGGTAGCAGGTTGAATTCCTCTGCAGCATCCTCAGCATCTGCTCCTGTCACTACAAGGGGCACTCCTGTTCGGCAGTCGATCCCTGAATTGGCCTTGAGGGCCATACGCACCGCAGTAGGCCCTTACCTTTGCGATATGGTACTCTGCAGGGGGGAGCAATTCTGGAGTGCTTTCGATGCTGCGGTATGGTGAGCACGGCAGAAAGTGCCCCCTACCTCAATGAGGCCCACCCAACATTTTCCTCTCTCCACCTGCCCCTTCGTCCCTATGGTTGGTGCCCCTTCCCTATCCTTCCTTGTGTGTCAAGTTAAAAAATACCAAAATATAAAACAAGAAAACACAAAAAAGGCTCTTTTCAGAGCACCTATCACAGTTTAAAAATAGAATTTCCAGTGAAATGGTGCAGGCCCCTGCAAAGTCTGTGAAGTCCGCAGACAGTGCGGTAGTCCGCAGACTTTTAAATGATGTGCGTGGTGGCACCATGAAAAACATTGCACTCTTTTCCAGGATAAAGTGGTGGCTCTGAAAAGAGCCTTTTTGTGTGTTTTTTGTTTTTTGAAGGTTTGAAGTGGCCAACACATACCGCAAAAATGCTTGCTATAAAAAGGGCTGCAAAGCATTTTGGATATTTTGCAAAAAAAGGTGATTGCCAGCACAAGAAAGATGGATGCCATCTCTGCGAAAAATGCGCAAACAGCTTTGTTTATTTATTTATTTATTTATTTGTAGAGCGCACAAAAACAGCCTTCGGGCATCGCAGCGCTGTTACTTCAGGAGCACTTAGTTACAGGGAGGGGGCACACATTAAGTATACATTTGCATGATTTTCATTATACATTGTACAACATACACATTTTTATGCGCAAATTACATATACATTTATAGTTTTATACTTCAGTGAGCAGGCATGCTAAGACTCTTGTGGAGGCTGGCTAGGCGAAGAGCATGGTTTTCAGTGCCTTTCTGAATGAAATGTGAGATTCCTCAGCTCGTAATGGTGGTGGGAGGGCATTCCATTGGAGGGATGCAAGGTACAGGAAGCTAGCAACGCCTGCTCAGACACTTTTGATGAGGGGCACAGTCAGCAGGTTAGAGTAAGGCATTATGGTGGGTCTCACAGATGTGGATGGGTGAATTCTCTGTGAGAGGTAGGTTGGAATGGTGAGGTGGATACACTTGTGCGTCAATGCCAGGGCTTTGAATAAAATACATTCTTTTATAGGGAGCCAGTGGGCTTGTTGCCTGGCGGCAGTGATATGTTACCTTTAGGGAATGCCCATTGCTGTGCGTAGTGCATTATTCTGGATGACCTGCAGTTTGTCTAGATTTTTTGCTGATGTGCCCAGGTGGAGAAAGTTGCAATAGTCTAACCTTGAACCGTGATGGCTCTTGCTATGTTGGTGCAGATCTTTTTAGTGAGGAACAGTCTGGCTGCATTTAGGAGCTTGGCATGATAGTCTGCTGAAGAGGCGATTGCATTAACTTGCCTGCTCATGGACAGGTTGGAGTCCAGGTATACTCCTAGTATTTTCACTGTGTCAGATACTGGGATTTTGATAGAGTCAATGGTGAAATGGCTGAATTGTGTGTCCAGATTCTTGAGTGTGTCGGTGGAGCCTACCAGGAGAAGTTCAGTCTTGTTGGAGTCGAGGAACAGTCCATTTTAGCAGGCATACAAGTCTGGATGACGTTGTAAATGTTGTCAAGGGTTATAGAGTCAATGTCATAGTCGCCGGTTTAGATTTGCGGGGTTTGAGTGGGGCAATGGAGTTGACAGCCGAGGTAATGGCAGCGTCATATGCTAGCGCCAATAATTGAGGTCTGAAAGCTGGTACCTGTAGGTAAGGTAGGATCCGTTTCTTAGTGAGCTGTCGGGAGCTTCTGGCGAGCGCGGGTGGTAGGAGGGTAGGGGGTGTAGGTTGGCTCTGGTAGTAGGGATATGAAACATGATAATGTGATGGTCAGACCATGGGGTGGGAGTGTTACCAGTGATTAGGATAGGACAGTTGTGTTGGGCTATCCAGTCAATTGTCCTGCCTTGTGTATCTGTGGGGCTGGTGACAGTGTTGTAGAACCCTAGGGTGTCAAGGGCTAGGTTAAGTGATTTGGCACATGGGTCCTTGGCATCATTAAGAACTAGATTGAGGTTTCTAAGTAGGATGGATTTGTGGATTTTTTTAAGTTGTCTGATAGGAGATGTGTGATGGCTTCCTAAAAGTCCCCTATAGGTCCAGGAGGATGATAGACGAGATGTAGGTCAATGGTGGTGTGGGGTGATAGGTTAAGTTGTTGTTCATGTCTACGTTGACCTTCCTGATGGAGAGGGCATCTTTCACTATGAGAAGTACACCTCCCCCGTTGGATGTGTGGTCTGGCCTGGCTGATGGAGTAGCCTGGGGGGGCAGGGCTAGCGCCGGACCTGAGGCATTTTGCAGCCATGTTTCAGTTACCATAAGGAGGTGCAGGTTGTGGGAGGTGAGGAGGTTGTGGATATCTAATGCATGGGCATTGATGGAGTGGGCATTGACCAGGGCACACTTGAGATGGGGCTCGTGGTTGGTGGAGGTTGCCGAGGGTGGTGGTTTAGGTAGAATGGCAAGGGGGCAGTTGCTAGTGGTGGCTAGGGTGGTATTGGCATCAGTAACATTAGAAATATACATTCCGGTGATAAGTTTATCCTCGCCTATGGGATTCAGATCAATACAGTCAACATTGATGGTAGAATAATGTGGCATCATGGCAACATTAACATTGGCATTTGTTTTAGCACTTTCAGGGGTGGGTCATCATTATCAGTAACCTGCCGTTCAATACAATCAACATTGGTGGTAGAAGAATGTGGCATCATGGCAATAGTAACGTTGGTATTTGTTTTAGCACTTTCAGGGGTAGGTGCATCATTATCACTAACCTACAGTTCAATACAATCAACATTGGTGGTAGGAGAATGTGGAATCATGGCAACAGTAACATTGGCATTTGTTTTAGCACTTTTAGGGGTAGGTGCATCCTTATCAGTAACCTGCAGTTCAATACATTCAGCATTGGTGGTAGAAGAATGTGGCCTCATGACATTTGGTGATGGGATTGGTATAATTAATGTATAATATATTTGGGACAATGCTAGCAGAGTAGATTGCAGGAAGGATTGGTAATCTGGGGGGTGCAACATCAATATCAACATCACACAGTATGGTATCATGAGAGTAGAGGGTAGGGTTCTGTTCAGTGCAAATGTGTGGCATTGGCCGGCGAAATTGACTCATGTACAGTCGAGTGAGTGTGATCCGGGATTCCTTTAAGCTCTGATGAGATTGTGTATGTCTTTCGTATAGGGATGTAGTGTTAGCAGGTACAGCAAATACATGTGTGGCTATAGTAGAAGTGTGATGAGAGAGTTTAGTCGTGGAACAGATCTCCAGCGAGGGAGTGGGAGTCGCATCATTCCATGGCAGCTTTGCCGTCAAGGGCATGGGCCATAACGCACTGCCGACGTTAGGTGAGACATAGAGACATGCTTGTAGACTCATATTTCTATGAAGCGTGGACGGTGGGTGAGAGGTATGTATGGTTGTGTGTATGCGGGACCCAAGCTATGTTAGTCTGGTGGCAAGGGCAGTAGAGGGGGGCGAAGGAGGAGCAGTAGGCTGCTTACCTTGGCAGTCGAATATGAAAGGTGGGCAGACGGCAGCATGAGAGCAGCGAAGAGCTGCAAAGAGCACAGGAGGCCTTTTCTCGCAGCCTTCTCTCCTCGGCTTTGCCTCTTGGCCCTCCCCCCTCCAATTAAAGCAGGAGCAGACTGGCGGGCAGGTCGGTGCAACAAATCAGCTCCGGGCCTGCAGCAGTGATTTTTTGCAGCCTTCACTATTGACGTTATCTCTAGGGCAACACTGGTGGCCATTTTGGGTGCTTCCTTCACCGCAGAGCCTCCAGCTGGATGAATTGTGGATGTGCTTGCAGTGGTTCTGCAAAGAGCACGGGAGGCATTTTCTCATGGCCTTCTCTCCTCTACTTTACCTCTCGGCCCTCACCCCTTCCATTTAAAGCAGGAGGGGAAGGGCGGGGAGGGGCAGGCGGGTATTGCAAAATATGGCACGCCCTGTCCGGGAACTACCGTGGTGTCCGCCGACCCCATAACACAGGGGCAGCCCTTCTTACCTTTCCACTTCACTCTTTGCAGCACTCCCTCATTGGCTACTGCTAAGCAGTCCCACAACCATTCACCAATCACAGGCAAGAAGTCTACATCTAACTCTATCAGCACAGTTCAACACTTTAGATGTACTGTTGAACACTCAGAGTACAGATCTCCTGTAATTGAAAAGCACCTCAATCAAAAAGTATTGTAAAATTCTCCAAGATTTCTGCTTCCAGATTTATCAACCTCTGCATCCATCAGCACGAACTACAGGTATGCATATATTTTGTAGAGTACATTTGCAACTCTGTCACAAATGCACAGGAACAGGCTGCATGCCACTTACCCTGCATAATCTACTGAATAATGGTACTCTCATTTGTCCCATCTACTGACATCAAGTGGCCGTTACTAACAATGCTGTCTGCTTTCCAAGTTTTCTTTTAATGGATACTTGCAGAACAGCTGCGCACCACACATTTCACTTTTATGAACACTCCCTCCATTGTTGTTGTAAAACAAAAAACGAAAGCCACATTGGGAACATTTGCACAGCAAATTAAAGTGGCATATCATATGTTTGATTGATTGATTGATATTTTATTTCTATCGCGCTCGTACACAAGTGTTTCAGAATCCACACAGAAAAGGCAAATAGTATTTATGTTAGCAAAGCATGGCAGGTACATACATTGTGAAATTACCAAAATGCACCATTGGAAGGAAAGTGAAGAAATGCATGTGTACATTGGCAGCGCAACAGTGCTATCTGTAAATTTGAATGAATAAATGCAAGAACAGGAAAAGATTTCTGCAGTCAAGTAGCAAGCATCTATGTGTGGGAAACCTAATAAAATACCACACAGTAACATTCTCCTTTCCAATCTGTACATCGTTCTGCCCTTTTCCTCACCTTACTAGGACTTGCACAAATCCATTTCCAAAGCAAGTAGTGCAACAGCATCTCACACACTTGCAAAAGTGAAGCCGCATAGGGCACAGTTATCACTACAGCACTGGCCCCCATAGCAACGATGCTGATTTTCCCAAGTCCCCACTTATATGCAGTGTTGTACAATTGGACACACACACTCACTCTTCCTGCCAACAAATCCTCCTACAGTCTAAAATAATGTGTTCTGCTAGTGCTATTACTGTGCCATTAACACACACACCCACTAACTTCCTTCTTTTGCAATTGAAGTGAATAACTGCCTCCTAAAAGCCAGTGACATCTCAACTGGAAGATAAAACCCAGAAGAAACCTACTCTTCACATGCAGCAAAGTAAGTGCAATACTGTAGTAGTGTTCTGCCTGTTACTCTATCACTGCAGTGTTGTTGTTGTATCAAAGAGGGGCGCCTATGGACTATTTTTTCATTGTTGTATTGTAGCCTAGAAAATTTGACCCAACACAACAGCACTTGCTTCACTCTTACTCATTCACGTTAGCAGGTCCACTCTTTGTATTGTCATCTGAACACCAGTATGGTAACACCCACTAGTTTTGTGAAACATCGTAATATCCTTACTTCTTCAGACACAGTACACTATCATACACACTGAAGCAAACCTTTCACAAAGGAACACACACATACCAGTACAACCTTCCAAACCAAAAGTAACAGCCCTTTCCACAATCACACACCCCTCTATGTATGCCTACCCTCATATTCAGACACTCATGCACAGTGCACACAAATGCATTGCACAACTTCCAAACTCACACTTTCCATTTTCTCCAACAGACACAAGATAATGCCTACAAAAAAACAAATCTGTAGAAAATGCAGAAATAGAGCAGATAAAACTCAAAGCATGCAAAATAGCCATCCACCTCTAGCACCGTTTGTATGAAAAGTTCAAACAAAACAGCTAATACAGTCACAAAGTAAAACGGAACCGGGTAGCAGGAAAAAAGTGTGACCCCTCTTCCAAAATGTAAAAGTAAATAGAAATGTATTGAGAAGAATGCAACTGCCAGTAGTGCTAACAGTACATCTACCAATGTTCACGTAGCCACATGTTAGCATTCCCAAAAAATTATTTTACAAAAAATGTCCTTCAGAACATTATAAAAACAGGGAAGAAATCATGCTCAAATCTTAAAACCTACAGCAGAAAGCTGATCCTGGAAGCTCTAGTAGACAGTGCATTGCTCCTCAAAAGGAAATTGTTTATATTAATTTTAAACAGAATGAAACCACTAACAAAATGAATTACTAAATTACAAAAAAGTACTTTGCAACATCTGCAATATCGACATAGATACCTTTGCAAACCTCTGTGCAGGTGAGTGGATTCACACAACCAGCACAGAGCCATATTTCAATGAAGAGGCATACAAACGAAAGCAAACAAACCCAATTACCATTCATAGCAGTGGCTGAGGGTATGAAAAGGTAGACAGTACCATTACGGCAGAAGAAACACTGATTGCAAGAATATCCCCAACAAACATACAATCCACCAAACCAATCCATCCCTTCTACAAATGGCTATGCACTTCAATGTGTAACATACAAAAACAATCCTTCAAATATGTGTGGCAGTTCCTCAATTATTATGTGAAACCCAAAGACAAAATAACAATTAAAATATTGCAAACCATGGACTCCTGTCCAGTGCGGAAATACACAGGACTATGAGGACATTAACAAGCCTGCATTTCCATGCCTCCTTGCAAAAGCACCTTCCACCACATCAAAATGTTAGCAACACACTATTCTACTACATGGAATCTCGTTCAGAGACTGTACTATGCAAAAAATCCTGCTTTAGCACTGAAGCATTTAAATCACATTCTCCTACATGGCACAGCCAAAGAACTCCTGGAAGAAATAGACTACATCCAAAGCAAATATTAAGGAAGTGAAGGGTACTTACAAAATCCAGTAACTTTAGAAGAGAGTAGTGACAACCTTGCAGATGCCAACCTTCTATTACACAACTACAAAAAAAGAAATAGAAAAGTTTAAAAGCACATCTGCTGAAGTACCAAACCAAATATGTGTGTTTTGTTGCATATCTTTTTATACAAAGAGTACCATTAGCTCTCTATCTTATGGCAGAAAACAAATACAAAATTACTAACCCCTCAATACTTTGCACATACTGCACTGGAAAACTTGATAATAACCAAATACTTTCACTTGCTATCACAAACAACTTGGAAATATCCCCACTTCCAAAACCACTTCAACAGCTTAATTTGTATCAGAGCATTGTAATGCAAACAGTACACCCATTTCAAGTGATAATACACCTTCAACCGAAAACAGCAAAGTTGCCTCCTTCTGAATTACTGAAAGGCATTTGTGGCAAAGTAGTTTATTTGCCCTTAGATCTTTGGTTATCCTCGTGAATGGTGTACCTACAAAAGACTAACTAATTTGGCAGCAACTAGTAAACTTAAACAAAGATAGAGAAGCCCTGCAATATCTTAAAGAGAACAATGAATACTACAGAGAAAAAAAACATTGAAGAAAACCTGAGAGAAACCCCCAAAATCATTAAGGATTCCACATCACCTGGCCAATTTGAACTTCCAGATCCTACTACAGCCTCCAATATTTTAGACCAGTTTACAATTCACCCACTGCACTCCAAAGACACCATAGACGATGCACTAGAAATATATCAAAAGCTGCAAGCCAAAGGATCTCCAATCAGCATATGGGAAAAAAGTGTAGAAGCATGAGCCAGTCCTCTACTCTTTCCTACTGGAAAAGGTGGAAGGTATGATGAAAGATGGACTCAAATAACAGCATCAGAATACTGCTCTTTACTAATGATTTCTGAGGACCCCTGATTCAAACAAAACATTGAATAAATATTCCACCTCCTGTTTGAAAGTGCACTAGCAACTCTATGTAACGGAGTTGCACACACATTGAAAACAGGGTCAATTTTTTTAAACATGTCTGCTATGCAGCTACTTCAAAAGGTGCAAGAGAAAGATTAAGTTTTACAGTCAAGTATTACAAATCTCTTGTCAAACATGCGTGGTACAAAAGAAAACTGGTTCCAATGTCACAAAGATGTACGGTGTATGCTGCGCCTCCTTGGCCCACCCACATGGTTTGTCACTTTAAGTTGTGCAGAGTATGCATGGGAAGACTTGCACGATTTTCTACGCATACCAAACAAAAGCAAAGCTGGGATAAACATGAAACAACCAGGAGAACTATGCTCTCTTGACTCTGTAAATGTGTCAAGGTTCTTCCATCACTGCTTTATTGCCATGCTGCACTTCATCTGTAATAAAACAATTCCTCCCCTCAGAGAAGTGTAACACTTCTTTTGGAGAAAAGAATATCAATCCAGAGGAGCACCACACACCCACATGCTTTTATGGATTAAAGATGCTCCTAAATTTGGTCAGGACAGTTCATTCACAAATATGTCACTTGCGAAATCCCTTCAGAATGTGCACATAGTAACATGCACACATTTTGCTGTTTCAAAGACATAAATGCGGCAAGTATTGTCAGCGCAGATATAAAAACCATAGCAAATACTACACCAAATGCCTCTTTGGTTTCCCTAGACCAGTTTCAGCAAAGGGACAAGTAAACAGCTTCATGTCTTCTGATACAATGTGAAAGTCAAATTGCTTAAGAACACATAATGCATTAAAAGAACCGAAGCATCAAAGTACATCAATGATTCCAATGCAATATTGCCCTCCTGTTGAATGCAGACATAGATGCGCAGTACATTGCAGACAATTCTACTGCAGTTGCACGATATGTCACAGACTAGTTGACCAAAGCTGAGAAACAGAGCTGAAAGACCTTTGGGAAGTCATATTATCTGACAAAACACTGTCACAAAAATTATACAGCTCTGGCATAAAAATGCTCTCCGATAGAGAATGTGATTGCTACGGAGCTGCAGACTATTTAACCGGCGCAGCAAGAGACAGAGTTCCCTTCAGTGGTGGCTAACAATGGTGGAATCTGGGACCACAGGAAATTGTATAGACATGAACTTGGCTACGAAGTTAGGAATTCCCACCAGGATCAAAAATGAGAAAGAATTGGTGCAGGCAGTAGTTGAACATCTGGTCCTATTACCACTCAGACTCAGGAGGCATTGATGAAGAGTGGTGAGGGTCATGAAGAAGTAATTAAGAAAGCACAATCTATGTTAAATAGCAGACGCATCTATGAGCTATATGGGCATAACACATCTGCTACTGATGTCATGGAACGATTAGCACACACAAATGTAAAATGTATGTCCTTAATGCCAACCCTAGCAAGCTGTGCACAATTCAATGAAACAATGTTGAAAAATGAAATGCAACCAACAGTGGAAATTTACTCCACAGAAAAAAATGGACTAGCACGGTATGACAGTGCCTATGTGTCAACAAGCTACAGCACGAATAATAGCTTAGAAAACTCTATCTCTAACACAGCTGGTTTGGAGAAAAAATTAACATTGTGTTTAAACTGCAGAGTAATGCTAAAGCGTAACCTTGATGTTGAGCAAGCTTTAGTTAATGGAGCACTTGGTGCAGTTGTTGGCTTCCAGACATACCCACAAGACAACGGCATTCAGTTTGTCAACATCCACTTTGATACACTTTTAGAAGTTAAAAGGATAAGATGCTTAACAGACAAATTCCTTCTTTTCAAAAACATGTATGTACGCAGAGAACAGTTTTCTCTGTCTCTTGCAAAGTTAAGTTGCACTATTAAAAACCTTTGAAATTCACTGAAATAACTTTGTTAAAGGGCTGTTATGGTTATGTTGGACTAATAAAAACCTATGAAATTCAAAGAAAAAACTTTGTTAAAGGGACATTATGGTTTCAAGTAAAATCGAAAAACCCCAGGAATTTGCCAGTAAAGGTACGCTAAACAACCGTAACTAGCGCCACCACCATGCACTGCTAAGACTAACAACCAGGAGATCAAAGTTGACATCACAAATGAGGTTTGGAGGAGTATCTGCTACACTGGCTCAGATGTTTCCTAAAGGGGCTGTTCATTGTGTGTATATATCCATGATATGATGTTACATGTCCAGCGCTATGTCAGAACCTGAGTCTCTCTCCAAGAGGCCCCTGATAAAGTGAGAGTATTTGCAAGCTGATTCACCTTGTTATAACTACTTGCTTGCTTTGGGGAGTACTTGGTCAATGCATTATCACTTTTTATACTGACATTTTCAATCTCTGAAAACCATAAGGGTAATTATTTTCCCAGAAAATGTGGCTGGAATGTAAAGTTGTGCTTCTTCAAACAGTTCCCCTTTAGGAAACTTCTGAGCCAGTGGAGCTATAATTGTGGCGTGCATGGGTATCTCCCAACAACTGACTTAATTCTTTTTAGGTGGATTATTTAAGGTCTTCCAAGTACAGAATAATTGGTGTTGTTATGTGCAACTGGTCAGCCTTTAAGAGGTTAGTGTTTAAGATTTATTTTTAAAAAATGATTGCATCCTGTATGTATTTTTAGATATATTAAGCGTGGTAAACTCGTAGGCATCAAGGCACTGGTTGCAACATTGGGAGATAACTGCTGAAGAATGCTTCCATAAGGGGCATATGTCATATACATGTTTTCATATGGTTTTCATATGGTTTAAAGCAGCTAGGAAGAGATTACAGAGTTACCCTTAAATGGTAGGATGCTTACATAAGCTACATAGGGTAGGTAGAGGTTGCATGTAAGCTTGCATATGGTATCATGCAGATAGGTGGTGATTGAAAGATTGCAAAGTTAATATTACATCACACAGAGGAATATGGTACATGAAGGTACATGCAGCTTGTAGAAGAGAGTGGATGTTGTCAACAACTTTTCTGAGGAGTAGCAGGCCAGTGTTTACCAATGCAACATTTGAGGCTGAGTTTGAGCAGTTCAGGGATGCTGAGCGAGGCAGGTTGCAGGCAAAGAGTAAAGTTTTGAGCTTTTTTTGAGAACACCCAGTAAGATTGTTCTGATCTTAAATGCAGGGGAAAGGTGTTCCAGTTTCTGGTTGCAATTACTGGGAAACTGATCCCACCAGATCTAGTACACCTGAATTTCAGGATAGTGAGCAGGTGAGCTTGCGAGATTCTGGTGGGTCTGGAGATTTGAGTTTTATGGAATTTTTGTGAAAGGTACCTAGGAGCTGTCTTTGACAGGCATTTATGGGTGATGGCTAGCGATTTGAAGGTAATCTTTTCCTGGATGGGTGGCCAATGTGCATTATTTCTCGCTTCTGATATGTGTTTGCACCTGGGGTTGTTGAGGGCAGTTCTGAGCATGTTATTTTGTATAATGTGTAGTTTTATTGATGTCACGAGCAGGGGATCCTACAAATAGGGTGTTGCAGTAGTCTAATCTTGATCCTGTGAGAGCTCTGGCAATGGTGACATGACTTTCAGATGAAAGGAAGGTTCTGCAGGCATTAAGAAGTTCAGAAGCTCAGGCCATGAGGAGGCAATTGCATTGACCTGTCTTGAAAGAGACAGTGTAGTGTCCAGATTTGAACACTTGGATAGTGATGCCGTCAATGATGAAATAGTTGTACTCTGGGTCTAGTTTGGTGCACGAGCCAATTGTTAAAATTTCTGTTTTTTCATTGTTGAGGAAGCATAGGTTATCAGCCATTCACATCTGGATAGTGTGGTAAACTGAGAGCAGGTTGTTTATGTCCATGGAATAGTTCCCAGTAAGGGAGAGGAGAATATGCGTATCATATGCATAGTTAGTTTAAGAAATTCCTTATTTGTCAAGCAGATCAAAAAAGGGTTCTGTGAATATGTTATAAAGTGTATGCGAGAAACACAAGCCTTGTTTATTTATTTTATGTATTTATTTAATGCATTTATAATATGCCCAGACCCTGAGGTGTCACAGCGTATTTACAGACATCTTTACATGAATGGATACATTAACAATCAATACATTTGCAGTCAGAACATTGTGAGGGGATATAGTTACTGTAGTACAATTTCAGTTAAAAACATTGGCATCTGGAATAACAGGGTTCACTATGCATTACAGTCAGATAAGGGAACTGGCTCAGGATATTGGGCCCTCAGAGTGGTGAATGGCTGGTTAGAATGTGTTAAATAGCCATGTTTTTAGAGACTTCTTGAAGCACTGGTGGGAGGGCTCATTTCTAGTGAGTAGTGGGAGAGTATTGAAGATTTTTGGAGCCATAACTGTGAAACTGCTTTCCCCTGCTCTGGAGATTTTGTACCGTGGGATTGAGAGATGAGTTCTCGTTGTCTTATTTGGGATGACAGTGTTGTTTAGCTAGGTGGGTGCCTTCTTTGCTAGGCATTTGTGGGTGACACAGAGTGTTTTGAATATGTTTCTGGCTTTTATGGGAAGCCAGTGGGCTTCCCTCCTAGTGGTGGAGATGTGGTCTGATTTTTTTTAGTCTCAGGGCTGCTCGCAAGGCTTTATTTTGCAACAATTGCAATTTATCCAAGTCGGCATTGGTGGTACCTTGCACTAGAATGTTGCAATAGTCAAGCTTTGATAAAATGAGAGCCCGGGCTAGGGTGGTACAGTTGTCCGGCGTGAGAAATTGTCGGCTTAGTGCAATCAATTTGGATGTGTAGAAGGTGGCAGATGATAGAGCATTCACATGTTTAGACATTGTCAAGTTTGCATTTAGATACACACCTAGAGTTTTAACTTGCTTTAGGACTGGGGTGGGAGTTCCATCAATGTTTATTGCTGCGTAATCGGATTGTAGGGCATTGATTTTGGCTGGGGAGCCCACAATGAGTATCTCCTATTTCTCATCGTTGAGACAGAGACTAGTGATAGCCATCCAATTTTGAATTATGGCATACATAGTGTTGATCGTGATAGTGTCCTCGTCATAGTCGCCTGTGATGGGATGAGGATCTGAGTGTTATCCATGAAATTCGTATAGATGACACCCATGGCATCCGGACAGCAAATAATAGTTAGCATTGTATAGCGTAGGTGATAGGCAGGATCCTTGTGGGACTCCTAGAGGTACTGGGATAGGGTCTGCAGCTTCCTTGCCAATAGAGACTCGGGAGGTTCGATCAGCAAGGAAGGATTTAACCCAGGAGGTGGCTTCTTGCGAGAACTGGAAGTCTTGAGCTAATGTGGCAAATGGTTTGTCATGATCAAATAGGTTGAATGCAGCGGATAGATCTAATAACGTCAGAATGCTGAGTTTGCCGGCGTCTTTTATGGCATCTATCTGGATTTTAAGATCCAGGAGGGCTATTTCGGTACAGTGGTTGGGCCTCAAAACAAGATTGTCTGGCTCCGAGGAGGTGGTTTTGTTCAAGGTGAGATTGAATTTGAGAGTTTGCTATTTTGTCAATTATTTTCGGCAATAACTGTACCGTAGATATGGGGCGATAGTTTGTGGGGACTGTTGCAACCAGCAATGTTTTTTTTTAGCAGCGGGATCACCCAGGCTTCCTTGATGCTGGTGGGGACAGTGTTTGTGCTAAATGAGGGAATTACAAATTTAGTGATGATGGGAGTAAGTGTATGGGCACATAGTTTGAATAAGTGAGCTCGGAAGCTAGCTCCTTTACAGTTTGAGGGTTTAAGTTTGGATAAAGGCCCATATTCAAAGAATTCTGCCCAGAAAAGGTGAAAGTGCTGTGCGCCGAGAAGGAGCGTGCGCCAGCCGTGTCACAGAGAAACAATTGTGCGGCGCACGTATTCATGGATTTCTCGAGGCATAAGTAGCTGTGGTGCAAGGAACACCAAGGTTTGCCAGTAACGCCCCCAACACATCCCCATGCACAGTAAAAAGCAAGTGAAATGCCTAACATGGCGCAAGCCCCTGTGCCAACCCTGGACCAGCATACAGCCCCTTCAGCAAAATTGTGTGAAAACATCTACGCGTACCCCTGACGCACCCCAGCCAAATCATGTGAAAACTCACTGTGTTCGTTCGGACGCACCAATCGCGTGAAAACTCATTGTGTACCCCGGATGCACCCAAGCCAAATCGCATTAAAGACTCATTGTGTAGCCCGCCCGAACAACAGTCAAATCAAGTGAAAACTCATCATGAACCCCGGATGCACCCCAGCCAAATTGTGTGAAAAGTCGTTGCATACCCCACCCGCACCCCAGCCAAATCGCATGAAAACTCATTGGGTACCCTACCCGCACCCCAGCCAAATCACGTTAAAACTCATTGCGTACCCCGGACGCACCCCAGCCAAATCACGTGAAATCTCATTGCGTACCCCAGATGCACCGCAGCCAGATTGTGTGAAAACTCATCGCGAACCCCACCCGCACCCCAGCCAAATCGTGTGAAAACTCATTTGCGTACCCTAGATGCATCCCAGCCAAATTGCGTGAAAACTCATAACGTACCCCGGACGCACCCCAGCAAAATCACGTAAACCTCATTGCATTCCCCACCCACACCACAGCCAAATCATGTGAAAACTCATTGCGTATCCCGGACGCTCCTCAGCCAAATCGTGTGAAAACTCATTGCGTACCTCAGACGCACCCCTGACAAATTGCGTGAAAAGTCAGCGCATACCCCTGCCCCACCCTAATTGCTCCAAAACAACCTGGGATACCCGCACAAATCCACTGGAAGCAGACCCCTCCTGGGACACCGACACCCCAGCCCCCATCACCCCAACCTGCATGCATGCCCCTCCACATGGGACACCCCAGCCTCCATCACCCATGACACCACCCTGCAGGCAGCCCACACCACATGGGATCCCCCAGCCCACATCACCCATGATGCCACCCTGCAGGTAGCCCACACAACATGGGACCCCCAGGCCTCCATCACCCATGACACCACCCTGCAGGCAGCCCACACCACATGGGATCCCCCAGCACACATGACCTGTAACGCCACCCTGAAGGCAGCCCACACAGCATGGGACACCCCAGCCCCAATCACCTGTGACACCACCCTGCAGAAAGCCCACACCACATTGGAACGCCCCTATCACCCATGATGCCACCGTACCAGGCAGCCCACACAACATGGGACCCTCCAGCCAACATCATCCGTGATGCCACCCTGCAGGCAACGCACACCACATGGGATCCCCCAGCCCCCGTCACCTGTGACACCACCCTGCAGGCTGCCCACACAACATGGGACTCCCTAGCCCCCATCACCCGTGACACCACCCTGCAGGCATCCCACACCACATGGGAGCCCCCATCACCCATGATGCCACCCTGCAGGCAGCCCACACAACATGGGATGCCATCACCCGTGACAACTCTCTACAGGCAACCCACACAACATGGGACCCCCAGCCCCCATCACTCGTGATGCCACCCTGCAGGCAGCCCACAACTCATGGGATCCCCCAGCCCCCATCACTTGTGACACCACCCTGCAGGCTACCCACACAATATGGGACCCCCAGCCCCCATCACCTGTGACGCTACCCTGCAGGTAGCCTATACCACATGGGTGCCCCCATCACCCGTGACACAACCCTGCAGGCAGCCCACAAAACATTATAACCCCATCACTCATGATGCCAACCTGCAGGCATCCCACACATTTTGAGCCCCCATCACCCGTGACGCTACCCTGCAGGTAGCCTATAACACATGGGTGCCCCATCACCCGTGACACAACCCTGCAGGCAGCCCACAAAACATTATAAACCCATCACTCATGATGCCAACCTGCAGGAATCCCACACATTTTGAGCCCCCATCACCCGTGACGGCACCCTGCAGACAGCCCACACAACATGGGAGCCCCCATCATCCATGAGGCCACCCTGCAGGCAGCCCACACCATATGGGATCCCCCATCACCCATGATGCCACCCTGCAGGCAGCCCACACCACATGGGAGCCCTTATCACCCATGATGCCACCCTGCAGACAGTCCACACAATATGGGATCCCCCAGCCCCCATCACCTGTGACGCCACCCTGCAGGCAGGCCACAAAACCTGGACCCCCAGCCCCCATCACCTGTAACACCACCCTTCAGGCAGCACACACCCAATGGGATCCCCCAGCCGCTGTAACCCATAATGCCACCCTGCAGGCAGACCACACCACATGGGAGCCCCCTTCACCCATGATGCCATCCTGCAGGCAGCCCCCTACACCTCATGGGATCGCACAGCCCTCATCACACGTGATGCCACCCTGCAGGCAGATCATACCACATGGGAGTCCAATCACCTGTGACGCAACTCTGCAGGCAGCCCACACCACATGGGAGCCCCCAGCACCCATAAACTGTGATGCCACTCTGCCGGCAGCCCACACCACATGGGATCCCCCAGCCCCCATCACCCATGACACCACTTTGCCGGCAGCCCCCTACTCCTCATGGGATCCCACAGCCCCCATCACCCATGACTCCACCCTACAGGAAGCCCACACAACATGGGATCTCCCATCCCCCATCACCGGTGACACCATCCGGCAGGCAGCACACACCACATGGGATCCCCAGCCCTCATCACACGTGATGCCACCCTGCAGGCAGATCACACCACATGGGAGTCCCAATCACCTGTGACGCAACTCTGCAGGCAGCCCACACCACATGGGAGCCCCCAGTACCCATAAACCGTGATGCCACTCTGCCGGCAGCCCACACCACATGGGATCCCCCAGCCCCCATCACCCATGATCCCACCCTGCAGGCAGTCCACACCACATGGGACCCACCAGCCCCCATCACCAATGACGCCACCCCAAAGGAAGCCCCCTCCAGACCGGAAATCACCTGCATGCTGGATGTTGACATCGTGACACATGTTCACTTCATCGATTGTGTGTCGAGCAACTTGACGGCCATGTAGTGAAACCACCCTGAACCTCCTGTAAATAAAATACCCTGCAAACAGAAACAAATGCATACACCTGGGCCACATCCTTGAGTGTGGCAGCTGCTCAAACACATGCTGTCTGCAACCATATCCGAACATACACATCACCCAAGTGAATAGTAAAGTGAGGCCCTGCAGTCCATGTGACAAAGTCATGTAAATAATCGCCATGTAGAAGTAGTCACACAGTGACAGAATCCTAAGCTCCCTCAATGTGTGCCACATGAACAGACATTGCCCAGGCATGTCACGGCCTGAGCTTCAATGAGGTCACATTACCAGAACAGTGAACTTAATAAACACATCTGTGAAGGACATGGCACCCCTGACAAATCGCGTGAAAAGTCAGCGCATACCTCTGCCCCACCCTAATCGCTCCAAAACAACCTGGGATACCCGCCCAAATCCACTGGAAGCAGACCGCTCCTGGGACACCGACACCCCAGCCCCAATCACCCCAGCCTGCATGCATGCCCCTCCACATGGGACACCCCAGCCCCATCACCCATGACACCACCCTGCAGGCAGCCCACACCACATGGGATCCCCCAGCCCACATCACCCATGATGCCACCCTGCAGGCAGCCCACACAACATGGGACCCCCAAGCCTCCATCACCCATGACACCACCCTGCAGGCAGCCCACACCACATGGGATCCCCCAGCACCCATGACCCGTAACGCCACCCTGAAGGCAGCCCACACAACATGGGACACCCCAGCCCCAATCACCTGTGACACCACCCTGCAGGAAGCCCACACCACATGGGAGCCCCCATCACCCATGATGCCACCCTACCAGGCAGTCCACACAACATGGGACCCCCCAGCCAACATCATCCGTGATGCCACCCTGCAGGCAACACACACCACATGGGATCCCCCAGCCCCTGCTGCCCACACAACATGGGACTCCCCAGCCCCATCACCCGGGTGGGAGTTCCATCAATGTTTATTGCTGCGTAATCGGATTGTAGGGCATTGATTTTGGCTGGGGAGCCCACAATGAGTATCTCCTATTTCTCATCGTTGAGACAGAGACTAGTGATAGCCATCCAATTTTGAATTATGGCATACATAGTGTTGATCGTGATAGTGTCCTCGTCATAGTCGCCTGTGATGGGATGAGGATCTGAGTGTTATCCATGAAATTCGTATAGATGACACCCATGGCATCCGGACAGCAAATAATAGTTAGCATTGTATAGCGTAGGTGATAGGCAGGATCCTTGTGGGACTCCTAGAGGTACTGGGATAGGGTCTGCAGCTTCCTTGCCAATAGAGACTCGGGAGGTTCGATCAGCAAGGAAGGATTTAACCCAGGAGGTGGCTTCTTGCGAGAACTGGAAGTCTTGAGCTAATGTGGCAAATGGTTTGTCATGATCAAATAGGTTGAATGCAGCGGATAGATCTAATAACGTCAGAATGCTGAGTTTGCCGGCGTCTCTTATGGCATCTATCTGGATTTTAAGATCCAGGAGGGCTATTTCGGTACAGTGGTTGGGCCTCAAAACAAGATTGTCTGGCTCCGAGGAGGTGGTTTTGTTCAAGGTGAGATTGAATTTGAGAGTTTGCTATTTTGTCAATTATTTTCGGCAATAACTGTACCGTAGATATGGGGCGATAGTTTGTGGGGACTGTTGCAACCAGCAATGTTTTTTTTTAGCAGCGGGATCACCCAGGCTTCCTTGATGCTGGTGGGGACAGTGTTTGTGCTAAATGAGGGAATTACAAATTTAGTGATGATGGGAGTAAGTGTATGGGCACATAGTTTGAATAAGTGAGCTCGGAAGCTAGCTCCTTTACAGTTTGAGGGTTTAAGTTTGGATAAAGGCCCATATTCAAAGAATTCTGCCCAGAAAAGGTGAAAGTGCTGTGCGCCGAGAAGGAGCGTGCGCCAGCCGTGTCACAGAGAAACAATTGTGCGGCGCACGTATTCATGGATTTCTCGAGGCATAAGTAGCTGTGGTGCAAGGAACACCAAGGTTTGCCAGTAACGCCCCCAACACATCCCCATGCACAGTAAAAAGCAAGTGAAATGCCTAACATGGCGCAAGCCCCTGTGCCAACCCTGGACCAGCATACAGCCCCTTCAGCAAAATTGTGTGAAAACATCTACGCGTACCCCTGACGCACCCCAGCCAAATCATGTGAAAACTCACTGTGTTCGTTCGGACGCACCAATCGCGTGAAAACTCATTGTGTACCCCGGATGCACCCAAGCCAAATCGCATTAAAGACTCATTGTGTAGCCCGCCCGAACAACAGTCAAATCAAGTGAAAACTCATCACGAACCCCGGATGCACCCCAGCCAAATTGTGTGAAAAGTCGTTGCATACCCCACCCGCACCCCAGCCAAATCGCATGAAAACTCATTGGGTACCCTACCCGCACCCCAGCCAAATCACGTTAAAACTCATTGCGTACCCCGGACGCACCCCAGCCAAATCACGTGAAATCTCATTGCGTACCCCAGATGCACCGCAGCCAGATTGTGTGAAAACTCATCGCGAACCCCACCCGCACCCCAGCCAAATCGTGTGAAAACTCATTTGCGTACCCTAGATGCATCCCAGCCAAATTGCGTGAAAACTCATAACGTACCCCGGACGCACCCCAGCAAAATCACGTAAACCTCATTGCATTCCCCACCCACACCACAGCCAAATCATGTGAAAACTCATTGCGTATCCCGGACGCTCCTCAGCCAAATCGTGTGAAAACTCATTGCGTACCTCAGACGCACCCCTGACAAATTGCGTGAAAAGTCAGCGCATACCCCTGCCCCACCCTAATTGCTCCAAAACAACCTGGGATACCCGCACAAATCCACTGGAAGCAGACCCCTCCTGGGACACCGACACCCCAGCCCCCATCACCCCAACCTGCATGCATGCCCCTCCACATGGGACACCCCAGCCTCCATCACCCATGACACCACCCTGCAGGCAGCCCACACCACATGGGATCCCCCAGCCCACATCACCCATGATGCCACCCTGCAGGTAGCCCACACAACATGGGACCCCCAGGCCTCCATCACCCATGACACCACCCTGCAGGCAGCCCACACCACATGGGATCCCCCAGCACACATGACCTGTAACGCCACCCTGAAGGCAGCCCACACAGCATGGGACACCCCAGCCCCAATCACCTGTGACACCACCCTGCAGAAAGCCCACACCACATTGGAACGCCCCTATCACCCATGATGCCACCGTACCAGGCAGCCCACACAACATGGGACCCTCCAGCCAACATCATCCGTGATGCCACCCTGCAGGCAACGCACACCACATGGGATCCCCCAGCCCCCGTCACCTGTGACACCACCCTGCAGGCTGCCCACACAACATGGGACTCCCTAGCCCCCATCACCCGTGACACCACCCTGCAGGCATCCCACACCACATGGGAGCCCCCATCACCCATGATGCCACCCTGCAGGCAGCCCACACAACATGGGATGCCATCACCCGTGACAACTCTCTACAGGCAACCCACACAACATGGGACCCCCAGCCCCCATCACTCGTGATGCCACCCTGCAGGCAGCCCACAACTCATGGGATCCCCCAGCCCCCATCACTTGTGACACCACCCTGCAGGCTACCCACACAATATGGGACCCCCAGCCCCCATCACCTGTGACGCTACCCTGCAGGTAGCCTATACCACATGGGTGCCCCCATCACCCGTGACACAACCCTGCAGGCAGCCCACAAAACATTATAACCCCATCACTCATGATGCCAACCTGCAGGCATCCCACACATTTTGAGCCCCCATCACCCGTGACGCTACCCTGCAGGTAGCCTATAACACATGGGTGCCCCATCACCCGTGACACAACCCTGCAGGCAGCCCACAAAACATTATAAACCCATCACTCATGATGCCAACCTGCAGGAATCCCACACATTTTGAGCCCCCATCACCCGTGACGGCACCCTGCAGACAGCCCACACAACATGGGAGCCCCCATCATCCATGAGGCCACCCTGCAGGCAGCCCACACCATATGGGATCCCCCATCACCCATGATGCCACCCTGCAGGCAGCCCACACCACATGGGAGCCCTTATCACCCATGATGCCACCCTGCAGACAGTCCACACAATATGGGATCCCCCAGCCCCCATCACCTGTGACGCCACCCTGCAGGCAGGCCACAAAACCTGGACCCCCAGCCCCCATCACCTGTAACACCACCCTTCAGGCAGCACACACCCAATGGGATCCCCCAGCCGCTGTAACCCATAATGCCACCCTGCAGGCAGACCACACCACATGGGAGCCCCCTTCACCCATGATGCCATCCTGCAGGCAGCCCCCTACACCTCATGGGATCGCACAGCCCTCATCACACGTGATGCCACCCTGCAGGCAGATCATACCACATGGGAGTCCAATCACCTGTGACGCAACTCTGCAGGCAGCCCACACCACATGGGAGCCCCCAGCACCCATAAACTGTGATGCCACTCTGCCGGCAGCCCACACCACATGGGATCCCCCAGCCCCCATCACCCATGACACCACTTTGCCGGCAGCCCCCTACTCCTCATGGGATCCCACAGCCCCCATCACCCATGACTCCACCCTACAGGAAGCCCACACAACATGGGATCTCCCATCCCCCATCACCGGTGACACCATCCGGCAGGCAGCACACACCACATGGGATCCCCAGCCCTCATCACACGTGATGCCACCCTGCAGGCAGATCACACCACATGGGAGTCCCAATCACCTGTGACGCAACTCTGCAGGCAGCCCACACCACATGGGAGCCCCCAGTACCCATAAACCGTGATGCCACTCTGCCGGCAGCCCACACCACATGGGATCCCCCAGCCCCCATCACCCATGATCCCACCCTGCAGGCAGTCCACACCACATGGGACCCACCAGCCCCCATCACCAATGACGCCACCCCAAAGGAAGCCCCCTCCAGACCGGAAATCACCTGCATGCTGGATGTTGACATCGTGACACATGTTCACTTCATCGATTGTGTGTCGAGCAACTTGACGGCCATGTAGTGAAACCACCCTGAACCTCCTGTAAATAAAATACCCTGCAAACAGAAACAAATGCATACACCTGGGCCACATCCTTGAGTGTGGCAGCTGCTCAAACACATGCTGTCTGCAACCATATCCGAACATACACATCACCCAAGTGAATAGTAAAGTGAGGCCCTGCAGTCCATGTGACAAAGTCATGTAAATAATCGCCATGTAGAAGTAGTCACACAGTGACAGAATCCTAAGCTCCCTCAATGTGTGCCACATGAACAGACATTGCCCAGGCATGTCACGGCCTGAGCTTCAATGAGGTCACATTACCAGAACAGTGAACTTAATAAACACATCTGTGAAGGACATGGCACCCCTGACAAATCGCGTGAAAAGTCAGCGCATACCTCTGCCCCACCCTAATCGCTCCAAAACAACCTGGGATACCCGCACAAATCCACTGGAAGCAGACCGCTCCTGGGACACCGACACCCCAGCCCCAATCACCCCAGCCTGCATGCATGCCCCTCCACATGGGACACCCCAGCCCCATCACCCATGACACCACCCTGCAGGCAGCCCACACCACATGGGATCCCCCAGCCCACATCACCCATGATGCCACCCTGCAGGCAGCCCACACAACATGGGACCCCCAAGCCTCCATCACCCATGACACCACCCTGCAGGCAGCCCACACCACATGGGATCCCCCAGCACCCATGACCCGTAACGCCACCCTGAAGGCAGCCCACACAACATGGGACACCCCAGCCCCAATCACCTGTGACACCACCCTGCAGGAAGCCCACACCACATGGGAGCCCCCATCACCCATGATGCCACCCTACCAGGCAGTCCACACAACATGGGACCCCCCAGCCAACATCATCCGTGATGCCACCCTGCAGGCAACACACACCACATGGGATCCCCCAGCCCCTGCTGCCCACACAACATGGGACTCCCCAGCCCCATCACCCGTGACACCACCCTGCAGGCATCCCACACCACATGGGAGCCCCCATCACCCATGATGCCACCCGGCAGGCAGCCCACACAACATGGGACGATGGGACGCCATCACCCGTGACAACTCCCTACAGGCAACCCACACAACATGGGACTCCCAGCCCCCATCACTCATGATGCCACCCTGCAGGCAGCCCATACTTCATGGGATCCCCCAGCCCCCATCACTTGTGACACCACCCTGCAGGCTACCCACACAATATGGGACCCCCAGCCTCCATCACCCGTGACGCTACCCTGCAGGTAGCCCATACCACACGGGATCCCCCATCACCCGTGACACAACCCTGCAGGCAGCCCACAAAACATGGGAACCCCATCACTCATGATGCCAACCTGCAGGAATCCCACACATTTTGCGCCCCCATCACCCGTGACGCCACCCTGCAGACAGCCCACACAACATGGGAGCCCCCATCATCCATGACGCCACCCTGCAGGCAGCCCACACCATATGGGATCCCCCATCACCCATGACGCCACCCTGCAGGCAGCCCACACAACATGGGAGCCCCATCACCCGTGACGCCACCCTGCAGGCAGTCCACACCACGTGGGAGACCCCATCACCCGTGATGCCACCCTGCAGGCAGCCCACACCACATGGGAGCCCTTATCACCCATGATGCCACCCTGCAGACAGTCCACACAATATGGGATCCCCCAGCCCTCATCACCTGTGACACCACCCTGCAGGCAGGCCACACAACCTGGGACCCCCAGCCCCCATCACCTGTAACACCACCGTGCAGGCAGCACACACCCAATGGGATTCCCCAGCCACTGTCACCCATAATGCCACCCTGCAGGCAGACCACACCACATGGGAGCCCCCTTCACCCATGATGCCACCCTGCAGGCAGCCCACACCACATGGGAGCCCCCAACCCCCATCACCCGTGACACCACCCTGCAGGCAGGCCACACAACCTGGACCCCCAGCCCCCATCACCTGTAACACCACCCTGCAGGCAGCACACACCCAATGGGATCCCCCACCCACTGTCACCCATAACGCCACCCTGCAGGCAGACCAAACCACATGGGAGCCCCCTTCACCCATAATGCCACCCTGCAGGCAGATCACACCACATGGGAGCCCCCAGCACCCATAAACCATGACACCACTCTGCCGGCAGCCCACACCACATGGCATCCTCCAGCCCCCATCACCCATGACCCCACCCTGCAGGCAGTCCACACCACATGGGACCCACCAGCCCCCATCACCAATGACGCCACCCCAAAGGAAGCCCCCTCCAGACCGGAAATCACCTGCATGCTGGATGTAGACATCGTGACACATGTTCACTCCATCGATTGTGTGTCGAGCAACTTGACGGCCATGTAGTGAAACCACCCTGAACCTCCTGTAAATAAAATACCCTGCAAACAGAAACAAATGCATACACCTGGGCCACATCCTTCAGTGTGGCAGCTGCTCAAACACATGCTGTCTGCAACCATATCCGAACATACACATCACCCAAGTGAATGGTAAAGTGAGGCCCTGCAGGCCATGTGCAAAGTCATGTAAATAATCGCCATGTAGAAATAGTCACACAGTGACAGAATCCTAAGCTCCCTCAATGTGTGCCACATGAAAAGACATTGCCCAGGCATGTCACAGCCTGAGCTTCAATGAGGTCACATTACCAGAACAGATAATAAACACATCTGTGAAGGACATGACATGACATCTTATCAAATGACATGTCAATCATATTGTGCATATACACAAGTGTAAGAAGCCGCAAAGAGTCCTGAGTGGAACACAATGAAGACAGAGACACCAATCTTGGTAGGGCAGGTGAAATTGAGATGATGCCAGTGCATACGAAGTCCGGAAGGAGAAAAGGGGGCTGGGGGAGAGTGCAGTGCAGTAAATGTGAAGGACATCAGAACAAATAGAACAATTAAGAAAATAAAGAAACAGCAGCCAGTGGGTGTCAAGTGCAAGCCTAGGTGCACACACAAGGTGTGAAGTATAGGTAGGTGCCTGTTGGCATACATAAAAACAGTCCAAGTTTGGGGGCTGACAGGGAGGCAGTGCGGGTGTGCAAGTGGCGTTCGAGGTGACCTTTACCCAAGTTCAGAGGGCAGCCGTATGCCCATTGCAGATTCAGACAGTTCAGCAGGGCAGAGGAGTACCAAAAGCGCAAGCAAAGAAGAATGACTCAGGTTCTGAATGAGTACATGGCAATCAGACAGTGCGCTGGCCACTGAGACTGCTGCATTGGTCTGCCGATTTGTAAAAACATAGAAATGTCAAAAGTGACTGCCAGTGCAAGATGCCCAACAACAGTGGACACAATGATAACAGAACAAGCACATGCTGGTGAAGGGTAAAACATGACATGTGCGTCACACTGCATCAAGCTAATTCAGCAGCAATAACGTGACCATTTTACACTCCCATCAGTCACCCCATCCACCACCCTCACAAACACAGTGAGGACCAATGCACAATGATGCTGCTCATGTGAAAGCCAATGACACTTGACCATGCACACCCAAACTCCCCTTTCACACACACCCACTGGTCATGCACATTTGCATATGCCCCATGCACATGTATTGCAAACATGACACATGCATGCAAGGAAGCACACACATGACCAGCTACCATCATTACCAGCAACACCAAACTGAGTAAAAAAGATGCAAACTGGATAAAAAATAGTCAAAGAAACAATCACTGTGCGTAAACTAACTTAAATATATTCTCTAGTTGTATTTTGTTCATACACACTGCAAATCATCAATCAAAATATGTACAAGAATCAATTAAAATAATGTTAAAATGTCCAAAACAAACTTCTGAACATGTACATCAAAAACTCAAAAGAAAGAATATAAGTCCACGTCAATGAAAGCCGCTTTCGAATATAAAGAAAAAGAAAAAGATAACCATTTCCACATGGTGAACACGAAAATTGCAAACTCAAGTAAACTATGTACCAATAAAAATGGAGCAAAGTCCAATTTGTACTCCGAATCATAAAAAAATATAAAAGCAAAATCAAACATGAACAACTATGTACGTAAATTGGAGTAAAGTCCAAAAACTCCAAATTAAAAGCATAACAAAAGGAAACCTATGCCTAATTAACTATTTACAAAGTCAGCAGGCTAGCCCTTCTCCTCACCATTCTCCCTCAATGTTTCGGCCAGGGCTACATCGAACACTGCGTCCAATTACCTTAGACGGGGCTCCACTCTCTCCTTGATGGCTTGCAGGGATTCCAACATGGTCCTCTCCATCCCCTCCCACTCTCTACAAGCCTCCTGGAGGACCACAGCCCGCCTCTCTGCCGGAGGCAGTGAAATCTCTACCCTGGCCATGGTGAGTTTGGCCTTCTGTGCCTGCTCCCGCTCTGCCCCGATTTGCCGCCCCATACGTGCTGTCGTGCAAGTGAAATGCCTAACACGGCGCAAGCCCACATGCCATCCCTGGACTAGCATACAGCCCCTTCAGCAAAATCATGTGAAAACTCTGTGTGTACCTCAGACGCACCCCAGCCAAATCACGTGAAATCTCATTGCGTAACCCGCCCACATCTCAGCCAAATCACATGAAAACTCATTGCGTATCCAAGACGCACCCAAGCCAAAATGCGTGAAAACTCATTGCGTACCCCAGACACACCCCAGCCAAATCACATAAAAACTCATTGTGTGCCCCGGACACACCCCTGATAAATCCTGTGAAAATTCTGCGCATAGCCCTGCTGCACCCTAATAGCTCCAAAACACCAGTGATACCCGCACAAATCCACTGGAAGCAGACCCCTCCTGGGACACCGACACCCCAGCCCCCATCACCCCAGCCTGCCTGCATGCCCATCCACATGGGACACCCCCAGCCCCTTTCATCCGTGACGCCACTGTTAGGGAGAATTCTCAAAATGTGCTAATTTCCCCTATCTTTTGAGACCCCCAGCAACTTTGCTGGATTTCTAGGATTTTATTTTTTTACCTGGTAAGAGCGTGAGCCTTTTTTTCCCACTCTTCGATGTATTTTGATGTGTGTTTTACTTTTGTTTTCTTTGGTTATGGAGTTTTAAAACAACTCCACAGGCATCATCTTTTTCTGTGTGTCACAGAGCACCTTCAGTGCAGTGCCACAGGGATGTCTTTCAGACTTCCCAAGGTTTAAATACCTTCTCTGGGACTGACTACCGTCTCTCAGAGCATGTAAAGTTAAATTGACTTTACTAGTCTCTTAAAAGTTACTGACCCAGCACACACAATCTTCCTATAGAGTGCTGGAGGGGTAGCCTAGCTTCCCCTGATTCAAAACACTCATGTAACAGTCAAATGTTACCCTTTCTTACTTTAAATGGCTTGTGGCAGTTGTTTAGATCAAACTACCATGATTTTTCCCGACCGCGAACAACGGTAGCAAAAAATCTGGTCAGCCATGTTTTTTCAATTTGGGGCCCAAGACCTATCTTTAAAAACAAACTCTGGTTGACTTTTTTGCCATTTCTTTTAGGAAAGGTCCTTGTTGTGTTTGTCTCTGCGTGCCAAACCAGGTTTGGTCCCTTTGTTCGTTGGCCTTTGGCAGGCTTCAGTGATGAAGCCCTCCTCTAGCGCCAATGTGTCTGGCGTGGACAGGATGTGAGGGAGGTGCCCGAAACTCCCTGTGCTTAGTCTCCTAGGAGACCTGAATGCACTCTGGCATGATTGGCCGGCTGGCTGTCCGGCAAGGACAGCCCCTCTGCTGTGTGAGTGACAGCCAGGCTGGAATGAATGGGGGAAAACTGTTTAAAAGCAGGTCTCTGAGACTTGGAAAGCAAAGTCGACCACTGGAACGAAAGAACCAAGGATGAGCTGAAGGGAGAGGACTGCTGCAACTCCTGGATGACCAGTGAAGCCCTGCTGCAGGTCCAAATTGCCTGAAACTCCATCGACAGAGAAGCCCTTCAATGTTAACTTCTTCCCTTGAGTTTGGTGGGAACAACCAACTTGTAAGCCGCCTGGACACTATCCCCCTACTGGTCGAATATTCTGCACAGTGCTGTAGAAAACCGGATAGCCAGTGGGAAGGATACCAGTGTGTGGTCTTTAAGGCACTCACACCTTAAACAAACATTTTGCCAAGCTTGTGGCCTCTTGGCCTCTTCCCTGGGCAGTGAAGGAACCTCCCGACGTCTTCCTTCTTGTCCCCAAGAATGAAGCACACAACAGCGAGATCTGCTCGAACTACTAGGAACAACTGCCTAAGCTGAAACTCTTCTTCATTGAAAAAGTACTGTGCAAACGTGGTCCGGAAATCTTTTCGGCCATCGAGAAAGTGCGTGAAACTACAAAGGCTTGTCCTTCCCTTAACATTCGTCAAACTTTTTGCCTAGCCAAATTCTTCTAATCTCTGTGGCAAAGACTTAACCGTTATCTACCAGAACTGCGCTATCCTATACAAAGACTCTGAACCATTGACTTTGGCCCAGACCTATGTGAAGAATTGCTGGTTGTAGTTTACTGAAACCCTTTGCCATGCCTATGAATGTATATTGGCTGTCTATTCTTATAACCTTGGGCCTCATTCCGAGTGGGGCGGTAAGGGATAACGGGCACCGGTAAGGAGACCGGTGCCGGTAATCCCTTACTGCCCTACTACGAGTTCCCTTAGTGGGTCCTTTTAATGCCTGGTCTGACCAGGCGTTATGGATGGGACCCGTTAAGGGAAATCAGAGCCAAAAACGGTACCGCAAATTGCGGTACCGTTATTAGCTACTTCCCCCTTCCCATTGAGCCCTATGGGGGCTCATATGGGAATGGGGAATGGTTTTTTCCATGGGGACGATCCCTCAAAGGTCGGACTACACCGGTAAGTCCCCATTGAACGAGACCGTTGGCGGTACCGTTATTGGGGGCTGTCATGGCGCAAATAGTGCCATGACTACCTCCAATCTCGGAATAAGGCCCCTTGTCTTTTTACACCTTTAATAACTATCTAACGTGACATTTTGCTCCTAGTTCAGGGGAGCTGAACTTGTTCATTTACTTACCGGTTGGGTTTTTGTGGTTTATTAGTGTGTGATATTGAGCTGCTTATGCTAGTGTAATGTTTTCTAACTGACTGAGTAAATAAATGTATGTTCTTTTACCAAGAAACCATGAGAAAGTGTTTGTTTGAATCGCTGTATTTGTTAGTCCTTTATGTAACTGGTTCTACTGCTCACTTAAACTCTTGAGATAAGTCTGGCTGCTCAGCCACTGCTACCACATAACTGTGTAGTACGGGCTTGTACCAAAGGTGAAATTGTACTGACACTTGTAGTCTTAATTGCATGTAGTGTTCCCAAGGGGTACTGCATGTGATTCTGCCTAACACTGGTGTACAGCGGTGAGGATAAGGTATACTTGTTACATTTAGAGTGCTACTTTTACCTTTGTTTAAACAACCTTCACAAGGCTAAGCAACAATAGTAAAGCAATTGTTTTATCATGACTGATATGGAAAGCTACAGACAGAAGACCGTAGTGACTTTAACTGTTGATCAATTGAGAGATATGTGTAAAGCTAGGAATCTCACTGTAAAAGGCAAAAAGGTTGAATTGATAGAAAAGTTGTTAGAATACCAAAGTCTGAGGAGTGGGTTTGAAACCCCACACCTGCAGCAAATATGGTAAATGTTGATGAGGATGATAATATGTCAGAGCCCATCTCTAATATTGTGGATGAGTTTGATGAGGCAAAGAGTCCCAGAATGTAGGCCCTGTCTTACCTCTACTTGCTCATAGGCCTCAACCTTTGACCACAGGGAGGCCATCCGTGTCCGGATTGGTGAAATGGAGATTTACCGGCCCACTCCGACCTTGGTGGGACCGGTAAGTCCCCATTCACCAAACCATTCCCCATTCCCATTTGAGCCCCCATAAGGCTCAATGGGAATGGGGAGGGCGCAAATAACGGGCCGGCTTATGCCAAGCCCGTTATTTGCGCCCAGGCCCCTTAACGGGTCCTGTCCTTAACACCTGGTCAGACCAGGCATTAAGGAAGGGACCCGCTAAGCGACCTCGTAGTAGGGCGGTAAGGGATTACCGGCACCGGTCTACTTACCGGTGCCCAGCATCGCTTAACGCCCTACTCAGAATGAGGGCCATGGAGTTGAATCATGCACTTAAACTGAAAAAGGTGTCTCTTGAAACTGGTTCTCTCCCAGAGACTTCTAGGTCTTCCAGTCCTAAGAGGCCTTGAATGCCCAAAGATGCAGTAAGTATGTATGAGGTTAAGCTTCATATTTTGGATTAGTTGGCTGCTTTTGAATGTAACCATGGGATTCAAGACAATACAGGGAATCAGTTGATTCCTTGGCTTTTTTTTAGGCTACCCTCTGTTGCAACTGATGTGGTAATGGAGTTGGAGGATATAGACAGAAAGGAGTATGAAACTGTGAAGCTAGCTTTGATAGCTAGATTTTGGACGACCCGTTCTCAGAATCTTAAGAGGTTTAGAACCCTCAAAAAGTATGATGGTTCCCCTTGGGCTACCTGGGTGACTGAATGTTTGAAACCCTTAGATGGATGGGTTAAGGGTTACAGAGTGAACACTTATGAAGGCCTGAGAAATCTGTTTATGTTGGAGTCTATTTATGATGCCTGCTCTCCTGAGCTGAGACAGCACTTGGCTGACTCTAGGGAAATGAATCCAAAGAAGTTAGCAAGAGCTGCTGACTTGTGGGTTGCCAATAGGGTACTCACAAGGATTCTGGGGTCACTCAGAAGAAGGAGGGAAAGCAGCACAAGAAATACAATAAAGAGAATTCTAATACTTCCAAACCACAAGAGGGCCCCAACATAACAAGGGTAAGCCACAAGAGAAACCAAATCAGGCTAGTGTACCTCCTGGAGACAAATGAGAGGAAGGTCAGAACAAACCCCCATTCATAAAGACATTTGGTAAATGTTATGCTTGTGGGTCAACTGACCATGTGAAAGGGGATCCCAGGTGTAAGGGTAAACCTCCAGGGGTCCACGCTGTCTCCTTAGCTTTCTCCCTAATGGATGAAGTACCAATGGCAAGTGGAAACTTTCACTTACTGGCTGAGGAACCCATGAAAGTCTCAGCCATTGTTTCTTTAGTATCCCTGGGTCTGTGGGAACAACATAACTTAAATGTGTATAACTCTATTCCAGACAATACTAAAGAGTATTACACAGACAGTGTCCTTGTGAATGGTCAGGAGAACCCTGCCATCAGAGACACTGCGGCCAGCATAACTGTAGTTGATGAATCATTTTTCGAGGATGAGGATGTTGCTAAGGCACCCAAATTCCTAACTAAGCTTGCTGGAGGCCCTGTCCAAATGCTTCCACAGTTACCAGCTTTCATCCAGTGCAACGACAGGACTGTCAATATACCTGTAAGTGTGCAAAGTAAAGTACCTGGGAGAGTCCTATTGGGGAATGACTTAAAAACTCTAGGAGTTGGATCAAGCACCCCCAGGGCTCCCAGCAAAAGGAAACATGAGCTGACTTGGAAAGCTAGAGAGAGTACCTTAAGGGGCTCTAAAGAGGAGATTATAGCGGAAACTATAACTCCCAGATCACAGGACTTACTGACTGCCATTTCTGAGAAGGAGTATAAGGAGAATCCTAAAACCTCCAGGAAGAAACCAGCCAGCACTCCTGTGCTACCAACAAGGATATCCCTGAGAGGACTGTCCAAAGTCACACCTGTTACTCCTCCACCAGCTGAGGCTGAGTGTGTGGAACAACCTTGTGTGGTTGAATCAGCTGCTGCGGAATCAGAGCTGGAAGAAATATTGCTCCTGTTGGAGATCTGGATCCTGCAGACCATCCCGAGCTGCAGTCTTTACTGGCAGAAGGTGGACCCTGTAGGGCAGACTACAGCAGAGGTCAAAGATAGTGTCCTACTCTTGAAGGTCTTCGCCAACAGGCAGCTTCCCAGCTCGATGGGCAAGAAGCAGGGACGCATAGGTTGTACTGGGAAGATGGCCCCTTCTACATTGAGCCAACTGAGTCTATCCCAGGGGACTACAGAAGACTTGTAGTGCCTCTAGTGCCTCTTGAAAGCAGATTCCAGTTCCTAGAGTTAGCCCATGAGATACCTTTGGCTGGTCACTTAAGTTTTAAGAAGACCAAGGAAAGGCTCTCTTTATATTTTTACTGGCCTAAGTTGGGGTCTGATGTAGATAAGTACTGTAGGATCTGTCACACTTGCCAAACCTCTGGCAAGAATGGAACCAAAAATGTGGCACCATTGATGCCTCTCCCAGTGGTGGGAGTCCCTTTTGAGAGGCTAGGAATTGACATTGGTGGTCTCTTAAACCCTCCAACCTCTTCAGGAAACAGGTCTATCCTGCTTGTAGTAGACCATGCTACTAGGTATCCTGAAGCAATACCTATGAGAACAGTTACAGCTCAGGCTGTTGGTAAGGCACTACTTGGTATTTTTACCAGGGTAGGTTTTCCTAAGGAAGTTATCTCTGACAGGGGGTCCAATTTTATGTCCCACCACATGCAGGCCATGTGGAAAAACTGTGGAGTAACTTACAAGTTCTCAACTGCCTACCATCCTCAGACAAATGGATTGGTAGAGAGGTTCAACCGTACAATGAAGAGCATGATAGGTACTTTAGAGGAACCCCTTAGAAGAAAGTGGGACCTTCGACTGCCACGCCTTCTATTTGCATATAGAGAAGTCCTTCAGGAGGGAATAGAATTTAGTCCCTTTGAACTTCTTTACGGCCATCCAGTTAGAGGCCCCTTGGGCCTAATTAAGGAGGGGTTGGAGAGTGCTACTTCCCCCAAGCCAGTAAGAGTCACTGACTATGTGATAGGAGAATGTCACAGATGATGGCAGAGGCATCAGATAACTTGAAAGCAGGTCAGGCTCTGGTGAAGCATTGGCATGACCAGAAGGCCAACATGGTTGAGTTTTCTCAAGACCAGCTATTTCTAGTTATGGTACCTACAAGGCAGAGGGCCTTAAAGTACAAATGGATAGGACCCTTCAATGTTGTGGGTAAACTTGGAGAGGTCAACTATCTGGTGGACTAAGGCAATCCTAAGGAGGCTCCCAGAGTCTTTCACACCAACCGTCTAAAAGCTTATGTCTAAGGACCAGAAGTAGGAGCTTTGCTTCTAGCTTCAGCTCAAGAGGAGGAGGAGAGTGAACCTCTACCTGACCTATTCAGAGGCCAGCCTTTAGATGAGAAAATAGAAGGAGTTAATCTCTATTCTAATTTCACACCTGAACAACACGAGGAGTGCAAGTTTCTGTTAAATCAGTTTGCCTCCCTGTTTTCACTATCACCAGGCTTGACCCCTTGGGGACAGCATGATATTCAAATTGGGGACTGTTTACCTGTTAAAAGCAGAGGTTA
Organism: Ambystoma mexicanum; assembly: GCF_040938575.1. Taxonomy (NCBI): domain Eukaryota; kingdom Metazoa; phylum Chordata; class Amphibia; order Caudata; family Ambystomatidae; genus Ambystoma; species Ambystoma mexicanum. Next base: position 399,257,124 of record NC_090939.1, read on the forward strand.
CAGGATATCAGATCATGTAAGATCCCACATAAAGGAGGGGTTCAACAAGATGCCTGATCTCGGGGTAATAGAGCCCTCTACCAGTCCCTGGTCTAGTCTAGTAGTTCTAGTACAAAAGGCAGGATCCAAAGAGTTGAGATTATGTGGGGATTATAGAGCTCCTAATGCAGTCACTAAGTCTGATACCCATCCTTTACCCAGGACAGATGAACTGGTGGACAAACTTGGTTCAGCCAAGTACCTCGGTGCATTCGATCTCATGCCAGGCTATTGGCAAATAGCACTGACAGACGATGCCAAGGAGAAAACTGCATTCTCAACCCCATCAGACCTCTACCAGTTTAAGGTTATGCCTTTTGGATTAAAGAATATAACTGCTACATTGCAAAGGATGGTTAATCAAGTTCTGAATGGGATGGAGGACTTCTGCATGGCATAATTGGATGACATTGCAGTGTTCAGCCCTACTTGGAAAGAACATGTTGACCACTTACGATATGTTGTGCAGGCTATTGAGCAGGCCCATCTTACCATAAAGGCTAGTAAATGTCAAATTGGCCAGAGTAAAGTGGTCTACCTTGGACATGAGGTAGGAGGAGGTGAAATCAGTCCATTGCCTAGCAAAGTACAAGTTGTACGAAACTGGGCCACCCCTACTACTCAAACCCAAGTGAGAGCCTTCCTAGGCCTCATTGCTTACTATAGGAACTTCATTGAGAACTATGGGACCATAGCTTCTCCCTTGAATGTGATCTCCTCTCCCAAGTTCCCTAAAAAGGTCAGATGGAATCAGGAGTGCACTGAAGCATTTGAAGGCCTAAAGAAAGCCCTTTGTCAAGCTCCAGTCTTAAGAGCTCCTGACTATAACCAAACCTTCATTGTGCAGACAGATGCTTCAAATACAGGTATAGGTGCAGTCCTTAGTCAACTGGATGAGAAAGGTAGGGAGCACCCCATTTGCAGAAGAAGAAGAAGAAGAAGTTTAGGCCATACTTGTATGGATCTACTTTTGTGATTCAGACTGACCAGCAACCCTTGGGATGGTTGATGCAAATGAAAGTGGAAAACCCAAAACGACTGAGATGGTCAATCAGCCTGCAAGGGTTTGATTTTATCATTGAACAAAGGTCTGGGTGTCACCACCAAAATGCTGATGGTCTCTTCAGGATGTTTGACCGACTAGAGTAAGGAGATTCATTCAAGAGTGGATTAAATCCTCCTGTCCCTTAGTCTGTGGGGCGGGGAGTGTTACAGATAATTCTCAAAATGTGCTCATTTCCCTTACCTTCTGAGACTCCCAGCAACTTTGCTGGATTTCTAGGATTTTATTTTTTTTACCTGCAAAGAGTGTGAGCCTTCCATGTATTTTGATATGTGTTTTACTTTTGTGTTCTTTGGTTATGGAGTTTTAAAACAACCCCACAGGCATCATCTTTTTCTGTGTGTCACACAGCACCTAAAGTGCAGTGGCACAGGGATGTCTTTCAGACTTCCCAAGGTTTAAATACCTTCTCTGGGACTGACTACCATCTCCCAGAGCATGTACAGTTAATTTGACTTTACTAGTCTCTTTAAATGTACGGACCAAGCACCCACTATCTTCCTATAGAGTGCTGGAGGGGTGGCCTAGCTTCCCCTGAGTCAAAACACTCATGTAACAGTCAAATGTTACCCTTTCCTACTTTAAATGGCTGGTGAAAGGGGTTTAGATTAAACTACCATTATTTTTCCCGACCGTGAACAACATGATAGGGGCCCCTAGGGGTCCCTCACGTCTATGGAAACAAGGCAAGTCACCACACACAATACATACGCCAGACACAAGGTTGTATTCCCAAAGCTAGGGTTTATTGCAAAGCAAATAGTCTCAGTTGGCCAACTCAGTCTCACGCCCCGCGACATGTACCTCTAGACCCCGAGGGACGCAAGAGAGCGAATTACGTACATCAGTTACATATATACAAAATGCATATCATACAATCAGCTGTGACATGTTTAACACCCCACTTTATTGGGTTTCTTTGAACTCGGTTTGATGATGGACACTTTCGACGAATATGACACCTTCAGATATCTATTCTAGTAACAATATGCAACTTTGCAAGTGCGGAGACATCTTTTACTTGTTGAACAGAACAAGGTGCTTCTACTCTTGGAAGCAAGCTACATATGGGGGAGGAGTCACATTCCAGACCTTGCTATCTATGAGGTGCTATTCGTGTCCTGGTAGCCGACACGCTCTACAGGGCTTGGTAAAGGGGGGCCCATAAGAAGAGCATAATTCAAGCCTTTAGCTGCTTTATTCTAACATATTCTACCATATAACGAGACTGGCTGGCAGCTGTGAAATGATTAAATGCCCTGCGGCTCTGCTTCAAGGCTACATTCGGGAGGGAACCGGGCATTCCTTCCCGGCGCTGCCTACGTTGTGTTTCAACAAACTCTTATTAGCCTTGCGGCCCTGCGTCCTTGTCCTTTCACGTTCAGACAACAATATTAACAGTCGAGCAGTGTAAGCAGAAAATGTGCTGCGAAGCAATTTGAACAGAAAACAATGAGCAATTGTAAGAAAACAAAATGGCGATACTTGTTACATCAAAATGGCCGTTCATTGGTAAACTCGGAAACCTGTATTTCTACGTATTGTGCATGAGACGGTTGGCCTTCGGCCACCAAAATACGTTTGCTGTCGATCATGAGAGGTATCCATTTTTCTAGACTGATAAACAGTAGCTAAAAATCGAGTCATCCACGTTTTTTAATATGACACCCAAGACCTATCTGTAAAAACAGACTCTGGTCGACTTTTTTTGGCATTTCTTTTAGGAAAGGCCCTTCTTGTGTTTGTCTCTGCGCGCCAAACCAGGTGTGGTCCCTTTATTCGATGGCCTTTGGTGGGCTTAAGTGCTGAAGCCCTCCTCTGGCACCAGTATGTCTGGGGTGCACAGGATGTGAGGGAGGTGCCCGAAACTCCCTGTGCTTAGTCTCCTAGGAGACCTGAATGCACTCTGGCATGATTGGATGGCTGACTGCGCAGCAATGAAAGCCACCCTGCTGTGTGAGTGACAGCCAGGCTAGAATGAATGGGGGAAAACCTTTTAAAAGCAGGTCTCTGGGACATGGAAAGCAGAGTCGACCACTGGAACAAAAGAACCGAAGACGAGCTGAAGGAAGAGTACTGCTGCAACTCCTGGACGACAGGTGAAGCCCTGCTGCAGGTCCGAATTGCCTGAAACTCCATTGACAGAGAAGCCTTTCAAGGTTAACTTCTTCCCTTGAGTTTGGTGGGAACAACCAACTCGAAAGCCACCTGAACACGGTCCCCATCTGGTCGAATTTTCATCAGAGTGCTGTTGAAAACCAGATAGCCAGAGGGAAGAAAACCAGCTAGTGGAGTTTAAGGCACTCACACCATAAACCAACGTCTTGCTAAAGCTTTTGGCCTCATCCCTGGCAGTGCAGGAACCTCCCGACATCCTCCTTCTTGTCCCACGACTGAAGCACAGGAACAGCGAGATCTGCTCAAGCTGCCAGGAACAACTGCCTCAGCTATAGCTCTTCTTCATTGAAAAGGTACTGTGCAAACGCGGTCCAGAAATCTTTTCGGCCATCGAGAAAGTGCGTGAAAATGTCCTCAACTACGAAGGCTTGTCCTTCCCATAACATTCGTCAAACTTTTCACCTAGCCAAATTCTTCTAATCTCCTTGGCAAAGGCTTAACCGTTATCTACCAGAAATGTGCTATCCTATACAAAGACACTGGACCTTTGACTTTGGCCCAGGCCTATAAGAAGAATTGCTGGTTTTAGTTAATTGAAACCCTTTGCCCTGCCTATGAATGTGTATTGGCTGTCTATTCTTATAACCATGCTTTTTTACCCCTTTAGTAATTATCTGAAGTGACATTTTGCTCCCAGTTCAGGGGAACTTGTTCATTTACTTACCGGTTGGGTTTTTGTGGTTTATTAGTGTGTGATATTGAGCTGTTTATGCTAGTGTAATGTTTTCTAACTGACTGAGTAAATAAATGTATATTCTTTTACCAAGAAACCTTGAGTAAGTGTTTGTTTGAATCACTGTATTAGTTGGTCCTTTGTGTAACTTGTTCTACTGCTCAATTAAACTCTTGAGATAAGTCTGTCTGCTCAGCCACTGCTACCACATAACTGTGTAGTACGGGCTTGTACCAAAGGTGAAATTGTACTGACACTTGTAGTCTTAATTGCATGTAGTTTTCCCAAAGGGTACTGCATGTGATTCTGCCTAACAGCCAACCTGCAGGCAGCCCACACCACATGGGATCCCCAGCCCCCATCACCCTTGACGCCACCCTGAAGGCTGCCCACACAACATGGGACCCCCAGACCCATCACCCATGATGCCACCCAGCAGGCAGTCCAAACCACATGGGATCCCCCAGCCCCCATCACCTGTGACGCCACCCTGCAGGCAGCCCACACAACATGGGACCCCCCCAGGCTTCATCACCCATGACGCCACACTGCAGGCAGCCCACACCACATGGGCACCCCCATCACCTGTGATGCCACCCTGCAGGCAGCCCACACCACATGGGAGCCCCATCACACATGATGCCACCCTGCACGCAGCCCACACAACATGGGAGCCACCATCACCCGTTATGCAATCCTGCAGCCAGTCTACACAACATGGGACCCCCCAACCCCCATCACTTGTGATGCCACCCTGCAGGCAGCCCACACACCATGGGATCCTCCAGCCCCCATCACCTGTGATGCCACCCTGCAAGCAGCCCACACAACATGGGACCCCAGCCCCTATCAACCGTGATGCACCCTGCAGGCAGCCCACACCACAATGGAGCCGCCATCACCAATGACACCACCCTGCAGGCATCCCACACCACATGGGAGCCTCATCACCTGTGGCACCACCCTAGGGGCAGCCCACACCACATGGGAGACCCAATCACCCATGACGCCACCCTACATGCAGGCCACACAACCTGGGAGCCCCATCACCTGTGACACCGCCCTGCAGGCAACCCACACCACATGGTATCCCCCAGCCCCCATCACCTGTGACATTACCCTGCAGGCAGCCCACACATCATTGGACCCCCAGACCCCATCACCTGTGAAACCACACTGCGGGCAGCACACAGCACATGGGATCCCCCAGCCCTCATCACCCAGGACGCCACCCTGCAGGCAGCCCACACCACATGGGACCCCCCAGGCTCCATCACCCATGAACCCACCCTGCAGGAAGCGCCCTCCAGACTGGTCATCACCTGCATGCTGGATGTTCACATTGTGACATATATTCACTACATTGAAGGCGTGTTGAGCACCTTGACTGCCGATTAGTGATGCCACCCTGAATATCCTGTTAAAAAAAATACCCTGCAAACAGAAACAAATACCTACACCAGGGCCACATCCTTGTGTGTGGCAGCTGCTCAAACACAATTGCTGTCTGCAACCATCTCCCAACATACACATCACACAAGTGAATGGTAAAGTGAGGCCCTGCAGTCCATGTGACAAAGTCATGTAAATAATCTCCATGTAGAAATAGTCACACAGTGACAGAATCCTAAGCACCCTCAATGTATGTCACATGAACAGACTGCCCAATTGTGTCACGGTCTGAGCATCAATGAGGTCACATTACCAGAACAGATAACTTAATAAACACATCTGTGAAGGACATGACATGACATCTTATCAAATGACATGCCAATCATAATGCACATATACACAAGTGTAAGAAGCCGCAAAGAGACATGTGGATGTGGAACACAGTGACGACAGGGACACTGAACTTGGTAGGGCAGGTGACATTGAGATGGCGTTGGGGGAGGGTGCAGTGCAGTAAATGTGAAGGACATCATAACAAATAGAACAATGAAGAAAATAAAGAAACAGCAGCCACTGGTGTCAAATCCAAGCCTAGGTGCAGACAGCATGTATGAAGTACAGGTAGGTGGCTGTTGGCATACATAAAAACAGTCCACATTTGAGGGATGCCAAGGAGGCAGCGTGCGTGTCCAAGTGGCATGCGAGGGGACCTTTGCCCAAGTTCAGATGGCAGCCACATTACCATTGCAGATTCAGACAGGAGTTCAGCAGGGCAGAGGAGTACCAAAAGCACAAGCAGAGAGGAATGACTCAAGTTCTAAATGAGTACATGGCAATCAGGCAGTGTGCTAGCCACCAAGACTGCTGCATTGGTCTACCGATTTGTAAAAACATAGAAATGCCAAAAGTGACTGCCAGTGCAAGATGGTCAACAAAAGCAGAGACAATGATAACAGCACAAACACATGCTGGTGAAGGGCAAAGCACGACATGTGTGTCACACTGCATCATGCTAATTCCGCATCAATAACGTGACCATTTTAAACTCCCATCAGTCACCCCATCCACCACCCTCACAAACACAGTGAGAACCAATACAAAGTGATGCTGCTCATGTGAAAGCCCAAGACATAACCAGCGCCAAAAAACCGAGTAACAAAGACGCAAACTGGATAAAAAATAGTCAGAGAAACAATCACTGTGCGTAAACTAAATTAAATGTATTCTCCAGTTGTATTTTGTTCATACAAAATCCAAATCATAAATCAAAATATGTACAATAATAAATTAAAATAATGTTAAAATGTCCAAAACAAACTTCTGAATATGTACATGAAAAACTCAAAAGAAAGAAAAAAGTCCATGTCCATGAAACGGTGAACACAAAAATTGCAAACTCAAGTAAACTATGTAGAAATAAAAATTGAGCAGAGTCCAATTTGTACTCCAAATCATAAAAAAATATAAAAGCAAAATCAAGCATGAACAACTATGTACATGAATTGGATTAAAGTCCAAAAACTACAAATTAAAAAGAGAACAAATGGAAACCTGTGCCTTATGAACTATTTACAAAGGCAGCAGGCTAGTCCTTCTCCTCACCATGCTGCCTCAAAGTTTCTGCTAGGGCATCTTCGAACACTGAGTCCAATTTCCCTAGGCGGGCCTCCGCTCTCTCCTCTTGGGCTTGCAGGGACTCCAACATGGTCCTCTCTATCCCCTCCCACTCCCTGCAATTCTCCTCGAGGAACTCATCCCGCCTCTCTGCCCGATGCAGTGAAATCTCAGCCCTGGCCATGGTGAATTTTGCCTCCAGTGCTCGCTGCCACTCTACCCTGATTTGCCGCCACATATGCTCCAACACAGAAGACATCCTTTGGCGATGGTCCATGTTTGTATCCTGCCCGATGCCCGATACTTGCCTCCCTGAGATGGTGTTCCCTTAGTACTGTAGCCTCCTACTCCGAGCCTGCTGCTGCAAAGTTGCCCAGTGCCTGCTCCTTTAGGACAGCCTCCGGGCTGTTGACATCACCCGGTGCCATCGTGCACATGCCCTGCTCCTTGGTGCCTGCTCTCCCTCCATTGCCAAAACTCCTATCGTCAGCTGTATCAGCATGATGACCACCTCAGATGATCCAACATCCACTCCGAACTCTGGCTTGGATGTGATCTCCACCAGATGGGCCGCCGGGGGTGGGACAGGTACACAGGGGTCCCTGGTGGTATCTGGGCCAGAAGCGACAGGGAGGACGACTGGCGTAAAGAAGAAGATGAGGCGGGGTTGCAGAAGTGGCCAGCCCATGCACCCAATTTGAGACCAGGAACTGAGCTAGCCAGTTCAGGAGATACCAGACCTCCTTGTGATAATGTGCAAGCCCACAACCGTAATCTTGCACATCATCACAAATGGTGGCTGTATGCCTCGTGACACCGGCTAGCACTTGTTCGACCCTGTATCGAATGGCGGGATCAGCAGGCATTGGTGTTTCCTTTTGTGTGGAAACATCCGCTACTTGCGGATGGGTGTGGCCTGGGGCCTGCTCGCAGGTGCTTGCTGGTGCAGTCCCAGAGGCAGGATTAGGCACAGGCAGGTCGGCAACCTGCACTGCTTCCTGCATCTGAGTCTGAACTGCACCAGTCACACCCACCTCATCACCCCCGCCGCACCCCATGAACTGGGCTGATGCGGCCTCCTCCTCCCCCGCCAGCCTGGATGCCTCGCTAGCGTATTCCGTAGTAGATTGCCCCTGTGTGGGCTCACCTGTCTGTCCCGCTGCTGAGGGTTTTGATGCATCGTTGGATGCTGCTTCTGGTTCATTCTCTGTCATTTCAACATCTGTTACTTCAGCATTGATGGGAGAACACAACAATGTGAATTGATCTGTGACTACTTCAGAACTATCTTCAATACATTCAGTATCATCTTCTTTTGGTGGTACGGTCGAACTGTAGCAATGGTCCAATAAAACTTTACTGGATTCTCCGGACACATTCAATTCATGTTCTGGCCATTGGACATGAGCATCTCGAGTCTCAACACGCTGCGTCTGAATTAATAGTTCCTCCATAGTGTAAATGGTCTGGCAAGCAACATCTCTCATTTGCTTCACTGTCTGTGTATGTATAGTTTGTACACCAACGGGTAACTAGAGGACAGATTGGAAAAGGGATGTTCATTTTAAACACAATATAAAGTATAGTACAATTGACAGGAAAAAAACATAATATAGTCCCCAACACAAAACAATTCCTAAAATTATGAACTGTTTGTAACTAACCTTATTTTTGTTTCTTTTCTTTGCAACTTTCTTGACTCGAACTTCAACATCTGCACGCTGTTGCTCCGATTCGTTTCCGCATGTCTTCCCTTCCTCTTGCGCTGCAATGGCTATATTTTCTGGATCCGCATAGACAGAACGGAATGACGCTCCATCGACTCCCTGAAACATAGTACTTTCATTACTATGTATCACAATATTGAAAACATAAAACACACGTGAGGACGAACACACAGGTACATCTCAATAGCTAAACACGAATTAAACATTGTGTAGAACAATCAAACGACAAGTATTCGTGCTCTGATGATCTAGTTCGATGGAACTGTCAGTATCCATACCTGTGGCTCCGCATGGACTGCCATGAATGGTTGTATTGGAGAGGAGGCATCAGCAACTCCCTGAAACACAGTACTTGCATTAGCATGGTTTTCAATATTGGAAACATAACACACACTTGGGGTCGCCGGCACAGGTACATATAAAGAGATAACCACAAATGATGTATTGTCTAAAAGAATCAAGGAATATCTAAATATGATCAGATTTCATCGACTTATTTCTCTGATTTCTTTACATCTGCATCACCTACAAGGGATGTTGTAATTGTAGAGGAAGCTCCGTCATCTCCCTGAAACACAGTACTTGCATTAGTATGGTTTTCAATATTGGAAACATAACACACACTTGTGGTCGACGGCACAGGTACATATAAAGAGATAACCACAAATGATGCATTATCTAAAAGAATCAAGGAATATCAAAATATGATCAGATTTCATTGACTTATTTCTCCGATTTATTTACATCTGCATCATCTCAATGGGATGTTGTTATTGTAGTGGAAGCTCTGTCGTATCCCTGAAACACAGTACTTGTGTTAATAGGGAAGAAAGTATAGCAAATGGAATCACGTTATATGATGACGCTCGATGGAGCTGTCATTATCCATACGTCGTGCTGCCGAAGAATATGTAGGGATGTTGTAAATGTAGTGCACACTTCCGAAAGCTGTGGCACCGATTCGTATATGCAAGGTCCCGCTTCCACTTCCCCTGGAATTACTTGAATGGCAGGCTCTGCATAAAGTGCAGGGGTTGACGCTCCATCAACTGCCTGAAAAATAGTACTTGCATTAGTAAGGATTACAATATTGAAAACATAACACACACTTGGGGTCGACCGCACAGGTACATATCAATGGCTAACCACGAATGAAACATTGTGTAGAACAATCAAACGACAAGCATTCCAGGTCTGATGATCTAGTTCGATGGAGCTGTAAGTATCCATACCTCGTGCTGCTGAAGAACATCTAGGGATGTTGTCAATGTGGTGGACGCTTCAGCATCTCCCTGAAAGACAGTACTTGCATTACTATGGATAACACAAATTATAACTGAAAACAAACATCAGTGGACGATAACTAAGGTGTATATCAATTGGAAAGCACTAACCAAACATTCGGTAAAATAATTACACGATACAATAAAAATATTACTTGACATGCATAAAACAAGTCTGTAGCGGAATAGCCAAGTAAGATTACCTGATACGCGCTAGAAGTGGTTGATAACTGCGAGCACGTCACGGATGTAGAATGTTCTTGCTTCAGATTCAAGGGATAGTCAAGCAGTTGTAAAGGTAAATTAGTGATTGATAATGAAATGCCAATATTAAAAATTGCCATGTAAGAAAACAGAATACTTGAGAGTAATGCTATTGAAAATGCGCAATATAGCACAGTTCCCTGTGCCCATATATCGATTTCGTTTGTGGGTTATGAAATCGAAAAAGAATATATTGATAAATGTCATTTTTCAAAAAGCTATACACTCATATCAATGTCGAAAGTATTACATGGGACACAACACCTAAAATATCAACAAATCCATTTGGCTATCTACACACTACCGCAAGGCCTAAAGCTAAATCCGGACACTTGACTCACCAGTGGCGGAATGTGGACGAATAGAGTGGGAATAGTGTTCGCGAGCAATTTTCGTGTCGTTCGCCGTTTATTCTTCTTTGTTACCCAAGATGTTGTGCACATGTTCGAGGAAAAGTGCCGGCTGCAGATGCGGTATCGATCACCCGTCTTGTCCTCTAAGACTTGTTGGACTCTACTTTCCAGCTCATCCAGTGGATATCCACAATGTCTGACCCATTCTCTTATTCGATCAACTGTTTTCGGGAATACATACATTGTAGTGCCTTCAGATTTAGCATGGGTCTTTCGAAGGGCAACCGCTAATCGAACAGGCAGGCATTGTTGAAAATTCTGAAAAGTAAATATCGACATTATTATACAATCTTGATGAATAAAAATGTGATACAAAAGTAAATGAACCATACAATGTTCAATGCAAGGTTTGTTTTGGTCGCAGGAACTATACCAGTTCATCATGTGCGGCTTAGTATTTTCATAAGTTGCAGAAATGTATAAATGATGTGACTAAACTCTGAACATGTGACTCGTCCCTTGGATGTTCTGTCTTGCACGAGAAGGAAACATGCTTACATGATAGACTGGACCCCCGAAGGATGCAATTCGATGACAATTGACACAGATGAAAACAAATAGATCTATTGATAGCATAACAATGGAAACTCAAGTCAATATCAATGAGACCAATGAACATAGCACTATTGAGTACTCTACTCGCAAATAGATAGAAATTTAGAAATCAACGAAATATGACTAAGATAGATGGCCTTACCTTGACCAACAAACAGTTGGATTCAGCAAGCCGAGCAGTATGTTGCAGGAGAACAGGTAGATGGCCACTGGTAGCACACTGACGAGTTTGCTCGAAGTGGTCACAGAAGTTCACGAATAGCACGACGATGAGCAGATTAGCATAGATCTCAGTGGTTCTCAGGTAGCACGTTCAGGAGTTGACTTGCAAAGCACAAAGATGTTCTCATGAGACATATCAAGTGGTTTATAAAGTATTACAAACAGGAGGGGTGTTTGTGAATGAATGACGTGTGTATGTCATGGTATTATGTGGTTTGCTGGGGGCCGGCCAGCGTGAGGGAGGGGTCCTGGCCGGACACACGGGGTCTGAGGAGGCCATGTGAGCGATGGCCCCTTGGCGTGGGATACCTTTTGAAGTGTACATGGTGTTTGGCACCTTAGCCGTTCGCGCCCCTGACAGCTCTCTATGGCAGCGCGCATCCACTGGCGCGATCCGCCTTTGATAGAGGGGGGTGGGATGGATGGGTTTGGGGCGTGCAGATAAGGCACCCAAAATTTGGTGGACACAGTGTATCAATTGATAAAAAAGTGGATGGCTACCAACTGGCTCTGCCTAAATGCCTCAAAGACTGAGCTTATGCTCTTTGGATCCCGTCAGGTATTAACTAAACTGGACCAGGTGTACTCAAGCTTCAGGATTGATGGCAGCGACGTAAAAGTTGTGCAAAAAGTCAAAATGTTAGGCACGTGAATGCAGAGTAGTTAAGACTGTGATGCCCATGTCACAGCTATTTTGAAGAGCACTAATTACCATCTTAAAGTGCCCCACTCGTTTCCATTGAAAATCGCACTAAATTGGTGAGAGCTGTTACTCTACCACGTGTGGATTAGTGTAATGCACTCCTATGCGGGGCAAGCAAAGCTGATATCTATGAACTCCAAAAAATTCAAAACAAAACCATTCGTATCATCTTTCAGATGAAATGCTCTGAACCGATTACTGCAGCATGACAAAAATTACACTGGCTCCCTGTTGAGGCCCGCATTCGGTTCAAGCTACTTACCATCTATCATAAATGCGTCTTCGGGACTGAACCTATCTATCTGAAAGATGTTATAAGCAGTTACCAACCCACAAGAAGACTCAGATCAGTGGAAGATCTTTTACTAGTCCAGCACAGTGTGAGGCGTTCCCGCGGACTTGGCAGAGCTTTCCATTTCCAAGGCGCCAAAGCCTGGAATGCGTTACCAGCTGCTCTGCGCAAGACCGGGGATCTTTTCATGTTTCGGAAACAATTGAAGACTCATCTCTTCTATTAGCACACTACCTTTTCACTGGTAGCCTGCCGCCTCGTTCTCTCGGCGCCTGGATGCCTACGGGCTTTGGCGCGGTATAAGAAAAATAACAATAACAATAACAATAACAATAACAGGAAGACTGCTGAATGGAGACACACTTATGTGGATTGCAGGGGGGCGGCCTGCTTCAAGGGGGAGCCCTGCCTGGAGTCACGGAGTCTGAGGAGGCCATGTGAGCGATGGCCCCTTGGCGTGGGATAACTTTTGAATTTTACATGGTGTTTGGCACCTTGGCTGTTCGCGCCCCTGATAGCCCCCCATGGCAGCGCGCATCCACTGGCACAAACCGCCTTTGATAGAGGGGGGTGGGATGGATGGGCCTGGGGCGTGCAGATAAGGCACAGGAAGACTGCTGAATGGAGACACACTTATGTGGATTGCAGTGGGGCGGCCTGCTTCAAGTGGGAGCCCTGCCTGGAGACACAGAGTCTGAGGAGGCCATGTGAGCGATGGCCCCTTGGCGTGGGATACCTTTTGAAGTGTACATGGTGTTTGGCACCTTGGCCGTTATCACCCCTGACAGCCCCGCATGGCAGCGCACATCCAATGGACTTGTTGTTATGGACTTTTGTTTTTGTTAAACTAACCACTTTTTTATACTTTATATAGTTATACTTCGCCTTTGATAGGGGAGGTGGGTGGATGGATGGATGGATGGGCCGGTGGGCATGCAGACAAGGCACAGGAAGACTGCTGAATGGAGACACACTTGATTCATTTAAAAAATCGAAACAACCGTTGTTAAAATATATGTGGTGTTTTATTTTGTTTCTTTTTTTGATGGCACAAAAATACAAAACTTTACACATTGTACAGGTCAGGTTGCAGCACAGCGAGAGAAAATACCCTGTACTGACCGCTGTCACTCGGGAAAGTTTCTCTTATGGCACGAACGGCACAGGCGGGTATTACTCTTCGAACGCGGTGTCCAAGCCTCCCGTGAAGCCACCATGTAAAGGAACGATAGGCCACTAGCCGTTACCACCTGTGAAAAATAATGATACAAACTGTTTTTAAATAACCAAGATAAGTTGATTAAACGTTTGTTGTCAATGACAATTCTTGTAACTAATGGCATTCTGCTCGGACAAATGCTATCTAGACACTGCACACTATTGAACGACGTTCATGCGTTACAATGATATGTAGATGTAATTTTGGATATAGGAGACAACCATGAAATAGTAGTGGCATCACAAGCAGATTATACTTACTCGTTACTCGGATTACGAGGACGAACAGTTGTGCGAAGTTTGTGCATAAGCACCATCATTATCCTTAACACGGACCGTGTGAGGCAGGCTGCCCTGAAGTCTGGCAGCTCGGTGACGCATTGCGGTCGTGGCTCGCCTTCCAAAATGTAGGCCACGCATCCCGAGTTTTCACAGCAGCAGCAGTTCTCCTCCTCGGTTTGGCATTAACTTGCACCGATTGCATGTGCACCAGGTGGAAACACCGTCCATGCGACTAGGTCCAGTGTCTTCATCTGTTGATTCGTCCTGCCAACTGCCGTCCGAAACCCCATCGTTTTCACATGTTTTCCTTTCCAGTAGTTCCTCCTCGGTATACTCGGGCTCGTACATGCAGGGCATTATTGTAGCCATTGTGTGGTAAACAAACTAAAATAATTTATAGCGATGGTACAGGTGCTCACACGGGCTACAAGAGGCAAAGGTAGCTGACCAGAGCACAGAAACGAGTCACAGAATACTCAAAGTAACACAGAGAGAGGAATGGAATTGAAAATCTGCTGCTGTGTGTTGTGAAACGGTCTGTTTATACTTATTGAGGAAAGAGGCTATTTTTGACACAAGACGTGCTTTGGCGTTGTGAAATGGGTGGTATGCGTCTGCTGATGACAGGCTCAGGGGCAGGGGATATGATTTAGTGCCGCAAAAGCAGGTCAGCCAGGGTGATGGGGCAAGTGATAGGATTATCAGAAAATGGCAGCGCCCTGGTGCCTGTTTTCGCGTGCGTTTAATGGACGAAAACTCGGGTAAGGTCCATAGGAATTTTTTTCTAAAATCGAGTGACTTAGGCTTAAAAACACATGGCCGACTTGTAGGGACAATAATTTTTTGACCAAACCATTCCTTTAAGGGCATCCAATGCAGGGGCCGTGTACTGTGAAGCATTACTCACTGCCCATTCAAGCAGATGGTTAAATACCAATTCTTTAATTTTTGAGAGTCATAAAAATGTTAACATACAGCTTTTTGTCTGTCTTAACGGTTTTGCTTAATGTATATTATTGTCAACAGAAAAGGGAAAATATAGGAAACACTTGCAAATGAATAGCCTGGTGCTAACCCACAAAATCCTCCCTATTTCCTTACCTGCAAAATCGCATCGCCCTCTTCTTAATCTCCAATTCTATATCTACTAATACAGTATAAATATATTGTGATGCCATATTTAACCACATATATTTGGAAAGTAGGGACACACAAACCTGTTTAGGGTCCTCTTTTTCTTGCCTGTTACAGCATCATACACCCTACCTATCATCTTGATTCGATGTTGCTATTATTTTATTATTGATCTTCTGTTCACAGATCAGTTGATAACAAGAAAATCCACAGACATTTATGTGAAAATATGGTTTTTCTCCAGCCACCAGTGAAAAATCAGACTTATTTCCACAAGTACAGAAAACACTGTTAGATTAAATTCAAGTGACTTAAAATTGAAGTCAAAAGATATTTTTAAAGGCAGTTGAAAATACTTTCAGCCTGATTCAAGGATTATTTGAGCTGAAAAAAACAGGATTTGTGCGCCATTCTGCCCGCAAATCCCCATTTGTTAAACAGGGATTTGCGGGCAGAATGGCGCACAAATCCCGTTTTTTTCGGTGCAAATAATCGATGAATCAGGATTTCTGTTTTCCAACTTCCAAGCAGCAATCAGGCTAATAAGACAAAAACGAGTAATATATATCATCAAATGAAGTACTTTAAAAACATGATTATAGAAAACAAAACAGATGTCCATCCAATATGAAAAGCATTGCAAAGTTCATTGTGTGGAGGAAGAGGGTGCACATTTGGTAAAAACATTGTTTAATGATACTGCCTACTGTCCAGAGTACCACGAATTAATTCAGGATCTACCAGGTGATGCTTTAGTCATATCTATGAGACAAAACCTGAAAAGGATGTCCAGGTCCTGCTGCCATATGAAACTGTAATCGTGCATTTGTCCCATTCTTAAAGTGCTACATTTTGGGTGCCATGTTTTCAAACCTGAAGATTGCAGGTGGATGTTTAATCCACCTTGTGATGCTTCCAGTATTATGTCTGTGTTGGGTTAAATCCCAAACACTTTGTGTTTATTTTCTTCCTCTTCTAGTCTGTAGAACCTCCATGTTTGACATCTGTCAGTACTAAAGATGCTATACAATGTATCTGTATTTGCCAGCATAGCCCCACTTTCTCCCATATGCAGGGGGTTTCCTCGGAACTCACCAGTAAAAAATTGCTAAAGTAGTCGAAAAGGAGTGTATGCCAGGCAAGAAGTAAAGCAGTTTTATTCAGGGCCCCAGATGCAGCTGGGACAGCAATATTCAAACAGAACGCAAAACAGAGCTGCATAAAAAGGTGCTGTTAAAGAAACACCCCTAAATTGAAAGCTTTTATAATCATCTAAATTAACGAACATCAATCACTTTGCAACATTGAATGTCTCCCCAAAAGAAGCTGATTGGTTAAAATCATATCATACCTCTATAGAAGGGCATACATTATCTTCTATGATTGAGACCCGCAAACCTTACCACAACACCCATAGCTACCTGTTGTGATATCACAATCCAACCCCCAATTCCCACATTATAGTGCCAATTCATTGAAACATTTGAGATGACCAGCAGATCTTTATTCATCTCTTCCGGTCATCTCATCTGCGATCTAATTAGTTTGTATTCTACCATGACACTGTCAAAGCCTTGAACCTAGAACAAACTACCGTGTTAATGTTGCACATTAGGAACTCTTTGACCTTCTTCCCAGGCAGAAATTTACTCCAGGGCAATTTGAAACCGCCATGGGCTTTCTGAAACCATCAGTAGATCAGGCTTCCTAAATTAATATGCCAAATTATAAAATGATTGTGAAATCATTGCCTTTCCGTGGCACCCATTAATTCTGTTTTATGATCCTGGGCTCGTGGGATTTGCAATGTACTACCAGCAACTGCGGCTTCTAAGCAAATCAAAGAAACAAGCACACTTTTCTGAAAATCATGCTTTGAGGCCTATTTGCACACCTCAGCCTAATGCTAAATTTTCTATATATTAATCTGTAGCACATCATTATTAATGATGTTTCTTTAAAATGAAATTCAATGATTTGAAGGCATTCTCCAGCCTAATTCAAATTACTGTGTTGCAATCAAGGAAGCCCCCTGCCTGTTCAGAGTGCTACTCCCGCAGCTGATAATTTTGCACCTTTTTACTGTGCTGAACTTGCATTTTTACAACAGTGTCATACACTAACAAGTCTCAAAAAAGGAAATGTGCATCAGTACTTATACACCAAAACATATTGGGGTCGATTCATGGAACAAACGTGCGCCGAAAATCCCAGCGCAAGCAGGCGCAAGGTGACGCAAACATGAGAAATCAAGCGCGCGCGCACGCGTGCAATTCAAGGAAGGCGCTGCACTTGTTTCCTGCTGGTCGTGCGTCAAATCCATGCATGTCGCACACGGGCACACACATCATCAAACGGCATGCGCTACGCGCACAGCAAAAGCGCACATGGTGCGGCGCACACAACAAAAGTGGGCGGAACAGTGGGCGTAACACGCGGAATGGGGAACAACGCGTGAAAAAGAAGGCGTAACTGGGGAAGTACTGCAGGGAACTACACGGAACGCCCACACGCACGCGAACAACCCGTATTCATGGATTCGAATACGGGAAACCCGCGCACGGCAACAGATGCGCACAGGCGTCAATGCGTCTGCCACACAAAGGCAGACGGAAGCGTCCCCGCGCACAGTATAAAAGTGCGCGCAAACAACAAACACATATATACAGCTACGATGAATGCCCCATTTGTCGCAGCACTGATCGTGGGACACCGCAGGAGGAGGAGAATAGCCAGGGCACGCATTTTCTCACCACGGACAAGCCTTTTTGGGATGCCTGACGACCAGGTCTACGGCAGGTATAGGTTTCCACCCCATATCATCCTAGACCTGGTCAGGGAGTGGGAAGATGACCTTACATCCCCCACCCTTTGCTCCCAAGCATTGAGCCCCTTGGAGAAGGTGCTCAATGTGCTGCATTTTTTGGCCACTGGGTCATTTCAGCGGACTACTGCCATAGTGGGGGGGACTCACAGGCCACGCAGTCATGCTGCCTACACAGGTCTTGGCAATCATGACAGCACGCCCCTCAGTCCGCAGGCACATATACATGCCCAGAACACCCACAGAAAGGCAGGCCGTTGTCCTGGATTTTTACAGGGTGGCACACTTCCCCAAAGTGCTTGGTGCCATAGATTGCACCCATGTGGCCCTAAGTCCACCTAGGGCCACTGAGCACATCTACCGAAACCGCAAGCACTGGCATTCCATCAATGTACAGGTGGTATGCGATGCAAAGGGAATCATCACCTCTGTCTATGCAAACTACCCTGGCTCCACCCATGACAGTTTCATATACAGAATGTCTGCCCTGAGCCGGGCCCTGGAAGCTGGGCAGCATGGCGACACATGGCTCCTAGGTGAGTACAAATGCCCTTGCACATGCATGCATGTCACACACACACACACACATACACAAACCCCAATAGTCACAACCATTTTCACCTCCCCAGGGGACAGTGCCTACCCTCTGAGCAACCACATGATGACGCCAATCCGGAACCCCACCACACCACCCCAGGTAAAGATACAACGTGGCCCATATTGCAACCAGGGCCATAGTGGAGCGCACATTCGGAGTGCTCAAGTCACGCTTCCGCTCCCTTGACCGCTCTGGCGGGCAGCTACTCTATGCACCCCCAGTAGTGTTCAGGATCATTGTGGCAGCATGTGTCCTGCACATTGTTGCAACACGGCAGGGCGTAGCGGTGGACATGGTGGTGTCCCCACATCCCCAACCACAGGCACAGGCGCTGCCCATGGGAGGGGATAGGGCACATGGCGAGGAAGGCCGGACCCAGCTTGTGGCCACATTTTTCACCTAAACTCCCACCCCTGCGGAGTGCACACAGGCTTGGCACATACCAGGTGACAATCGATGATGACAAAGAGACAGCCAACTGTCACAACCTTACCACCCTGAGATTGTTGCCATGGAAGTGCCACATTGTGTGCATCCCTAGCTACTTAAACACAAGCTATCCTGTGTGACCAAAAGGCACACATATGATATATGATATGATATGGCCTTTGTAACGCGCCTATGAAAAAGTGTTTCAAGGCGCGACGAGGCACGGAGGGGGGAACAAGGGAAGACAGACAACAATCCTACTAGGCCAGGTGTCATTTAGATTGCGCAAGTGCAGGGGTAGGGGGAAGGGAAAAGTGCAAGGGGAGAGGGGGAGTGCAGTACAGGGTAAGTAGAATACAAAATAAATAAATAGGCCAGCTGGTGGCAAGTGCAAAGGTAAGTGCAGACAAGTGCTGGGAAGGGGGGGGGCTGCAGGGATACAGAGACAGTCCCACAGTGCAGGGGTTGCCAGGGAGGAAGTGCAAGTGGAGAGTTGCTGGGCCAGGGACCGAGGTCGGTGAGAGTGGCCCAGTTGCAGATTCAGTGCAGTTTCAGTGAAGAAATTAGCAAGGGAGAGGGAGAGAGAAAGCAGAAGCAAAGAGGAAGGTTTGAGGTGCTTCCGGAACCGGAGATGGTTCTCCTCAAGTTTCAGAGAGGCAGGAAGGCTGTTCCAGAGGGAGGCCCGTGGCGCAGAGAGAGATCTACCCCCAGCTCGTTGCTTCGAGAAGCTGCTGACCCTGACATGCAAGGTGTGAATCACACACACCTGCAAAACAGGCCATGACCATCACTGTTATGTCACTCAAACCCTCCCAAACCACAACATGACATGGCAAGCAATAGCCATACACCAACAATACGGTACACATTGCCATGTGAAAAATGAAAATTGGCATCATACAATGATGCCTGACATGGAATTAGATGAAATGACTGACCAACAACCTCCCACCCAAAATAAGTCATTCTCAAATGCATTACAAAAGTTGTAGCCGTAACATAACAATGAATGCCTGTCTACATGCACATTGTGCATTGCAAAATCAACACTGCAGCTTCTGTGTGCTGTGTCCAACTCCTGCAACACATTGCTCAGCGCACAGCACAGTGAACAGCCATTGTGTGTGATGCACACCCTGAGCATCAAATCTAAGCGACAAACCACATCAAAAAGCAAATTAGGCATGTACAGGATCCATAATTGGTCACATAACATGTGCTGCAGGGACACAGTGGGCAGCAGAAGGCAAACAGAGTGTACACATGGATATCGAAGGGTGGTTGTACATGTAGTGCATCATAGTGCGAGTGTGTGGGTCAGTAAGGACATGCACTCAACATATGCATGTGCAATCAAGTGATCATCAGTGTCCTCTACACATCACATGTGAACATTCACCATGTGTACACCCCAGCATGTCAAACCACAACTATCCCCTCACACCTGAAAGGTAAACACAACACATGAACAGGCATTGATCAGCAGAACACGTCATGTACATAGGATACCACAATTACAATGTCAGGGTTCCCATCACACTGCAGGGCAAGGCAACTATCAACAACAAAACACCCTCTCTCCCTCACAAATGACCATGACCCACTGAACAACTGCACCTGGGTCATGGAGCCTTCAACTCTCAATTTAACCTGGCCACCGGATCACCCTTCCCCTTCGTCACCATCTCCCACCTCGCGTGTAAAAAGTTGCCTGCACCCTCAGAGTCCACCTTCATTTGCAAAAACACAAAATCCAAGGCAGAAAAATGAACCAGAACAGCCTCCAGTAGATGACTTGAAGTAGCAGTACCTCACAAAGGCCAAGTACTACCACAATGATGTAACAACCAAGGTAGCACAGTAAAACAATGTCACAACAGGATGTGAACCATGTGTGGTACATAACATAGAATGATGCACCATGAACGGATGTGAACTGTCACAGCTCCCGTGTACAGGCGCAGAAGTGGCACGAACCAACCACCCCCATCGTGGCCTGGGTGCCTGCAAGGTCAAACTCACGCAGGCCTCTGAGACCCTGGTGGGGAAGGAGGGTCAGGGATATGCAGTCGGGACAGGCGTTGGCATACTGGATAACTGGAATGAAGGGCAGGAGAGGGGAGTAGGAATGACACGTGAAAGTAGGGAATGCACTAAAATGTAGTACTTGCATTAACACATACACAATCATAACAAAATTGTACATCATTGTCAGGGCCTTCCGGAGTCCAGGCGCAGGAGTGGCACGAACCAACCACCCCTCTAGGGTTTTGGCGCCTGCAAGCTTGGGGCTTACACAGGCATCCGCAACCCCAGCGGGGAAAGAGGGTTAGGGAACGTTGGTTGGATAGGTACGGGAAGCAGGAACACCGGGTAGAGGGTACAGGGTTTAGAATTGGATAGGACTTGGGGTGATTAGGGAAAAAAAAACATACCAAATTGAATTACACATTCATCCATGCATTAGTGTACCCCCCAGCAAGCCTATGCAGAGCAGTTTGAAAGAAAAACAACAAGACACTTAGCTCTGGTTTTGAGTGCTGGCCTCCTGACTGCGCACTCTTAGGTCCGGTTACAGGAGCACTTCAATGCTGCAAAGAGAGCCACAGTTAATAATCTGTGTGTGCCCATAACACACAAACACACCACCAAATATGCCCCATAGCAACAAACTACTCTACAAACAGACAATCTGGTGTGGATGCTTCGTACCCATATGTAACATTACCCCTGTGATGGTTCATACACAGTCAATGCAGTAAATCAGTCACCGGTGGGTGCGTGGCAAATGGAACACCAATGTGTCACGATTCACACAACATGCAATGTTCCCTGGATAAGCAGACAGACGCATATAGCAAGGTATGACTTCAGAAAAAGTCGTGTTCCACCATGACAGAAACAAAGTAGGCAGTGCATGTTTCAAAATGTACATGGAAATGAAATGCACTGCACCCGAGTCTGTCGCTTACTGTATGTCCCTGTGAGCTGCTCCTTTCCATGTCTCGGAAGGCTACATGGGTGATACAAATGCCTCAATGGCCCCTGGTGGACTGGAGGGTATGTGCCACTGTGGTGGACTGGAGGGTATGTGCCACTGCCCCTGCAGGTGCCCCAGACAACCTTACAATCAACTAGCCATCAGTCCACCAACACATCTGAGCTGTATTGTGTGCTTCAACACCAATATTCGTCCAAGCTCACCGTCAGTGCTGCTACTAAGCATGCATGTGCAACTGGCCTGGTGGAAGCTTTACTGTGTTGTGGCCTCCCTGTGCTGCTCACCTTGCCTGGAGTCCCTTGAAACACGTCAGCAGTTCTAGGATGTATGTCTGCACATACATGTATGTCTGATTCTGGACACGTTTGGTGGTGCACACATGTGCATGTGGGCACCACCAAACGTGTCCAGAATCAAGACGTCCAGTGGGCCATGTCTGCTGGCAAAGGTAGTCTGGAGGCTCATCCCCCTGCAGAAAGGGCATGAAACACATGATTAATGCTTTAGATTCATCTATGTGTGTCTCTTCAGGCATCTCATTGCTGGACCATGTCAGAGACGTACATCAGAAATCACACCATCAGTCCGTCTTTCACATCCAAAGTGTGGAACACACTATGTATGGCATGAATCGCAACAAGCACGTGTACAGTAAAGATAAGAAACATACTACACAATGCATAGCAATGAATGTACACATTAATCATGAAACACCCCATCTAGCAAAAGCAGAACAGTGGTCAATAACACCGCAATCATCCCCACTAGGGGTGTTAACACAAGTTACACAGCACCAGACATGCCACAGATATGACAGTCCAAAGCCCTTGTGTAATAGGCTGTTACACCGAACCATCCTTGCAAGCCCATGAATAAGAAAAGCAGGAGTGGCATATGTGAGTCAAGGACCCCAAGCAGCAAACACATACACAAGACGAGCCTGAAGGGCCCAGCTGGAACAGACAGTGGATGCTTTCAAAAGCCACAAAGCACTGCACCGTCACATGAAAGCACAATAGACAAGCAATTTTAAACTATATTAACTAATTACACTAACTATGAAAAACCTACATTACCTAATTAAACTAACTATCAAACAGAAACTTAACTAACTAAACTAAAATAAAAATAAAAAATGGCCACATACGACCCGGGGAGGGAAGGCACCCAGGAGGGGGGAGGTACAGGGTGCTGCTCAACACCCACATGCGATGATGCTGAGCCAAAAAAAAACCTCCATGGGCTCAACGCCTGCACAGCCCGACCTATGTGGGAGATAGATTGTCATCCGAGTCTGGCTCATCCTGGAAAGGAGGACGTGGCACAGTAGCCTGGCCACGCCTAGCCGCAGCTTGCCCCTCGACGGCAGTTAGTCTGCCGGACGAGTGAGCCTGGTTCTGTGTGGCGATGTGACGTAGGTCTGCATGCAAAACCTCACGTGATACATGTGCTTCCTCTTGCAAGGTAGCACGTGTAACACAGAGTTCCTTATGCAAGGCTTGGCTGGACAACCGCTGTACCTCCCGGCAAGCCTGTAGCTCAGCCGAGATGGTACGCTCAAGCTGTGCAAACCTCTCCTCTGCCCGCTGACTCTGGGACATCAGAAGGACACCCAGAGTGGATTTGAGGGACGCATACTCCTCCCTCAGGGCCTCCATGTGCGCCTCTGCGTGAGCAGCAATTGCTTTACGCAGAGACGACATTTCAGCTTGGCGTGCCCTGTCTGAGGCCGCCATGCCCAGCCTGAGCGAATGGGCCGTGGACCGTGCCGCCTGCTGCTGGAGAAGCACCTGCCTAGCAGGGGGGAGCACAGATCGGGCCACACACTCCATGCTCTCAGCGATGTTCTCCATTGCTGCCGCCTGCCGTTCTGAATTGGCAATCATGTCTTGCTCCCACTCAGTATACTGCAGTTGCGCGCGGCGACCGCGTTGCTGGGCTTCACCCCTGCGGGACCGAAAGACTGGGTGTCCTCGCTGTGTTGGCACCGCCCGCGGCGGCACGACTACATGCCCCCGTCGATGTGATGTCCCATCAGTGACTGGTGTGGAGGGTGACCCTGCGTCCCGATCCACCACGGGCAGAGGTACCAAGACTGTCTGACCCCTCAATGCAGGTGTCGCGGACAGAGGACTGTCCACATCAGAATCACTCACCCCTGACACATGGACTTGATGCTCATCCAACTCGACATGGACGTCAGCATCGTCATCAGGGCTGGACTCATAGGCAGCCAGAGACAAGATGGACTGTAGCACTTGGGGGTTTTCGTGGCCCACCACCCCATGACCCCCACTTGTGCCGGGTTGATGTAGTGCTAACAACCCTGTGTCTGGCATGACAACACCATCCTCCGGCTCCATTGCGTCATCATCTGAAAAATATAGAGAAAAAAGGTCACTACACATGTCAGAAGCACACAACACACACACACACCGACAACAAACACATCAGGCAGACATGTGACACACAAAATAGAACCTGGCATGCATGCTGGGTCAACTTTGAATTGCTTCTGTGATCAGACCTGTTCAAAGGTGGCAGTTTGCATAGAAGTGGGTCTATGCAGTGCAGCAAATGTGTATGTCACTCACTACCTACATGTGCAAGGACTTCATGGTGTGTGTCAGGAAATGTGAAGCAGTGCAAGGTCAACTTCAGGCATCACGTGCAATGTGCATTCAATGGGTAGCATATCTACAAGCAAAGCACCCCTCCACCCAAGTGCAAAAACAGGGATGCCTAGCATGGTATCAAAAGGCTGACCATAGACCTGTGTATTGACAGGCAGTGTTGACTGGCATCAACAGCTTAATGTGATTCAAGTGACAACACTGCAAATGATGATGGGACAGTAAGCAGGACACATGATGAAACCTCTGGAGGCTGCCCACGTGTGAAGAAGACACTACAACAGTCGGACAGAGTCATTGGCCATTAAACAGGCTGAGGCCTGTGACCCACACAGATTGTCAGACCCTAAACATGTGTGCAACGCAGTACTGAGCCACAGTTGACATGGGAAGGCTGATGAGATGCCATGCAATGTATGTCACCCAGGACTTGTATTACAGTGATCATCCAGTCAAGGACACATAGGGGCATGCGTGCAATGCACATGGAGCATGAATGGGCACTCATGTCCCTGCGGGGCATCTGACCTCTGCACAGTACAAATGAGATACCCTGCATCAAGTACTAAGGCTGTACCACACAGCATATGTCTGGCACATTGTCTGCTGGAAGTTAGCATATACACAGGACGCATGAACAGGAAAGTACCCAAGGAAAAGATTGAAGCAGACCAGTGCAAAGGTGGAACTGGGGTGCAGAGTGGCGGAGGAGGGGCAAGGGAGCATGCCTACATAGAGTACCCACATGCAGGCAGAGGACACATGCACATCAGTCATGCTATGACATTGTGCCTGGGCTGAGAGGAAGGTCACCCCACGCTACATGCAGAAGGGCCAGTGAGCTGGAACATGGACCGGAGGGGTATACTGGGTATACTGGTAACCAGCATGTGAGTAGGGTGCAATAGTGGTGATGCGGACACTCCCCGTCTGCTCCACATGTCCACCATCCAGCACAGCAGACATGCATCACAGAAGCATTACATTACTTGCACATCAGAACCATGTACACGTCACATGTAGTGGCAATCATGCACAACACATCCCACAATTAAAACACACGTCCTCAACAAACACGCATCAACACTCACTGGACTGGGCATCAAAATCCAGCATCTCTCCCACTCCTTCGACCGATTCAGATGGTATGAACTCTGCAACAAGTGACTCATGCAGAGTGAGCTCTTCCTCCTCTGGTGCAGGCCCACCGCCAGTCACAAGAGTCAAGTTGTAATTTGAGGCACGCTTAGTCTTAGCGCTGCGTTTGAGGTTATTCCAATGCTTTTTGCACTCTTGCGCCGTGCGCACCTCATGGCCGAATGAACTGACATGTTCCGCAACTTGCTTCCAGTGGGTGTCACGGTGGGCAGCCGTAGTCTGACTATTGGCTCCCACTACCATGTCACGGCTGTGGCCCCGCACATAGTCCACGAGGAAGTCCCGTTACTGTTTGCAGAAAGGCTTCTTCCTCGACGTGCAGGAGGTCGTGGCTGTGTGTGGGGTCCAAGCCTGTGCTGCAGGTGCAACCTTCCTCCTCTTGGACCGTGGCGCAGACCCTGGCTGGCTAATGTCGCCCTGACCAGTATGGCCAGTGGGTTCGGTGGATTGAGCCAAGGGAGTGGCAGGTGGAGGGACGACCAAAGGCCTGACTTGTGTCAGTGGCAGCTGGGTGCCCTCTAATGGACCCTGCGCAGCAACATCCGCTGTGGCAGGGTCATTGACCGCAACGGACCTGGTTGGCAGACTCACAACCGGGGTGTTGTTGGGTGCATCTGCCCCTGCACTTGCCAACACCCGGCTGTTCGGGGCAGCAGATAACATAACTGCCCCAGGGACACGTGTCTTGGTCAGAGCAGCCCTGCATGCCCCTACGGTTTCCCTCCTGGCCTATTAGAAATCTTCCAAGGGCTCCTCAAGTGCCAACGCAGCCTGCGCTTGCAGACCCTGAGCCTGGGTGGCGGTGTCCACAGCTGCACCTGCAGCTATCACTACCCTTGGGCCCGTGGCAGTCGATGGAATGGACTGCCGGGTCACACGGGCGCCAGTGCCAGATGCAGAAGCTGCATCTCCCGGAACCACAGAGGGTGGTGGCATGACTGCACCGACACATGGCACAACACTGTGCTCAAGTGGCGCACCCCTGCCTCTTCCCCCTCTTTGGCCGCCCTGGACACCCTGGAGTCCCCATACTCCCTGGTCACCACGGCCACGTCCCCGACCACGCCCGACATGAGGAGTATGCCCAGCTGAGGCGCCCCTCACCTTTGGTGGCCTTCCAACCATGGCACAGATGTAGTAGTCCCGGCACAGATGGAGTAGTGCCAATGGGAGGTGTACACCACAATTGACCTGGGCAATTGGGGTGAAGGGGGTCGGAAGCAAGATGTTAACAGCCCCCGTGCACCTGCAAGGCTGTATGTGACCCCGGTGATGTAGTGACGGGTCACGCAACGCTCAGGCACCCCAAAACTGCAGTAAAACCGTGCACGCAACCCTGCAGCCTACGTGCGTGGAATCAACCTCCCGCAGTACGCGGTGGCAGCCAGTAACACGAATAACGCATACGCTTGGGACAAGCAAGCAACTATGACCTCAAAAATGGGTGCGATACACAGGGGCACCCGCAGTGGGGAAAATAGCGTGTGCGACTCACCGTCTGACTAGCGCGATGCAGAAAAACACGTGTAGCCAATACCCCCGACAAAAGAAGAGATACGTCCTTGATAGCTGTGAAGTTGTGATGGCACGCGAAACAACAGGAAGCAGCAACACACGTCAGTCTCCACAAAAGGCACATACAGCAAACTGCTGCCCCCGCTCACCTTTAACCCGTGCTGAGGGAAACACCTGCACGCGTCACGTCACTTGCGCGCATAGGCCCTTTCCTCAGATGACACGCATTCACACGCGGACATGCAGTTTTTTCATGTGCGCTGAACCACTATGCTAACGTCACGAGGGAAACGCCCGTGCACGCCCGCGTGCATCACGTCACAGAGGCGCTTACGCTTGAAGGGCCTTTGGTCCAATGAAAGCGCATACGAGTGCTGACGCGCTTACGCGCTAGGGGCCTTTCCTCGAATTACACGCTGACGTGCACATTTTTCACGTGCCAAATCACTCCGTATCAAGCTGGCCACGTGAAAACACACGGAAGACCACGTTCCTGCCCAAAAGGCCGAATCACTGCCCCCCAGAGCCCCGAGCATGCTCCCACCTGCCATCTGCTGCTGCCTGACTGCCTGGTATTTGCTGCCTGCACATCAGCCAGGGGTGCACTTGCTGTGACCACCCCTGCTGGAACTGAAGACTCCCGACTGGGATACCATCGCTCCACAGCCCAGCCCCAGGACCCAGTTGCCCACCCACACCTGCCTCTGGGGTTGCCATGTCGGGCACTACACCATCTGGCACCACTGGCAACCCCCAGCCAGAGAGGCAGAGGGGCACCAGCTTCACTGCCACCGAAGTTGGTGTCCTGGTGGAGCAAGTCCTGGGGCAGTATGATGCCCTCTTCGGAACAAGATGCGCCAACAAGGAAGGACGGACTTGGATCTGGACGGACATTGTGACTGCCATCAACGCGGAGGGGGTGGCAGTCTGCGACGTCCAACATGTCAAGAAGCGCTGGGAGGACTTCAGGTCCAGGACCCTCAACAAGGCCCGGCGCCTTTTGAAGGCCGGGGATGCTAAGGGGCGCCGGGGCCACCTGTCGGAACATCAGATGAGTGTCCTGGAATGCATATGCACAGCGCTCCACGTCCAGGTCCTTGAGAGGCAGACTCGTCTGGAGTTGAGCGGTAAGTGTACATGCATACTGATTGGAAGCTGTGCGTGTGGTGGTGTGCCAGTAGTGTGCAGGTTGTACATGTGGTTTTCTAGGGCCATGTATGGATGTGTATGTACAGGGCTGTGAGGCTGACACATGCAAGTCCTTTCATGTGTGAGACATATGGATGGTGTATGTGTGGGTAAGCATGCAAGCCAAATGCAGATGTGTGAGCACACATGTTTGGATTACTGTGTATGTCAGTTGGCATGGTTGTGGTGTCACACATGGATGTTGGTTCCAGCTGCATGTATCTGCACCGTGTACATGTGCATGTGTGTGTATTTGACAAGGGTGCAACAGTGATGCAACATGGATGCATGTGACACTGATATGTGGAAGACTGATTGGCAGATGTGACATGGATGCCGATCTCAACACTGCCACAGTTGGCGGAGGTGTACACATGCATGTAAGTGTGGTGGTGTGTGTGCATGTGTAGTGCACTCCCTGTGTTTCATGTGATGTCTGGCTCACCTTTGGCTGCTCATGCTGTTGAATGTGTATGGATGGTGCTGGCTGTTGCGATATGGCTGTGGAATAGCTCATGTGTGTGAGTCGAAATGACATGTGTGTTGGGGATTGTGATGCCATGTCTGAAGTTTGACAATGCCACTCATGTACAACTGTCATGTGTGTATGAGTCCATTGTACACTGCCCTGATGCCTGTGTTTTATGTCTCCCTGTCTGCAGCGTCAACTGATGAAGAGGGCGGAGAAGGTGCTGTGGAGCACCTCGGCAGGGATTAAATCGCCAGCCGGAGACGCAGGGCCCGGCTCCCCTCCCAGGTTGTCATCTCGTCGGGGAGTGAGGAGTCCGGTGCCGCGTCCCAGGCCGCAGCTGCCGAGGGGAGGTCCAAGAGGCGGAGGTTGGAGTTGGACTGCTTGGCAGCAGAAGGGGCAGCTGAGACCCCACTGGGCCCAACGGAGGAAGATGGCATGGAGTCATCCAGGTTGGTGGGGGGTTTGGTGGAGGAGGAGGCCGTGCAAGGGATAGAGATGGGGTCTGGAGGCAGGGATTCCACTGGTGCTAGTGGTGCAGTGCAGGACCAGGGACAGGAGGCAGCACAGGCTGCCGCGGAGGTGCCTGTGTGCAATCCTGTCCCTGATCCTGACACTGCATCATCTCGCACCAGCAGGGATGCCTACGTCCAGACCCGTTCTTAGGGAGGGGATTGGCTTACACCAACTGGCCTTCCTCTCCCTGCGGATGTGGCTATCCGGCACTGGGTTGAGCCTGTCCTGGGTGGGGTGGCGTTGCGTCAACGGGCCATGCGAGCTGACCTACAGTCTTTTCATGAGGAGACTGCTCGTCTTCTCGCATGGCTCGTTTACCGCGGTGACCCACTGGGACAGCTCACCAGGGCCGGATTCCTCCGTTTCCTGGACCTTGTTCTGACCCCCTCCTCAACTGAACCCCCTATGCCCCAGTCGTCCTCCATGCCATCTTCCCACCCATGTATCACCTGGGTGCCCTGTGGAGCTGCCTCTGACCCTGCGGCCAGGCTGGTGGACAACAGATCCCTGCCACAGTCGGGAGTCGGACGTCCAGCAGGGGTGGCCACCTCAACAACTGCATCCCAGCTGGAGGAGGATGTGCAGGCAGCAGGAGCCAGGGCACAGGCAGCGGCAGAGCAGCAGCAGCAACAAGGTGGGAGCCATGATGGCTCTGGGCCTTCATCATCGGAGGGGCAGGCATCGGTCGGAGGGCAGGAGGACCCTGGATGGGCAGTGTCATCCGTGTGGCAGCAATTGGGCCATGTGATAGATGCGGAGCGGCAGCGGGCGTAAGAGGCATGGCTCATGATGGTCAGGGCAGAGAACTCCATGCGTAGGGCCCTGAGGCGGACCGAATGCCTCGAGGCCTTTCGCAGGGACCTGGAGATCCAGATGTCATCGTCCCTGCGAACCCTCGGGGCCATGGAAGAGGACCGCCTCCGGGTCATCGAGCAGGAGTTCGATGATGCCCTGGCCCGGGACATCACCATGTGAGCCGTTGGACTTGCCCGCTGCCCTTGTAAATAGTTAGTTAGTTACTATTAGGTTTCCTTTTGTTTTTACTTTATTTTGGATTGCTTGGACAATGGACCACATTTTTGTATATAGTTTTTTAATTAGGTAGTTTTTGGTAGGTTTCATTTCTTAAGTTGGGCTCATGGACCCTGGACTCTTCTATTGTACATAGTTCTACATTGGAATCATCTTTTTTAATATTTTTTTTGTCTTCACCATGGTGCAATGGTTTTTACTTTTTATTTTCCCTTGTATTTGATTTATTGAACTGTGACTTCGGACAACATTTCTTTTGGGATTTCTTTTGGTTATGTTTTCTTGATTTTCATAATTTATCGGACATGGACCATTTCTTTTGTTATTCCCATTGTTGTGTGTTTAATTTGATTTACGTTCATGTTATCTTTAATATATATTTTTTTATACTTCCATTTGTGGTATTATCTCATTGGTTTCATGCATGTCATGGTATGTGTTTTGACATTCACTTGCACCCATTGTGTGTGTGTGACGGACATGTGTTCATTTACATACTTGCCATTGGGGTTGTATCATGTAATTGGCATTTCTATGTGGGTGGATGCAATACTTGGGTGGGTCTTTGGCATGTGGAGGCTGCCCATAAGGGCCAGGGATCTAGATTGTGATGACGTGTTGGCTGGGGTACATGTGTTGGGGCCTGCTGGCAGGTGCCCCGCACTGCTGTGGTGTGGGAGTGCAGGCGACATGTGTGGGGGCCTGCTGGCAGGTGCCCTGCACTGCTGGGGAGTGGGGGTGCAGGGGACATGTGTGGGTGCCTGCTGGCAGGTGCCCCTCTGTGCTGGGGGGTGGGGGTGCAAGGGGACATGAATGGGACATGAGTGGGGGCCTGCTGGCAGGTGCACCTGACTGCTTGGGGGTGGGGGCGCAAGGGGACATGAGTGGGGGCCTGCTGCCAGGTGTCCTGCACTGCTTGGGGGGTGGGGGTGCAAGGGGACATGAGTGGGGGCCTGCTGGCAGGTGTCCCTGACTGCTGGGGGGTGGGAGTGCAAGGAGACATGAGTGGGACATGAGTGGGGGCCTGCTGGCAGGTGCCCCTGACTGCTGGGGGGTGGGGGTGCAAGGGGACATGAGTGGGACATGAGTGGGGGCCTGCTGGCAGGTGCCCCTGATTGCTGGGGGACATGAGTGGGGCATGCAGCCAGGTGCCCCTGAATGCTGGGGGGTGGGGGTACTGGGGGACATGAGTGGGGGCCTGCAGGCAGGTGCCCTGCACAGCTGGGGGGTGGGGGTGCAAGGGGGTAATGCGTTGGTGATCACTAGTGCAAGGTGACATGTGGCTTGGCTGGGGGGGGCATGCCCACGGTGGATGGGCTGCCTGCGGGACATGACCAGGGGTGCAGGGTAGGCCCCTGTGGTGTGGTCTGCCTGCAGGGGCCGTGGAGGGTGTAGAGGGAACACCTGGGAGGACCCACACTGCCAATTCACATGTAGGAATCCCCTGCACCCCCGAAATACACGTACCCCAACCGCACAGGGCCTATCGCATGTGGAACTTCCCGCAGACCCCAGTAATACACATACCCTGCTGAAATTGTGTGTTAAACTTCCCTGCACCCCAGAAATACACGTACCCTGCTGAAATTGCGTGTGGAACTTCCCCGCACCCCAGAAATACACGTACCCTGCTGAAATCGCGTGTTAAACTTCCCCGCACCCCAGAAATACACGTACCCTGCTGAAATTGCGTGTGGAACTTCTGGCGTACCCCAGTAATACACGTACCCTGCTGAAATCGCGTGTTAAACTTCCCCGCACCCCAGAAATACACGTACCCTGCTGAAATCGCGTGTGGAACTTCCCGCACACCCCAGTAATACACGTACCCTGCTGAAAATCGCGTGTTAAACTTCCCCTCACCCCAGTAATACACGTACCCTGCTGAAATTGCGTGTGGAACTTCCCACACACCCCAGTAATACACGTACCCTGCTGAAATTGCGTGTGGAACTTCCCGCGCACCCCAGTAATACACGTACCCTGCTGAAAATCACGTGTTAAACTTCCCCGCACCCCAGTAATACACGTACCCTGCTGAAATTGCGTGTGGAACTTCCCACACACCCCAGTAATACACGTACCCTGCTGAAATTGCGTGTGGAACTTCCCGCGCACCCCAGTAATACATGTACCCTGCTGAAATCGCGTGTGGAACTTCCCCGCACCCCAGAAATACACGTACCCAGCTGAAATTGCATGTGGAACTTCCCGCGCACCCCAGTAATACACGTACCCTGCTTAAATTGCGTGTTAAACTTCCCCGCACCCCAGAAATACACGTTCCCTGCTGAAATCGCATGTGGAACTTCCCGCGCACCCCAGAAATACACATACTCTGCTGAAATTGCGTGTTAAACTTCCCCGCACCCCAGAAATACACGTACCCTGCTGAAATCGCTTGTTAAACTTCCCCGTACCCCAGAAATACACATACCCTGCTGAAATTGTGGGTGAAACTTCCCGCGAACCCCAGTAATACACGTTCCCCGCTTGCCGTGTGCTGTGTGGCGGCCCTGTATACTAGTCCAGGGTTTAGCGCAGCCCTTTGCGCTGGATTGGGGATTTTGATGGCTTTTCCTTGCGCAAGGGGCGTTCTTGGGGGCGTTAATGGCGCTGCTGCAGGGTCACTGCGCCACTCTGTGCCACGGCTGCTTTTGGTGGCTAAAATCCATGAATACACTGTGCGCCGAAATGGATTTTAGCGCATGCGGCTGGTGCAGCCTATCGCACGGGCACAATGTGCACCAGCCGCATGCGCCACTTGTGCGCTAAATTCTATGAATTACCCCCATTGCCATTTCTTGATGCATGTACGTTATTTGCCACCCAAGCGATTACAGAAAGGGAAAGACCAGATGCAAATCAGGCTTGGTCCCACCCCAAAAGGCACAGTACTGTCCATAAAAAACTGTTAGGTCACATCCGTTCTGTATGAGACCACAAGCACAAGCATCCCCAAACATGAGGTGGGACTAAGCCTGATTTGCATATGGTCTTTCCCCTTTTGTAATGGCTTGGCAGGTGAAGACCGATGGTCTGGCGGGTTGCCCAGAGCAGTACGAGTGGTTAAAATGAATTCTAAATAGTCCAGCCATCACCTCTTTAGACCCTAGAGACCCAAGCTCTAATCCTCACTGATGATGCCCAACAAGGCTGATTTGCATATGGTATTTCCCCTTTTGTAATGGCTTGGCAGGTGAAGACCGATGGTCTGGCGGGTTGCCCAGAGCAGTACCAGAGGTTAAAATGAATTCTAAATAGTCCAGCCATCACCTCTTTAGACCCTAGAGACCCAAGCTCTAATCTTCACTGATGATGCCCAACAAGGCTGAAATATGTTTGGGGATGCTTGTGGTCTTGTGCAGAAGGGATGTGTCCAAGCAGTTTGGTTTGGACAGCCCCTTTTGGAGTGGGACTAAACCTGATTGGCATATGGTCTTTCACCTATTGTAATGGCATGGCAGGTGAAGAACGATAATCTGCAGGGTTGTCTAGAGCAAATCCAGAGGTTAAGATTAATTCTGCATCTTCCAGCCATCACCTCTCTTGCTATGCTGAACCTATAATGTTGCACGTGTCTCACTGATCTACTTCAAAAAGCTAAAATCTATTGATTCATGGCAAATTCATGGAAACCCAGCCCGTATACATTTGAAAGCTCTGTAAATTGGTTCATTCATCATCTTTCCAAATAAATCACATAGTGCCTCATTACAAGTTTGGTAATAATTTGTTTATAAATCTGCTGAATTACCACCAAACTTGATTACCATGTCGAGCCCTTGGTCTCTTGGGTTTCCCATGAGATTACAAGTGATGGTAATTCCCCATTTTAGGAGTCCACGCGACTCTTTGGGGATTGTTTGCAGATTTCCTGCTGGTGGATTTACTGCACAGTAACTACACTGCTTATTCTTTGTTATGTGGAAGATTTACCTCCAGCTTTTTTCTGGAGGAAATTCTTCCACAATATCACCAAACATGTAGCACAGTGGTGCAGTAATTTGGCAGTAAGGTGGTGGTAACAATATTTCTTCCTGTCCTTGCTGACACTGTTACCCACACTGCCATACTTTTAAAGAGGTCCTATAGTATGGTCAATTTGATGAACATAACCATTTCACCACAAATCTACCTGTTGCAACTTTGACATTCTAGCACATCAGAGTATGAAGAAGTATTGCCACTTAACCCTAGATCATATATGTCCTTGTAAAATCTTCACTATTGGGCAGCGCTGCACCAGTTACGCTAGAGTATTTAGGGGTTCAAACCTGAGAGATATATTTTCCACATGCATCAAATAAAGATATCCTTACATAATCCAGAGGGAGAGGGTTGGGTAGCTTTGGGTTTCTTTCTTTGTGACAGCCCCCCACTGTTAAATTTGGAGCTTGGCTTTAAAAGTGCCACACATTGCCAATGACAACAATGCATTCAACTGCAGAATTGACCTCCTCATTCTTTGGACCATGTACCACCATACTATTTTTCAGTCACAATCCAAACCCTCCCATTAAGTTCCCATCTGAACGATCCTTTTTCACTTTCTAGGCAGAGAAACAGGCTGGTATCTCAATGTAGTCACTCCTCCATTTGTGTTGCCATTCAACCGCTGACGTTGTGCCAAATAAACCAATTTTGAAGCACACCCAATTTGCTCTTCCATTGCTAGTCTATTAATTTAACACTTCATTACCACTCAGTTGCCTTTAGCACCTTGTTGACCCTCACTCCTCAACAAGATTTTTCCAGCCCTGCACATTTCATTTCAGTGTTCTGTTGGGCCCTTCCATACCCACACCTGAATCAGGCATACCACATTCTGATACCCAGAGCACACCTCTTGGTTTAAAGATGTTTAACACCAGATATGACTATAAAGAGCTTCCAAATCTATGCACAGTTGAATCGATCAAGTTATGTGATATAATGTCATCACTTGAAATATTTAACAAGCACAAGTATGTTAACTAATCTTCTAGTGATCCCAACATCCAGATATGTTATCTAACTTAATGATGAAAGCCTGGTATCCATCCACCACTAGGCAATTATCCTGCTGAACACTATCATGTCCTGGTGTTCAGCAGGTAATCACACCTGTAATCCATGAATCCAAGCGCTTTAAACCACAACTACTACATAGGTCTGGGATATTTGTGATCCCTACTGAACATTGCCCTAGTCCAGTGGTCTTCAAAATGTGGAGTTGACCCATCTAGAAGGGGTTGAAGGATTTTCAAGGTGGTACAAGTCTCTTTCAAAAGAGAGCACAGAGACTGCATTTAATAGAAAATATAAACAATATGACATCTATGTACCCGAGGATGAGGTTTGAAAGCAATATGTCTACTCAAGGAGGGGGTGGGGGGGCAGAATTAATGTCTTTGAATACCACCGCCCTAGTCCAACCATGACTGTCCATTCCATTGTATAAAACCAGATAAAATTCATCAATCACTATACATACTCTGAATATCACATTTAGACAAGACATACAAATGGGAAAAAAGGAAGAGAAAAGAAAAAAGAAAAGAAATTCAAATCAACCCTAATAATTGAGTCTGTTATTAACTCTAATTCCTTTAACACTCTTCCCACCTCAATCGAAAGAGCCATCTCATTACCACAGGATAGTCTTGCCCAAAAATCATCGGTATTAAGTCTAGACTCCTCGTGAACAAATCTGCTAAAGTGTCTGGCCAGGATACTCCAAGTCCCACGACAATTAGATAATAGATGTTTAATAGTCTGGACTTCGTTGCTGAGACACATGACGCAGATTGGTAGAGTCCTCCCTTCCTTATATCTAGTAGCTAATATTTCTAGAGTAGGAAGTAGGTTTAAGCGAAATCTCAAAAAAGAAGATCTGAACCAAGGTTTTGGGGACTTCTTTAGATAGGCCGGTACAAATGATAGTCGTTTATCCAACACTGTCAATTGTGCCTAACCAATCACCCAATTTCAGTTTTTCTTTTACCTTTAGTGGGTTCTGAAGAAGCAACTAAACCTCACAGTCACAACCAGACAATATTTCCAAGCATTTTTGCCCAAATCTATACAGAAAACCATCTTCCCCAATTGCAGCTTTATAGCTGTTTCCTCAAAGAGGGAGTTCTTTGGAGGATCTAACATTATTCTGTAAAGAGCCAACCACTTCCATTCCAGCCATGATCTAAGTGATGAAAGACCGAGTTCATATCGCAGGCAAACAATAGGTACACAGCCTGGCAGACCCAAGGTGCGTTTCCATATCCTAGCTTCTATTATATCCCAATTTATATCCATAGCTACAGAGTTGTAGTCCAAACCATATGAGATTATGGGAACTACCTTTCCTATGTAGAATCTTAGGAGGGGAACAATAGAAAAATTGCCAAACTTGGAATACATTTTTTTCATCTGTGCACCTAGTTTCACCAGCTTTAGAATCATAGATAACAGCAAGCTATTCTTTGTTGGAAAAGATCTTACATTCCATTGCATCATCACCCCAATATAAAAAAGTAAAGGGGCCAACTTTATACATTCTAAAAATTCCTGCTTGCTCCAGTTATCAACAGCTTTTGTCATAATTTCCCAGAAAAATCCCTCAGGCCTCTCCTGGTTGTACGTTTATTGGATGTCTATGTGGCCCTTGTTAGCCTTGCTAAAGGAAGTTTCCGGTTCTCTCCTCGTGTGTGGTCTTGGTCTCCATGTTGCAA
Organism: Ambystoma mexicanum; assembly: GCF_040938575.1. Classification (NCBI taxonomy): domain Eukaryota; kingdom Metazoa; phylum Chordata; class Amphibia; order Caudata; family Ambystomatidae; genus Ambystoma; species Ambystoma mexicanum. Next base: position 399,294,249 of record NC_090939.1, read on the forward strand.
TAATATGTCATTGTATCGGTCCGTTTAAATATAGACACCTATCTCAGCTCAATAACAATGTGTCAAATATACATGTATTGTGGTTATTTATGATTATTTGCTGACACACTGTACTGATTTTGTGAATAGATGTGTCAAATGAAAGAAAGTATGCATACTAATTTTTACATTCTTAATAACTCATTTGTTTTAAATGTTGTCACATGAATAAGAAGAAAACAAATGTTCTTTGTTAGGGAGAATTCTCCAGAATGGCTAATTTCCCTTGCCTACTGAGTCCCTCAGCAGCTTTGCTGGATTTCTGGGATTTATTTTCCTCACCTGGTAAGAGTGTGAGCCTTTTTTTCCCACTCTTACATGTGTTTTGCTGTGTGTGTTTTACATTTTTGTGTTCATAGACTGTGGAGCCTCACCTACTCCACAGGCATCATCTTTTTTTTTACTGTGTGTAACACAGCACCTTCAGTGCAGTGACACAGGATTGTCTTTTAGACTTCCCAACTCAGACTCAATTTTCTGGGACTGACTACTGTCTCCCAGAACATATAAAGATACCATTAACTTTATTAGCCTCTGTAAAACCACAGACCCAGTACAAACCATCTTACATGGAGTACTGGAAAGGGCTAATACTTATCCCTTTTTGTGAGTTTCTCTTGGAGCATTGCTTTCTCCCTTTTCATCAAGACTTGGCTTGTGGCAGTGATAACTACCCTATTTTTCCTACCATGGTTATCTTAAACAACATTGGTATTGTTTTAGGCTATCTTGGTAGCCTCGAACTTAAACCCGCTAGACCATATATGTTTTATTACGGTTCCGGCTGGGTTTATTCTCCATTTTTTTTTAAAATGTCTTTCTCATGTTTTACTCTGTGCGCCAAACCAGGGTTGATTCCTTTGTTCACCGTCTTTTCGCGGGCTTCTACGCTGAAGCCCTCCTTAGGTGCCTGTATGTTTCGGGGGGACAGGATGTGAGGGAGGGGTTTAGGACTTCCTGCACAGGGTCTCAATGGAGATCCATGTCACACTCTGAAATGATTGGGTGTGGTGACTCTCCCGGCGGGACAGCCACCCTGCTTTGTGATTGACAGCCAGGCTGTGTGAATGGGGATAAACTGCATAAAAAGCAGGTCTCTGGGTCTGGAAAGGCAGAGTCGCCACTGGAATGAAAGAACCAACGAGGAGCTGACGGAAGAGGACCCCTAATGACTGAACCGTCACTGGAGTGCCATTTTGCACCCACTTCATTTTGTGAGCTTAACTTGTCTGGGACCTCTTGGGAGTGGTGCAGTGTGTTAAGAGTGGGATTTTTAAACTGGTTTACTTTAGTGAAATGTTATACAACTGATGTGTAAATAAATGTATATTCTTTTACTCAGAAACCTTGAGTCAGTGTTTCTTTGAATCATAGTAATTGCTGACCTTTGTGTAACTATTGATACTGTTCATTTGCTCTTGAGATAAGTCTGGCTGCTCAGCCATCGCTACCACTTTTACTGTGTAGTGCAGGCTTGTACCAAACATGAATTTGTACTGTCACTTGTAGTCTTAATTGTGTGTGGTGTTCCCAAAGGGTACTGCATATAATTCTGCCTAACGCTGGTTTACAGCGGTGGGATCAAGTATAGTAATTACACTTAGAGTGCTGATATTACCTTGGATCAACTAACCACAAAGCTAACATCACTAAAAAGCAATATTAATCATGTCTCATATAGAAAGCTACAGTCAGGAGACCCTCCTTAGTTACACCATGGATTATTTAAAAAATCTGTCTAGAGAAAGGAACCTCTCTGCCAAAGGAAAAAAAGTCTGAATTGATTGAAAAGTTGTTGAAGAACCAAAGTCTGGGGAGTGGGTCTGAAATACTGGACTCTCCAGCAAATGTGGAAAATAATGAGGATGATAGTGTGTCTATAACTGATGAGTTAGAGGAAGTAAATGTGTCTCCTAATGTAGGCCTCACTGTGCCCTTGTCTGCTCAGCAACCTCAACCTTTGTCCACTGGGACCCCATCAGGTCCTACACTCAGTCCTGAATTCACTGCTCTAGAAAAAATGAGGCTTGAATTGGAATTCAAATGTTTAAATGCTCAAACTGATCAAAAACATCAAGAACATAAACTCAGAGAAATGGAGTTGAATCGTGAACTAGAAATGAAAAGGTTACTTCTTGAAAACGCTTCTCTCCCAGAGTTTTCTACGTCTTCCAGTCCTAAGAGACGCTGTATGCCTAAAGAGATTGTGGGTATGTATGAGGTTAAGCTTGATATTTTGGATTGGTTGGCAATGTTTGAATATAACCATGGGATTCAAGGTCTTACAGGGAATCAGGTGCTTCCCTGACTCTTCTCTAGGCTACCCACTGTTGCATCTGATGTTGTATTGGAGTTGGGGGAGGTGGATAGGATGGATTATGAGTGTGTGAAGCTAGCTCGAATTGCTCTTTTTGGGAAGACCCCTTCCCACTATTTTAAGAGGTTTAGGACCATCAAAAAGCATGATGGTACCCCTTGTTCTACCTGGGTGTGTGACTGTTTGAAAAAATTAGATGGTTGGGTTAAGGGTTACAGAGTAAACAGGTATGAAGGTATGAGAATCTTGTTATGTTGGAGTCAATGTATGATGCCTGCTCTCCTGAGCTCAGACAGCACTTGGCTGATTCTAAGGAGATAGATCCAAAGAAGCTAGCTAAGGCTGCTGACCTGTGGGTTGCCAACAGGGCTACTCACAAGGATTCTGTAGCAACTCAGAAGAAGGACGAGGGAAAGCAGCCAAAGAAAGATAACAAGGAGAATTTGAATACCTCACATCCAAAAGAGGGCCACAAACAGCAACATAAGGGTAAACAACAGGGAAAACCAAATCAGGCTAGTGTACCATCGGGACCCAAACCAGATGGAGGTCGGAACAAACCCCCATTCACCAAGACATTTGAGAAATGTTATGTTTGTGGGTCAACTGACCATGTTAAAGAGGATTCCAGATGTAAGGGTAAACCTTCAGGAATCCACAGTCTCCTTAGCCTTCTCCCCAGAGGAAGAAGTACCTATGGCAAGTGGAAACTTTCACCTACTGGTTGATGAACCCATGAAAGTCCCAGCTAGTGTTTCTTTAGTGTCCCTCAGCTTGTGGGAACAACAGAATTTAGATGTCTATAATTCCATCCTAGATAATACTAAAGAGCATTTTAAAGATAGTGTTCTTGTGAATGGCCAAGAGACTCCTGCCATCAGAGACACTGGAGCCATCATAACTGTGGAGGATGAATCATTTTTCAAGGTGGAGGATGTTGCTAAGGCACCCAAACGCCTCACCAAGTTAGATGGAGGCCCTGTGCAAATGCTTCCCCAGTTACCAGCTCTCATCCAGTGTAATGATATGACTGTCAAAATACCTGTTAGTGTACAGAGTGAAGTGCCTGCCAGTGTAATGATATGACTGTCAAAGTACCTGTTAGTGTGCAGAGTGAAGTGCCTGGGAGAGTTCTGTTGGATAATGACATAAAAACTCTTGGAGTTGTGTCCAGCATCACCAGACCTCCCAGTAAGAGGAGACATGTGCTCACTAGGCCTGCAAGGGAGAGAAACTTTAGAGGCTCTCCAGAGGAGCTGATAGAGGAAACTATCACCCCCACTCCACAGGAGTTGCTCACTGCTATTTCTAGGAAGAATGAGGCAAAGTGGAAACCCAAAACCTCAAGGAAAAAGTCAGACAGCATCCCTGTGCTACCAACAGGGACATCCCCAGGATTGTCCAAGATCACACCTGTGATCCCTCCACCTGCTGAGACAGAGTGAGAGGTGCAACCTTGTGTGGTTGAGCCAGTTTCTGAAGAATCAGATCTGGAGGAAGACACTGGATATCTGGACCCTGTTGACCACCCTGAGCTGCAGTCTTTACTGGCAGAAGGTGGACCCAACAGGGCGACTTCAGCAGAGGACAGAGAGAGTGTCCTACTCTTGAAGGTCATCGACAACAGGCTGCTAACCAACTTGATGGGCAAGAAGTTGGAAAGCACAGGTTAAGCTGGGGAGATGGCCTCTTCTACAGTGAACCCACTGAGTCTATCCCTGGGGACTGCAAAATAATTGTAGTGCCCCTTGCCAACAGACTCCAGTTCCTACAGTTGGCCCATGAGATACCTGGTCACTTGAGTTTCAAAAATACCAAGGAAAGGCTCTCCTTATACTTCTTCTGGCCTAAAATGGGTTCAGAAGTTGACAAATTCTGTAGGAGCTGTGACACTTGCCAAACCTCTTGCAAGAGGGGAGCCAAGAATGTGGCACCCCTGGTGCCTCTCCCAGTGGTGGGAGTTCCTTTTGAGAGAGTGGGCATCAACATTGTTGGTCCCCTTGACCCTCCCACATCTTCAGGAACAGGTTTATCCTGGTTGTAGTAGACCATGCTACAAGATACCTAGAAGCTATACCTATGAGAACGGTTATGGCTCAGGCTGTGGCTAAGGCTCTATTTGGTATTTTTACCAGAGTGGGGTTTCCTAAGGAAGTGATATCTGACAGGGGATCCAATTTCATGTCCCACTGCATGCAAGCCATGTGGAAAAACTGTGGTGTCACTTACAAGTTCTCTACAGCCTACCATCCACAGACAAATGGACTAGTAGAGAGGTTTAACCGTACTATGAAGAGCATGATAGGTGCTTTAGAGGAATCCCTTAAAAGGAAGTGTGACCTTCTACTGCCATGCCTTCTATTTGCTTATAGGGAAGTCCCTCAGGGGGGGAGTTGGTTACAGTCCCTTTGAACTTCTCTATGGCCATCCTGTCAGAGGTCCATTGGCTCTGAATAAGGAGGGGTTGGAGATTGCTCCTTCCCCCAAGCCAGTCAGAGTGACTGACTATGTGATAGGACTCCGGAGGAGAATGTCACACATGATGGCAGAAGCTAGTGATAACTTTAAAGCAGGTCAGTCTCTGGTCAAACGTTGGCATGACCAGAAGGCCAACATGGTTAAGTTTACTCAAGACCAGCTTGTGTTAGTTATAGTGCCAACAAGGCAGAGGGCCTTTCAGGACAAATGGATAGGACCCTTCAAGGTTGTGGGCAAAGTTGGGGAGGTGAACTATTTGGTGGACTTAGGCAGACCTAAGGAGGCTCCCAGAGTCTTTCACACAAAATGTTTAAAGGCATAAGTCTCGAGACCAGAAGTGGGAGCTTTGCTTCTAGCTTCAGCTGAAGAAGAGGAGGAGAGTGAACCTCTACCTGACCTCCTCAGAGGCCAACCTTTAGATGAAAAAATAGAAGGAGTCAATCTCTCTTCTCAGCTGATTTCTGAACAACAGGAGGGGTGCAAATTTCTGTTAAATCAGTTTGCCTGATTGTTTTCACTTTCACCAGGCTTGACCCCTTCAGGCCAGCATGATATTCTCACTGGTGACTGTCTACCTGACAAAAGCAGGGGGTACAGAATGTCAGAACATGTGAGATCCCACATCAAAGGAGAGGTCAACAAGATGCTTGATCTCGGGGTTATAGAGCCATCTACAGGTCCATGGTCTAGTCCAGTTGTCCTAGTAACAAAAGCAGGATCCAAGGAATTGAGATTCTGAGTGGACTATAGAGCTCTAAATGCAGTCACTAAGACTGATGCCCATCATATGCCAAGGACAGATGAACTGGTGGATAGACTTGGTTCAGCCAAGTACCTCAGTACATTTGATCTGACATCAGGCTATTGGCAAATAGCCCTGACAGACCATGCCAAGGAGAAAACTGCATTTTCCACCCAAGCAGGTCTCTACCAGTTTAAGGTTATGCCTTCTGGACTAAAGAATGCACCTGCTACATTTCAAAGGATGCTCAATCAAGTTCTGAATGGAAGGGAGGACTTCTGCATGGCATACTTGGATGACATTGCAGTGTTCAGCCCTACATGGAAAGAACATATTGATAATTTAGGGTATGTTTTGCAGGCTATTGAGCAGGCCCATCTGACCATAAAGGCAAGTAAATGTCACATTGGTCAGAGCAAAGTGGTCTACCTTGGTCATGAGGTAGGAGGAGGTGAAATAAGGCCATTGCCTAGCAAGGTACAAGCTGTACAAAACTGGGACACCGCTACTACTCAAACCCAAGTGAGAGCTTTCCTAGGTCTCACTGGGTACTACAGGAATTTCATAGAGAACTATGGGACCATAGCTTATACCTTGAATGTGATCTCCTCTCCAAAATTCATAAAAAGGTTAGATGGAATGAGGAATGCACTCAAGCCTATGAAAGCCTGAAGAAAGCCCTTTGTCAAGCTCCAGTCCTAAGAGCTCCTGATTATCACTAACCCTTCATTGTGCAGACAGAGGCCTCCAATATAGGTATAGGTGCAGTCCTTAGTCAACTGGATGACAAAGGTAGGGAGCACCCCATTTGCTTCATCAGTAGGAAACTGAAGGAACCAGAAACAAGGTGGGCAACCATAGAGTGTGAATGTTTTGCCATTGTGTGGTCTCTGAAGAGGTTTAGACCATACTTGTATGGATCTACATTTGTGATTCAGACAGACCACCAACCCTTGAGATGGTTAATGCGAAAGAAAGGGGAAAACCCAAAACTTCTGAGATGGTCAATCTGCCTGCAAGGGTTTGATGTCACCATTGAACACAGAGCAGGATGACACCACCAAAATGCTGATGGTCTCTCTAGGATGTTTTTAACTGACTAGAGGTAGAGATTCATCCAGGAGTGGATTAAATCCTCCTGTCCCTTAGTCTAGGGGGGGGGGGGGCGAGTGTTGGGGAGAATTCTCCAGAATGGCTAATTTCCCTTACCTACTGAGTCCCTCAGCAGCTTTGGTAGATTTATGGGATTTATTTTTCTCACCTGGTAAAAGTGTGAGCCTTTTTATCCCACTCTTACATGAGTTTTGCTGTGTGTGTTTTACATTTTTGTGTTCATAGACAGTGGAGCCTCACTTACTGCACAGGCATCATCTTTTATTTACTGTGTGTTACACAACACCTTCAGTGCCGTGACACAGGGTTGTCTTTTAGACTTCCCAACTCAGACTTCATTTTCTGGGACTGACTACTGTCTCCCAGAACATATAAAGTTACCATTAACTTTATTAGCCTCTGTAAAACCACAGACCCAGTACAAACCATCTTACATGGAGTACTGGAAAGGGTTAATACTTCTCCCTTTTTGTCGATTTATCTTGGAGCATTGCTTCGTTCCCTTTTCATCAAGACTTGGCTGGTGGCAGTGGCAACTACCCTATTTTTCCTACCAAGGTTATTTTATATAACCTTGGTATTGTTTTAGGCTATCTTGGTAGCCTCAAACTTAAAACCGCTATACCCTATATGTTTTATTACGGTTCTGGCTGGGTTTATTCACCATTTCTTTTTGAAAATGCCTTTCTCGTGTTTTACTCTGTGCGCCAAACCAGGTTTGATTCCTTTGTTCACTGTCTTTTTGCGGGCTTCTAAGCAGAAAACCTCCTTAGGTGCCTGAATTTCTGGAAGGACAGGATGTGAGGGAGGGGTTTAGGAATCCCTGCACAGGGTCTTCTTGGGGACCCATGTCACACTCTGAAATGATTGGCTGTGGTGACTCTCCCGGCGGGACAGCCACCCTGCTGTGTGATTGAAAGCCAGGCTGTGTGAATGGGGAAAAACTGAATAAAAAGCAGGTCTCTGGGTCTGGAAAGGCAGAGTCACAACTGGAATGAAAGAACCAAAGAGGAGCTGATGGAAGAGGATGCCTACCACGACTGAACGGCCTGGTGAAGCCCTGCTGCAGGTCCGAATCCTCGAACTCCAACGACAGAGAAGATCCTCCAGGAATCTTTTCCCCTGAGTTGGTGGTACCAACCAGTTTGCCCAAACTGCAAGCCAGGACTCCCTCCTCTGGTCGAATTCGCTGTACAGAGTTACAGTGGGCCGGATAGCCATGGAGGTCGGACCCTGCTTGGGTTTTAAGGAGTGCACCTTTTATTTGTTGCTTTGCTCTGCTGCTGGTTTCTTCCCTGGGTAGTGCAGGACCCTCCAGTCTTCCTACTTCATGTCAGTACGACAGTCGCTTCAGGAACCGTGAGCATGCAGGAACTGCCAGGAACGTCAGCCTCAGCTACAGCTTCTTCTCCATTGAAAGGTTCTGTTCAAATCTGGTTGTTTGGGTCGTTCAGCCACGGTGAAAGTGTGTGAAAGCTTTCTCCAATCCGAGGGCTTGTCCTTCTCTACTCTTTAACCTAACTTTTCTGCTGAGCAACTTCGTCCAGAACTCTTGGCAAAGACCTAACTGTGAACTACGCTGAACTGTGTGATCTTGAGCAAAAGACTTTTGTCCTATTGACTTTGGCCCTAAGCCTTTTTTATTTGATTCCATCACTGTAGTTCCTCTTTCTAGACTGCCCTGATTACTTACCTGTTTGTGCTGTTCAATTTCTGTCTTTGTCTTTCCCTCCCTTTTAAATCTCTGGAGTGCCATTTTGCTCCCACTTCATTTTGTGAGCTTAACTTGTCTGAAACCTATTGGTGGTGTGGTGTATTAAGAGTGTGATTTTTTAAACTGCTTTACTTTAGTGAAACTGATGTGTAAATAAATGTATATTCTTTTACTCAGAAACCTTGAGTCAGTGTTTGTTTGAATCATAGCAATTGCTGCCCTTTGTGTAATTATTGATACTGCTCACTTGCTCTTGAGATATGTCTAGCTGCCTAGCCATCGCTTCCAGTTTAACTGTGTAGTACAGGCTTGTACCAAAGGTGAATTTGTACTGTCACTTGTAGTCTTAATTGTGTGTGGTGTTCCCAAAGGGTACTGCATATAATTCTGCCTAACACTCTTTGATTTACCTATTTCTTCCTGGGAATTTGGTCGAGGAACATTATTCATAACAACTTACATTAATTTTGATTGGGTATTCTGTTTTGTATTGTCTACTGAAGTATCACGGTTCATCACAGCCACATTTGCATATTGCAGGAGAAGAGTATATATTGAACCATGTGTATCAGGAGCACTATGTTGTTAAGATCAAAAGATTCTCGTTGATGGCACTGGGGGATCGTGAACACTGTGGTAGTACCACGATTAGCCTGTGGGACGCGGGGTTGCTCTTCGTGGCATGTATGATCTGTTTATTGTTTGTGCACAACCAGATTGTGAAAGAGTACTTTAATGATTGTGAAACGGAAAGTCCAACGTTACACCTTTTTTCTGGCACCTACATTTTTGAATGATTCGCTGCCTAGTAAATTAGTTTAACCCTTTCAGTCCTCATAAAAAGCCTTGTTGGGTTGACATCTCTGAATGAAAACGTGCAAGTGTAAACTGCACCTGTTGCCCAGAGTTACCCTGTTTACTGCATGACTCTCATCACGCACACGTCTGTGTGGACCCCATTAGATGACAGCAGGCCCATTTATGTATAATTATTTAAGACTTTAGCCTAGGTGTGACCCTAGAGGGAACCCATGTGTAAAAATAGAGTCCATCAATCTAATTTTGTGAAATGCAAGTGTGCGTGGGACAAAGATGTTGAGACATATGCTGAGGTCATCTGCTTTCCTCTGTGAGTGAGAGCTGCAGTACCCAGAACCAGGTGCAGATGCATGAAGCAATGTGCTATGCAATACACTTTAAATACACACCTGAGTGACATTTCAAGAAGATGCCAAGGAAAATATAAATGTGCTTGCATCGACTACTGTGGTGGCCACCACATATTGGAAAGGGTGTGACATTCCAGTTGTGAGCTGAGACACATATTGACTGCTGATTTTCTTTGTGACACAGGGTCCACCACCTCTAATGTGTTGAACCATTTGAAGCATCAGCACTTGAGATGGGTCTCGAAGAACACCAGCCTAAATAGGAATGGTGTGGAAGCTATTCAGGGCTCCATCATTCTGAGACCATGTCCCATAATTTGGATTGTTCAATGTTTGAGCACACTATCTTCTTGACCTTGACCAGAGGGGGGCGCCCATGGTACTCACTTCCCTTGAACTAGGAAACACAACTCTGTAACCAGCCCTAAGATGTTTGCTTCTTGAAAGACTTACTGCTGTCCTTATATCGTTCCTGCATTAAAAGTTAGATTGCAAAAGTTGGAAATTGCATGCACGGGTCCCAACAACATAGTGTTGGGTGTTCCAAACAAACAGTTTGCATTACTTAGAAAAGTAGCCCCATGACGTCAAGGTATTCAGATCATATTGACACCATTGGGCTAAATGCACTATTGACAGTGCAGGCTGGGATCGATGAGAGCTGTAGTCCAAAACATCTGAAGATCCGAAGGTTGCAGACCCCTACATCAAACCAATGTAGATTTGGAGTCTACCACAGGTACATGTTTATTTCAGATGTGGTACATGCTTTAAATGTACATTTACAGCTAATGGAAAGAATTGTACGCAGGCAGAGGGTTACTAAACATTGAATATTTTGACAAATTGTCAATTACCACATGTGATTTATTATTTGAAATACCCATACAACCTTGTATATGTAGGCAGAACTAACAGAGAATGTTGCTTTATGATCAAAGAATGCAGGTCAAAAAAACCAGGGGACCAGCCTACACACTAAGGGCCCTATTCATGGAATCATTTGCGCAGGAAACAGGGAACTTGCACACCAAACTGTGTGTGAAATCCAGTTTGCCAATTAATGGAACCAAATGTGGCAAACTTTACCAGGACTAGCATGGAGTTTGTGCAGGCTCGGCACGTCTCTGCGAGCTGTCGACTGCCTTGCGCGAGACCCCATATGCACAGTGTGGGCGTGGCTTGCCTAAAGGGCTGGGAAGGGGGCGGAACACAGAAAATGGGGAAGAACATGCAAAAAAGTGGCCATTACGAGGGACAGCCTGCAGGCAGTCCCTCCCATGCCCACCATTGCACCAAACGACAAGTATTCATGCACCCACGCATGCAGCCTCTCAGCCGGGAAATCCCTCGATTTCCACACTACCCGAAGACGAGCATAAAGACACTTGTGCATAGGAATAACAGCCCAGGGGTGGGTTTCTATGTCGGATTTAGGGGTGCGTGTACGCAACTGGGGTTCTGATCTAATTTAGGGGTACACATACACAGTGTAGCAGGGTGCAGGAATGGTTTACGGGGGAACGCATGCAGATTTTCTGAGTTTAACCCGAGTTACGAAGTATTATACACCTGTTGTCGGTGTACTGGCAGGGTCCCTGAGATGCAAGCCTGCTTGCGCGGGACCCCACACACTGTTTGAAGGGTTTCCTTCAGACCTAATTAATTTAATTTTGACATACGGTTTACGCAGGATGCACATTTTATATTCTGCACACAGGCTCGTGCTGCGTCGTTCTCTGTAACACATATGTGGCTGCATGGAGGATGACATTAAGGGTCTAATCCACAGAGCGTTTTCCAATGGGGTTTTGCCGTTATAATACGCTTCTGTGAATTAGGCCCTTATAAATTGTGTGTCGATGCCAAAATTAAATTAATTAGGTCTGAAGGAAACACTGACGGGATCATTTCCGTTAAAGAACAACATTGTCTGCTTGGGCCTTGATTTGAACAAAAAGGGCCAGATTGACAGAGAAAATTATGTATTGTCATCAGCCAATAAGGGTACAAATTACACCAGAGATGTGTTAATTTTGTGTGAATAATCTCTTTATTAAATGTATGCGTTGATAACCGATCTCTGGCATAAAAATACATTGTGCTTTATCATTTCAACACTAGGATTCTCGGTTGTATGATTGTGATAATCATTATTTAAATTGTGTTTTCATCAGATCAGCAAGTAACTCAGTTCAAACAATGTTCCTGATGGCCCCGTGATGCAAAAGTGAGTATGGCAGACCAGAAAGAAATAGATTCCTTTTAAGAATAAAGCTGGATAAAATATGGTCAAACCATAATGACAACGGAATTGTTACTGAACAGATGAGTGCACTAGCAGAACAGAATGGGAACATATTTTTCTTAAGTATTAGTGTGGTTGGTCAACTAAGGACACTGGTCTTGCTACTGAACATTTGGGTGCATTACCGATCGTTATGGGGCTATGTTGGATGAAATTGTAGTATTTATTTGTATGGGCTTAAACAAGTCTTTATGAAAAGTTCAATAGAACAAACTACTTACATAATTTTGACAATTTAAGACAATTCATCATACTCAATTTAAGAAAGTTAAAACATTCACATAAAGCCTTCAGATAAAACACCATAGTACAATATAGCAAAAAACAAATTACTAACATTAATTACAAATCTGAGAACTGCTAACTTTAGAGAAACAGATTTTAAACGCAACACAGTCCACCAGATGATTTCCAAGTGGACCCATTAAGGACAGGTTACACATTTACTGAAATATTCAATGCACTGAGGTCTCAAAGCGATACAATACACTAGTAAATGAGGCAATGTTTCTTTTTCTGAAGTAAAGTTACAAAAACGGCAAAAAGACTTGCAGTCAGGTGGACTTTCGCTGATACATAAAATGTAATTTGTAAGTACTATGCGCAAATCGAAAACGCATAAAGTTATTACGTACATTTTTTGTTAAAAAACAACAAATATAAGAATGAACATTGCCCAATTCCTTCTGAGGTGAAAAAGATGCCTATATAGACAGGAGTTCATCATGGTGTCAATAGTATTAGCCCAACCATTACGTTCAATAATTTTCTTTGATTTATTTGGATTTGTTAGTAGCGTTTCAACAGATACTCCCAAGGAACCCAACTTGAGCAGACAGTCTTGATGAAATTAGTAGATGTAGCCCTTTTTCATATTACCATCTCGAACCTCTTTACTAATTAAAGAATACACATTTCCTTCAGGATCTATATAAAATGTCCTAAAAACGGACAATCTTCGCCATACAACTAGACTCTGAAGGGTTTGCAATACTCATTCATTTCTAATTGCACTCATGGGAACACACTTTGGAAGAAAATTAAAAAAAAACAACACCATAATAAAGCCTCCAAATGTACATAATTTGGTCAAGATCCACTCTGGAAAAAGTTCCAGGCCATAACTAAGACTAGGATGTACCTTTGCTATGTAGAATGTATGCGTTGAAAGCACTGAAAATGTACCATATTTTGAGAGGGGAAAAAGTGTGAGAGAGAGAGAGAGATGGTTAAGAAATGGTGCTTAGTTTGTGACACATTAATGCCAAAGAGTTACCAAGGACTAGGCCTCTTATGATGAGTGTAGGTGGCCATTACATTCCCAGTATGTGCTGCCACTAAAATGAATTTTGCTGTCAGGTAACACGTCTTTTGGAGGGGTGAAATGGTAAGGGCTTGATGCACGTGATGATGCTTGCACATAAAAAATGTGATTGAATATAATATCACAAGATGTTCACCGGGGAGAACAAATTGCAAACACGCCCTTACAACTAGAGACTATACCGGTTAGATAGGGGTCTGCAACTACATACAATGTTACCGTTTTCTTTTAGTAGTTTATAACCCATTGGTTACTGGGAGAGAAAAGGTGGCTTGTTTCACTGTGAAAGTCATATCTGGGGTTGGACTATTACGAGAAGGGGCTGGTGGCTTCCTTGTTTATGAGTTATTGTAGGAGGAGTAACTTAGATTTTAGGTCCATATGTATGTTATGAGAAGCTGCAGTGTGGAAGGCGGTGGACTTTTGCACTTTGATGATGGTGGATGATTTTATTATTGTGGAAGCATGAGAGGTGGGTACTCATGCACAACGAATCTTGGATTAGAGGGATGACTAACAAGGGACGTGCTTGAGACTGAACAGTGCTTTGCTTAACATCCGGTGGGGGAGGTATTTCCCTTTTGGCTTTTGTTTTTGCAATTTCGAGACTCCATGCATTTCATTTAGCTGCTTGCAACCGCCGGTTCATTTGACTTTGGCTCGCTGATGGACTTTTATGCAAGGACAGTTGTTTTCCGTCTGCTTTATCTCTACAGTTGAAGAAGAAGCTTGCTTGGTCATGGGCCTCATTCCGAGATTGGAGGTAGCCATGGCGCTATTTGCGCCATGGCTGCCTCCAATACCGGGTCCGGCACCGGTCTTGTTCAATCGGGATTTACCGGTGCAGTCAGCCCTGGCGGGACCAGTAAGTGCCCATTGAACAAACCATTCCCCATTCCCATTTGAGCCCCCATAGGGCTCAATGGTAATGGGGAGGTCGCTAATAACGAGCTCGCGACTAGCAAGCCCATTATTAGCGCCCTGGTCCCTTAGCGGGACCCGTAAGGGACGTGTGGTCAGACCACACGTTCCTTACGGTTCCCTCCAAGGGACCACGGAATCGGGCAGTAAGGGATTACCGGCACCGGTAACCTTACCGGTGCCCGGTATCCCTTACCGCCCGACTCGTAATAACCCCGATGGTCTCCTATAATGGGTCTCAATAACTTTAGGGTGTGCGATAGATGGGCATGGTTCTGTTGTATTGGGGTGGGGATCTTTAGGTTTATATTATTGAAATTAGACTGTGGCTTAAATTCAGGATGGGGAGGATTTTTGGAGTTAGTTGAGTATTTTATATTTGAATGGAGTTCTTACAAATTTAGGAGAGGTGTCCAGGGCAATGGACTGTTTGGAATGTATTGTTCACTTTCTACTGTTGGGCTGTTGTTAGTGTCTTGCTCCTGTTTCAGAGTGGGTGGATCTGGGTTCACAATTGTACATTTGTTATTGAGTTTAGTTCCTTTGCAAGAGTGGGGTTTGATTGAATTGATTGATTCGGATAGGGTAGTGATGATGAGTGATGAACTGTGTGTGGTCACTTGGAATGTGAACGACTTGAATAATATACATAAGAGAAAGAGATTTTTGACATATTTGAATGATCTGAAAAGCGATATTTGCTTTATTCAAGAGACACATTTCCTAAAGGGGGAATTGGAAAATCTGAGAAAAGGTTGGATTGGGAAAGTTTATGGATCATCTTTTAATTCTAGGTCGAGAGGGGTGGCAATTTTAATCAGGAAAAATGCACCAATTAAGGTATTGAGAGATATCTCAGATCGAGAAGGAAGGGTTATTGACTTGTTGATCAACATTCAGAGCTCCAATGCAATCTTATGCAATATTTATGCCCGTCAGTGGACGACAGAACTTTCTTCCAGAAAGTATTCCCAACTATTCAGGATCTGGCCACCTGAAATATAATATTGGGTCGGGAATTTAATGTAGTAATGGATCAAGGATTAGACAGGAGTACTTCAAGATCACGAAAACAAAGTGACAATCATTTATCATGAATAGACCTACTTGCTGAACACAATCTGAGGGATAGTTGGAGGCTGGAACACCACCTGGCCAGGGAATATAGCTTCTTTTCTGGGGCGCAGGCATTTTACTCAAGGCTGTACATGCTGTTGATGGCATGAAAAATAACTGAGAATTACAGGTCGAGTGAAATTGGTAAAATCCTATTTGATCTTGCGCATGTGGTCATGCATTTGAAATTAGATTTCAGCATGCACAAACAGAACACTTGGAGAATGAATACTTCGCTGTTACCCAATGTGGAGGGGGTGGAGAAAATAGCTGCAAACATTGAGTTCTTTATAGACGAGAACTATAATGGGGAAATTAGGCCAGAGATAGTGTGGGAGGCGTTCAAGTGTACTATGAGGGGGATGCACGTTGGCCTAGAAAGTGGACAGAAGAAACAATTTGAGAGGAGATATTCAGAACTTGAGTCAGGAATTAAAGACATATTTAGGAGACTTATGGGGATCTGACATGTACGGATATGGTTCCTGAACTTTTGAAATTGAAGAAAGAACTGAAGACGCTAATCACGGATCAGGTGGAGAGGAAATCATTTTACCATAAATTTACATATTCGGAGAATGGAGAGAAGTGTGATCGCTGGTTATCGCTCAGATTAAGGAAGAGAGAGTCAGAACATTCGATTACTTCAATTTAAGGTCCGGACGGACGGATTACATTCCATCCGAAGGAAATCAATGAAGTTTCACTCATTTTATACAGAGCTGTACCAAAACGAGTTGGATTTTTCTGGTACAGGAGAAGTGTTCCTTGAAGGGTTGAAGAGTCCAAAGCTTGCGGAAGAAGCATCACAAGCCCTTGAGGAAGATATAATGCTAGAAGAAATTAAAAGAGCGATCAGCAGGCTGAATGGTGGGAAGTCACTGGAACCGGTGGTTTACCGGTGGAGTTCTATAGATTACTGCTGAATTCAGCACTGATTCTATTGAAGGACATGTTTACATCGTCAATGGCAAATTGCTCTTTACCACCACCTACGAGACATGCTACAATCTCAGTCTTTTTAAAAAAAAAAGAAAGGATGATACCCTCCCTTCGAGCTATAGACCAATTAGTTTCATAAATGTAGACAATAAGATACTGTCTACACAATTGGCCTTAAGGCTAGAGAACTTACTATCAAAACTAATTCATGAGAATCAGTCGGGGTTTGTGAAGGGGAGAGGGACAAGCAACATTGGAAAGTTGCTGCATACAATATCGATAGCAACTCATTCTCAAGATGACACTGCGGTCCTATCCCTTGATGCCGAAAAGGCTTTTGACTGGGTAAACTGGGATTTTCTTTTTTCGGTCTTTGAGAGAATGGTATTTGCTGTAATAATTATTTCCTGGATTAAGTTGCTTTATACTGATCCTACTGCTGACGTTAATACCAATGGATTACGATCAGATTCTTTTGTGTTGAAAAGAGGAACTAGACAGGGGTGTCCACTGTCCCCCTTATTGTTGGTTATTGGGATTGAACCTCTAGCTTTTGCGCTTAGAATGGAGTCTGGTTTGCTCGGATTGAGCTGCTGGGGGTTACAAGAAAAAGTGTGGCTGTATGCTGATGATTTACTTTTGGTTCTCAGGGATCTTAAAACATCTTTACCAGTTCTTATGCACATTTTGTCACTTTTTCATCAGTGTTCAGGTTACAAAATAAATTGGGCTAAATTGGAAGTGCTGCCCCTGGTGCCATATTGTGATAAGCAGTTCTTGTCAAATTTTGGGTTTCAATTGGTGTGCCGAAAGTTATTATACTTGGGTGTATGGATTACACCCACGATTGCTGACTACGTACATGAGAACTTGAAAATGGTTTGTGCTAATTTTAGGCAGGATCTGGCACTATGGAGGTTATTACATCTCTCACTCTGGGGGAAGGTTAACGCACTCAAGATGGTCTCAACACCTAAGATCAATTATGTCCTGAGCATGATCCCGCTGAAAATTGACATGAAATATTGGAAAGAACTAGATCGGCTCCTACAAAATTTCCTCTGGGATCAACAACTGCCCAGATTAAAACTTTGTAAATTACAATTACCATTGGCAAAGGGTAGGTTAGGGGTGCCCAATTTTAGGGCTTATCATTTAGCTTTAATTTCCCATTTTCTGGCCGCTTTTCTAGAACCTGAACCAGAGGAGTGGGTGATTGCTGAAACTAGCTATACATTTGGCCATTTTAACCTCTGTTTCAAGGTCTGGCTGTGTGAAAGATCCATTCATTGTGGGTTTGGGGAGTTTCTGGAAGAAACTGAATGCATTTTTGAGAATTGATGCATTTAGGGATCCAGGGGCATCAGTTAGTATTGAAAGACCAAAGAAATATCGAAGCTTAGTACCACAAATGAAATACGCCAATCACGGGATGAAAAGATACAAGTATCTTTTACTACTGTACAGTTTACAAAGCAAAACAGATAGCTATCTGGCTCCCAACACGTCGCAGTGTGTACCAGCAGACACAGTGAGTAGTGAGAGTGCTGCACATCTAAACACAGACATATTCATACCATTTTAGCAATATTGTCCAGCCTCTCTCTAAGTTAATAATTCTTGGGCTAGAGTTTGTGCTAGTTCACATGACAAATGTTACAATGTTATGCAAAGGATTAAACAAGTTTACATGTCCATGAAACTACAATGATGCTGTTGGTTCTCGAATCCACGGTAAGCCTTATTCCAAGAGTCATGACAATGCAGCTCAGCCAAAGCATACAACCAGAGTTTACTTTCCATTGTTTTGGTGTTTATACGAGGATGAGGCTTGTGAAAGCAGACACCACTTAAATGACAGTTCGTATGAAGCGCAAGGTTTCTTTGCATAAGTTAAATGGTATGCTCTCAGTCAGCCTAAACATTAACGAAACTCAAAGGTCATTCGGCTCGACTGCAAGTCGAAAACACAGTCCACCATTTTAGAACAAGGAACATGAGTCGAAATCAAAATGGTGGATGAGTCTTAAAATGGCGGCAACATTAACCCCAAATCGGAACTTTGCAAACGCGATTTTCTGCGTAACACGAATGTGCTTGGGCCAATATTCATAATAAGGAGGCACTATTTGATTACGGTTTAACAAACTCTTGTTTTGGCCTAAGCTAAGAGCTTTACTCAACCACTCACTCTACTCAAAACCCCATGTCTCAATGTCCGTACATCCTGAATCACAATCTTCAGAAATATTAGTCGCCATTAGATCCTTGATAGTGATATCCTTCATTACAAAAACATTAGTCATTTGCTCAGGTGCATGTATTTTTGGTCCTAATGTACCTACAGTTTGCGCACAACATCCCCCTAACATCGAACATATGGCAGGAAGACATTGTATGCAACAACCACAAAACAATATAATACCAAAGATTACCACTAAGACTGAAAAGAACTTCCATCCCCATGAACGTAGAAAGTCCCAGAACCAAGCACTAAGATCCCAATTTCCCTTGGGAACATGTACTTCCGTACCCAGGACATACATATTTTGTATTGCCTTGAATATAGTAGGGGAGGAGTCAGATACAAAAACACAACAGGCAGATCCCACCAATTTACATACTCCACCACGCTCAGCTAGGATGATGTCTAACACCATCCTGTTCTTTAGAGCCACTAATCTAATAGCTTTCTGTTCCAACGTCATATTGTATAGTATATCGGTGGTTCTGATGATGTTTCTCTGCAATACTCTTGCCAGTCTCCTAATATCCTCAGAGTTCATGATCTGTCCCCAAAACGGCACACAGAATTTCGCTACATCACCCATGACCTGCGAAGGAGTATCACCATTCTCGTTCCACCTTGAACGAGCTCTAGAGACCTCAGAGGTGCTGGCTACATATACCCCTGGTAGCAAGAGACCCAAATAACAAGTACACTGCCAATCTCTAGGTAACCAAGGATAAGCTTCATTGCCACAGACAAAATAAACGGGATCACCTACATACAAAGGTCTGTCCTCACTAGTTAGATTTGCAATGTTGGTACAACCCTCAAAAGTACCCATCAACTGAGAACCATCCCTTTGTATGCAGAAGGAAACAGAGTTGGGGCTATGATTGATAGTATAAGAAGGAGGCATGGCATCCCGGTTGCCTACGGGAGCCATCTTGTAAGAAATTAACAATTGGAAAGGTCTAGAAAGTCTATCGGAAAGCCTAATAGAAGCAACATTGAGTTTGCTCCTATTTGCAAAAAGGGAAAATCCCAGAGGTGTCAGGACTCGTCTTTCAAATTCGTTCAAATTAGTCCCATCGAAGTTCCCAGAAATACTATCATTCCAACGACCAAAGAATAGTGCCCTTAGAGAGGCATGACATGCAGTAGTCAAAGGAAGAGGATGAATATACCAACCCAACCCTTTTTCCCCATGCTGTGGCAAATGCAAACATATCCAGCTGTCGGAATTGAAACAATATTATGCCTCCTATTGCAACAATTGTATGTGTATTGGCCTACGCCAAGTTCTCTAAACATCGTATACGAACAAACTCCACGGCAAGGTCTTGACCTTAGAGAAAGTAATGTAAGTCGCCATCTTGGATTAAGCCACCATTTTAGGTTCTCTTGTTATATGGAAGTCACCCTAAACATAAAAATGGAGGCCGAATGACCTTCTGAATAAGATTCTGGCCATTGTGACCTCCGTACACATGAATAATTAATATGCCTGCAGGCCACTTGTCGGGGTCGCAAACTAAGACCTTGTCCTACCGTTGACCTATATGTAAATGTACAAATATATCAGTGAAACCAATCAAAATGCATATATTAAAGGATTGACCTGGCAAGGAACCCATAGGCCCGGCTCACAGAATGGTTAACCCGCGAGAGGGTTGGCCAAGGGCTGGATAAACTGTATAAAAGACCTAGGTATTTCAATGTGCGGTCTCTCTCACTAACGCATCGAACCCTCGTTGAAGTTCGTTATGTTACTCTGAGAGCCGAATAGCTATCCGTTTGTCAATTGACTTTGGTAACTGTTGTAGCTTTTAAATAAAGCACTTGTATGTTCTTTGTAACCTGTGTTGGTGTGTTTCCTTTTGGGCTTCCCGGCCTCATATTATTTTTCTGTTTCCACAGTTGGCACCCGAATAGGGACCCTCAAAATGGATGCCGGATCATTGAAGGTTGACGCAGACTATCGAACCGGGATCGGACCGTGTGATACTGCGGGCCCGAACTGAACGAGACGCGATACCTCGGCAGTGCTGCACGATCCGATCCTTGGACGATAGTCGTGTGGTCTGACACGGCATCTTGACGAGGGTCCATTTTTGAGGCGGGCAGATTTGTCGAAACCACCAAACACAAGGTAAAATTCGTTAGGTAAATTCTTTGGTAAACCGTACGGTCCTCCTTAGGTTTGGTCAGGTGCAGTCGTGACCCGACTCTTAATTTAACCCTGACAATTTGAATTTGGCGTATTGTGTCTGCAGACACAATTATTGACCAGGTAACACCAATTTTTTGTGAAATGCCTGGGAAATTGTCTAGCTGCTTTAGGGCTTTGTTCCGCAGCGATCGACAATCTTTGGAATTTAGCCGCCCGGCACCACAGGAGGGGTCGCCGGCATGTACTATGTACTGTAAGTATGGCATTGGAAGTATAGTATTTAATGATATTTGGCACAAACAAACCAGACCTGCCGCCGAATTTCAGTGGCCAATCAATGGTAGTATCGAGATCCCCCGTATTGAATACCTAGAATCGGTCTTGCTAAAAAAGAAGGCCAGACCTGCAGCATTTGATGTTTTGCAGAATTGGAAAAAAGAAGCGTTGCAGCAGCTTAAAAGTAGGGATAAACATGCACGCCGTCATAAAACAAATGCCGAAAAGGCGTTGTTATATGATAAAGAAAAACATTCAGAGTCAGTCAAAAATATGGATTTCAGAGTCAGTCAAAAATATGGATAGGGCTTTCTCACTCGGCATCCAGAAAATCTATCCCTCTAAAGATTTCCATGTTTCTGAAGAATTTTTTGAAAAATTGTTAAACGAACGCAGGCCTGGTGCCTCTGCACCACCTCTGTATGATCCTCTCCCTGGTGCTCTGCCATCCCTGCTGTTATTCCTGCTGTCATTCCTGTTCCCCCTGTACAACCCATTGGTCCTATTCCTCCAGTTGTTGTTCCTCCACCTATCCTACCACCCCTTCCTCTTGCGCCGATAGTTGCACCCTTATTGAATTTGCCCACACCTCCGCTCCCGAGTGGTTCTGTATTGACTGAAGTTGATCGGGGTGCGGGGTCAAAGATTGTCACTCGAAATACTGTTTCTGCAGACAAGAAACGGGAATTATTTGCATGGGCTAAGCACTGTATGGAGAGAGGTGATCAAGCTAACGTTTTTTCCACATTATCAAATATGGGCAATTTTCCCAAGAAAAATGTTTTTATCGAAGGTTTGGGGACTCATTTATGTGTAATGTGGGGTAGATTACATAATACAGATCTCCCACAAGGGGTGAGGGATCTAAATACTTTAGCGCTTTCGAGGGACATAGAGGAGAAAGTATATGGTCACGTTGGGAGATTGTTTGAGTATAGGAGGGACTTTGAGAAATTACGGGATGAGGATGGTGAAGACGACAGTATGTATGTGCAGAAACGGTTCCTTCCGTGTCGCAGATCGGCATCTGAGGAAGTACGAATTTGTACCAAATATGAAATTCGATGGATCTCGGATTCATCGATACCGCCGGATGAAGTATATGACACATATAGTCAGTATACAGTAGAAATGCAGAGGAAGGTGATTCAGGTAATGGTACAGTACCTGCAGGATGAATGTGTAAGGAAGAAGGTTAGTTGTCCTATAGAGTTATTGGGTATTTGTAAGAGGGCTTTTTCGCGTGACACTTCTTCAGCTGCCTTAGCGCTCGACCTGGCTCTGTTGCTTAGTAAGCGGTCAGAGTTACCTATATCTCAGTTGCCTATGAGAGAGGTTCCTCTGACATTTGTCCCAAAGGTTGAGATTCCCGCTAATGCTGGGACTGGTGCACCCGCTGTGGACATCCCTGCACATTATGTATCACATCCCGTTTTCACGACAGGAAGTGAACACTATTAGACAATCAATTCCCGATATTAGGAAAAACCCGACAGGATTCTACAAAGAGATAGAGTCCGTTTTGCAGTCCTCTGTGTTCACCTCAAGTGATATTGACTTGCTATTCCCTGTACTACTGCCCGTAGATTTATGGAAGCAGGTTCGAACAATAGACGATGTGCCAGGGTTGGGAGATACGTGGGCTAACATGACTAGGTTTGATGGGGAAAGACCAACTGGTGAGAAACCACCTCAGGTAATACTTACTTTGCATGATAGAATTGTCGCAAAATTGAAAACCATAATTCCTGAGAAAATAATTATTTGGGACAAGCCTACGGCCTGTGTTCAAGGAAAAACTGAAGGTGCCATCGAGTTCTTTAATAGATTCGAACAGGTATTCTCTGACTTCAGTGGACAGGACTTGGGCACAGAGTCTGGGAAAAGGTTGTTTGTGGACAAATTTGTACGTGGATTGTTGCCCGACATCCAGTCACAGATTATGTCCTCTGAGAGCGCTTGGCAGGCGAAATCCCAATCTGAAGTTTTGCACATGGCTCAGTATTATGAGAACCGTGTTAATAATGAAAAGGAGACAATAGAGAAGAGGAAAGGAGATTTGAAGACTAAAGTATTGTTACAACAAATCATTAGAAATCCCAGAGGGGGTACTTCACAGACCAGAGGTCAGTATGTCCCAAAAGGAAACGCTCCTTTGGGTCCTGTGAATGTTAATCAATGTGCCTATTGCCGCCAGGAAGGTCATTGGCGAGCACAGTGCCCCGTCCTTCGACAAAGGTCAAACAACGCATTTGGGAGTATGGGTAGACGACCTAGAGGTCGCCCCGGAGTGGGGGGCCCTGATAGAGGTCAGTTCTCGCAAGATCCTCAGCAACCTTTTTCTCGGGATAATCAGACTTCGAGTGTGGAAACGAGAAACATCTTTGATCACCCTTCTGCTGCCTACCTTTCTGAAGAGCTTCCTTCCGACGACATTTTATTTCGTTAGGACTGCCCAAAGCAGGGTTTGGAACTTTCACCTATTCCCGTTAATCAGAAAGGTCCCTACGTTGAATTGTTAGTGGGGAATAGGAAACATCAGTTTTTGATAGACACTGGAGCACAGAAGTGCTCCATTGATCATTCCCGGGTTCCAAACATTCCACTGTCAGGGCAAACAAATGTTTCTGTAGGGTTTTCTGGCATACCAATTGCTTGCCCGGTTTCTTCACCGGTGCCTGTTTCTTTGGGTCCCTTCACGGACCATTGTCCCTTCCTCCTGACTTCGAACTGTGGAGAGAATTTGCTGGGGTTAAATTTGTTGAAGAAACTGAATGCAGTAATTCATTGTTCCTATGACGGAGTGCGACTGACGGTTTCACCACAGCAACTTCCCAGTTCTCAGTTTTTGATTCGACCATTGCCTCCTGAGTTTAGTGTTGTTCCGGAATGTTTATGGGTGGTTGACGACAATGATGTCGGGGTGCTACAGATTGAGCCCGTTAAAATAGTTTTGAAGCATGGAGTTAAACTACCACGCATTCCGCAATATAACATATCAGTTGAGGGCGAGCGTGCTCTGAAGTGCATTGTCTCTGATTTTGTGCAACAAGGAGTGATTGAAGAGATTGCAGGTAGTTTATGTAACAGCCCGATTTTGCCTGTATACAAGAAAGGCGACAATGCAATCCCATACCGTTTCATAATTGATCTACGTGCTATTAACAAAGTTGTCGCCCCACAATTTCCAATTGTGCCTGATGTAACAATGATACTAACAATGATCCCTGCTACAGCTATGCACTTTAGTGTTGTGGATCTAAAGAATGCTTTCTTTAGTATTCCTATACACAAGGAGAGTAGATATTTGTTCGCTTTCACCTTGGGAGGACGTTCGTTCACATTTACTCGTGCACCTCAAGGGTATACTGAAAGTCCAAGCATTTATAATAGAGCTTTGAAAGAGCAGCTCGATACCCTTGAATTGCCACCTACTTGTACACTGCTTTAGTATGTCGATGACTTGCTTTTGGCTGCAGATTCTGAAAGTGCTTGTAAAGAAGGCACTGTATTGTTGCTTATTCATCTGGCTGAAAACGGTCATAAAGCTTCGCTCAAAAAATTTCAATATGGTTGTCAGGAGGTCGCCTATTTAGGCTACCTCCTGTCAAAGGAGGGGAGAAGGTTGACACCTGAAAGAATAAAACACATTTCTGGCATGTCTGTTCCAAATACACAGAAGGAAGTCAGAGCCTTAATAGGTATGGCTTCTTACTGAAGGTTGTGGATCCCGAACTTTTCACTAGTGATAAAACCGATGTTGGCTTTGACGAAGAAGGGCATTTCTTTGCCGCTGCCATGGAAATCGGGACATCAACGATCATTTGAGCTTCTCAAAACTGCGTTATGCTCTGCACCGGTTCTGGGTACTCCAAATTATGACAAGGCCTTTGTGTTGTTTGTGCATGAATGTGATGGATGCTCTTTGGCTGTGTCAACACAGGAACACGGAGGGAAGAACAGGCCTTGCGGCTACTACTCTTCCGCCCTTGATCCTGTTGCATGCGCTTTGCCAAGATATTTGCGAGCTGTTGCTGCTGCTGCCGCGTCTGTAAAACAGAGTGAGGGAATGGTCCTAGGCCATGATTTAATTTTGATGGTACCTCACTCTGTAGATGTCCTATTGAATTAAACCCAAACACAACACCTCACCTCTGCACGGCTGACAAGGTATGAATTAATTCTGTTTGCCCCTCACATTCAAATTAAGAGGTGTTGTGTTCTTAATCCAGCTGAACTCCTACCTTTACCGCAAAATACTGTTTGCGGGGACGAAGAATTACATGACTGCCTGTATACTACTGAACAGGAAACGGAGGGCAGGATAGACCTTATAGATACTCCTTTGGACAATGCGGAAGGGGAGCTGTTTTGTGATGGCTCCTGCTTCAAACTCCCAGATGGTACATCTACAGCTGCCTACGCAGTTACTACATTGAGTACGGTTGTTGAAACTAAGAGAATTCCGCATAACTCCGCGCAGGCCGCAGAGATTATAGCGTTGACCCGAGCTTGCGAACTCTCCGAAGGGCATACAGTAAACATATTTACTGATAGCCAGTACGCCTTTGGGGTGGTTCACAACTTTGGGAGGCTCTGGTCGGAAAGAGGGTTCCTAACCTCACATGGGACCAATATTCATCATGAAATGTGCAGCACATCGTAAGGTCATAGATGATGTGGGAAAAGGGAACGCTTTTGCTGACCAGATAGCCAGGGAAACGGCCACAGACCTTAGCGCAGACATGTATGCTCTAAGGGAAACAAAAGATGCCTATGTAATGGATGAGGGTATCGGGTCTGTGCGAGATATCCAAACTGTTGCCACAATGGAAGAATCTAAAAGGTGGGCCGAAGGGATGGGGAAACTGGATGACGATGGGTGTTGGGTGGATACATCTGAAGGGAAATGGTTGCTGCCTGATTCATATGTGCTGGCAATGGTTACGATGGCACACGGTCCTACGCATGTGTGTGCTCAGCAGATCACGAAAATGTTAGAACAAGTCTGGGTGAATGATAACATTTTGAAGATTGCACAGCAACATGTTCAAAATTGTATGATTTGCTTACAGCACAATGTGGGGAAGGGGACAGTAACTCCAAGGGGTAGTTTTGGGCCCCCTTCTGTTCCCTTCGAGGTCATCCACTTTGATTTTATTGAGATGGAACGGTGTAACAATCTAAAATATGTTCTTATGATTATTTGTGCCTTTAGTAAATGGGTTGAGGCTTTCCCCGTTAAGGATGCTACTGCCATGACCACTGCAAAGACTATGGTAAATGAATTCTTTCCACGATTTGGGCTACCTAGGGTAATTTGGTCAGACAACGGTCCCCATTTTGTTGCAGCAGTAATTTTGCAGATATGCACAGCGTTACACATTGAAAAACGATTTCACTCGGCTAGACATCCTCAAAGTGCTGGGTTGGTAGAGAGACATAACGGTATCCTAAAGAATAAGATTGCCAAAACATGTGCCGGCACCAAACTGAAATGGCCAGATGCCTTACCTATTGTATTGTTAGCCATGCCAACTAAGACTGGTCTTTCTCCATTTGAGGTAGTGATGGGGAGACCTGCTAACATTTGGGGCCTTCCGAAGCCCAAAACCTTGAGGGAGGTTGAAAATATATTGCTTGTAGAGTACTGTAACCAATTGACTCAAAATCTGTATCTCATTTATCATCAGGTCCAATTTACCTGTATACGGGCCCAGGACACGATATTCAGCCTGGAAGTTGGGTCCTAGTGAAGGCCTACGAAAGGTCTTCCTGTCTCGCGCCTCGCTGGCGGGGACCCTACCAGGTGCTGTTGGTCACCCAGACAGCAGTGTGGGTGGCTGGAAAGAAGCATTGGATCCACGCGACACATGTCAAGAAACTTCCTCACCTGACGCCACATGTTACAGAAGAAGCAGAACCCCTCGCTGATGCTACAATCTCTGATCCTGGAGTAGCAAATAGCGCTGCGAGTGTGTCGGAGAATTTCTCTGAGCCCGTGGAGCTTGGGGAACAGTCCATTTCATCTCTGCACTCTTTGAAAAGGTCACTTCCGGAAAACACTGTTTCAAGTTCTGCGACTTCCGTCGCCTCCGATACGTTGCTTCCCTCAGGAAGTGACGTTACCTTATTTCCGGATCAAACAGTACCGGGTACCACCAGGTACGACCTTCGACGAAGACAATAGAACTACGGCACGGGTTTTGCCTGTGCATCTGGAAAGAAGAAGTCATTGAGAGTTTTTCTCTTGCAAAAGGAAAGTTTTTTGAAAAAAAAGGAAAAAAGGGATTCTGCTGGCTAGGGTAGGGGAAGGACTAAGAAGTCGCACGACCGTAGTGTCGCCAGCAACGAACATTGGGGTCATCGATTGAGAAACTACGATGCCTGCCACCTCCACCGATGCTGCTCGCATTGGACTTGTAAATAAGGGGTGACCAACTCGGACAACGAACAATGTGCCTGGGCCCGAAAAACGTATTGCTGTGTTGTGTTAATAATAATTGGAATTTGTATAGTTACTGCTGTGGGATTTTGGTACTTCGAAGAAATGTACCCTCTAAAACTTCTACTACCAATTGGGATTGTACCTACTGCTTTGACTCCCTCTGTACACCTTCATACTTTGTCACCTAGAGACTCACAGCATAGACGAAAGTACCATAATAACACTTTAATGATAATAATGAATTCAACGCATGCCATCCTTAATAAGAGTAATTGCTGAATTTGTACTCATTTACCGCAACATGGGAACAAGGGGCTAGGATGGTATATTCACCCTTTACCTTTGACGACTGCTTGCTATGCCTCTCTTAGAGCACTATTCTTTGGCCGATGGAATGATAGCATCTCAGGGAACTTTGATGGAACTAATTTGAATGATTTTGAGAAACGTGAATTGACTCCCCTGGGATGCTCGCTTTTTGCAAATAAAAGTAAACCTAATGTTGCTTCTATTAGGCCATCTGATAAACTATCTCTTCCTTTTCAAACTCTGATTTCCTTTAAAATGGCTCCGATAGGCAATAAGGACGCTGTGCCTCCTTCTTACTCTATTAATCATAGCCCCGATTCAGTCCCCTTTTGTGTACAAAGAAATGGCACTTGGTCAATGGGTGATTTTGAAGGTTGTGTGATCATTGTAAATTTGACCGGGGAGAACAGGCCTCTGTATGTAGGGGGGCCTGTCTATTTCGTTTGTGGTAGTACAGCATTTCCCTGGTTGCCCAAGGATTGGCAGGGAACCTGTTATTTAGGAATCCTGTTACCTGGGGTATTTATAGCTAGTACATTGGAAGTCTCTAAGGCTCGCCCACGGCGGGGCGAGGACGGAGATACCCCTGGGCAAGTATTGGGAGATATAGCAAAATCAGTTGTGCCATTTTGGGGACAGATAGCAAATTCTGAAAATATTAGGGGGTTAGCAAGGGTACTGGAGAGAACCATCAATCGGACCACGAATAAACTCTACAATATGACACTAGAATAAAAAGCAATAAGATTGGTAACACTCCAAAATCGGATGGCAGTAGATGTCATCCTGACAGAACGTGGTGGAGTATGCAAATTAGTGGGGTCCGCTTGCTGTGTTTTCGTACCAGATTCCTCACCGACAATTTTCAAAGCAATACAGAACTTGCACATCCTTAGTTCTGAAGTGCATGTTCCTGTGGGAGATTGGAATATTAGCGCCTGGTTCTGGGATTCTCTACGATCCTGGGTTTGGAAGGTGCTTTCTGTTATACTGGTTATTTTGGGAATCCTGTTATTCCTGTGTTGCTGTTTCCAATGTCTACCTAGTATATATGCAATGATAGGGGGATGTTGTGCTCAGGCAGTGAGCACAATAGGGCACAAAATGTATGCCCCAGATACAGCATCTAAAGAGTTTGTGTTACAAGAGGTTCTGATGAACGACCTAATGGCTATAGACATTACAGATAATGATCCAGGATGTATGGACGACAAAGCATGGAGTTATTTACAAAGATATTAGAAATGATATTAGCACTTGGCATAGGCCAAAAGGAGGGTTTGTCGGAATTGAAACAATATTATGCCTCCTATTGCAACAATTGTATGTGTATTGGCCTACGCCAAGTTGTCTAAACATCGTATATGAACAAACTCCACGGCAAGGTCTTGACCTTAGAGAAAGTAATGTAAGTCGCCATCTTGGATTAAGCCGCCATTTTAGGTTCTCTTGTTATATGGAAGTCACCCTGAACATAAAAATGGAGGCCGAATGACATTCTGAGTAAGATTCTGGCCGTTGTGACCTCCGTACACATGAATAATTAATATGCCTGCAGGCCACTTGTCGGGGTCGCGAACTGAGACCTTGTCCTACCGTTGACCTATATGTAAATGTACAACTATATCAGTGAAACCAATCAAAATGCATATATTAAAGGATTGACCTGGCAAGGAACCCATAGGCCCGGCTCACAGAATGGTTAACCCGCAAGAGGGTTGGCCAAGGGCTGGATAAACTGTATAAAAGACCCAGGTATTTCAATGTGCGGTCTCTCTCACTAACGCATCGAACCCTCGTTGAAGTTCGTTATGTTACTCTGAGAGCCGAATAGCTATCCGTTTGTCAATTGTCTTTTGTAACTGTTGTAGCTTTTAAATAAAGCACTTGTATGTTCTTTGTAACCTGTGTTGGTGTGTTTCCTTTTGGGCTTCCCGGCCTCATATTATTTTTCTGTTTCCACACAGCAATTAGTTCTGTTTAAAATCGCATGGGTCGCATTCATGAATAATAGAAGAGTATTATTGTGGTAACTCTGTCTGTGTTGGGAATCCCTAGGAGGTAGAGTGTGCAGATGCACAAAAGGTGAAGACATAGTAGGAACACTTTCGGTTGGTAACAAGGTATCAAGTGGACGCACTCCCTCAATGTACCAACACCCAAGTGCAAGTGCAAATGTTAGACCAGTTAACATTATCACAAGAAATCAGTGAGTCCTCAAGGACCAGGATTTTTGATGCTCAATGTCTTTGTTAGCCACAAGACTGATAGCTTGCTCTGTATGAGTAAATTTAGAGAAGGGCATTGTTCCTCAAAATCCGATCAAAAAATCTCTCTGACAGACTCCTTAAGTTTGTCCATTGGTGATCTCCTGACCACGTGGCTTATCTTGCTTGAAGGTAACTTTTCCGGTCCCGGCCACTTACTTATGTTTCAGTGAGAGAATGGCAAGGGACTAGCTCAACAGTGGTTTCTTGTGGGTAAAGCCGTGCTGTGCTGTAAGTCTAGTACCGTGGACGCAGATCTTACCTCAAGACTCCAGGTACGGTGTGATCTGTGAAGAGAGTGTCGTTGCTTCCTGATGGAAGTAGTGAAACAGAAGCAAGATTGCTCAAGGGTGCAGAAAGATCTGAGGAAGAATTTAAAGACAAAGCAGTGGTCTCCGCAGGCCCCCCGGTCTCAGGAAGAATCTCAGAGACACCCTTGGTGTTGTTCAAAAGTGGAACAGAACAAACAGTTTCCTTCTGTTTTCCTTTGTCAAGTGGCAGAGGAAAATGTATTTTCTTGACATGTGTCGCATGGATCCAATGTCTCTTCCCTGCTACTCGTACAGCGATCTGTGTGTCCAACAGGACCTGAAACGGTCCTCTCCAGCGTGGTGCGAGACAGGATGCTCTTTCAAAAGCTTTTGTGAGTACCCAGACCCCAGGTCGAAGTCGATGACCTGGCCCCTCATATTTAAATGGGAGGGCTTCTCGCAACCTGTTGATGAATCAAATACAAGTTTTGAGTTAACTGTTCACAGTATTCAGAAACGAGCAAATGCTCCACATCTTTCAGTCTTTTGGGTTTGGACAGATTCCAAATATTAGCTGGTCTCCCCATCAAAATCTCGTAGGGGGAGAGTCCAGTTCTTGTTTGTGGGGTTGTCCGCATGGACAATAAAACTAATCATGTACTATGATTATGTAGATGCACCTGTAACAAAGTTGAGCATATTCTTGTCTTGTGCGCCCTGATGCTCCAGGGCTTGGCGCGCCCTACAAATAATAAACTAAACTAAACTAAACTAAGGTAAGGCATCTTGCCATTTCAAGTTATTACTAGCACAGACCTTAGCTAGTTTGTTCTTTAGGATACCATTATGGCGTTCTACAAGTCTGGCACTCTGAGCATGTCTGGCCGAATGGAACTGTTTATCGATCTGCAATCCTGCGCATACTTGCAGGATAACAGCATCAACAAAATGTGGACCATTGTCCGACCAGATGACCCTCGACAAACCAAACCTAGGAAAATGTCCTTAAGCATGCTTTTCGCCGTTGTCATTGCTGTGGCATCTTTCACAGGGAAGGCTTCAACCCACTTGCTAAAGGCACAAATGACTACCAGAACACACTTACAGTTGTAGCAGCGCTCAATTTCGATGAAGTCGAAATGTATTACCTCGAAGAGCATCGAGGGGGGACCAAAACTATCCCTTGGTGTCGGTGTACCCTTCCTACATTATGCTGTAAGCATACCATACAGTTTTGGACCAAACGCTCAGCAGTCTTTGAGATATTTATATTTACCCAAACAGGTTCTAGTAATTTACAGATTTTTCTAGCACATAAATGTGTAGGACCATGAGCACTCGTAACCATAGCAGTGACATAAGCATCGGGTAGCATCCATCTTTTCCTTATATTGTCCACCCAAGAACGTTCATCATCCAAACTTGCTAAACCCTCAGCCCATCGCTTAAGTTCTTCTGGAGTGGCATCAGCTTGAATATTTCTTATCAGATCGATTCCTTCATCTATTATACAGGTATTTGTACCTTCTTTTGTTACATATATTTCTAAATATAAATCAGTGGCAGTCTGTTTAGCTATCCTGTCAGCAAAAGCGTTTCCTCTCCCTACATTGTCTGTTACTTTCTGGTGTGTAGCGCACTTCATGATTGCTAGTTGAGTAGGAAGCGCAAGTGCTGAGAGTAGCTGAACTATCAAAGTACCATTTTGGATTTTTGTTCCATGCGAGGTCAAGAAACCTCGTTCTGCCCATAGTCTACCGAAGCTGTGAACCACCCCAAAGGCATACTGACTATCTTTCAATATATTTACTCTAAGCCCTTCGGAAAGTTCACAAGCTTGAGTCAATGCGATAATCTCTGCAACCTGCGCAGAGTTATGCAAAATTCTCTTGGTTTCCACAATCATGCTTAATGTAGTGATGGCATAAGCGGCAGTGGATGTACCATTCGGAAGTTTGAAGCAGGAGCCATCGCAAAACAGCTCCCCTTGTGGATCTTTCAATGGTGTGTCATTTAAGTCAATTCTGCCTTTGGTTTCTTGCTCTGTAGTATAGAGGCAGTCCAGTCATGTGACATGTTGTCACTGCAAGCAATGTCTTGCGGAAGAGGCAATAATTCAGCCAGATTTAATACGCAGCACCTCTTAATTTGGATATGCAGAGCAAATAAAATCAGTTTGTATCTTGTTATTCGTGCGGAGGTAAAGTGTTGCGTATGCGTTCTCTTTAATAGAACGTCTATGGAGTGGGATACCATCACGGTTAAAGAGTGGCCTAAAACCATACCCTAACTTTGTTTTACAGATGCAGCAGCAGCAGCAACAGCTCTCAAACATCTCGGCAAAGTGCATGCAACAGGATCAAGTGTGGAGGAAAAATAACCACATGGTCTATTCTTCCCCCCATGTTTCTGCGTTAACACAGCCAAAGCAAATCCATCACATTCCTGCACATATAACACAAAGGCCTCGTCATAATTTGGCGTGCCCAAAACTGGTGCTGAACACAGTGCAGCCTTGAGCAGATCAAAAGCTTTCTGGTGTTCCAACTTCCACGTTAATGGCAAAGAAATGCCAACATTTGTTTTATCACTAGTGAAAAATTAGGGATCCACCGTCTACAGTAAAACACCATTCCTATCAAGGCTCTGACCTCTTTCTGTGTATTTGGGACAGACATGCTAGTGATGGTTTTTATCTGTTCAGGTGTCATTCTTCTTCCCTCCTTTGACAGGAGAGAGCCTAAGTAGGCGACCTCCTGTCGACAATATTGAACGTTTTTCAATATAGCCTTATGCCCATGCTCTGCTAGATGAATACGCAGCAACACAGTGCCCTCCTTGCAAGCAACTTCTGAGTCTGCAGCTAAAAGAAGGTTGTCAACGTACTGCAACAATGTAGAAGTAGGGGGCAACTCAATTGTATTGAGCTGCTCCTTGAAAGCGCTACTGTAAATGCTCGGACTCTCCGTCTACCCTTGTGGCACAAGAGTGAATGTAAACGAGCGTCACCCTAGGGTGAACGCAAACAAGTATCTGCTATCCACGTGTACGGGAATACTAAAGAAGGCATTCTTAGGATCCACCACACTGAAATGAGTAGCAGAAGCTAGAATCAACGTTAATATTGTGGTTACATCAGGCACAATTGGAAATTGTGGAGCAACAGTCTTATTGATAGCATGCAAGTTAATAATAAAACAGAAAGTAATTGCATTATCCCCTTTCTTATACACCGGTAAAATCGGGCTATTGCACAAACTTCCTGCAATTTCATCGATCACTCCACGATGGACAAAATCAGAAACTATGCTTTTTAGAGCTTGCTCACCATCAACTGAAATATTATATTGTGGAATACGTGGCAACTTAGCACCTGGATTCTGGCTTCAAAACAATTTTAACAGGTTATATTTGCAAAATGCCGACAACATTGTTGTCAACCGCCCATAAACATATCAGAACTTTACTAAATTGAGACGGTAAAGGTCTAGTCAAAAATTGTGAGACAGTAGATTGCTGGGGTGAAATCGTCAAACATACTCCATCCGAAGAACAATGAATTACCGCATTTAATTCCTTCAACAGATTCAACCCCAACAAATTCTTACCACAATTTGTTGTTGGAAGAAATGGACAGTGATCCGTGAATGGCGCCAGTGAAATCAGTACCGGCAAAAAAAACCGGACTAACCACTGGTGTGCCAGAAAACCCTACAGAAATATTATTCTGCCCTGACAGTGGAATATCTGGAACCCGTAAATGATCAATCGAACACTTCTGTGCTCCTGTATCTATCAAAAATAGATGCTTCCTATTCCCCACATTCATCTCAACATAGGGCCCTTTCTGATCGACGGGAATAGGCACCGGTTCCAGACCCTGCTTCGGGCTGTCCTAACGAAACAATATATCATCAAAGACAAGATCCTCAGAAAGATAGGCAGTTGAAGGATTATCAAAAATATTTCTACTATCTATGATAGGTTGCTGATTATCTTGCGAGAATGACTGTGGATTCTGATCAAACTGGTTTCTACCAGGACCCCCTACCCCAGGGTGGCCTCTGGATCGTCTACCCATGACACAATATGTATTATTCGATCTCTACTGAAGGATCGAGCATTGGACTTGCCAATAATCCTCTTGTCGGCAATTAGCACATTGGTTCATGTGTACAAGACCCAACTCTGAATTATTTTGTGGAGAAAACTGGCCTCTAAACTCTGTACTCTCTTTTTCATTATTGACTCTATTTTCGTAATACTGAGCCATATGCAATACTTCGGACTGTGATTTAACTTGCCAAGCACTTTCAGAAGTCATGATTTGTGATTGGATATCAGGCAACAATCCACCCACAAATGTATCCACAAACAACCTTTTCCCTGACTCAGTGCTTTAATCCTGTCTGCTAAAATCTGAAATACTTGTTCGAACCGATTAAAGGATTTGGTAGCACCTTCAGATTTCCCTTGGGTACAAGCAGTGAGTTTGTCCCAAACAATCCTTCTCTCGGCAACCAGAGACTTTAATTTCATTACTATTCTGTCTGGCAATGTCAGTATCACCTGCAGTGCCTCTCACCAGCTTTCCTTTCTCCGTCTAACCACACCAAGTTAACCCATGTGTCACCCAGTCCTGCTTGATCATCTACAGTCCTAATCTGTTTCCATAAATCAGCAGGTAGGATCACAACAAGTCTATATCACCCAGGGTGAATACTGACAAATGCAAGACAGATCCTATTTCTTTATCAAACTCTGTTGGATTTTTCCTAATGTCTGGAATCGACTGCCTAATAGTGTCCACTTCCTGTCTGGAGAACGGGACATGAACAAATTGCAAAACATAATGGGCTTCAATAGTATTGGCTGCTGTGCCTGCTGCAGCATCAGCTGGAATTTTGACTTTAGGAACAAATGTCGGAGGAACCTCTGTCATCGGCATTTCAGAAGTAGGCAACTCTGAACGTTTGTTAAGCGATAAGGCTAGATCGAGCACCAAAGTAGTCAAAGCACTATCGGGCGCAAAGGCTCTCTTATAAATGATCATCAAATCTGCGGGACAACAATTGTTTTTCTTCATGTACTCATCCTGCAGGTATTCTACCATTACCTGTAACACTTTCTTCTGCATTTCTGGAGTATACTGACTAAAAGTATCAAATACTTCTATGGGAGATATTGACACATCCGAAATCCATCTAAGTGCATCCCTTGTGCAAATTCGCGTCTCTTCGCTCGTTGATTTACAAGGAGGAAGGAACCGTTTCTGCACATACAAAGCTTCCAATCTATCACCATCTACTTCCTCATTCTGTAACCGTTCTAACTCCCTCCTAAACTCAGAAAACCCTCTCAACATGCTCATTTACTTTCTCTACAGTGTCACTTCAATAAGCCAAGACATTCAAATCCCTTAACCCTCGTGGGACATCCATGTCCGTCAAATTATTCCACATTACGGCCAAGTGTATTCCCATCCTCTCAATAAAAACATTCTGTTTGGGAATACTTTCTAGATCAAGAAGTGTAGCTAAGAAAGCTGATATTTCACCTTTCTCTATACATTTCTTAGCCCATGCATACAATTCTCTCTTCTTATCTTTGGAAACTGTACTACAAGTCACTGCTTTTAATTCAGCACTCGCCCCTTCATTTGCTACTAGTGGAGCAGAACCACTTGGGAAGGAGAGAGTAGACAAATCCTATATAACAGGTAGTGGAGACACTACCACTGGCGAAAAAGACGGAATCACAGGAACAGTAATAGTTGGTAAAGCTTGAGATACAGAAGGAGGAGCAACAATGGGAGGAGGAGCAACAGCTGGCAGCAGAGGAACAACAGGAAGAACAGGGACAACTACTGGAAGAGGTGCAACAGCGGGAAGAGGTAAAACAGCTGGAAGAGGTAGGCAAGGACGTGGTGCAGTGGCACCAGTCCTACGTTCATTTAAAAGCTTATCAATTCATTTGTCTGGGGGATAAAAATCTTTAGACGGATATATTTTCTGTACACCAAGTTGGAAAGCCCTACCCATGTTTCTAACAGACTCTGACTGTTTCGGTTCATCATACAATAATGCCTTTTCTGAATTAGACATAAGACGACATGCATGCCACTCTTTCCTCTTAAATTGCTGCATAGCATCTTTTTTCCAATTCTGAATTACATCAAATGTTGCAGGCCTAGCTTTTTTCTTTAACAATAGAGACTCTAAATACCCTACACGGGCAATCTCTAAACTACCATTGACTGGCCACTGAAATTCGGAAGCATGTCTAGTTAGTCTGTGCCAAATATTGTTGAATACTATACTACCAATGCTGTAGTTACAGTACATAGTACATGCCGGCAACCCCTCCTGTGGCGCTGGTCGGCCAAATTCCAAAGATTGTCTGTCTCTGTGGAATAAACCCCTGAAACAGGCAGACAATTTCCCAGGCATGTCAGATCACTGGTGTTATCTGGCGTTGTTTGTGCTCATGAAGACAAAAATGCAACCAAATATCAGGATACTTAGGAATCGGGGCACGACTCACCTGATTACAAAGGACTAAGGAGGTCCGATCGGATTACAAAGGACGACCCTCGTAGTTGGTGATTTCAGAAAAACTGCCCGCATCGATATGAGGACTCTCGTCAAGATGCCCTCTCGAACCATGTGCTCACCATTCAGGGATCGGATTGTGCAGTACTGTCGAGGTGTCGCGTCTCATACAAAGGGGCCCCCTTTTTTCTCACTTTCCAATCCCGGTCCGATGGCAGCATCGTCGCTTCAACGAGATGGCAGCAATCTTGAGGGTCCCTATTCGGGCGCCATCTGAAAGACCAAAGAAATATCGAGGCTTAGTACCACAAATGAAATACGCCAATCACGGGATGAAAAGATACAAGTATCTTTTATTACTGTACAGTTTACAAAGCAAAACAGATAGCTATCTGGCTCCCAACACCTTGCAGTGTCTACCAGCAGACACAGTGAGGAGTGAGAGTGCTGGACATCTAAACACAGACATATTTCTACCATTTTAGCAATACTGTCCAGCCTTTCTCCAATTTAAAAATGTGCAGGCTAGAGTTTGTGCCTAGTTCACATGACTAATGTTACAATGTTATGCAAAGGATTAAACAAGTTTAAACGTCCATGAAAATACAATGATGCTGTGGGTTCTCGAATCCACGTTAGGCCTTATTCCATGAGTCACTACAATTTAGCTCAGCCAAAGCATACGACCAGAGTTTACTTTCCATTGTCTTGGTGTTTATACGGGGATCAGGCTTGTGAGTGCAGACAACACTTAAATGACAGTTAGTATGAAGCGCAAGGTTTCTTTGCATAAATTAAAGGGTCTGCTCTTGGTCAGCCTAAACATTAACGAAAGTCAAAGGTCGTTCGGCTTGACTGCAAGTCAAAAACACAGTCCACCATTTTAGAACAAGGAACATGAGTCGAAATCAAAATGGTGGATGAGTCTTAAAATGGCAGCAAAGTTAACCCAAAATCGGAACTTTGCGAACACGGTTTTCTGCATAACCCGAATGGGCTTAGGCCAATATTCATAATAAGGAGGCACTATATGATTACGGTTTAACAGGATGAATCCAAGCATTCAATTGGAGGGTAAAGTTCTATTTTGGCTTGAATGGTTTGTTGGTGGTGTAAAGTAGATTGCTGATCTTTTTAGGAATGGAAAATGGATAACTGCCAGAGAAATGCAGATACACTTTAATATTGCTGATTTCGAAATTTCAGACTATCGGAAACTCAGAAGTGTTATTGGTGAGGTTAATGTGGGGAGAGGCTGAATGTGGACTTATTGGCCCAGAAAAAAAAGTTGAGAGAAGGTGGCTTGGTCAGCCAAGTATACGGATTGATTGTGGCAGAGCACAAAGGCAATTACTCTTTGAGGGAAGAATGGAGTCAGAGGATTGGAAGTGATATTCCGGAGGAGCACTGGTCAAGAATGCATGCAAATGTTAGACTTTGTTCTTTGGGGCTCACGGAAAGATCTCGTCATGATAAGATTTTGAATCAGATTTTCTGGACCCCGCAGGGGATGTTGAAGAGAGGTTTAATTCTGATTGTTGGGAATGTGTGCATGAAAATGGCTCCCTTGAGCATCTGTTCTGGGTCTATATGAGAGTGAGAGGATTCTGGTTGAGTTTGATAAGATCTGTGAGAAAGTCCTGGCAGAAGAGAATCGATTTTGATTTCAAAACTGTGGTGTTGGAAGTTACCAGATTTAGGATGGCCTCACTATGTGCCAGAAAAAATGGGCGTTCAGAGGTGCGATGATGGGGAAATAATTAATCTTATCAGGCTGGAAGACTGCAATACCTGTGCAGATTGAGGACTAGAACGCAGAAATGCATAATTCGGTGGAGATGGAGAGAGTATCATATAGAAGAGAAAGGAAACTTGCATTGTTTGACAAGATATGGGGGACATTTCTTTCATTGAATTAATGATGTGCTTTTGTGAACCTGGGATGGGGGAGGGGTTATGTTGGTGGAATTTCATTGAATGTGTAGGTGATGTTGTATATAGTTTCCTGGGCTTAATGTGGTTTTTTTTTGTATATTTCGAAAACTAAAATAAATTTTCAACAAAAAAAAAGAAAATGTACCATATTTCATATCAACTTTTTTCAGTTGTCTTACTTCAGTCAAAGTTTTCTCCCTCACATAATTCTTATAAATGCACTTTTTGGATTTATTAATAATCAGAAAACCTACGTATACCATAGTAAATATAATGTGCAGTTTAGTTTTACACAGTAAACAAGAAAATGTCTTTTTACGATTATGTTTGCCAAGCTGCAAAATTACTGAGTTGTGGGGTTTTGTGCATAGGTTATTCATCTCCATGTATTGATTAAAGGCCAATAACAGCCCCTGCTATCCTAACAGAGTATGATCAATTAAAAGAAAGTCATCGGCATAAGCTGCCCATAGAATTTTTACCCCGCCCATCCTAGGTCGGACAAAAATAGCTGCCGAAAGAGAGGCTCCCACATCGGCTACATAAATGTTAAAAAGGGACAGAGTCAGTATGCATCCCTGCCTAATCCCATTCACTGTCGGAGTGGAGCATTATAGAAAGCCTTCACTGTTAATTCTTAATTTGATACAAAACCCCTCATGTAAATATATTATGATTCTCAAGTGCCCTTCCAGTAAACCCAATTCGACAAGTTTCTTCCATAATGGTGGGCAATCGACATTATCCAAAGCCATGGAAAGATCCATGGATGCGCTATAAATCGGGGGAGAAGTCCTGTTCCAGGCTTGTTGTTGGAGGCTTCTAAGCATAAAACCACCACAATCAGTGCCAATGGACGTTCTAAAACCAATCTGGCTTGGGCGCAAAATATTATTAGTTCTACACTACTCCTCTACAGGCTCCAAGAACAGGGCCAAAAACATTTTTCGAATCCGCATCCATGATAGCAATTTGGAGGTAGTTATTAGCGGAACGTTTATCACCCATACATATTAGCCCTCCATGAAGTGGGTGTTGTCCTAGTATCAATAATGTTATTAAACAATACACATAACATTTTTGACCATAGAGAGGGATTGTGTTTAAAAACCACATTTGCCAGAGAATTGGGACCACAAGCCCTAGGTGGTTTAGCCCTTACCATCAAGCTCTTGATATGTTCCTCAGACACGGTTAAAGTCCAACAGCTAAAAGCCAGTGGGTCTGTCTTGCTAAATGGCTGGTTCTTAGGTTCATAAAGTTCTGCAAAATAACTGCACCAGGTTTATTCTGCAATCAGATTAGTTTGGGATACCATTTGGTTAGCCTCCATACCAATCATTAGAGTTAGAAGTTCTAATTCTTTTGCATATTTAGGACCTCAATCATGGCCTCCCTATCCCTTTAATACAATTGATGTCGATAAGAATTTAGCCAATTTTTCAATTTCTGTTGATTTCTCTTAAGAATCATCATTATATCAGAGTGCTTTATGGAGGATGCCTTGAAAATATGTTTCTGCTTTCGGGTTAACCTTTTCATTTTACGTACTAGATGATCAAACTTGTGGCAGTGAATTAGCACTTTGTTATACTTCTTTTTAGTAAAAGGCAAATAACTCAACACTGATTGCAAGTAAGAATCAACAGTTAGTGCAATATAAGTATGTATTTTAGTCTCATAAGAGGACCCCTCAAAATCATCTAATATTGACACATTCAATTTTGTGATATTTCCATTTTGCCATTTTAGTCCGTTACCCCTGGAATTAACAATAAGGTGAGTGGAATAATAGTCCCTCTCCCGTGTAGGTATTTTCCAACAAATTGCACACTCAACATGCCATGATCACTATAGTGTTGGGTAGGAAGTCCAAGTTATAGACAAGAGCACACACATTTTTAGATATAAATACATAGTCAGTGATTGAGGCAGCATGCCCCCTATCCCACGTAGGGGTAAGTAGAGAGTCCTCAAAAGATTCTTTGAGAATAAGCAGTCCCCATCCTTCCAAATATTGACGCCACTTCTGACCCTGTACAGGTTTCCTCCTTGACATGCTCAAATGATTACTGTGGTCTCATGGAGTAGTACCCATGTCCTTCTCCGTTTTGTCCACCACATTCCCAAATGCTAGATGATCAATGTCAAGGGCACTTCCAGAGTGACAATCTGCATTCAGGTCTCCTGCAGTTATTATTTCCGCTCCCGGAAAGCTGGTGAACTAGGCTTCTAGTGTTTCATTTAGAGGTCTAAGTGTATAAGCCTGATTACCACTTACGTTCCAATATATACATTCAAAAATAGTATCTTCCTGTGTGGTGTCCCTGTTTATTTGTAAAGCGCCTATACACAAGACAAGTGTTCAAAGCATCAAGGAGGGAGGGAACAAGCGGGAAAAACAACAGTCATTCAAAGCCCTTAAATTTCTGAACAATACAAGTCTGCACAAGCAGAGTAAGTGCATATAATACAACTAACAGTGTACATAACAGCAAATAGTTCTGACAACGATTCTGCAGTTTTTCCAAGTACATAGAGGTGCCACCATGCAAGGAGGGGAGACAGGGAGGATAGATAGATGATCTTCAAGGCATGGTACGTTCAGATCGTGCAAGTGCACAGATGGTACAGGAGAGGGGGGTGAGGGGAGACAAGTGCAGGGGGGGAAGTCCAAGTGCACCAAGTCAGTCAGAAACTGGGGTAAGTGCCGAGAGATGCCACTGTTATGGGTCATTGACCAAGTGCAGTAACAATGAGGCAAGTGCTGACCCAGAGGCCAGTGTGAGAGGACTGGCGAGGGTGCCAGGGACCTGTGAGACTCTGAGGTACTCCCAGTGGCCAGACAGCAAGCTAGGTGGAAAAGGAGTGAGATAGGGATAGAGCAGAGAGTGGTTAGCAGGGTAGAGGGAGAGAGAAGGAAGAGGAGAAGATGAATGTTTTAAGGATCCAGAAATTGAGGAGATCAGGCTCAAGACGGAGGGCAGCAGGGAGGCTATTCCAGAGGGAGATCCCTACTGAGGATAAAGATCTCCATCCAAATCTCTGCTTGGAGAACCGGCTCACTCACAGAAGGTTGGAGGTAGATGAGTGGAGGGTTAGGGAAGGAAAGTATTTCGGTAGGCATCATTGCAGATAGGTAGGTTGCAGACCCCATCCTTGTGGACAATGCAGAGGGTCTTGAACATGATCCTTGCAGCCACTGGAGGGATCTCAGCACCAGAGAGATGCGGTCCTTGGGCTTGAGGCCAAGGGTAAGTCTGGTGGTTCTGTTCTGGATGAGTTGCAGAGGGTGCAAAGGCAAGGCAGGGAGGTTGAGAAAGTTGCTGTTTCAGTAGTCAGCCTTGAGAGAACCAGGGCTGTGGAGACAGTGAGCTGCTGGGGGAAGGTGAGAAAAGGAAGAGTACTTCTGAGGAGGTGCAGCTGGTAGTTGGACCTTTAAGAGATGTCCAAAATGTGAGTGGAGAAGGAGAGAGTGGAGTCAAAGCTGACCCCAAGGTTTTTTGCCTCACAGGTGGGTGCGGGCTCAGGGCCAAGGGAGGCCAGCCAGAGTGATAGTGGGAAGGCGGGAGAAAACTATATCAGTCTTACTGGCATTGAGGCAGAGGTCGTTTGCAGCACACCATGACTGAATTGTGGACAGGCAGTCAGATATGAGCAAAATAGAGGAGATGGCTGAGCCTGAAGGAGGGTTGTGTGGCATACTTATAAAAACTGGACGTTAGAGATGAAGGTGGCAATCACAAGTGCCAGGGCAGCCATGTAGACATTGAAGCACCACAGGGATAGGTTAGAACCCTGGAGAACACCACAGGCTGAAAGAGTGATAGTAGACAGAAAGTACCCAAGTTCCACCTGGGATGGGCGGTCGGAAAGAAAGGAGTTTAACCACGCCAGATCCTGACATGTGATTCCTAGGGTGTCACAGAGACGTGCTATCGAGATGTTGTGGTTTACCTTGTCAATGGCAGAGGAGAGTTCAAGAAGAATAAGGACAGTGAACAATGATACATTTATTGTAGAGCTTATGAGATTTTTTAGTAATTTGGACAACTACTATGATCCATGCATATAAGATGATATGCCATCTACTTATTTTAAATGGGTGAAAGAAAATGCTTGTGACTGGCTAGAGTTTTCACACGTGAAGATCAATCCCCAACTGAAAAAGTTGATTCATGAGCTAGGTAAAGAACGAGATTGGATTGCATGTGCAACTAAAATTAATAGTGGCATTTTCTTGCAACAATGGTTGAACTATTCTGGAATTCCTAAATATCAGTCTGCATATCCAGACAGCAAAACAATTAGGCAATACCTACTATTCAAATTTAATATGTGTGATAGTGGAAACCCAATGCAGTATTTTAAGAGACAATAGGTTGTGCAGATTATGTTGGACTTCATCAATTGAAACCGCAGACCATATGTGTCGATGTGAGAATCTCAACCTTTTAAGATTGAAATACTTGAAAGTCTACGATAATTTTAGCGACCTTGATACTATGCATGACATATGGGAAACTCTTTTAAAAGGAAATAATGTGAATTACATTTTTCACATGATGAATTTGTATGAGCTTAGTTTAAATAGTCTTAAACAATTGTCTACTGACATCCATTTTTAATAGTAGAGTTTTACTAAAAGATGTATTAGGTTGGTGTTTGTCATTTTTACTCTTTTATTAACTTTTTCTAGCTTATATTGGAGGTACTGTTGTGTGATATATGCAACATCTTTGTTGCCTGCATGCATATTACGTAATAAATAAATAAATAAATAAATAAATAAATAAGAACGAGGACAGAGGAAGTGTTAGTGTCAAGGTTTTAGAGCAGGTCGTCAGTGGTGTTCAGAAGAGACATTTCCGTGCTTATGGATGCTCTAAAGCCAGACTGATGGTCGTGGAGGCAACCCGCAGATTCAGTGTGGAGGGTGAGCTGAGAGATAGCAAGCTTCTCCAGGAGTTTGCCCAGGAAATGGTGATAGAGATGGGGTGGTAGTTTGTTTGAATGGAGGGGTTGGCAGAGGGTTTCTTAAGCAGAGGGTGCATAAGAGAGTGCTTAAGAGAAGTTGATAAAACTCCAGTGGCAAAAAAAAGATTGCAGAGGTCAGCCAAAGCTGGAGCCAGAGAGTCAATGTTGTCCTAAATGGTTTTGAAAGGGCTGGGGTCCACCAGTTTGGATGGGCCCTTCAAAATCCGTACTTGTCTGGCGACCTCATCATGGGTGATGGCAGTGAGAGAAGAGAGGAGAAATGGTGGAGTGGCCAAGGGAGGCTCCAGAGGTGCTGGTGTATGCTATGGTGTAGAAGTGAGAGAGGAAAGGATGCCTTGGGTTTTTGCAATGAAGTGTGCAGCCAAGCCTGAGAAAAGGTCCTGGGTGTGTGTGACAGAAGAGGAGGCTGCTGCAGGATTGGGCAGTTTCTTATAGACTTTGAAATGTTTGGCCGTGTTGTTTGGTATCGCAGAGATTCGGGCTTGAATAAAGACTCTTTTCTTGGTGTGGATGTAGAGTCAATATTGCCTTTGAAGGAGGCGGCATGCAGTTTGTCAGAGGGTCTGCCTGACAAATTCCATTTCCGCTCAGCTGCCCTTAACTTTCGTTTTAGTGCACCCAGATCAGATTTGTACCAAGAGTTGCACAGTTTGGAAGGCTTCAGTTGGACCCTCATGACAGGGGCAAGTGTATCAAGACTGTTAGAGATAGAGAGATTGAGGTTAGCGAGGGATGTGTCAGGGTGGGAGTCAGCCGCAGGAGGAGAAGGCAGAGTATAGGTGGAGACAAACGCAGCCGCTGTCACTCTTTTTATGGGCCTAGTGACTTTGAAATCGATTGGGAACGCGGGATGTGCTGATGCAAGAGGAGATGAGAGCTTCAAGTGTGAAGAGAGAACAGAGTGGTCTGTCCAAGAGAGAGGTAGTGAGAGGGATACAGAAAGTGATGTTGGTAGGGATGAGAGCTTCCAAAGTGTGGCCCGCAGTGTGCGTGTAGCCGGAAGGTAAGATAGAGAGGGAGAGAGAATCACATAGGTTTTGGAAAGGTCCTGAAGAGTCGGGAGAGTCCAGATGGATGTTGAGGTCACCCAGCAAGAGTAGTTGAGAGGAGGCGGTGAGTAGAGAGGAGGCCAGGTCAGCCCATTCCGAGAGGAAGAGAGTGGATTGTCTTGGGGGCCGATAGAAGGCGGCCATAAGGAGAGAAGATTTAGGGGAGAGTGAGAGCCTGTAGACTAAGCACTCAAA
The DNA here is from genome assembly GCF_040938575.1 of Ambystoma mexicanum. NCBI lineage: Eukaryota > Metazoa > Chordata > Amphibia > Caudata > Ambystomatidae > Ambystoma > Ambystoma mexicanum. The sequence goes on from NC_090939.1 coordinate 399,339,111, forward strand.
GGAGGAGTAGGCCTGAGTGGGGATGGTGTACACAGGTATCCATTCTGGGATGATCAGTGCCACTCCCCCTCCTCACCCCTTGGGCCTGGGCACAGAGAGGATCTTGTATCCTTCAGGGAGTAGTGTGTCAAAGCTCATGACAGAGATGTCCTTGAACCATGTCTCTGTGATGGCAAGCACACCTAGATCCATGCATTCAAGGGGGTTGCAGATGTCAGTCGAGTGTTTGACAGCAGAGCGAAAGTTAAGCTTGGCAAAATGGAGCAGCTTGACTTCTTGGAAGGTTTTCTGCGGGGGTGCGCAGGGGTTGGTGTTCCCCAGAGGGTGGCAAGAGAGCCAGAGGGATAGTAGAGGAGGGCGGAGGAGCCAAGGCTGACAAGGGAGGCGGGGCAGTGAGGCTACGCAAGGGTGCCTGTACAGAGAAGAAGGAAGGCACAGTAGGCAAGGGAGTCTGTTCAGAGGAGGAGAAAGGCACATCAGGCAAGGGAGCCTGTGTGGAGGAGGAGGAAGGCACAGTGGGCAAGAGAGCCTTTACAGAGGAGGAGGAGGAAGGCACAGAAGGCAAGATAGCCTGCCCAGGGGGCGAGGTAAGGTTTGAGAGGTGAGGTAGGAGCCTGTCAAAGCGAAGAAGGTTGGGTTGAGGACCCTGAATCATGATGGTTCCATTTCTATAGACATTAATGATGACCCTAGAAATGGCGAAGAGGTCAAGGAGTACCTCCCAGCGGGTGCCAACATTAATGTGAGAAGAGGCGATAGTAGAGTGAAACACGACAATCTACCGGGTCCATAGGTCGGGTGAGGTAACGACAAAGAGGATGTCAGTGAGAGTCTCTCTGGCGGAGACCGTGACATACGTGTTTGCAAAAGGAACGCCTGGGTTGGAGCCCAGTATGTCCTCCTTAAGTTTGTTACGGACAGATTTAGTGATAGGAGAGGGATAGGAAATATAGAAGCAGTTAGAGAAGATAGGAGGGATAGATGCCGACATGGCTAGCTGCAATGGTGAGGAGGACACTTACCTGGCTGATGAACTGAGGGACCCGGGGGGGGTTGCGTGTCAAAACACAGATGGGTGGTGTACAGCAGGTACGAGGGGGGCACTGAGGACAAGTTAAGATGTGCAGGATGTTAATGCAGGATGTACTCAACAGCCAACACAAAAATTTGAATACTCGAATATTGGTCTCTAGATTATTAAGAATCAAGAGATAAATTGGCTTGTGTGCTTGATAAGTGATGACTTAATACTTATGAAACTCTGTGTGTGATTATTTTGTATAAAAATTGCCCCTGATGAAGAGAGATTTTTCTCAAAACGCGTTGGATTATATCAATAAATATATGTTGTATTTAAAGGAATGGTTTGGTCAGAAATAGTTATTGTCCCTATGAGTCAGCCATGTGTTTTAAAGCCTAAGTCGGTCGATATTAGAAAAATTTCCTATGGACCTTACCCGAGTTTTCGTCCATTAAACACATGCGAAAAAAGGCAGCAGGGCACTTCCATTTTGTGATAATCCTATCACTTGCCCCATCGCCCTGGGTGACCTGCTTTTGCGGCACTAAATCGTATCCCCTGCCCCTGAGCCTGTCATCAGCAGACACGTACCGCCCATTTAACAACGCCAAAGCATGTCTCGTGTCAACATTTGCTGCGCTTCAGCTAATGACGTGTCGCCATGGAAATGGCAGGACGCCTCTTTACTCAATAAGTATAAACAGACCGTTTCACAACACATAGCTGCAGATTTTCGATTCCATTCCTCTCTCTGTGTTACTTTGAGTATTCTGTGACTCGTTTCTGTGCTCTGGTCAGCTACCTTCGCCGCTTGTAGCCCATGTGAACACCTGTACCATCGCTATAAATTATTTTAGTTTGTTTACCACACAATGGCTACAATAATGCCCTACATGTACGAGCCCGAGTATACCAAGGAGGAACTACTGGAACGGGAAATATGCAAAAACGATGGGGCTTCGGACGGCAGTTGGCGGGATGAATCAACGGATGAAGACCCTGGACCTAGTCGCATGGACGGTGTTTCCACCTGGTGCACATGCAATCGGTGCGAGCTAATGCCAACCGAGGACGAGAACTGCTGCTGCTGTGAAAATTCTGGATGCATGGCCTAAATTTCGGAAGGTGAGCCACGGATGTAATGCATCACCGAGCTGCCAGACTTCAGGGCAGCCTGCCTCACACGGTCCATCTTGAGGATAATGATGGTGCTTATGCATGAAATTCACGCAACTGTTCGTCCTCGTAATCCAAGTAACGAGTAAGTATACTCTGGTTGTGATGGCACTACTATTTCATGGTCGTCTCCTATATTCAAAATTACATCTACATATCATTGTAACGCATGAAAGTCGTACAATCGTGTGCAGTGTCTAGGTGGCATTTGTCCGAGCAGAATGCCATTAGTTACAAGAATTGTCATTGACAACAAAGGTTTAATAAACTTATCTTGGTCATTTAAAAACAGTTTGTATCATTCTTTTTCACAGTTGGTACAGGCTGGTGGCCTATCGTTCCTTTACATGGTGGCTTCACGGGAGGCTTGGACACCGCGTTCGAAGAGTAATACCTGCCTGTGCCGTTGGTGCCATAAGACAAACTTTCCCCAGTGACAGCGGTCAGTATAGGGGATTTTCCCTCGCTGTGCTGCAACCTGACCTGTACAATGTGTAAAGTTTTGTATTTTTGTGCCATCAAAATAAGAAACAAAATAAAACACCACATATATTTTAACAATGGTTGTTTCGATTTTTTAAATGAATCAAGTGTGTCTCCATTCAGGAGTCTTCCTGTGCCTTGTCTGCACGCCCACTGGCCCATCCACCCCCCCCCCTATCAAAGGCAGTTCGCACCCGGGGATGAGCGCCACCATGGTGTGCTGTCAAGGGTGATAACGGCCAAGGTGCCAAACACCATGTACACTTCAAAGCTGTCTATCGTGCATGGGTGATTGTTCCCATGTTCACCTTCAGACCCGGTGTCTCCGGCCAGGATTCCCCCTCACGCTGGCCACCCCCCTGCAATCCACATAAGTGTGTCTCCATTCAAGAGTCTTCCTGTGCCCTGTCTGCACGCCCACCGGCCCATCCACCCCCCTCCCGTATCAAAGGCAGTTCGCACCCGGGGATGAGTGCTGCCATGGTGTGCTGTCAGGGGCGATAACGGCCAAGGTGCCAAACAGCATTTACATTTCAAAAGGTATCCCACGCCCATGGGCCATTGCTCACATGGCCTCCTCTCCCCATACCCCGTGTCTTCAGGCAGGCCTCCCCTGAAGCAGGCCGCGCCCCTGCAATCCACATAAGTGTGTCTCCATTTATCAGTCTTCCTGTGCCTTGTCTGCACGCCCACCGACTCATCCACCCTTCCCTATCAAAGGCAGTTCGCACCCGGGAATGAGCGCTGCCATGGTGTGCTGTCAGGGGCGATAACGGCCAAGGTGCCAAACAGCATGTACACTTCAAAAGGTTATCCACGCCCAGGGGCCATTGCTCACATGGCCTCCTCAGACCCTCTGTCTCCAGCCAGGATCCCCCCTCATGCTGGCGCCCCCCTGCAAACCAGATAATACTACAACATATACACGTCATTCATTCACAAACACACCCCTGTTTCTAATACTTTATAAACCTCTTGATATGTCTCATGAGAACATCTTTGTGCTTTACAAGTCAACTCCTGAACATGCTACCTGCGAACCACTGAGATCGATGCTAATCTGCTCGTCGTCGTGCCATCAGTGAACTTCTGTGACCGCTTCGAGCAAACTCGTCAGTGTGCTACCTGTGGCCATCTACCTGTTCTCCGGCCACAAACTACTGGGCTTGCTGAATCTAACTGTTTGTTGGTCAAGGTAAGGCCATGTATCACAGTCATATTTTGGTCATTTTTAAATTTCTATCTATTTGCGAGTAGAGTACTCAATAGTGCTATGTTCATTGGTCTCATTGCTATTGACTTGAGTTTCAATTGTTATGCTATCAATAGATCTATTTATTTTCATCTGTGTCAATTGTCATCGAATTGCATCCTTCGCGGGTCCTGTGTATAATGTAAGCATGTTTCCTTTTCGTACAAGACAGTACATCCAAGGGACGAGTCACATGTGCAGAGATTAGTCACATCATTTATTAATTTGTGAAAGTTATGACAATACTAAGCCACACTTGATGAACTGGTATAGTTCCGGCGACCAAAACAAACCTTGCATTGAACATTGTATGGTTCATTTACGTTTTTATAAAATTTTTATTCATCAAGAATTTATAATAATGTTGATATTTTCTTTTCAGAAATTTCAACTATGCCTGCCTGGTCGATTAGTGGTTGCCCTTCGAAGACCCATGCTAAATCTGAAGGCACTACAATGCATTGTATTCCCTAAAACTGTTGATCGAATGAGAGAATGGGTCAGACATTGCGGATATCCACCGGAAGAGCTTGAAAGTAGAGTCCAATAAGTCTTTGAGGACAAGAGGGGTGATCGATACTGCATCTGCAGCCGGCACTTTCCCTCGAACTTGCACGCCACATCTTGGGTAACAAAGAAGAATAAACGGCGAACGACACGAAAATTGCTCGCAAACGCTATTCCCACTCTATTCGTCCACATTCCGCCACTGCTGAGTCAAGTGTCCGGATTTAGCTTTAGGCCTTGCAGTAGTGTGTAGGTAGCCGAATGGATTAATTGATATTTTAGGTGTTGTGTCCCTTGTAATACTTTCGATATTGATATGAGTGTATAGCTTTTTGAATAATGACATTTATCAATAAATTATTTTTTGATTTTATAACCCTCAAAGGAAATCTATTTATGGGCACAAGAAACTGTGCTATATTACGCATTTTCAATAGCATTATTCTCAAGTGTTCTGTCGCCTTACATGGCTATTTTTAATATTGGCATTTCATTATCAAACAATAATATACCTTTACAACTGCTTGACTATCCACAGAATCTGAAGCAAGAACAATGAACATCCGTGACGTGCCCGCAGTTATCAACCACTTCTAGCGCGTATCAGGTAATCTTACTTAGCTATTCCGCAACAGACTTGTTTTATGCATGTCAAGTAATATTTTTATTGTATCGTGTAATTATTTTACCGAATGTTTGGTTAGTGCTTTCCAATTGATATACATCTTAGTTGTCGTCTCCTTGTGTTTGTTTTCAGTTATAATTAATGTTATCCATACTAATGCAAGTACTGTCTTTCAGGGAGATGCTGAAGCGTCCACCACATTGACAACATCCCTAGATGTTCTTCAGCAGCACGGGGTATGGATGCTGACAGTTCCATCGAACAAGATCATCAGATCTTGTATACTTGTAGCGTGATTGTTCTACACAATGTTTCATTCGTGGTTAGCCATTGATATGTGCCTGTGTGGTCGACCCCAAGTGTGTGTTATGTTTTCAATATTGTAATCCTTACTAATGCAAGTATTATGTTTCAGGGAGTTGATGGAGCGTCAACCCCTGCACTTGATGCAGAGCCTGACATTCAAGTAATTCCAGGGGAAGTGGAAGCGGGAACATGCATATACGATTTGGTGCAACAGCTTTCAGAAGTGTGCACTACATTAACAAAATCCCTAGATATTCTTCAACAGCACGAGGTATGGATACTGACAATTCCATCGAGCTTGATCATCAGATCTTGTATACTTGTAGCGTGATTGTTCTACACCATGTTTCATTCATGGTTAGCCATTGATATGCACCTGTGTGGTCGACCCCAAGTCTGTGTTATGTTTTCAATATTGTAATCCTTACTAATGCAAGTACTATGTTTCAGGGAGTTGATGGAGCGTCAACCCCTGCCCTTGATGCGGAGCCTGACATTCAAGTAATTCGAGGGGAAGTGGAAGCGGGAACATGCGTATATGATTTGGTGCAACAGCTTTCGAAAGTGCGCACTACATTAACAAAATCCCCGATATTCTTCAACAGCACGAGGTATGGATACTGACAGTTCCATCGAGCGTGATCATATAACGTGATTCCATTTGCTATACTTTCTTCCTTATTAACGCAAGTACTGTGTTTCAGGGAGACGACGGAGCTTCCTCTACAATCACAACATCCCTTGTAGATGATGCAGATGTAAATAAATTGGACAAATAAGTCGATTAAATCGGATCATATTTAGATATCCATTGATTCTTTTAGACAATGGATCATTTGTGGTTATCTACTTATATGTACCTGTGCTGTCGACCCCAACTGTGTGTTATGTTTACAATATTGAAAACCATAATAATGCAAGTACTGTGTTTCAGGGAGTTGCTGAGGCGTCCTCTCCAATAAAATCATTCATGGCAGTCTATGCAGAGCCAGAGGTGTGGATACTGACAGTTCCATCGAACTAGATCATCAGAGCTCGAATACTTGTCGTTTGATTGTTCTACACAATGTTTAATTTGTGTTTAGCTATTGAGAGGTTCCTGTGTGGTCGTCCTCACGTGTGTTTTATGTTTTCAATATTGTGATACATAGTAATGAAAGTACTATTTTTCAGGGAGCCGATGGAGCGTCCTTCCGTGCTGTCTATGCGGATTCAGAAAATATAGTCGTTGCAGCGCAAGAGGAAGGGAAGACATGCGGTAATGAATCAGAGCAACAGCGTGCAGATGTTGAAGTTCGAGTCAAGAAAGTTGCAAAGAAAAGAAACAAAAATAAGGTTAGTTACAAACAGTTCATATTTTTAGAAATTGTTTTGTGCTGGGGACTATATTATGTTTTTTTTCTGTCAATTGTAATATACTTTATCTTGTGTTTAAACTGAACATCCCTTTTCCAATCTGTCCTCTAGTTACCCGTGGTTGTACGAACTATACATACACAGACAGTGAAGCAAATGAAAGATGTTGCTTGCCAAACCATTTACACTATGGAGGAACTATTAATTCAGGCGCGGCGTGTTCAGACTTGAGATGCATTTGTCCAATGGCCAGAACATAAATTGAATGTGTCTGGAGAATCCAGCAAAGTTTTATTGGACCATTGCTACAGTGTGACTGCACCACCACAAGAAGATGATACTCAATGTATTGACGATAGCTCTGAAGTAGTCGCAGATCAATTCACACAATCTACACCCTCAAAAAAAATGGCACCGAAAAAGCTGTCGACATTGTTGTGTTCTCCCATCAATGTTCAAGTAACAGATGTTGAAATGACAGAGAATGAACCAGCAGCACTATTCACCGAGGCATCAGAACATGATATCAGCAATATTAGTTTCAATTCTGTTGATATGTCCACAACGGTACAGTCCGAAACAACTGTGATGCAGGATGACAGTCTAATGAAAGAGGGCAAATACATATTATTCGACAGTTGTTTGATGGATATTATAAGAATGCTGAAATGTGGGCATTCAGTTACAGGGGAAGTATGTGGGAAGACATTCATTAATGTGACTCGTCAAACACAAGGCAGTAACGTCAAAATACATGCTGCTGTACATTACATCATACGTTCTCATGGTCTGCACAACCGATGCTGGGGAAACTGCCAGCAGGCAATCTACTGTGTGCAGCTGCCTCACTTTTTAGCGGGTACAGTTTTAGAAAGTTAGAGTCTTTCTTTCAGTTTATGGGACTCCATTTCATTTCTAAAACGCAGTACTACAAATTCCAACATGATTATCTATTTCCGGCCATTAGTGATGCTTGGAAAATTGAATAATTGTCTCTAGAAAGTACATTCGAAGGCAAACGATTCAGGCTAGCTGGCGATGGACAGTGCGACAGCCCTGGATTTTCTGCCAAGCACTGCACCTACCACTTTCAGGACATGGATAGTAAGAAAATTGTGAGTTTGGTGGTCGTGCAGGTGTCCCAATGTAAATCCTCAGTGGCCATGGAGAAACTAGGATTTATAAAATCATTGGAATATCTGCAATCGAAGGGAATGCACATCGACCTCATAGCCACGGACAGACACGTTTCAATAGGCAAGACAATGAGAGAGCAGATCCCGCATATTAAACATCAATTTGACGTATGGCATCTTGCTAAATCAATCAATAAGAAAATCTCGGCTTCAAGGAAAAAAAAAAAAGGTTTGGTAAGTATTTCACAGTGGTCCCAGTCTATCAGCAACCATCTTTGGTGGAGCTCCAAAACTTGTGAAGGGTCAGTGGAAATCCTACTTGAAAAATGGCAGTCACTAACACACCACTGTACCAACGTTCACCGCTGGACAGAAAACCAACATTTCCAGCAATGTGAACATGGCCCTTTGTCCCCAGGGGAGGCACGGAAGAAGAAGTGGTTGATTCCATCTTCACCTATACACAAAGCCATTGAGAAGGCAGTGTTTGATAAAACACTATCAAGAGATTTGAGGGGACTGACATAATTCTGTCACACAGGAAGTTTGGAGGTGTTCCACAATATGTGCCTAAAGTACAGGACAAAGTGATTGCATTTCGGCATACAGGGCATGAAACATAGGACTCTACTAGTGGTCTTGGCACATAATGAGAATGTGTGCCGTGAACAATGTAGGACTACAGGAAATGTAGGGATGCTTCCCTACACTACGGCCTTTACAAAAAGAAGTAAGACATGCGTGGTCAAACCAGTATATGACGAAATGGAGTTCCACTTTGTTAAAGGCCTTATTGTTAGTGTACTAGAGAAGCACAGATAAGGAATTTTGAGCGTTTCTGTGCAGAGCACTGATGCATTGCCAGTAAACATTGCCACTGTGCCATGTCCACCCAAAGCAGAGCTCGTTGAGAAGTACAAATCCCGGTTTAAATCACTATAATCTGATTGTCATTTTGAAAACATTTTTATTGTACAGTGTACATATAAAGTATGCTAACCCTAACCCCTCCCTTCACCATCCTGGGTGGCGAACAACCTGGGTGTCATCTTTGACTTCTCTCTCTATTCACCTCATATCACTGACCTTGTCAATATGTGTATGTATATATTTTTGTTGTTATAACTAAGCTTCGCAATCTCATGTAAATGCTGCGCACTGTTACCTGAGGGGAGGCTTGCGCATTACAAATAATAAAACAAACAAACAATAAATCTCACTTTCAACTCAACTCCTCGGGTACTTTATACTTTTCCTCACCTTCCCCCAAAAAGTCAATGTCGCCATAGTTATGGTTCTCTAGGGCTGCAAAGCTCGCGGACAACAAGGACAAACGTGGGGGCCTTGGAACGCACCAAGCGAGGTGTTGCAGATGGGAGAGAAGCCAGTTCGCATTAGCACAGTGAGGCCTAGTACAAAGATGGAGTTGAAAATTCAAGTTCTCACAGATAGCTTTACACAGGATGTTGCAAAGTAAGAATGTATGCTCATGCAGAGTGAAGGTCAACAGCTTTGGTTGTTTGCTTGCGGGCTGGAGAGGCCCACGACTTGCACTGGCAGTATAAGGGTCTATTGTTTTTTGACCTTGAGAGACAGGGACCATGCCGAAAGGACTTAATTTGAAGGAAGGGTGCAATAACGTAAGACACGATAAGGCTGAAAATTCTGAAACTACACCGAGTTTCATGTTAGTTCAGTATATGAAAAATCGTTGCCACAAACAGAGTGGGATTTACGGACTGCATTACGCCGCGACAATGGAAATGGCAATTATAATGTAAGTAACTCTTTAGATGATTTTATACCGGAATATAATATCAATAGTGTACCGTTAAAGGCAGGTTAAGTTGTACTTGTTCGTTCTGTGTGGCATATTAGAATGAAGAGCAAGTAAAACATTTGTGGGATTGTCTTTCTACTGGGCACATGGGCATGCATGTCCCCATTCGACACGCATTTAGACAAACAGTTGTTTCTCAGTGGTTCAACGCTAATAAATCATTACATTGTGTGTTAACCTCGATTTCTTTTGTCAGTTTTCGCATTGCTTTTAGAGCCGAACATACTCCATTGCACTATCCCCGCAAGTAAATAGTTTCACCTCGGCCCTGAAACAAGGCTTTCTCTCCCCCACACCTTAAGATTATAAACTATATCCATACTTATATCTTAACATACTCACACCAATACCAACAGACCTAATAGGCGTGCATTGTACACATGTTTAGGTATCACTTGTACTAAAGTACCGGTCACAATGTTATAGGACTGATATATTTACAGACTTAAGTGGAAAACAGTTAACACATGTGTGGATTCGCCAATGAGGTAGAATAAAGTACAGGTCCCACCTTCCAAGCCACAAGCCACCAAACAGCATGCAAGAGGCACTCAGGGATGCCTGCGAGCGGATGCGCTAGTCCTGGGATTTTATCACTGTAAATGGATGGCTTGTTGTCTGGGCTTCTTTTGCAAGAAGTAAAGTACTGATACATCTAGGAATAGAAGAGATAAAATTAGAGTTTCAGGCAGGATATTAGTACAAGAGTCCAAGTATCCAGTTGATTGGTGGAGCTTCACAAATACCTTGCTCAAATGGTCACAGGCACAGAATCCTTCCTGCTAACATTGAACAGGGTGGAGTAGCCCAAGGCAGCCAAATAGCACTCAGGAGGCACTCTGGGATGTGCATGCGCAGATGCACGTGAGCTGCGATTTTATCGTTGTAAACGGTGGCTTGTGGGCGGGGTTTCTTTCCTAAGCCATAAAGTACTGATTAATCTCGCTCAAATTGTCACAGGCACAGAATCCTTCCCATTAATGTTGAACAGCGAGGAGCAGCCCACGGCATCCAAACAGCACTCAGGAGGCACTATTGGACTAACTCTTACCTATTCAAATAGTGGAAGTGCACACGCTTCAAATTCAGTGTGCAGACCTTCTAGATCACAGGCCATGGTGTGTCAGGGAAGGGGGGCTGTAGGATTATTAGTAAGAGTCATATGTAATGAGGATGCAAGCAACTCTGTATTGTGCACATTATCTTTCTCATTAGACTTTGTCATATTGTGTTCTGATAATTAATTCATGATGTGTGATTATTAAACGTGTAACAACTGTTTGGTATAGAGTTCGTAATTACTAATTATTCAGTAACATATGCATGAGTATTGACTCTGTGGTCAATCTGTACAGAAAGAGTTATTCGCTGGTGATACACCCTTGTTAAAGAAGGAATACCACATGCATTGTATCAAGGATAAACTGTTGGGAGTCCAAAAGATGCAGTTCACATGTGTTTATTGGGCAGCTATGTATAGCATTCAATTGGTATCACTAGCACATGCCAGAATAGTTTCTGTAGACACAATTAAGTGGAAGTCTCTCCGTAAGGCTGGTGCCTCACTCATTCCATGTAGAATGACCCTAGAATCAGTTATTTGTACATTGTGCAATATAATCATTGGTTTAGAATTACTAGAGCGTTTCTACAAGTTTGTTTAGTTACTCATTAGTAAACAGTTGTTACTCCTGAGTTGCTTATTAAATATATATTCCTAAAGGCGTTGTGTTTTTTTTAAGTGTTTAGAGTGTATCCCATGTGAGTTTTATATTGTATACCTGTACTAACTTGACTATGTACCTTGCCTTCATGGACACATATATATGTTTAGCATTTTGTTGTGGGCCATTAAGTGTTTACATATGTGAAAATAAAATAATTACAAACTGCAATGTTAACGATGTATGGCTTTGTTGTTACTCATATTTTATGGTGTCTTATATATGTAGGACACTCATAAAGCTAACATTCTTTTGAGTGGGATTTTTTTTAATAACGATTGGATTAGAAATTAACTCCTCTCTATTTCATTTCAAGTTAACAGGCTGAAACTCTTCCGCTCTAGTTCATCATTTGACTCTTGCTATCAAGCAAGTAGTGAATGAGTTAGCCCCTTTGAAGATGAAGTAATTAAATTGGAAGCCATTTAAAATACCTGGTTCTCTGAAGAAATTGTCACAGCCAGACAATCCAAAAGGGCCCTTGAAAGAACTTGGAGGAAGAACCCCAACGCTAATACTTTATTCGCCTACAAAAAATCCATACACGAATTTAAAAAAACTCATCACCAACGCTAAAGAGACACAATATAACAAAAGAATCATTAACGCCCAATCTAATGTTGGAGAGCTGTTTAAAAGTCTGGCAGAAATTCAAGACCAGCCTCCACTATCTAACAACATAACAACGGATTCAGAATGGTGCCAAGGCATTCATGATGACGTTCTGTCTAAAATCAATTCCCATAAGGAAAAAATTAAGAAATCCCTTAACAATGTGGCCCAGTCGCTTACCACAAAAACTATAACGCATCCCACCAATGCTCAGAGCAATATATCACAATTCTCCTTCTCTCATTACTCGGAAAAGGTTGTGCTCAAAGTGATACAGGATCTAAAAGCCACCTCTTGCCCCGGAGACGACGGCCCCCCCAATATTTTCAAGGATTCGACAGATCTACTGGTCCCTTGGATTACAAAAATAATAAACTTATCTTTTGATGAAGGCATGGTACCGGTTGTACTTAAATCTGCCAGGATAACCCCCTTGTTGAAAAAAGAGAATTTAGATCCCACCAATAAAGACAATTACAGACCAGTAACTAATGTACCCTTCATATTGAAGATTTTGGACAAACTTGCATATATCCAATTTCTGGCCAATGTCGAAGAGCACAACATCTTAGGCATTCGACAGTCTGGCTACAGGGCTCGTCAGCGAATAGAAACCGCCACGCTCAACTTAAAGTCTACTCTAGCTGGCATAGCAGATAAAAATCAAGCTGCATTGTTGATGCTGCTCGACCTCTCTGCAGCCTTCGATCTTGTTGATCATAGCTTTATAGTGACAAGGCTTGGATAGGTTGTGTATAGAGGAGGGTAAGTCCCAATTTTTTGGTAAAGAGGGATTGAGCTGAAAACGGGACTTGGTTCTTACAGAGGGAACAAAGGAACACAAGCTCAATTACCCCTCTTTTTGTCCGCCTCGCAGCAGGGCAGGGACAGAGGGATTTTTGGATAGATATATTTCTTGTCTATCTGAGAGTCGCATAAAAATATTTCATTATTCAGAGGGTAGTCACAGTAAAAAACATATTTTAATAGTATAATTTATACACTTTTGTAGGTGGTTGGTGCTTTCCACCAGGCACCTCCAGACTTGGAAAACAATACATACAACTAAAAAGTCCAAACTAACACATACATATTCTGCTTGTGGTGTCTAGGTTAGTAGAGTGACAATTCTAATGATGCACTTTGTCAATTTTAATTTGTTGACTTTCGGAAAATGGGGGAACTAAGACATTCAATGTACAGCATGCAATTTTAAACGCTGCAAAAAAACACAGTTGTTTCAGTGTTAGGATGTCTACATATGTTTCGGCACATAATATGCATCAACACCATCCCTGGTGTTCTGCTATTTTAGTTGTGGCCCTCTTCAGGACAGAATGTTGTTTTTTTCGGAATGACAAAAAGTTCAGAAAAAAACCCAGGTGTTCACGTTGTTTTTCAGTGCTGTAAAGGGTAGAAAATATGGAATTTGTGTTAGTGGTGTATCTAGGACTCAACTTGCATTAAAAACTCTTCTAATAGAAATTTATGCGACATGGATGCAATCTTCTCCACATTCCCACTTCTCACTGACCTTTGTATGCTTTTGTGGTCGGACTTAAGATTATTATTTTTGTTCTGGGCAAGCGTCGAAATCGCTGTCATGCCCTGGATGTCATCATACAGTTGATTGCCTATATCTTATTTGGGCTTACTGGTTGGTCCTTACGTCGAAGTAATTCAGACTTTCGAGCCTACGGACACAATTGAAAATTTAAAACAAACCGTTTGTTGCGTTTATGTGTGTTGGTATTTCAAACATAGAAGTTGTCTTCGTTGTTTACTGACCTGAGAGTATCGTCAGAGGATATAATTTAATTTGGCGCTAGTTGTTTTTGCAGAGATGCATGTCCCCTGCATGTGGGTTCCCAGGGGTACCTTCTTTTCCGGTTTGACATAACCTGTGGGGGCAGATGGAATAAAACCTGCGTTTAGGAGGCCAAATCTCCACATGAGCCGTAATATACTTTTTTCTTTTCGCTAGCGTGGTTTCGTAGTTGTTTTATGAAACATTAGCGTTAGGGTTTTGTTTACCTTCTGTTTGATTCGATGAAACGATCTTTACGTATCGTAGTGCAGCTCCTCTCAGTTTCGACGTAGAGGTACCAACTTGTTTGAGTTTGGTGTTTCAAAAGATGAAATATATTACTTCCGTATTGCTTCCGTAGTTGCATATCATGTGACTGCCAAGTATGTCTTTCGAAAAACCCGTTCATTTCTTGGCGGCGCATGCGGCCATCTTGAAGTGTGTGGACAACCCGGTTGTTGTAAGGGTCAATAAAAAGCGTTGACATAGTGTCAGCCTGTCTGAATTTACAATCGGACATAGCTTCCATTAACGCCTTAATATGGAAACAGTGAATCTCATGTCATTCACAGACGAGTACTATCAGAAAATAATCAACCAACCATTAACAATGATCCCAGATGAAACAAACTCAATCGACAATTCGGCTGGGAACGATTTTGAGATACTAACACAAAAGAAGAAAAAGCTCATCAGAACTGAATCACACGGACAACTGATGTTAGCCTACTTAAAAGCTGGAATAATCCCGGAAGGCCTCCAGGTCAAAAACATCCCTCGAGTTTTCATTGACAATGCAAAGTTCAAAGGGAAATTCAGTGGTGTCGGAAACAAATGTTCAAGAGACTGGCTCATTTTAATTATTGACATCGCCCAGGAAGAAGCGAAAGAACAACAAGCTGAAATTAACATCCTAGAAGAGAAAATTAAATCAGATCAAGTCATTACAGAAATAAAACAAAAACTGGAAAAAATAGAGGAAGAAATGGCGAAAATTCAAAAAACTGACCATTGATAAGAAAATTTGGAAACTAAAAAAGGACATTGAAATGTACAAAGAAACAAAGACTTATCCATATCTCGTCGAAACATACTATGACAACATCAACAAAACAGGACCACCGAGAGGAAGAAATGGATACCAAAGAAAACAATACGTTACTTTCTCTAACACCACCAATAGTACTACAAGCAGTGACTCCGATAACAGCACCAATACCAACACACCGAGGGGAGGCAAAAACCAGAGACAACGGTTTTTTCAAGGGAGGGCACAAGGAGGCCGCAACCGATCCCAAGCCACACAACGGATGCAAACACGGAACTGGAACGGACCTGTGCAGAATTGGTAATCCCTATCTTCAATCTCTCCACTCACGTTCTTACAGAAGGTGAGA
Source organism: Ambystoma mexicanum (assembly GCF_040938575.1). Lineage (NCBI taxonomy): Eukaryota > Metazoa > Chordata > Amphibia > Caudata > Ambystomatidae > Ambystoma > Ambystoma mexicanum. The sequence goes on from NC_090939.1 coordinate 399,354,353, forward strand.
TCAAGGTATTAAGTCGTGGCCTCAGTTTTGTACCGGTTAAAAAGGCAGAAAACTTCCAAACAGAGATCGAATTACAAAAATTCTTCCGAACAATCAGGCTAAAATATCTTTTCCGAAACCCCAAAATAGGGAACAAAGAAAAAGAAAAGAGCACAACGGGCCTAAAACCTCCGTCGACCTTCTTCCCTACGAACAATATGATAAGCCCGGCGATCGCGGCTTTTGAAAATAAAATAATCGAAGGAACTAAAAAACTACTATGCACCAACAATTTCTCCAAAGACAATCTATGCCCAATGGAAAGACAGGCATTGAAAGACTTACAAACAAATGAACTATTCGTAATAAAACCTGCAGATAAAGGAGGGGGAATAGTCTTATGGAACAAAAACGCATACAACGAGGAAATCAGACTACATCTACAAGACGAGAAATTCTATAAACGCCTACAAGGCGATCCGACATCACGCCTGAAAGAGGAGATATCGAGTCTTATGCAACATGCAGAAGCCGAAGGGTGGATAGACCATGATGAAAAATGCTTTCTAATCAAAACCAATCCTACTATCCCAGCATTCTACCTACTCCCTAAGGTACATAAAAACAGCACAACACCCCCAGGGAGACCAATAGTGTCGGCAATAGACTCGATCCTCGAACCTCTGTCAATTTACGTCGATTGGTTCCTCAGACCTTTCGTATCACGCATGAAATCATATGTTAAGGATACGACGAGTATGATAAAGATCGTAGAAAATATAACCACGGAACAAGGAGACATTCTAGCAACACTAGATGTAGTCGCTCTATACACCAGCATCCCGCAGCTCGAATGTTTAAAAATACTGGAACAATACTTGAACCAACGAATTATGAACAACAAGACAGTTCCAACCCCCTTTATCCTGGAATGCGCAAGACTGGCCCTTATGGAGAATTACTTCATCTGTGGAGACTCTTTCTACAACCAAAGACATGGAACCAGTATGGGTGCAACTTTTGCCCCCGATATTGCAAACCTATATATGGACTCTGTAGAGACCAAGTCCATTTATCACATCGATAATCCGTTTAAAACCAACATCATCGCATGGTACAGATACATCGATGACTGTTTTCTAGTATGGAGAGGCTCCAATTCACTCCTGCTAGAATTCCAAAAATGGTTAAACCAATGCAATGTGAACATCAAATTCACTATGTGCCACAACACAAAGAGCATCCCTTTTTTGGATCTAGAAATCAGAACAGAGCCAAATGCCTCCCTCACCACAAACTTATATCGGAAAAAAACGGATAAGAATACACTTCTTGAATTCAAGAGCTACCATCCAGCAAGCCTCAAGACCAACCTTCCGATAGGCCAATTCCTAAGAGTACGCCGTAATTGCACGAATCTAGAAGACTATAAGATACATGGCAAACAACTGAAAAAACGTCTGGAACAAAGAGGATATCCGAAAAAGTATATAAATGTGGCCTATAAAAGTGCGAAAAATAAAAATCGAGATACATGTTTAAACCCGCCCAGAAAAACAACTGTGGAAAAAATGACATGCATCACAACTTTCACCCCGATTAGCCACAAGCTAGGCAAACTAGTCCTAAAGAACTGGCACATCATAAAAACGGAGGACTTCAATCCTCCACCTCCTAGATTTGCGTTTAAAAGACAGAAGAACCTAAAAGACAGTTTGGTCCACACATATCCTCAATCAAAAAAAACAGACTTACAGAACACCCTTTGGGATCTTCCACCGGTAACAGGACATTTTAAATGTGGCATGTGTTCGGTTTGCCCACTGACGAAAAACATGAAAAACATAAAATTGAAAGAAAGAGACTGGCAACTTAGATCGTTTACAAACTGCAATTCGCAATGGGTAGTATATGCGATCCAATGCCCATGCCAACTCCTGTATATCGGGAAAACAAAAAGACACATCAAAATACGCATAGGAGAACATCGGACCAACATCAGAAATCAGACACCTAATAAACCTCTTGTAGCCCACTATCTCCAACTAAAACATAAACCATGTGAAATCTTTTGGTTTATCATCCAAACAGTTCAAATTTCAAACAGAGGCGGAGACCGTGATTTGGCTCTACGCAAATGCGAACAAAAATGGATTTTTGACTTAGATACAGTAAAAAATGGTCTAAACTCATCAGTAGAGTGGGGAATTTTCTTCTGAAGAGAATATCTCGAGCCTATATGACCCTGGAACCCAGACTTCGTTTTTACCATAACAAATACACGGGCTATACTGTATGTAAACAATGAAAACACTGCTAAGGTGTGTCCATGTACCACCATATTTATTTTAATGAACAAAACATAATTACGTTATGTGTAAACCTACAAAAAAGAAAAGATCAACCATTTAGTTTACACACTTCAAGATGGCCGCATGCGCCGCCAAGAAATGAACGGGTTTTTCGAAAGACGTACTTGGCAGTCACATGATATGCAACTACGGAAGCAATACGGAAGTAATATATTTCATCTTTTGAAACACCAAACTCAAACAAGTTGGTACCTCTACGTCGAAACTGAGAGGAGCTGCACTACGATACGTAAAGATCGTTTCATCGAATCAAACAGAAGGTAAACAAAACCCTAACGCTAATGTTTCATAAAACAACTACGAAACCACGCTAGCGAAAAGAAAAAAGTATATTACGGCTCATGTGGAGATTTGGCCTCCTAAACGCAGGTTTTATTCCATCTGCCCCACAGGTTATGTCAAACCGGAAAAGAAGGTACCCCTGGGAACCCACATGCAGGGGACATGCATCTCTGCAAAAACAACTAGCGCCAAATTAAATTATATCCTCTGACGATACTCTCAGGTCAGTAAACAACGAAGACAACTTCTATGTTTGAAATACCAACACACATAAACGCAACAAACGGTTTGTTTTAAATTTTCAATTGTGTCCGTAGGCTCGAAAGTCTGAATTACTTCGACGTAAGGACCAACCAGTAAGCCCAAATAAGATATAGGCAATCAACTGTATGATGACATCCAGGGCATGACAGCGATTTCGACGCTTGCCCAGAACAAAAATAATAATCTTAAGTCCGACCACAAAAGCATACAAAGGTCAGTGAGAAGTGGGAATGTGGAGAAGATTGCATCCATGTCGCATAAATTTCTATCAGAAGAGTTTTTAATGCAAGTTGAGTCCTAGATACACCACTAACACAAATTCCATATTTTCTACCCTTTACAGCACTGAAAAACAACGTGAACACCTGGGGTTTTTTCTGAACTTTTTGTCATTCCGAAAAAAACAACATTCTGTCCTGAAGAGGGCCACAACTAAAATAGCAGAACACCAGGGATGGTGTTGATGCATATTATGTGCCGAAACATATGTAGACATCCTAACACTGAAACAACTGTGTTTTTTTGCAGCGTTTAAAATTGCATGCTGTACATTGAATGTCTTAGTTCCCCCATTTTCCGAAAGTCAACAAATTAAAATTGACAAAGTGCATCATTAGAATTGTCACTCTACTAACCTAGACACCACAAGCAGAATATGTATGTGTTAGTTTGGACTTTTTAGTTGTATGTATTGTTTTCCAAGTCTGGAGGTGCCTGGTGGAAAGCACCAACCACCTACAAAAGTGTATAAATTATACTATTAAAATATGTTTTTTACTGTGACTACCCTCTGAATAATGAAATATTTTTATGCGACTCTCAGATAGACAAGAAATATATCTATCCAAAAATCCCTCTGTCCCTGCCCTGCTGCGAGGCGGACAAAAAGAGGGGTAATTGAGCTTGTGTTCCTTTGTTCCCTTGGATAGGTTGTGAATTGCTCCAAATTGGCATCCCAATGGCTAGCGTCCTTCTTGGGCCCTAGCATGGTAAGGGTCTGTGTGGGTAATAATCACTCCATCCCCATCTCTCAAACCTGCGGTGTTCCACAGGGCTCATGCCTGTCGCCTCTACTTTTCAATTTGTATGTACGACCACTACTGGGTCTCCTAAATGAATTAGGTGTTCAATATACAAACTACACGGACGACACTCAGATTGTCATCCAGCTGAGTGATCACTATAAAAATAATGCTGAAACTATCAATACCATCTATAAAGCCATCCAGGACTGGATGGCCTACAACTCCTTGGCCCTGAATAACAATAAAACAGAGCTCATGATAGTATCATCTAAGAACACCAAAACAAGCTATCCACAAACTATGGCAACTTCACTATAGTTGACAATGTCATCATGATCCAAAGGAAAGTAAAAACATTAGGCGTTGTTCTAGATGACAAACTATCCCTGAAGCCCCACGTCTCCAGCATTCAATCTAGCTGTGGATTAATAAGCAAATACACTATATTCGCCCATTCATAACAACTGAAAACTTTGCACTTCTGTCCACCACGTTGATACATTCTAGATTAGATTATTGTAACAGCCTACTGTCCGGCACCACTGCTGCCAACATACAATCTTTACAGGTGGCTCAGAATAATGCTGTGCGCACCATCTTTAACCAATCGTGCTGCAATCACATTTCCACCTACAGAAAGAAGCTACATTGGCTTCTGGTAAAACAGGGAATAACACATAAAGTGTTAACAATGACACACAAGTGTGTGTCCTTAAGCAGTCCTTCATATTTGTCAGAACAAAGACAACCAGCAATAACCTTTGTTCCTCTACTGCTACAGTACTTGCTTCCCTGAGATTCAAAATCGCTAAATTTGGAGGTACCACTCTCGATTTCCAGGGTCCTCTCCTATGGAATGTACTTCCACCTGCAATACGCCAGGTTCAAAACTACCCTCTTTTTAAAAGAGCTATAAAGAGCTATAAAGACTCATCTTTTTAACATAGAGTAATTTTACGACTACTCCACACTTCCTCTGCTTCAGTCTTTTAATGTTTTGTTTGTTTTGTTTTCGTTTTCTGTGCGCCCTGAGGCCCACGGGCATGTGGTGCGTAACAAGAATTAAAATAAATAAATAAATAAATAATACATGGCCACAGTTTTGCCCCACTTTCCTTTTGTCGTTGGCTTACATTGTAAGCAGCTGGTAACATTACAGCAGTGCATTTCAATTTGTGCACCTGATGCATGCATCAGACCCTCTACCAGAAGTAAATTGAATTTATTTCTCGGGACTTCAGTTTCCTCCAGTCCCACACAGGCACAATTTAGGCCACCAGGTGTGTTCCCTTACGCTTGATTTTCAACTGTGGGTCTTCAATCATAACTGTATGCATTCAGAGCGGCTTCAGGCAAGGGCCACCACCTTGAGAAAAGATTCTTCATGGAGGTAAACCTGTGAGTCAATGTTTGCATTTACATTTGCGCCATATGTGTTCTAACATCACAAGTGACATGTATACCAGGCGATCTTGACTACATAACATGTTAAATGTTGTACTTCATGGAATTTAGAACATTCTAAGATCAGCCAATAAATCACAAAAAAGTAAAAACAATTGCATACACAATGCATGTGTCGTATGTTGAAAACAAAACTGAATGGGCACCACATAATACATTATTTGCATTTCCGACTTTTACAAGAAAGAGAATTTCTTTTTTGTCTGTTTTTTTGTCTAGGTTTTTTTTTTTGTTTTGCATGTTAAGAAATCATTGTATGGACAGCAATACTCCAGTAATCATTCTCATTAAAGCCTTATCTCTGCTGTCTTAAACGAGTTGTTACATGCAGAGAAAAGAATGCCACACTCTTACATTTATATGAAATTTGCAATTGTAGTCTGATTTTATTCTTGATTTCAGTGAAAGGTGAAACACATCTTGCATCAGCAACCAAAAGGATACCCATGTATTTCCTATATTCAGTCCGAACAGCTTCGCTCCATTTGTTATCCTACTACAGAATCAGTTCTGCCCGGATCTTGTGAGTGATGTGAGAGAATGATGTACAATATAATGTAAAAATTCGCTCAGACTGGACAAAAAACTGCAGGCTGGGAAGCTGAGAGTTATTATTGCCAGGAATAGTGTGACAGGCAAGAAGCAGATTGCATGTGGGAAATAAAGTGATCACACAACTGTCCATAGTTAAATTATTACATGGCTGGGAGCTTTCAAAGTAAAATGCCCTACTCTTACGCGAAGGTTTAAGGTAGAAAATGAAGACTTTTTCGAGGGATCATGACTGCCGTTGCCATATTTGTCTTGTTAAGTCACGATAGAAGCCTAGCCAAGCTGATGCAATCTGATATATGCAAAGTTATAGGTGAAATTTTGGGTAGCACAAAAACGCAGTACATGTTTTGCTTCATTGAGGAAATTGAATGTTTTTCTTTTCACATTATTAATACATTTTGAAGCGTCACTACTTGTTTTGGCGCGCCTTACAGCTACAAGCACAACATGCTGAACACCAGAGTGGTAGGAAGCAGTATTTAGTATGAAAAAAGTGTTGTGGCACACACACAAAAAAGTCTTCTTAGATGCTGGTCCTCCAAGCAGAATCCCTCCTCATTTCCATGACACGTCTGGGCAGCGGCTGAGCAGGCGAGGAGGTAATTGGAGTTGAGGCCGCAGTATAAGGGATATAACAAGAGCAAGTGGAATAATCAAGGACTGTGCTTGGTTTGGAGTAGCAGGTGGAGTGGGAGGGGGGCAGTAGCGTATCCACCACAGGGGATGGGTGGGCAGCTTAACACCCCCTTCACAGAACTTCCCTGAATGGGACATCTTGAGCGAAACAGGATGTTTTCTCCCAGCTCGTCAGGGACTTGTGGCTGGGAGAAAATGTCCCGGACACGCATTCTCTTCTTCCTGGTCAGCACAGTTTTCACATTTCTTTGTTTATAGCAGGGCCCTGATAATGGACAATAGTTTATCTTAATGGATGCAGCCACCCGTCCCATTTCGAGCAAGCTGCACATGCGTGCACTGATTATCATATTCTGAGAATATTTCCTTGCAAAATTAAACATACAGATATGTTTGCATTGGGTGGATGGCGACATTCTTATGCGCGGTTTGCTCCTATGATGTCAAGGTTTTGTCATTGGCAAAGAACTGTCCCAAGAACAATCTTGTGCTACTGTGGAACTGGAAGCTTTGGCCATAAAGTGGGCTGTCACCCACTTAAGATATAACCTGACATGCAGAAAATGTAGATTAATCACAAATCACTCTTGTCTGACCAGGATGAGTTTACAAAAAGATGCCAATGCCAGAGAAATTAGGTAGTTCTTGGACTTTCCATCTTTTTTTCTTTTCTGTTGAACATCAAAAGAGACAAGTACAAGGCAAGGTAGAATTCCTAGTTGCTTTTACATCAGCCTGGAAGGAGAATCCAAAGTGATAAGGCGAAGGGTATGTGACAAATTAAGGGAGATTCTCTCTTCTCCCCAAGCGGGAGCCCCTTCCTGTAAGGCTAGAGAGTTGAGCCCGCTGCACAATACCCTCCATAGGGTAGAGCCAAGTGGAACATTACCAGGACAAAATCCCCCTTTGGGGACACAGACTCCTGTTTCTGTGAGTAACTCCCTCGATATAGCCACCTTATCACCTACATGAGGTGTTCCACTACCAGAAAGACTTCTAACAACTGGGACAAAGAAACACAGAACAGATGCCTGAATCTTACAAACAAGAAGCATGTGCCTTTAAATCTTAAGGTCCCATACACTGGGATAAGTAGGTTAAATAATGGACACCCAGCATACAGAGAGGACAAAGGTAGAGGCAGCACAACCCGACAAGCCTGCATGTTTGTATCTCGCTTGAAGCAGGAACAAGAAAGCCTGAGAGCGAGATGGACAGAAGAGAGAGAGAGAGGCTGGAATGCCAGACTGAGGGTGACTGCTGAGCAAGAGAAAGCATCAGGACAGGTTTCACAACATGTGGTGGTGAGACAATGGGAATCCCAGGGTGGACAGTCGGTCACTGCAAGTTCAGGAACGTGCAGAGAAGCAACAGGCACAGGTTGTCTGAAGCCTTGTCATTGGACAAGGAAATCACCAAGAGGAGAGAAAACTGAAGGAGAATTCGAACACTGAAGTACAGGCTAGAACATGCTCAAACCGGAGAAATGGTTAAATGCAACAAGGCTCCCGGAAGCATCCCTCCACAGAATAGAAGGTAACAGGGCTAACAAAAATAATGGTTGCCAAGAAATAAACTGTATGTTATGCAAATACTTTGTTTCAGTAGAAATCACAGCATGAAAGTCCCCTTTAAGGACATTAATTTACACTCTGGAAACTCTGGGGAGAAAAGAGGAAATCATAATATAAGAGAAAACAATAACACTGAGAGAAGCCAATTGTGGCTATATGTACCCTGAGAAATGGGGAGAGAGCTAAACCAAGGTCTACAAGAAGAAGAGAAAATAAATAGGAATTCTAATGGTGAATCTGAATTTTGTGAAATCAGACATGTGAACTTAAACAAGGGATCGAAATACCAAAGTAATACAAACCTTTATTGGCCAGGAGAAAAATGTCTATTCAGCGATAAGAACCAAAATGAGGAACTCTGAGCATAAGGGAAACTACAAGTCGCCCTTGAAGAGTTACAGAGACGGATGCAAGATATATCATGTGGGGTTTAATCGAAGGGCCCAACAAACTGAACTGAAGGGGCCACTGGAAAAATGACCTGTCAGCCTTCAAAAACCTTCACACTGAAAATGGTACTATTAAGGCAGACTGTGGGGGTTTCTGCAATTAACACAAGGAAGCACAGTGTGAAAAGGCCAAGCATTGGAAATTGAAAGGTCTAGCTGTCATTACAAAAGGGAATATTGAATCGAAAAGCAGCCTTTTAATTCACACAGGCAGAAGAAATTCAAAGGCCGCTGTCACAGGAAAAGTAGGATTTTCAAACACAAACACTAAAATGTCTTGGCATGTGTGTTTGCAGATTTAAAGCAAGACATGAGAAAAATTGTCCCCCACCAACATAAAGATATAAGGGAAAAGACTTGGTGCACGTTGACAAGATGCAATGTATGTTATGCTTCACATGCAAAATACTGACAACAATTGAAAAGAAAAGGCATGTTGTTTCCATGGGATGCATTTCAATTTCATTTAGGCCTGAGGAAGACCCTTTTGCTTGCTGCTGGGCAGAGTTTGCAAATGGCTTCCCCCCTGCAAGGAAACACAACAGACTGACTACCCCTCTCCTTAAGGTCTTTCGACAACACAGATGCAGGTGCTAAAGTATTGTTGCGTAAATCTACAGTAGATACTTTTTGAGAGAGAAATTTATTTAACACAGACCGTTAAATTATGAAGATATAAATCATTTGAATAATTGGTTAAAAACCACATATTTTTTAACAAAATTGTACATTTGTAGGCCTTTTCATGCATCACTCATACCTTTCGTAACTATTCATTCGTACTGTCACATCAGGGTTTGACAATTTAAGTTTTCTTTTGCCATATGGGTTGTTGATAATATACATGACATCAGAAAAAACAATTTGTTTTTCTATAGGTCGACATATGTTTCGGCCCCTTATACTAGTACCACCGTTGTCTACGGTAGTCTAAGAAATCATTAATGGGCCATCTCCAGGACAGTGATGATTTTTTTGAAGCTTCAAGTCTTCACCCCTTTTTTTCCATACGAAAAGCCAAATCTAAAAACATAAATAGTGCATGTATTACATTACAGAAGGGTCTGTACTCTTTTAGTTGTTTTCAAGGTGATGGCCAGATTACTATGCCAAGAACGAAGCACCCACCTGTGGTCGAAATATATTATTCTGGACCACAGAGCTAGAGTTGTAGGGTATCTTCTATTTTACCCCTTGTCAGGAGCCCTATTGAAAGGGAACATATGTAGGGAGAATTACTACTCTGCATGTATACTTGAGTCAACACGTGGGAAGGAGAAAATCTCGTTTTAAAATCCAAAAAGAAACTTACACTAAGCTTCTTGATATAGATGAACCTTCAGTATTCTCTGCTTCTGTACTGCTTGGTAGGTTGTAAACGCGTAAGAACTGTTTACATGGGCAGCATCGAGAGTAATGCCTGGAAGAAGAGGGCACGGTTAGAGACCAACCTATTTTAATCTTCTTACAATTTTTGTTGAAGACAAATGTTTCAATGCATTTGTACACTTTGATTTAGGAAACTGCTAATTCGATATTATTTGTAGTAACTGAAACTCAAGTGTCTGCTTGATGTTGTTATAAATTAAAAATCACATCTGTCAGTAGCTTAACAAATTTTGCCCTTGATGAGCTACAGGTCTACAGGTAGCCGTTTCTAGCGAAGTGAATGCCGCGTGTATGCGGTCATGTGAACTTGCATGTCTCACTGTGAGGTGAATTAGTAATAATTTCTAATAACATAGTGGCATACTTAATACATGCTTGTTGTTACTCTAATACTGGTCTCTCTGCTCTTACTGTTCCCATGACCTTATTGTGATTATCACAGTTATTTAAATGTAAATACACTAGACGTGTTCTGCCTAGGTTGTTGTAAAAGTTCTATTTGAGAGGATCTCGAATGTGCTGTTTGGACGCATACTACCGCACCGCCGGCCAATTGAATTTAACTGACTACAAGGGTCTAAAGTGCTTGAAAGTTGTTACTACATGATTAAGGACATTCGGGCTTACCTCTAGTGTTTGTTAGCAGAGGACGGCGTTTCAATTCTTATAGCGTCCGCTTGTCTGTTGCTCAGTAGCTTTGAGGAGGCAGAAGGGGGGAGGGACCTGTGTGTTTTATATAAATTACGTGAGCGGAATACACGCACTACTCACTTTAGCTTCTGCCGAAGAAAGTTTTACGGCCATTTGTAAACATGTTCGGACTATATATGGACTATATATATAGTCCGAACAACCCCTTTCGACATTATATAAAAAAGTGGCTACGATATATCGATGATTTATGTCTCATATGGAGCGGCACCTCAGAGCTTTTAGCCTCGTTTCATCAATGGTTGACTACATATATAGAGTCCGAACAACCCCTTTCGACATTATATAAAAAAGAGCCTACGATATATCGATGATATATGTCTCATATGGAGCGGCACCTCAGAGCTTTTAGCCTCGTTTCATCAATGGTTGAATCTTCAGAATTCTCATATTCAATTCACGATCCACACCGACTTAATCAAAATTCCGTTCTTAGATTTGGAAATACAGAAAACAACAGAAGGCTCCATTGAAACGGTCTTATACAGAAAACCTACCGATAGAAATACCTTGCTTAACTATGCAAGTTTTCATCCTTCAAGTCTCAAAGAAGGTTTACCATACGGTCAGTTTTTGCGTATTCGCAGAAACTGTACTGACGTAGAAAAGTACAAAGTACATGCTAAACACCTCAAGTTGAGACTTAAAGAAAGAGGTTATCCGCAAAAAACTATACACAGAGCATATAAGAGAGCGCTACATACAAATCGCACAAGTACTCTAGAACCAGTACAACGACAGCAAGAAGATAAAATAACCTGTGTTAGCACATACAGTCCGATCAGTAACATCTACAGAAAGATCATACGCAAACACTGGAAAATGATCTACACAGAAGATTTTAATCCTCTGGTCCCTAGGTTTGCATTTAAAAGACAACCAAACATCAAAGACAATCTGGTACATTCTTACCAGCCTCCAAATTCCAAAAAGTTTGCACAAACATCACTTTGGGGCTTACCGCCTGTAACTGGACACCACCGATGTGGACACTGCTCAGTGTGCGCACAAACAGCCACTTTCAAAAAAATCACTTTGTGCCACACAATCATAGAACTGAAAAACTTTACCAATTGTCTGACACAGTGGCTAGTTTATGCTATCAAATGCCCATGTGATTTGGTATATATAGACAAAACCAAACGACCTGTCCGCCAACATATTAACGAGCACAAATCCTGTATTCGCAATTCAGTAGAAAATAAACCATTAGTGGCTCACTTCGTTCAAAAACAACATAAATGTACAGATTTTATATGGTGCATCATACAGGTTATAAAAACCTCGCCATGTAATGGGAATAAAGATAAAACACTCACTCAAGCCGAACAAAAATGGATCTACAATCTGAAAACTGTCCAAAATGGGTTAAATATAGCCGTCGAATGGAGTGCCTTTCTTTGAAGAATCAAATTATGTTAAGGCACATACCTCAACACATCAGTGAGTCATCCATCGAACTCAACCATCTGTTATTTAGCAAGCAGCTCCCTTGTCCCATTAAAGAACAAAATCTGTTTAAGTAAAATTAAATATAATTAACAGCCATGCAGAGAACATGAATATGTGAGTGGCTCTTGATTTACTCTGAGAGATTGCTAAGCTGATAGGCATCTCCACACACATCCATGCAAGTTGCAGATGCACCATGGCGCATTTCACAAACAACCAAGTGGCACACTACTAAGTTCCACGCAATAATAGACAACATTAATCATAATCGATGTAGGTCCGACAAGAGGACGTTATTGTGGAGCCAATGCTGTTTGACTCATGCAAACACCTCCTTTTAAGAAAATGTTCTTGAAATCAATACCGCTGTGCAAAGCGTTAAATAGCAGTATTACACATATGAGTAGCAGCATTATGCACTTACAGCACATTACCCCTCGTATAATTAAAATTTGTTTTATAAGTTGAACATGTTTACAAATGGCCCTAAAACTTTCTTCGGCAGAAGCTAACGTGAGTAGTGCGTGTATTCCGCTCACGTGATTTATATAAAACACACAGGTCCCTCCCCCCTTCTGCCTCCTCAAAGCTACTGAGCAACAGACAAGCGGACGCTATAAGAATTGAAACGCCGTCCTCTGCTAACAAACACTAGAGGTAAGCCTGAATGTCCTTAATCATGTAGTAACAACTTTCAAGTACTTTAGACCCTTGTAGTCAGTTAAATTCAATTGGCCGGCGGCACGGTAGTATGCGCCCAAACAGCACATTCGAGATTCTCTCAAATAGAACTTTTACAACAACCTAGGCAGAACACGTCTAGTGCATTTCCATTTAAATAACTGTGATAATCACAATAAGGTCATGGGAACAGTAAGAGCAGAGAGACCAGTATTAGAGTAACAACAAGCATGTATTAAGTATGCCACTATGTTATTAGAAATTATTACTAATTCACTTCACAGTGAGACATGCAAGCTCACATGACCGCATACACGCGGCATTCACTTCGCTAGAAACGGCTACCTGTAAACCTGTAGCTCGTCAAGGGCAAAATTTGTTAAGCTACTGACAGATGTGATTTTTAATTTATAACAACATCAAGCAGACACTTGAGTTTCAGTTACTACAAATAATATCGAATTAGCAGTTTCCTAAATGAAAGTGTACAAATGCATTGAAACATTTGTCTTCAACAAAAATTGTAAGAAGATTAAAATAGGTTGGTCTCTAACCGCGCCCTCTTCTTCCAGGCATTACTCTTGATGCTGCCCATGTAAACAGTTTTTACGCGTTTACAACCTACCAAGCGGTACAGAAGCAGAGAATACTGAAGGTTCATCTATATCAAGAAGCTTAGTGTAAGTTTCTTTTTGGATTTTAAAACGAGATTTTCTCCTTCCCACGTGTTGACTCAAGTATACATGCAGAGTAGTAATTCTCCCTACATATGTTCCCTTTCAATAGGGCTCCTGACAAGGGGTAAAATAGAAGATACCCTACAACTCTAGCTCCGTGGTCCAGAATAATATATTTCGACCACAGGTGGGTGCTTCGTTCTTGGCATAGTAATCTGGCCATCACCTTGAAAACAACTAAAAGAGTACAGACCGTTCTGTAATGTAATACATGCACTATTTATGTTTTTAGATTTGGCTTTTCGTAGGGAAAAAAAAGGGGTGAAGACTTGAAGCTTCAAAAAAATCATCACTGTCCTGAAGATGGCCCATTAATGATTTCTTAGACTACCGTAGACAACGGTGGTACTAGTATAAGGGGCCGAAACATATGTCGACCTATAGAAAAACAAATTGTTTTTTCTGATGTCATGTATATTATCAACAACTAATATGCCAAAAGAAAACTTAAATTGTCAAACCCTGATGTCACAGTACGAATGAATAGTTACGAAAGGTATGAGTGATGCATGAAAAAGCCTACAAATGTACAATTTTTTTAAAAAATATGTGGTTTTTAACCAATTATTAAAATGATTTATATCTTCATAATTTAACGGTCTGTGTTAAATAAATTTCTCTCTCAAAAAGTATCTACTGTAGATTTACGCAACAGTACTTTAGCACCTGCATCTGTGTTGTCGAAAGACCTTAGAGAGAGGGGTAGTCAGTCTGTTGTGTTTCCTTGTCTCTTAAGAATCTCCCTGTTTACAGACTAGACCCCCGACAACAAAAAACCTGGGAGTACCCATTGTTATAACTTCCCCCCTGCAAGCCTGTTGGCCTCTTAATCTAGAGAGATCATTCTTTTGAAGCTCTTACGTCCCAGCTACTTATGATCTGCAGCCCACCAACTTCAAACAACACAATGGCAAATGGCCTAGCCAGTGTGTGACTGGAATGTGGGGAAGGGCTGTGCAATCAAGGGAAGCTGAACTATAAAAAAAAACAAGAACATTGAAGGTTTTTAGATTGAAAGGGTGATCAACTTCAGATAACAGGTCGCATTCTGGGCAGGAATGACACATTATCTGGAGGAAGGAGAGCTCAGTTTTGCATACATGTGAAGAATTCCCATTAGTTTAAAAGGATTGTCATAACGGGTGCATTTTTTGCAGCAACCAAAAGTCATATTGCCTTCATTTATGTGTCCTTTTTAAGATGATCTACAGGGAAGTTTGTTGAAAGAAAAATCATCCATCTGCGACTTAGGAAATTGTAAAGCAAACCTAAAATGTGTTTCTGGCTGCTCTGAAAATGTCCCAAATGTAAAATTTGCTGAACTGGTGGACGGCAAAATTAGGTGTCTGGAGAGCAAATTGCATGTTTATAACTATTAGAATTTTTGTATAAACTGCAAAAAAAGCCACACACCTTTGCATCATGGTGTGAAAATGGCTGTAGTTTTATTAAATCCCCCATAATTAGCTTAAGTGAAATATCTATATATCATGGCATTTAATAAGTAAATTGCAAAGTTTTACCATGAAGGTACTTTTTGCCAAAAGGTTGACATGAAAAAAAGGGTGGGTTTCAAATGGGAGTTGCAAGATTTCTGCACTAGATTCCTAAACCAACCCTAAGAGGGAGGCTGGACTTCGGGCGAGAGAGAAGGTTAACTGTCTAATCCTGGTTGAAAGAATGCTTGCAGGGCACTGCCCAAAATAGAAACCTTGATGGTTTCATCACTTGTATATAAAGTTGATGCACTATGAGAGGACGGAAGCACTGCTATAAGTTACCAACTGACAGTTGCAAAGAAACACCAAATGAGAGTTGCTGAAATTTCATCTGGGTGGAGCTTAGAAAAGGGCTGGATCTGTCTATTGCTGAGGATGTCTACAAGCTGAATGGGCCCTAGGGTGAAGAGCGGGGGACCATCCTTGAGAGTGGTGTGACCAGACTCCTGTCCTGACCACAAAGAGGGCAATGAAATGCAGCTGGCTTTCCTGGACTTTAAACAGAGGTTTTCAATGTAAGTGGAATTGAACCCGTTGAAAGCAAAAGGTGGGGGAATCTTGTTGCCTTAATCCTTTTCCTTAATAGTGGGTAGGATCAGGGGGAGGGCGAAACTGTGTATATCCTTAGCCTATTTGACTAAATATTAATTTTATTAATTCCCCTTTAGCAAAACGCCAAGTGGTGATTTTTGTTAAGATTCAAAATGAACAAAGATTTTATCTGCACGCTAAAAACTATAGCCTGTAATGTAATTGGGTAATCCTATTTTTCCTGTTAACCCCAACATCTTTTAGGAAGAGGTGTGTCCTTGTCCCTAAACTAAAATCTCTAAACTGTCAACTTCTCCCTAACAAGTGCCTTTAAGTGGAAGGGTCTGAAAATCCCAAATTCCTAAATCATCCCAATTTTGCTGCCCAGCTTCCACAACACTGGCCTCTATGTTGAGATCGATCTGAATATCCCCAATTCTTAAATCAACCCAATTTTTCCACCCAGCTTCCCCAACAAAAGCCTTTAAGTGGAGGGGGCCTGAAAATCCAAAATTCCTAAATCATCCCAATGTTTCTATCCAGCTTTCCCCAACACAGGCCTTTAAGTGAGGGGGTCAGAAAAGCAAACTGCTAAATCACCCTGTGTATATTTCCAAGCAAAAGTGTGTGTGAAATAATAGTTGCCTTATTCATTTGTAAGTCTGTAAACCAAACTCTTAGCCTTTTTTAAGTACGCAGGAAAATTGAAATTGCACAGCATTGCATATGTAAATTGGTTTTGTTCATTGACCAACTGAAATCGGTATAAAGTAAAGTATTGTGGTTTGTGTTTTTCCCAACCAACTTGTGTGATTTATTTATGCAAGGAGAAGTTTAATTGTGAGCCAAAATGAAGGTGGCATGCATGGTTGTAGTGTGATCTTCATTACCTATAATTAAAATTACATTTTCTGTCAACTGGCCTTGTTCTTGGCTCTTTGGTGTCACAGGGGGAGGGACACAAGGGCATGATATGGATCTGAAATATGGCTGAACAAAGAATCTGTTAAACAGTTTATTGTGTGACAACTTGATTGGGGAGGGAAGGAACTTTCTATGTTCAGGGGGGCTCTCAATAAACTGTCATAAATTGGGGGCTCGTGCCGGGATTTAGCTGGCTATTTTTGTCTCATGACAAGTGCCTTTTGATAAACTATTCATTTTGATATAATTGCATTAAGGTGGAGGGAAAGTCATCTTTGCTTTGTTAAAGTGACATGAGGACTTAAATCCCACTTTCTGGAGGGAGGGGGTGGTATAGGTGAAAAATTAAGATTGAGTAGTTTTGACATTTGATTTGGCATTGTGAGTGGAATTTATGGGAACAGGGTGATTTTCTCCCATGCGAAAATGAAGTTCTGTAAAAACTACAAAAGGCAATTTTGTTTAAAATGAGTGCCATTGAAGCAGGTGATGCCAGGAAACATCTTCTCACCATTCGTGGAGACCGGACAGAGGCAGATGAGGGGAGCAGGCAAGCTATAATGATGCAAGAGATTACATCAGAAGGAGTAACATTTTGCTTGAAGATGGGAGGTTACATAAATCATAAGAGGCATTTCACATGACCCAAACTACACGTGAGGAACAGATTCAAATGGCTCAACTCACGGCCTCATTTCTATTTCTATTTCCAATTAGCTGAAGAGAAGTCGCAAATAAAGGAGACTGCATCTTGAGTCAAACTGAGGCCCTAAAGAAGACATGGCACTCCTGTGAACAAATGAAGGAAAAATGTCTACAGGGCCACATTTTGGAGGTGAAACATGAATGTCTCATAGAACAACTGCAAGATGAGTTAAAAACCATTTGCAAGCCAATGCACAGCGAGAAAAAAGAGTTTTCAACACTCCAATACACCTATAGAGAGTGTGCAGAAACTGTAAACCATATTCAAGGTACATAGAATGATCAGACTGTTCATAGTAGTCCCTTGCTGGATGAAATAGTGGCTTCTAAGCAAACATTCAAGGTAGTAAAACATGAAAATAACCAATTAATTATAAAAAGGGGCTGACTCCCAGAATGAATTTGACCAGTTGCCCCAACATTTAAAGGATTTAAAACAACAGAAAATGCAACTGGTGAAAGAGAAAAGGAAAGCTTACAGCAGGGCAATAGTGTCCTTTTACAGAAAATAAACCAATTGAACAACAATCTGCACAAACTTCACTACACAGCAACAACAAAACAAACCACACATAGACTCAAACAACAGCACATGATGTCTGCCGACCAGGAAACACCTCAAGCCCAAGCCAACAGTGTTAACCGGGCTGCGGCTGCCAACAGGACATCACTGCTCCCTTACACTTTTCCCACTTATCCCCACTAACTCTTCCCCGCAACCCCCTGCCCTCTTTATTTCAGATCCGCCAGAGCACCAGGGGACCACTCCGGTGGGGATAGTGCACGGTATAAATATCCTTTAACATTAACATTAACATGAATACAGAACAGGGTGAGCCTTTATTCCAGGAACTCACCAAAGTGCGGGAAGAAAATACAGAGCTTCCAGAGCATTTGAGTCACATATAAACTGACCTATTGCAGGCAGTCCATGATAGAGATGCACAGGAGAAAGAAATAGTCAGTCTCACAGAGAAGCGCCAGGAGCAGGCCCGCATTTAGAACAATCTTAGAGGGAGAATGAAACACTTCAGCACAAGGTGCAGCAAACAAAAGATTGGTTGGTAGCTCAGAGCAGGGTGCATGAGACTAATCAGTCTTTAGTGTCATAATAGAAAATCCAGCTCTCTGAATACCAACTGGAAAAAATGAAAAGTTAAATGAGAAAAAAGAAATTAGAAATTACAAACAGGCACCCTGACCAATCAGGATATGTGACAAGGCCAACTGATCATGGTGAGGTGGCCCTCCCATCAGGGGTATCAGGCCAGTCATCTACAACCTCTCAGGTACAAATAGGAACTGACCTCATGCATGCCACTGAAAAAGAACAGGGGAACATGAGGCACTTGTATTTACACAGGTTTAGTCCAACTGATCCAGAAGTCCAGTCCTTGTCTGATCCTGATGAGTACTCTCCTCTACGATATGGAAGGGAAGGGGTAGGGCCAGTTTTTTCCTGGGAGACTAAAGGAAATACTGTAAGTACTTCAGACTATGAACACTCCTATGACGAGAAAGTCAGAGAGTTAGATTGGCTGAAAATGAGACTACAAAGAGACCACCTTGGCCGCTGCCCTGAATGAGAAAAGCCATACCCTCAGCCTAGGAAGGGCATTCTAAAAACCTCTGTACATTCAGGGGAAGGGGGGATTCCCCAGACTCCCTGGAAGGAAGGAGTATGAAACTGGGTCCTATCCTGGACTTAAAAATAACTACAGGGACTGGCCACCAGGGGGCGCTCATATGAGCCTCCTCTCCGTGTGCACTCCAACCTAGAGGTCCAAGAAGTGGCATGAACCCCCTCCTCTGGAACCCTCACACAAGAAAAAGCAATTTGGAGGTGTCTGAAGGTCGCCCCCGCACTTGGTGAAAAACCCAGAAGAAATCGACCAAGGTAAACTGGTGAAAACATCATGAAACTGGAACAACGCCACCAGCGTCCTCAAAACGAAACTGAATCTTCACCGGCTACATCACGGAGAAAACCTCTGAGGCATGGCACTGCACGGCAAACAACACTAACACAAGTTTTATGGCTGCCCCCACTGCTAGCCTAAAGCCAACGCTACACTGAAGTAGCAACCCTGAGGTGAACGGAGGCAATCGTCTAACAACAACGTATTGAACACCCGCAACAGCTCTGCAAAGGTGCACCGACCCGAAGATCACCAAGAGACAGAAGGGAGAAGGGTCCTCCCGTACTAGCATAACAGTGGGCGTTGATATAATAAATTCCTCGCCAGCTGGGGAATGACTCTTTACGTGTTCCCACACCTTCACTGACAAAGTGGAATACATCGTCCGATCCACATACAGAGCTGCTGAGAGGACGGGAGTTCGAGAAACTACGCCGACTGCAGGCGCATTCCCGCGGATTGTATCATTGGATCGCATGCAGTGTTATGACTCACAGAATGCGCCCCTTCTGGACTTCCTGGTACTTATCGCAGCGGGGCTTGCATTCATTGATACTTCCAACATGGCCATCTAACGTGACACCCCTCACACCAGCTTTCATGGCGGACGTAAAACATTCTATAAATAGACCATGCCGCCGCAGCCCCGCGTGTCTCAATGCTATCGCTGGTAGTGACTAGACGTGTGCTTCGTAGCTTGTTGAACTGTTCCTCTGTCCTAGGTTCCCGGATCCTTATTCCCCATTCCTTCCTCCTTATCCTCTCCACCCTGTTCCTGGATTCCGCGTACCCCCTTTGTGTACGCTTCCTCTTTTCCTGGACTTCCTGAACAGCCGAGTATCCTGGAACGCTGAACGCACACTGGAGTCAGAAGAGAATCGTGCGGGCTTGTACAAAACCCGATCCGTGCGCAAGAAGATTTCCCCCACGGAGTCCTGCAAGAAGCGGTCCCAGGTGAGACGGGGGAATTCCATGACATGCAGCCCCCAACATGCTCCATGAGTTGAGGTAAACCGCTAGCCTTCAATCCTAACTGCTATACCTCTAAAGACCTACATAAACCCCCGATCCTCTAAACCTTGCAACAAATTATTCAGAGGGCCTTCCCTGGTGAAAGCGGACCACACCCTCACCGGTGCGCAGACTCATATGCGACACCTAGGAATCACACAAAGTGTCACTCGCTGATAGCCCCTCGGGGTCCTCCGCGGTGAAAAAGGTGCACCACACCACCTCTAATTGCCTGGCAGAACCGCCTAGGTGATTAGGTGACAGACTCCCACCCAATTAGACCAGCAAAACGTAGTCTGTATAGTCACACTACTATATCTTTGTGACGACCCCTGTTACAGAAAGTGCCATGTAATACGCTCCCAGACATGGTTTTTGGGGTGAAGGAGAACACTCAGCGATACCGGTCCATGGATATCCCAAGTGCCTCTTAATACAGCAACAAGATTTACACGCATCACCCAAAAGATACGCATGTGGGGCAGGACTGACCTTTTGACATTCAAACAACCCTAGTCCCTACCTCTTAACACATACTCCGACTCCAGTGTGGAGATCACAAAAAAACTCCCACGTCCATGGAGGGAGTGATAAACAGAGTGACGTGTACAACCACGACTCGCAAGTAGACACTCCGCCTCAATTGTCTTAAGATACTCATACAGGATCAGTGATGAAAACGAGGAGTTCACTAATTGTTTGGATGGCACTGTGACTGTCCCCCTGAAAGACAACAACACGCATGAGCTGGAAAAGCTACCCTTGCTCACCAACTTGTACCAGGGTATTACTTGAATCTACTCGGACCTGAAACCGAAACGGCCTGTCTCCCCACATTCGTATCACATGAATACTGCATCCCAAGAGACTGCCTTGCACCCAAAGTCCTACATTCCTGGAACCAATCTGGAGACACCCAAGCATGCCTATTATGAGAAACAGCACCATAAACTGCGATCCCCCTATCGACAGAGCACTACAGCCCTCCACTGGTACATAATCGCATAAGAAACGCAACTGAGAAATCAGTTACAAGGAGACCCAGGGTATCAAAGATAAAGCATTCAAAGCCATTGATCACCCTCCTTTGTACAGCACCCGGACTACGGAACCCTCCTGTAAGAGCGTCACTTCCCTCCCTCATCCCTCTGAGGAAACAAATAAATGAAACGGATATTGTGGTCCCCCACCAGGCAACCAGACTGTCGCAGCCCCCAGTGATCTGCACGCTGAGCCTATGAACATTAAAGAGAAACTTGCGACCTACAAGTTCTCACCATGCGATATCTCCAACGCTCTCCCTCCCATTCCTGAGATGGCATCCTCCGGACCTGAAGCCGCTGCGACCAAGTCTGACGTAGCAGTCCTGCTAATGGAAATGAAGAACTTGCAGGCTGTGAAAAGTGGAAAGATCGACAAAATTACACATCGGATAGACAAAATGGAGGAAAGACTTGAGGAGGTGGAGCACAATCAGACCTCCTTATCTACGCCCGAAACCCAAATGGACGTCAGACTCGCGGAAATCGAAGTGAGATAGGAAGAATGCCATCTGAAAGTTGATGACCTCGAGAATCACGAAATAATAATAATATTTGTGTTTTTGGCGTCCCACAGGAGAAGGAGAAACTGAATCAGACCTAAAGAGAACCATACATACCATCTTGAAAATATTGTTTGCTGATGACTCGGTAGACAAACCCAAACTTGATCGCATTCATAGTGCTGCCGGCACTGCCGGAGGCCCTAGAATGATACTGGCCTGATTCCACAATTATGCAGACAAAGCCCAGATCTTGGAAAAGGCCAGAAACACTGCCCAGATCCGCATGGACACGGCCAACATTTCCATCTATCAGGACCTATCCTCACTCACATTAGCCATGAAAGGAAATGCCTCCCATTGACTAAATTCTTGAAGGATAAAGCAATAAGATACTCGTGCGGTTATCCTTTCTCGCTGACCTTTGAGTGGGAAGGGTCCACGATCAAGTTGAAAACTGAAAAAGACATTAACAGTTGTATTGCGGATTTACTAGGTGAACAAGATGGGCCCTCGGTCCCGAATGAGAACAGAAACCGAGACGGAGAATGGAAAATCCAGGGCCCGAGACATCGGAAAATTCCAGTATCCAGAAAATGTAGGCAGATGAATGCCTCTTCGGAAATGGAACATTGAACTTACTGAGAGAATCTGAAGCTACAAAAGTCGGTGTGATTCCCGAGGACTACTGACAATCGCATCTGTAATTGAGCACCTTCCTTGAGTAGTTGGACACAAGCCGATGTTGTTCGCTGTTGATAATGATCCTGAAAAGTAAGGTTATTGAAGAATAATGAGTGGTGTAAGTCGAGGGAGGGGGAGGCGTTAAAGGGGATTCATTTCATTTAAGAATGTTAAGTTAATGGACCAATAAGGTATGATCCTCATTGGTGGTCCGAGGCTGACTTGGTGACGTAACCCAGCTGGATCGGATGCCCTATGGGAGGGATGGGGAGAAGGGGAGGGGGTCGGTGGGGGTATTGGTCTTGGCATGTATAACCACATGTGGATACACAGACACCATTTTCAAAGTAGATATCCATTTAAGGGGGTCCTTGATAATACAAACAGGAACCGACAATAGTATTAATGACGGATAGCCTGGCAAATAAACCCAGTTTTATGAAGGCTGGCACTCTAAATGTGAAAGGCCTCAACTCCCCCACTAAAAGATCACTGATTTCTCGTGAATTCAAGAGGGCCAATTTACACATACTTTTTTTACAGGAAACCGGGTACACAAGGGGAGAAGAATGAAAGATACTTTACTCTAAAGTTGGTGCTGAATATTGGGGATCAGGCCCTTTGCGCAAGGAGGGAGATGGTATACTGGTCAAGAAGGGTCTCGGCCTTGAAATTAAGAAAACCTGGTCAGACTTTGGTGGGGAGAGACATTGTTTTTGTGGGGAGGCTGCACAACACAACCCTAACCCTTGCATCCCTTTATGCCCCCAACAGGGGACAATCCCGCTTCTTCCGACACATGATCCCAAAGATTATGCTGGAGGCCGAGGGCGAGGTCATCCTTGGAGGTGACTTTAATATGTGGGCGGATCCCTCGCTCGACAGACAAGCCGGTAATCCAACATCTCAGGAACCTTCGGAGGGAGGGCGTGTAGAGGTAAACTGAATGATGACATTAAATGGTTTACATGAAATATGGTATTTCCTACAATCTCATCAGTCGGGGTACTCTTTTTATTCAGCACCACACGCCACGGAGAGGCATTCTAATTCGGGAGGGAGATGCAAAAAAGAGAGAGAGGGCTCTCATAGAAAATAGACTCCAGATGGAGATAGTGGAACTAAATGCACGAGCACAATCCAACGAGGGAGAAAGGAAAGATAGAATAGCCGAGGCAGTCCAAAAAAGGGAGGAACTTCTACACCTGGAAGAAGGCTTAGTCACTAAAAAACTCCAATTTCTAAAACAGAAACACTACGAAAAAGGCGACAAGGCGGACGCACTCCTGGCAGCAGGGCTGAGAGGACAGCGCGCCGAACACTGGGTCTCACGTATAGAAAGTGAGCAAGGCCCCTTGTCTGCGGCCCCTAGAAGCAATCCCGAGACCTTTGTCGACTTCTATGAGCACCTCTTCATATCTGAAACTACGCAAGAAGAGGCAGAAATCAATAATTACATGAAGCAGATAGACATGCCAAAACTCTCAAAAGACAACGCAGAAACACTAGAATCCCCAATAACATCTGAAGAAGTCGAGGCTGCTATCAAATGGCTACCCCTGGGTAAGGTTCCCGGCAATGATGGGTACACCACAGGATTTTACAAATCCTTTCTCAGCCCCCTCCTCCCCTTTATGGTAAAGTTGTTCAACCATGTTCTCCAAACGGGAATTGCTCCTGAATCTTTTTCCCAGGCACTTATTTCGGTTATTCCTAAAGACGGTAAAGACGCCCATAGATGTGCATCATACCAACCCATTTCCTTACTCAACATCAACGCTAAAATCTACATGTGGGTACTAGCGGCTAGACTTGAAACCCACATGTCAGCCCTGATTCATTCTGACCAGGTCGGATTTATTATAGGCCGTCAGGGAGCGGACACTACCCGTAAAACATTACACCTCATTCATGAAGCTCAGAAAATGATAAACTCCCCCTCTCTGCTGTCTATAGACGCAGAGAAGGTGTTCGACCGAGTGGAATGGAATTTTCTTGGAGTAGTGCTGAGGAAAATAGGACTTGGCCCGACATTCAGGAAAGGAGTGAAAGCGGTCTATACCTCCCCACAGGCAGCAGTAATGGTAAATGCCAAATACTCGAGATGGTTCTCTCTCGAACGAGGAGCAAGACAGGGGTGCCCTTTTTCTGCGATATTATTCCCCCTTTCATTGGAACCATTAGTGCACATGCTCCAGGCTGATAATCTAGTTGAAGGCTTCAAGGTCCAAGGTAGAGAATACAAATTGGCACTCTATCCTGACGACATGTTACTTCATATTCAGAATCCCCTAACATCTGTACACAGAGCAATACAACATATTGAAGCATACGGTGCACTATCAGGATTTCTTTTATTTTTTTATTAAAATGTTTTGGTTTATATTTTAAACATTTCATCTTTGTTTGTATCATATTTCATATCTAATGAAGGAGCTAATGATTATACTTAAGTGGATTGTTTCTTAGTGGATTTTGTCTTCTAGAATTGTTTTTAAGAAATATACAATAGTGAAAATCTCTTTTTTTGTTTTGCCCTGAAGAAACTTTGCCCATCGAACTTCAGGTTTCAATTGGACTGTTGCCAATAGACACATGTCTCTAATACGGATCTTAGTGTCGGTCAAGGCCAAGCAAGATATAGGGATGTGCTTCAAAGTTTCAGTTTTGTTTTCTTTTTTGCAGAATCTGCAAAAGGCCATGTCCTTTGATAAGAGTTTCCTCGATGATAGAGATTCCCTTGTTGGTAAAAGGTTTAGTCTAAAACGAAGAAAAAAGTCTTGACTTGAGTAGATGGAAATTGTTGGAGGTAGGGCAGAAGACAGTTAACTAGATGTTTGTCAAATTTGCAGTCTTGGTTAAGTTTGTACCTTCGTTTGGCTTCCATGGTCGCTATCCAGTCATTTTGAATGATTATTTTTTTGTGCTTTTTCCGGGCATTGTGTTAGTAGTTCAATTGAGATATTTGCCAACATTCTTAGGTCTTCCATGTGTTTTATCCAGGCCTGGAGAGTAATTGCTTGTGTTGCATATTCTTTCATTTGAAATATGTCTAGCGCTGGAATATGTTGATTGGTCAAGTTCTTCCTGCATAGATCTAGTTTTCGCCATGTATGTAACGATGTTAACGATTGGAGTGCCACATCCAATTCGGACCATTGGAAGTTATTGGGCCAATGATAATACTTTACTTTAAAAGATGCCCATATTGTTCCATCTAGGTTGATCAGAGATTCACTGTCATACAGAAGAATAGCCAACACCTTTTGTCTGTAGAATGTGGTGATCGGTTGTAATGAGAATTTACCATATTTAAGGTGGAAAAAATGACCTTGGCGTGCTAGTGACAAAGTTTTGATTTTCAGAAAGCTGGTCCAGTTGGTTTCTGTTGCTGATTGGTTCACCCATACCCCCAAGTATTTTACAGTTATTACTTGTGCTAACGGTTGTTGATTTAGGTACATTGTCATTTTCTGGTTCATTTTTTTCAATCGGAGCTAGCAGCATAACTTGCGATTTTTGTGTGTTTATTTCAAGGTGATTTGCCTTCATGTAGGCCTCCATTTTTGACAGAGGTATTTGTAGTCCTCTTGGTGTTTGAGAGCATACAACAATATCATCAGCATACATCATACGGGGGATGGATTTTGCATTTAGCTTTGGGGTATTAGCCATCTCGGTTTTTTGTCTCGGATTCGTAATCAGCCGTAAATGAAGTTGAATAGTGTTGCTGATAGTGGACAGCCTTGTTTGAGGCCGTTAAAGGTTTGGATGTCGTCTGAGACTGATCCGTCCTTTGAAAGTCTGACTCTGATCAAAGTATTTTCATACAATAGTTTCAAAGGTTCCAGTATATGATCTGGACATCCCCATTGGTGTAATTTAGACCATAGTTGGGTTCTATTCACTAGGTCGAAGGCCAATTTGAGGTCAATGAATGCTGCATATATTTGTCGTTTGGTATAGATTGCCTCTTGTTTTAGTAAATTTAAGAGAAATAGGTTGATATTTGTCCTGACGTGCTTTACAAAACCAGTTTGTCTTTTTGCAAATATTTGATTTGCTTTGGCCCAGGTGTTTAACTGCTCTAAAAGTATATTGGCAAAGATTCTTCCCAATGGGTCTAAAAGGGCGATAGGTCTGTAATTACCAGAATCTTTTGAGTCGCCCTTTTTAAAAATTGGTAACAATACTGCTTTTTGCCAAGATGGTGGGATTGCTTTAGTTTTATCGATTGCTGTAAAAATGAGGGAGCAAATCTGTGTCCAGGTAGATTTGTTGGCTTTGATGATTTCATTAGAGAGACTGTCGGAACTTAGTGCCCGTGACGGATTTAGTTTGGAAATGGCCCTCTCAATATCTTCAATCTCTCAAGTGAAAGTACAAATGTCTTTTTGTTGGTTATTAGTTTGCTTTTCTTCATTCATGGAGTCCTTATAAAGGATTGAAAAATGCAATTTCCAACTCTGTTCGTCCACATTAGATGACAATGGAATTGCTGCTGCCATTTGTGGGTTTAATAGTCTCCATAGGTCTCTGGTGTTGCGCTTTTGTAAAGCAATCAACACTGTTTTGGTGTAATTTTGATTTTGCAAAACATGATTATTCTTTATCTAGTTTTTGTATTGTTGTTTTAGTTGTCTTATTTTTTCGTGATTTATTTCTGGCAGCCGTTGTATCTTCTTAACTTCACGTCTCAGCTCCTTTTTCATGTTCGAAATTATGTTTGAGTATGCATGTGCGTGAAGTTTGATCGGTTATTTTGATAATGTTCGGGGTTGTTCGAGGTTGTTCAAAAGTTGAGGGTAGTTCAAACAGTAGTTACTGTTTAGGCGGTCAGAGAATTTTCTCAGATTGGAGCGTGTGATTCTTAGTCTAGTTAGACTTGGGTTTATAGTCAATTCTGGAAGTTTCAATTTTTCTTTTGGTGGGTTATAAATCTGCCATGAGATTGTCATGAGTGAGTGATCGCTATTGTCAGATTTCACAATCCCCATTTGGGTTAGTTTGGAGTGGATCTGTTCAGGCAAAAATATACAATCAGTCAGTCAGTCAAAGAACTTTTCGTATGCAAAGATCCATTAAACATACAAATACAAATAAAAACGACATCACATTTTCCCAAAACATACATTTTCTTATTTTAAAAGATTTTCCTTAAAAATCAGGTACAAAAATCCATAAAAATACAATAATGAATTTGTTCATAACGAGACATGACATTAATAAAAAACACTGTTCCAATATTCCCTTCCCTAAGAAGAAAAATAATAATTAATTTGTCGCTGAGGAAACACGTCCTGTTTTATTCCATCATTACATTAAGAACTTCCATCTCCCTGGAGCCTCATCAGCCCCTTTCAAAAAGGAGAGCAATGCCCAGGCAGTGTAAATGGTATCTGCAGTCAAAAGAAAGATGAGTTCTGCCTTATAGTTACGGATCTTTGCCTTCTTTAGGGCCGGTAACAATGTGGCTCTACGTGTCCCAGCATAACCAATACAAAACAATAATACATGTGCCAGATCTTCACGCTGGTGTCCACACACCTGGCAACTAGCAGAGTCCGGAAAACCCTTTCCATTTTACTGTGTTTCCTTGCAGAAGGAGGCAGTCAAACCTTACCCTTGTGATTAACCAACAGTCTTTTTTATGGGAGCCCCAGATTAGGTATGGTTGAATCAGAAAGGGCCTGCTAATCGACATTTGTAATTGACCAGATTTAATTCCATACTCCAATAGTATTATTTTCCTTGTAACAGCCTCACCCAGCACCAATTTATGGCTTTTCCCCTCTACCTTTGTTATTAAAACATCAGGCAGAAAATGAGTGCCTACATTGGCCTCCTAAAGGGCTTTGGAGATATAGTCAATATATCATCAATAATGGCACCGGACGAACCTCGGGACCATGTGTGCAGCGGTTTAGATATAATTTGATCCAAAAATGGTACTCTGGAGAGGCCTCTGGTTGACATTTCTTTTAGCCATTGTTGGGCATGTGGAAGAATGTTGTTTGGTTTTAATGGTAGGCCTGCTTTATTGAAAGGTGCAAGTTCAGGTCTCCACATAGTATTATATTGATCTTTGGGAATCTTAGGGAAATATCGTCTATACCGTAGCATACTTTGTCAATGAAAATATCATCAGCAATAGCCACTGTGTTCTAGTAATTGTTGACTATGCCGAATGTGTCGAGTTTATGCATTGGATCTGTCTTCATTACACTTAGTATAGTTATTTGTATCCATTCGTTGACGCTAGTTGATTCAACGATTTGAAAATTGCTGCTAATTTTGATTAGGGTGAGCAGTCCGGCAGACGGCCTTCCTTTTTTATTATTTATGGCCGGCGTCATCAGCACAGTGTAGTTGTCACAAATTGGTTGGATTGTGATCCAAGATTCTTGAATGCATATATTGTCATATTCGTCTACAATCACAAAAGAGGCATCATTTGGATGAATCTGAGCTTCTTCAGAGATGTATGGTTCTTCATCAGGATGCTTTGACAAGTCAAGCAGCAAACCTAATTGCGCTTCCTCAGATAATTTTTCAATTTACTGTTTTCTCAAGGCGTTGAGGAGCTGGTCCTTTCACACTTGGTAATTGTGTTGAAAGAGCACTTAAACCTTGTGCTGCTGTTGTTGTTGCAGTTTGAGATGTTTGATTGGGCACAGTGAGGTTTCTAAGAAAGGCTCTGGAGCCAATTTATCTTTTTTTTGTTTTAAGTTCTTTTGTATCTTCACATTTGGGGCCATTGGACTAAAGATGGCATAATTGCTTGCTAGTCTATTCGAACTATTTACTTTGTTTTTGTTTAGCGTATTTAAGTTTTGTATGCAAGTATTTGATACAAGGTCTTGACTCAGTTGAGTGCGATTGTTAGAATTATTTGACGATAGCATCACTGGCCCGGAAGAACTGTTTATTGGGCTTTTGTTTTGTGTGCCTATTTTAGTTTGGCTATGGCAGAGCTCAGGGTCAGTTGATTGAGAAGCAGTTAGTCGGTTGCCAGAGGTCATCATGGTTATTAATGCAAAAGTTAATTGTGAGTTGTCTGCTCTATCATTTCTCGCAATGTCTGAGAGGCATGATTGCCACATCTTACTTTCGCCTCATAGGCTAGGCGAGCTTCAATTTTGTGGTTAAAAGACTCAATAAAAATCTGTTTCGCATGGTTGAGGGCCAATAGTGTGGCTTGGTCTTTGCTCACCTCTAGACATGCTTCTTGCATTTTTAGGAAAGGTATCATTGATTGTGATGTGACTGCAATGAGCCAATGAGCATATTTTGAAGGTCCTGCTTAGTGGTTGGTATTGAAGGAAACTGTTTGGGGTTAGATGTTGTATTCACATTCCAGTGTTTGAATGTGTTTGTTTCGTGTGTATCATGTGAAGAGATCCTTTTAGTCTAATGCGATGTTTGTGTTGTATGTTTCAGTTTTGTACCATCTATGTTTGGGTCAACATGTCTGAGGTGGCCGTCTAACAAAATTAGTTGCAGCGTGGACATGGACCTTTCGTGATATGAGTGACTGAAGACTTTGTTTCGTTTTTCTTGGTTTGCAAGAAGTGTTTTGATCTCGATCATATCCAATGATAATCGTGCTATTTTTGGATTATGTTGGGCTGACAATGAGTTTGCTCTATCCTGTGAAAGTCGCTTGCTTTCGTAGATTGATTGCCATCGTCTCATAGCTAGCGCTGCCTTGTCTCTTTGTAAGATCATCGGGGTACATTGATCCTCTAAAACAGGGTTCCCAGTTGATGGCGCGTTGCGGTTGGTTGTTAAAGGGGAGTCAGCGAAGTCTGTTTCGTTGTGGTGAGAAAAGGATTTTTGCAGATGACTTTCAAGTTGCTGTGTTTTGATCCTCTTATCAAACTGATCTTCAATGTCATTGTGTTGTTTTCCTTGAATTGCTGGATCCTCATTGGGGAAGTCTTCTTCATGTATAGTGATCGAAATCTTCTTTTGGCTTGTTCTGACTTGTTGGCGAGAGGTAGGTGAGGTTTGAGTAGTATCTATAGGTGTCAGCCTGTTCCTTTTTTCCAGCGAGGCGAGATCGATGGGAGCTCGATTTCCTTTGGGAGTGGTGAAAGTATTGTTTTCCGACTGGTTTGATGTTTCTATTGTCAGGGGTTGAGTGTCTTCAGCATTGTCCAGGTCTGAAAATGTTAGGTCATAGACTTGTGGGGAATTTTGGGTGCAAGTTAACTGTGTTTCTGTTGCTGAAAATACCTCTGTGTCTTGCTCATTTTTGATTGAATTCAGAATTTTTGTTCTTGTTTTAGTTTGCAGGTTATATGTGGAGATCACTTTTGAGTGTTGTCTTGTGTGAGGGCCGCTTTGAGTATCATTCAGTGGGTCTGGATCAGCATCTTCTGCCATCGTGTGTGCTATTTGAGTTCTGAGCTTTGTAGTTTGAAGTTGGAAGCTGTGAACAGTAGCTCAGGCAAAAATAGTCTGCAGTGGGCAATGTACTTGTTGGGAATCGCTGTTTCTTACTTCCAGTGGAAGTTTACTAAAATTAGGAGTTAGGTTGGATGCCCCTATAAAGTCTCTACTGCTCCTGAGTCAAAGGCTTATGGCCCGCAGTCCACAGGGCTAGTTTCTGTGTTCCTGTATTAGTATTGTAGGCTCCAGAATGAAATGTGAACTTGCTGGTTTCAATCAGCAGGGTCCAGGGTGCTCCTGAGTCAAAGGCACATAGCCCCAGTCCTCAGGGGCGGGTTGATATTCCTGCAGATGAATTATTAGTATTATTATTTTTTTTTTCAGAGCCTTGTCGCAGTCGGGTTCTGCGTGCTGTCTGTAGGGACCCAGAAATTACCAGACGGACTGGCGGCTCATCTGCTCAATGGTAACTGTCCCAAAGTGATAGCAAACACTTTGTTTTTTTTTGGTAACGGGCTATAGTAGGAAGTGAACGGTACAGTAGCATGGAGCAGTTGCGATAAATAAGGCTCAATTACACTCTCAATGGTTTTGAGTTCCAGAGTTCAAGAACATACACTGGAGAGTAAGTCCTTACCTTTCACAGCATATATCCTGTACGCTTGCAGTTGGGGGCTGCACCGCGGCAAAGCAGCAAGATAGAACGCAGCACTTCACGCGGCAGATTTAACGCTGCAAGGGTCGCTGGGGCGTTTTTTTGTTTGTGTCAGCTTCCTGGATGGGCGGGGCAGTGGGCAGAGCAATACAGCCTGATGAGCAGCGCTGTTCGTAGTTTGTACTTCAGTATTGTCTGAGATTGTTCAGAGGGGCTCAGTAGGGTGACTTCCCCACCGTGCAAACAGAATATCCCACAAAGCTTTGTGTATTGATCCTTACGCACAGCACAGCCAAACAGCAAGATAGAATGCAGCCCATCACGTGACAGGATTTAAGATAAACCGATCAAAGTCAATCTTATTCCCCCTGCACAACCCCACACCAGAATTTGCCAAAGAACTTTTGGGACTCGGCCTACTATTGGGAGGGACAACACTACCCTACTTAGGGATCAACCTGACACGGCACATAGACGATATGTATGAAGCCAATTTCCCACAGCTTCTCACGCAGACATTGATAAATGGCGACCCCTCACAATCTTATGGATGGGATGGCTCAATGCCATTAAAATGGTAAGCCTTCCTCGCTTCTTATACCCTTTCCAGGTTCTCCCCCTGAAGATTCCCGACACATTCTTTAGAGAGGTAAAAACTGCCATGATACGCTTATTGTGAGAGGGAAAAAAACAAGAATATCGTATGATGTCCCGACCCTCCCGAAAGATAAAGGTGTAGTTGGCCTCCCAGATCTGAAAAAGTATTATTGGGCAGCCCAGTTGAGAGTTTTGATACCCCATTTGAGAAATAGAAAGGACCTACAGTGACAATGACAACCTAACACCAGCTACATTATCAGAATGGTTGTGGGTCCCAAGGTCCAAACTCATACGTAGGCTCAAAGAACACCCCATACTAGGCACGATTTGGGATATATGGAGGGAGGGAAGAGACATGGTGGGGGTCACAACATAGCCATCCCCTCAGAGCCACATATGGTCACTGGGAATCCGAGAGGACATACCCGATCACCCCATGTACCAGACATAGTTCGACGCTGGCCTGGAAATGGTGGGACAACTTTGGAAAGAAGGGATATATTTGACACCATCTGAATTAGAAGAAGCACTCCAGATCCGCCCAATTTTGGTATTTCTTTATTTACGACTTAAAGGTGTGATGACTAGAGAGAAATAGCGTACACAAATGCCGAGATAACTTACACCATTTGAACGGCTCCTAGATACTCTCACATAAACCAAAGGTTTGATCACACTGATGTACCAAACATTGCTCGAGAGTGGTCCAGAATCAAAAACAAAACTCAAACAAAGATGGGAAAAAGATTTTGGAAGGGAACTCAGCCAAGACATTTGGAATAAAATGTGCAGAACATCCTCACAGGTATCAATTGCTGCTCAATATAAATTATATACCATTAAATTACTACATAGATGGCAGTATGATCCATATAGACTATCCAAAATGTTTCAGACTGCAAGTCCCATGTGCTGGAGAGAATGGAACATGAAGGCCACATATTGCCACATGTGGTGGGATTTCCCTCGGGTGTGAATGTACTGGGAAGAGGTCCTGGGTTGGATAAAGCAGGTGGATGGTATTACTAGAGAAATGTCACCTTTCCTTATATTATTTGGGTTGGAAGAGAATGAAGACGGAGTAACAAGGGTTAAAGACATTGCAGGCCCATTGCTCCTTGCGGTGCAAGCCTGCCTGGTAATTAGGTGGAAAGCACGATCTCCCCCATCTATGAAAGAGCGGATTGGAGTGGCCACTGATATATGGACAATGGAAAGGATCACAGATGCGCTTCACGGAAAATCCGCACAGCATGAAATGTTATGGAATGACTTTGCAAATGTGTTTGTAACTGAATCTGTAAACCATCTGACCTAAATGGGCTCCTGGCGAGTGATGAACCTATAAAAATTACCCGACAATTCTACAGCTTGATCCCCTCAGCTTTTCCCTAATGCCAAACCTATAACATTGATACTTCTTGTTCACCATGACATGTTAAAAGTGTAATTTTAATCGACCCAACATGTTTTAGTAATCCATGCTAAACCAGTTTACTCACTGAAGCCATGACCAACCAAGGGGGGGTGGCTGGAGGGAAGGTAGGTAAATGGGAAAAGTTAAATGGTCCAAGTAATATAGGTGTTTAATACAATATGTGATAATTGGTCCATTGCTTTAATGTTCTATGTCAGTTATGTATGCAACTTTATTCATCATCGAGATAGAGAGCGCCTAGAAGACGGGAAGGGAGTACCAGTAGCAGTTCTGAGTCAGAAGGTGAATGGACTCAGGTGCAGAGGAAGAAAAAGACAGGGAAACAGAGCAAGGGTTTTGTGAAAGACCCACTAAGAAAGATCAGGGCCAGAAAGAGCTTCCTGACCCCATAGCACAAGAATGCCAAGTATTCGGTATGGGAGCACCCGGAACTCTATGAGCAGATGATGGCATCATTTCAGATCAGAAATTATGTGAACTGTATTGCATTTGCAAAATGGATGTCCTGAGTACGGCAGTTTATTTTCAGGGCTGCAGGATCCGGATCATTATAAATGGTCCAACAATAAGGTGGCCATTTTGAAATATTTTTATACACATATGAACCCATAAGAGGCCTGTAACGCTGCATATAATTTGCAATGTGGGGAAGATCAAGCACCTAAGGAGTTTGTGCAGGAGCTAAAGCACGCATTTGCTCAGACTTCCTGGTGAGTGAACACACATAGTAGGGAGTTCGTAACCACGTATTTCCATGCACTCCCCAAATACATGATTACTCAGCTAGTGTGCGATTTTCATGAGCACAGGACCTTGGATTGGGTAATTGAACAAGCCACCAGTATCTATGAGGTCCAGAAGCCCAATGAGAATAAAAACACCCCCAAAACCCCTAAGCCATCTACCACACCTGCTTCTGCAAAGATGGTGAAGGTGAGAACTACCCCTCCCTTGGACCTGGAGACAAGCGCCTAACAGTAACCCTCCTGCCAACAAGCACAATGGAAGGCAGAAGGGACACCCCCAACCCAGCCCAATCGAATGGTAGTCAGGCAGGGGCCCAGAACAATTATAAATCTGACCCTGCCACCTTTGTAAGCCCTAGGTATAAGGGTACCAAGCCAATCCTAGGGTATAGTTGCTCTCCCCTGGCACAGGAGGGGGAACCAATCCAGTAAGAATTGCCCCAGGAAACTTCTCTCCAAACTTCCCTCAGGAGTGAAGTATCACTTCACCTCTCAACCTAAACTTTTCCCCAGATATCTCCTGAACCAGAACTTTCAAAATAATCCTCCTCTCTCTCCCCGCTTTCAGGAAAATTAGAACCCTCAACCCGGAAGAAGGGAGTTTCGGGATGGACTATTTTGAGGGAAATGTTCAGTACCTGAGCTACACTGGGAGAAGGGACAGTTACCCTTTTCAGGAGCAACAGAGGTATGAATTGAGACCTCCCTACAACCCAGAAAGCAGCTGGAGTGACAGGTCAAGTAATGGATGGACGATCTAGGGAACATGCTGAGAGCTCAGTCAAACTCTCAACCTAACCCTGCTTCTCAAAATTCGAGAACACTGAGGGCTGATGCCTCGGGGGGAATTGACAAGAGGAAACATGTAAAAAAACACAGGTTCCTCAGGAGGGGGCTCGGGTGGTGGTGGAAGCCAAGCCCTAGAGGACGCTTCCTTTCTTACCCAGACAGAACATCCTGAAAGTGACTCTTCTACCCGTGGAAAGTTAGAACCCAAAGAGCAAAGGATAAGTAGGAGAGACCAAAGAACAAATCACTTTGTGTTTGAATTAAGGATTATCCCCTTTGAAAGAGGGAAGCAGACCTTCTCTTCCAAAAAGGGGGGGGATATCTCTCATAGAATAATGGGTCCCAAAAGACCCTGGGTGGGACAGAGTAAATAAGGAGACCGACCCAGATCAGGAAACTATTCTACCCCAAAAATGTGAGGCAGACAGAATAAAAACAGCGGAGGGGTTCTTTCTCCAAACAGGTTCAGAGCAGTGCCCAGGTAGAGGCAGACAGCAAAGAATCTGGGGAGAAAGAGGATTCCCTGAACGCCCCCTTGTCAGTTGTACATTTTCTTTTACAGATTCACGATCTCCGACACAGAAAATCACCCAAGATCACCCATTGTCAGAGTTCAATATTGAAAAAAATGACCACCAGGCTGTCAAACAACTCACACTTTCTTTGCAAACTTGAGGAGAAAGAAGGCTGATTTCATGCACCGGTCAAGGTGCAGGGTCAGTGTGAATTTTCAGCTCTGGTTGACACTGGATCCCAAGCCACCCTCCTGTCCAAAAAGGCATTTGACCGACTAAACTCAACATGGTGGAGGGCCACCAAATTCCCCTCACACCATTTCCGGGACAACTCCAAAATTTCAGAAGGTCTGACATTTCCTTCAAAGGGACTATGGATCTGGAAATAAAAATGTAATGAAATCAATTAAAACATCCGGTGATAATCGTAACTCCAGAGGGCACACCTTGTTTACTAGGGAGTGATCTACTGAGGAGTTTATCCTCTCTGATTGCCTGTGTAAACAACATCCTCTCGACCCAGAATAACCAGCCTATAAAATTGAAAATGAGTACCAATTATGTAAGCATGAATGGTACCTGACATTTAATTGATCAGCGTTCTGAGAATAAAGAATTCCATTTCAAGATTAACCAAGTCCCAGATGCCACTGTCATCTCTTTAGCAGAACAAACTGGAAATTTTAACCCTTCTCCATTCTTGAAAATCAACCTTCCTCCCATTTTTAAGTGGCTATCTGCACTGGAAGACAGCACCCTTAAATGTTACACCAGTCCAAAATCAGAAGAAGCATATGAAACCAGACAATGAAGAACCTGCTCAAAATCTGATGGACATTCAAAAACAGGGCAAACAGTTGTTTTTCACCATGCAGGTAAATGATGGGGAGGAGCCTGCACTCGCTAGAGTATGCCTAAATAAGGGAAGGAGCTTCATCAGCGAAGGATTATTCAGGAAACTCCCAAAAAAGCAGACCATTCCCACATTTAAACTGTTTGACAAATTGGAAGTAGGTCTGGAAACTCCAAACAGTCCTGCACTGCAGGTGTATGCTAAACATTCCATTGGCAACAAAAGCATAGAGCCTAATTGTTGGTTCGTGAGAGATGTCCATTCTGCCTTTTATCTGGTCAGTGACATTCTCAACTGGCTTCAAATCAATTTGCACCTAATTTATAATAAAACCTGGTCATGACTGAAGGGTAACCCCATGGGCTTTGACAATACTGAGAAAGCATTCTGGTCACCTCAATTTCTGCCTTATGCCATTGAAGTTCAAGTGCGAGAAGAGGTACCATCCCAGGACAAGAGAGACAATTTACTCTTCCCCTCAAAATTTAGCTAGGCCAAAACATCCAACATCAGGACACCTATATCAATTTTAATTATAACATCCAACAACAAGGTTTGTATTTAAATCTGACACCTCTAGTAGACCTACAACACAACACCATTCAAATATTGGGGGTTAACAGTGACCGCCGAAGTATCACTTTGGGCACAGACACCTTTATTGGAAAGTGGTTGATGCCCAACATTATTCTATTGATTTAGGTAGTGAAATCATGGGGCCAATCCCAAACAACTGTTTGAACATCAGCAAACGTGTTGCACCGAAAAAGATCTTTACTAGGGATGGGAGGAATTTCTTGGTGTACTCTTCCTGCCCTTATGGGGTGGAAGAGGTTACATGTGACATCCGGAGGGAGGAGATATTGTTCCGAGTAAAGAACCACTACCTAGACTCAGTGAAACCTCCTGTTTAGGTCAACACCACCAAAACAGATCTCTCCACCCAACTGGAGGATACTGCTGAAATTGCCAAGGCCGAGATCTTTCCAGGTTTCTAGCAGATGTCCACGGAAACGATCATTCTTGCTGTTGCCTGTGAGACGGAGGAGCATAAACAAAAGCTGAAACAGGTCATCCAGGAATTCGAAGATATCTATTCAGTGGACTCATATGACTATGGATGCACATCCATTCATTCAACCACCATACCCACAAACCCTGAGATGGCACCTGTATTTGTCAAACAATACTGTTTACCTCTCGCGTTCAGTTTTCACTCAGAGTGATTGTTAATGAATTATAATCCTGTGGGATAATTTGTCTGATCCACAGTACCTTCAACAACCTGGGATTGGGGATACTCAAAGCAAATGGTGCAGACCTGAGGGAGTTGAACAAACGGGTCCACTTGTCAAGATGGCCACTTCCCTACATCGATCACGGGCTGGCACAGATCTAAGGGTCAAAGGTGTACACCGCCATTGACCTGACCAATGGCTATTGGACAGTACCGGTGAGTAGGGAAGAGTAGTGCAAGTTTGCCATTACCTTCGGGGGCAGCAATATACATGGACCTAAACCCCTTTTAGGATACATAAACTCTGGCAATGAGTACAACATCTTTCTACATAAGGCCATGCCCAATTTGGGCAAAAGGGTAAACCTGACCTATGTAGATGATGTTCTGATCAAGAGTTCAACTGTGGAGGAACACATAGCGGAAATCTGCTATATTCTAACCCAGTTGCAGAAAGCTGGAGGAAAACTGTCCTTTCTGAAGGCACAGTTGTGTAAGACTCAATGAACTTCTTAGGGCACGAGATAAACCCTGAGGTACTTAATCCCCAGACGAAGAAGGTCGAAGCCTTAATGAAATTAAAAGACCCTTCTATTCTGCGAGAATTAAGAAGCCTTCTTGAACTCACTAAGTATAGTTAGAGGTTCATTGAAGACTATGAAGAGGTCACTCGACTGTTCAATTATTGAAGGCTGGAGTCAAGTGTGTGTGGGGTCCAGGACAATTTGGGGCAGTTAAGCAACTGAAAAGAAGACTTTCTGAGGCTCCTTGTTTGGCCTACCCCATAAAGAACAAGGAGTTCTTCTTGGAGACGGGGTTCTCAGATACATGCCTAACAGTGGAGTTGTATCAAAAGAATGATATGATATGATATTTTATGTGTGTCATGCTCATACACAAGTGTTTCAGAGCGTGACCAGGGAAGGGACGGGACAAGGGGATAACAAAAAAACAATCTTACTAGGCCCAGTGACATTGAGAATGCGCAAGTGCAGGGGGAGAGGGAAGGAGCAAAGTGCAAGGCAGAGGAGAGAAATGGAAAGTGCTGAGCAAGGGATAACAACAACATCAAATTGTAGGGCAGCCAGCAAGGTGGCAAGTGCAGGTTTAGAGCGCCAACAAGGGATGTCTGATAAGTGCAGGTAAGGGGATTGTTGGGTTACAGATGCAGACTCAAGTGCAAGGGTTACCAGGAGGCAGTGCAAGTGTGTGTGGCTGTGTGGGCAGGGACTTGGGCCCGAAATCAGAGGGGTAACCAGGTGCACAGTGCTGAAGCAGACAGATCAACAGGGGAGAGGAAGAGCAAAGGCAGAAGCAAAGATGAAGGTCTTGAGGTGCTTCCTGAACCAGAGATGGTTCTCTTCAGGTTTCACAGTGGCAGGGAGGCTGTTCCAGAGGGAGGCCCCAGAATGATAAGGTCAACAACGTTATCTCTTACGATAGCAAAACTCTGTCCTCAATGGAGGAAAAATTCAATGACTGCAAGAAGTGTGTATGTATGCAAATGTAGTGTGATTCATACCCTATCTCTCTGTCTGTAAGATTGGATTGGGCTTTTGCCTTTATTTTGAGCAGAATCATAATTGTGAATACTGACATTGCTTTAATTGCTTTTTCTGCATCTCACCATTTCCAAGCAGTAAGGACTTCATTACAATTCCAAGTACGGTGATCTGGGAATAAGGGTACCGGTAGCAACGTACCGGCACCCTTCCCAAAGCACCGTACCATGAGAATGGTGGTAAGGGCACAGAGCCCCACGTGACCAGTCGGGAAATCAGGCCCCTACTGGCATTGTTTTCACTGACGTACCGGCACCGTTAGAAACAGTGCTGTTGCTGTAGTGTCCCCATTCCCATGGTGTCCTATGAAACTCCATGGGAATAGGGATTTATTGTTCCGCCACCACTTGTCATATCCCAGTGGCACCGGGCTCTGAGTAAGTGTGAGGACAGCAAAGAACTACACAAGTGCAGTGTCAGTCCATACGTGCTGGGCAGGCCAGAAGGTAATACAGAGTGATTTGTCTAGGGTGGAGGGGGGTGTTGCATGCTTGAGAATCTGAGGGCTATCATGACACCAGTCAGGACAAGCAGACAGGTAGATTAGCAGAGGAGAGGGAGAGAGAAGGAAGAAGAGAAAAAGCATGTCTTGAATTGCTTCAGCAACTTTAGGTGATCCGGCTCAGGTCTGATATGGACAGGGAGGCCATTCCAGAAGGAGGCCCCTGCAGAGGAGAGAAATCTACTCCCACTCTCTCTTTGGAGAAGTGCCTGATGCGCAGAGAGTTTGAGGTAGCTGAGTGGAGGGCTCTAGCAGGAAGGTAGTTAGAAAGAGAGTATTGGATTTATAGAGGACCACGGCTCCAGAAAGACTTGTGGATGATGCAGAGGGTCTCAAACTTTATCCACATGGCCACCAGGAGCCAGTGGAGAGATTTCAAAACTGGAGAAATGCAGTCCTGGGCTTGAGGCCAAGGATAAGTCTTTCAGTCTTGTTCTGGATTAGTTGAAGAGGGCAAAGAGTAGAGTTAGGAAGATTGAGAAAGAGACTTTTGCAGTAGTCCAACCTGGAGAGAACCATAGCTCTGGAGACAGTGAGCTTCTGGGGGAAGGTGAGAAAAGGTAGGATACCTCTGAGGAGATGCAGCTGGTAGTGGGCCTTCTTGGCAAGGTCCATGATGTGTGGAGAGAAGGAGAGAGTGGAGTCAAAGATGACATTGAGGATTTTTGCCTCACAGGAAGGTGGTGGAGGCAGCTCATGAAGGGTGACCAAAGGAATAGAGGAAAGGTGGGAGCAAGGGTCCAAAGGAGAAGGATCTCTGTCTTACTGGCATTAAGGCAGAGGTCGTTAGAGGAGCGCCATCCCTGAATAGTGGATAGACAGCCAGGAATGAGTGAGGAGGGAGAGGAGGCTGAGGGTAGCCTGAAAGAGAGCCTTGTGTCATTCGCATAACACTGAAAGTTAGAGGAGAAAGAAGAGATCAGGTGGATAGAGACCTGGGGAACATCACATGTGGAAAGAGAGATGGTGGAGACAAACGACCAAAGTTGGACCTAGGAAGGTCGGTCCTAGAGGAAGGAGGCCAGCCATGCCAGAGCCTGACCAGTGATGCCAAGGTTCACACTGAGACGGTTGATCAAGATGGGATGATTGACTGTGTCAAAGGCAGAGGAGAGGTCCAGGAAAATGAGGACAGTGTGAGATCTGGAGTCCAGGTTGAAGAGTAGATCTTCACAGGAGTTCAGGAGAGCAGTTTCCGTGACTCTGGCCTATCTGAAGCCAGACTGATGGTCATGGAAATAACCAGCAGATTCAGTGTGGAGGTTTAGCTGAGAGATGGCCAGTTTCTCCAGGAGTTTGCCCAGGAAAGGAGTGATAGAGATAGGGCAACAGTTGGCCCAGCAGAAAATATCAGCAGAAGGCTTTTTCAGGATGAGGTCACATTGGAGTGCTTGAGAAGAGAGGGGAAATATCCAGTGGCAAAGGAATCGTTGCATAAATTGGCCACGGCTGGAGCAAGGGAGCACCTGTTTGGGTGAAACTTTCATAGACCAGACTTGTCTAGAAACATCATCAGGAGAGAGGAGAGAGAGGGAGAGAAGAGGGAAAGATGGCCAGAGGGGGCCTGTGAGAGGTAGAGGGAGAGAGATGAGGAGAGGAGGGTAGCATGGACAGGATGTCCTGAGTGAGTTTTAGTGGTAGAATGAGAAGCCAGAGCCATACAGAGGGCCTGAGTAGGAACAGGAGAGGTAGAGACTGCAGTCGGATTGGCTAGCTTCTTGCAGATTTTAAAAGGTTTGGACGTGCTCTTCAAGGCCATGGAGATCCAGGCTTGCATGTGGACCCTCTTCTTGGAGAAGATGGAGAGTCTGTATTGCCTTTGAAACAGGCGGCAGGCCAGTTTGTCAGAGGAAGTGCCTGAAGCCTTCCACTTCTACTGCGAAGCTCTGCACTTGCATTTCAGAGGAGCCAGGTTGGATTCATACTTAGAATTGCACTTGGCGCAGGCTTCAAATGGATCCTCTTGACAGGGGCAAGGATAGTGAGAGCATTGGCGATAGAGAGATTAAGGTTATGGAAAGCTGTGTTAGAGTGGGAGTCAAAGAAGAAGCAAAAGAGGCAACTGACACCCACTTCATAGGTCGAATGACTGCAAAGGAAGTGGTAGTGCTGGGGTAGATTTTCCAGGGGGACAGATACCTTTAGGTGAGAGAAAAACAGAACGTGGCCAGTCCACAAGAGTGGAGTAGTGAGAGGGTTAGTCAGGGGAATGTCTGAGGAGATGAGAACATCCAAGGTGTGTCCCGCTGAGTGTGTCAGACCAGAGAGAATAGAGAGTGAGAGTGAGTCATAAATGTTGCAGAAAGGCCCAGAGTGGTCAGAGGAGTCCAAGTAGATGTTGAAATCCCAGAGGAAGAGAAGCTTAGAGGTAGAGGCAAGGGGAGAGGAGGAGAGATCTAACCATTCAGAGAGGAAGAGGGTGTGCTGGCCAGGTGGCCTGTAGATGGTGGCCAAAATCAGAGAGAGGCAAGGAGAGACAGAGAGCCTGCAGACCAGGCATTCTAAGGAGGAGTACACCTGGATGTGAATGATAGAGGCAGGGACCAAATCAGGAAAGATCAGGCCACTCCACCTCCAGGCTGATTGGACCTGGGTGCAGAGAGGATCTTCTAGCCCTCAGGGAGGAAAGTGTCAAAACTTTTGACAGAGTTGGCTGTGAACCAAGTCTCAGTGAGAGCGAAAACATCCAGATCAAGGTCTTCGAGGCAGAGGCAAATGTCAGAGGAGTGTTTGACAGCAGAGCGAGCATTGAGAGTAGCAACATGGACCAGGCTGCCACTTTTGAAAGACTT
This sequence comes from Ambystoma mexicanum, assembly GCF_040938575.1. Lineage (NCBI taxonomy): Eukaryota > Metazoa > Chordata > Amphibia > Caudata > Ambystomatidae > Ambystoma > Ambystoma mexicanum. The sequence continues at coordinate 399,396,822 of NC_090939.1, forward strand.
CTGGGGTTTGTGAAAAACCAGAAGGTGTTTCAAAACATAGCCCCCGGGGGGTATCCCATGTGCAGGTGGCCAGGTGAAGGCCATACATTTTAGATCCTGATCCTGGGGGTGGATAAGTGGGGGAGGATAACCTGGGTAGGGGATCCTCAGGGAGTGGCGGAGAAGCACCTGATGTTGAGACATGGTATCCCCCTTTTTCCACAACCCATCTAACCCCTGTCACCACCTATTTTAGGGGAAACTACAGCTCCAATAATTCCTCTCCACGTCACACTGACAATACTACTGAGCCGAGGAAGATGAGGAATGTGGCCAGGAAGATTACCTCTAATGACTTGCAATGACTCTGTCCAATCAGGCAGAGTCAGGCACGTAATTCTAACTACACACACACATGCCACTTGTTAATTCTCCCTTTCAGGATAAAAGGTGGCACGCACAGGCACACTCTTAGCGAGGCTGGGTACGAGAAGGAGCAGCTCGTCCAGGGCTGATGCGAACCAGGCTATCGAAGTTGGAAGGCCAAAGGGCTTATCTACACTTGCAGAGAACGAGAGAGAGCCAGGCGAGAATTCAGGGTAGAGGAGTACATTCGGGATAGTACAGCATTGTTATTCATGCAGAGCAGCATTCCCTTTTTACTGCTCACAATATTATCTGTCTTTGCGAAGTAAGAGGTAAGCTACTGTAGCGAGATGTGGATATACCACATGGTAGCTAAATTCACTCTTGTTGCACGATTACAGGACCGTAGTTAACATATGAGTAATCTATCTTTCTTTCTGTGCTCTATGCTAGAAGTAGAGATTGCCAAGTCAACTGAGGGGCTATTCTTAATATCACATTTTCTGCATGTCAGGGAAGCTGTTGCTTGCAGGGAAAGATTCAAGATCAGATATTCTGTTGATTCTAACCATGACTCAGGTTTATGTTTGGGTTGTAAACAGGAAAGGTCTATTTTTTCATAGAATCCCTTCCTTATCAGTTCCTTCCTTCTGGGTGTAAACTAGGGCAGTGTTAATTTATTTTAGCTTTATTCTAAATCTTGGACTCTGCATCCTCAATTGCCCCTTATGCTCGGGTGGCAATCAGAACAGTGTTCATTTCTTTTATTATAACCAATAATGTCTCGTTATGACTCCTTAGGCTTCAGCAGGCTATGTGCTATGATCCACAAAATTATTAAAGGAAAGCAGGTGGACCGCATGGAGGCCAGGATCTAGATGGAGGAACACTTTGAGGACATTATGTTCACAGATGAGATTGCCATCACCCTAGTAAAGTTACTTTCCTTGGGTATGGGGCACGCTGATGGCAGAGAATGGGGTGTGCATTGGGGCAAAGGTTCTGCCCGTTAATCTGTAAGATTGTGTTTTTTTCATGCTTATAATGCTAAATTTGGACATCCTCAAATCTTTTGTGCACATGGGAAATAATGGAAGTCTGCAGCAGAACTTGAATACCGGCTAGTTGCCTGGTCCATCAAAGTTCACTAACTTGCATCACTCATACTGCTCAAAAGTGACCAAATGTTTGATCAGTATGTGAACAATATTGCTTGAGCAGAGCTTAGTTATAGTAACAATTGCCTGCTCATCATGTTCTGAAATGGTTTTCAGCTCCTAACTTGCAATGAGGTGTAAAAACAAAAGAGAAATATCGAGGCTGAGTACCACAAAAGGAAATACACCAAACACAGGCTTATAAAGATTCTCAGATCATTATCCAAATAACTCTACAGTTTACAAAGGAACAACGTATCAGATAGCTATATGGCCCTCAGTACACCACAACGAATATCAGCCCTTTCGATGTGAGAAGTGAGAGGTACTGGATGTCTATATATTCTCATCTTTTATACAATTCTCAACTGCAATGTCCAGCCCCTCTGCAAGTTAATTATTCCCGGACTAGGGTTCGTGCCGTATTTGCCTCTAGTTAGTCCAACTATATGCATGTGGATTATGTCTAGTTTATAAAACAACAAGTCACAATGGCAACAGTGTATCTTAGAATTTGACATTAAGCCTTAGTACATGTTTTATACAATGTAGTTCAACAAGTGCTCACATTCAGTATTTAAACAACATTGTATTCAATGTATGCACGCGGATCAGACTTGTTGGCGCGAGTAATCCTTTGATCTTCAGGTCAAACATAGGACATGGTCTTATTACACGACCCAAACATTTAACCTACACGCAGTTTTAGGCATTAACCTGTGTAAAGGTCAGGACGGCTAAGGTCACGAGCAGGAGAACACTGTCCACCATTTTAGAATATAGAGTGACTTTGAGGTGGAAATCAAAATGGTAGATGTTCCCAAAATGGCGGCTAGGTCAATCTAAGGTCGAAACCTTGCAACGCGGATTTCTTCGCAGAGCGACTGGGCTTAGGCCAATATATACAATAAAGGAGGCATA